>NC_138234.1:13263136-13922248 GCF_964197995.2 Scardinius erythrophthalmus
ACAGAGTAGAAGAGTAGAGTAGAGTAGAGTAGAGTAGAATAGAATAGAATAGAATAGAATAGAATAGAATAGAATAGAATAGAATAGAATAGAATAGAATAGAATAGAATAGAATAGAATAGAACAGAATATATGTATTGCCTTGTAGCGTCGTACTGGAAATATTATATCTTATACTGAATCTAGTTATTTTGTCATCAATAATGAACTTGACTTTATTATAATGATGTGCAAACAATTAGACAAACAACAAACAAATACATTTATACAAATAATTAATTTATAATAAGAAAAGACAAAATACAAAATGTATCTAAATCATAGTAGAACCTTCAAACCAGGGTTTTTATTATCAACTAAAACTAATAAAACTATTAAAAATAAATAAATATACTTATTTTTATATAACTTTTGACTGAAATAAGCTGAAGACCTTCTGGAACTGGAACTAAACTAAAACTGAACTAAAACTAAAATAAAACTAAATAGTAATATTTAGAAAATATGACAAAAAAGCATAATAAAATTACCAAAAATGTAACAACTTAAAATAAAAACTGAAAACAAACAAACAAAAAATAACAAAAACAGCTAATTCAAAATAATAACAATTATATCTAAAAAAATAAATAAATAAAAACACTGATTCAAACACCAGCCAGTGTTAGATTTTTTTTTTATAACAATATTAAGGTGCTTTTTTCTACCATATATGAGCAAAAAAAAAAAAAAAAATAGAGTTTTTGTTCCTCATAACTTAGTGTCACTCGCATTATGGCTGTTTAATGTGAGGAGATAATTTGTGAAATAATTTATATGAAAAAGGTAACACTTTATTTTGACGGTCCCTTTTAGACATTCTGTTGACTACATGTCAACTTACTCTCATTAGAGTATCAGTAGACTGTCTGCTTAATATCTGCTTACTCTTTATTGTGATGTTCCCCAACAGACGTTCTACTAACTTAATAAGTTAATAAGTAACTTTTCAACTACGTCAACTTATTCTAACATCAGTAGTCAACATAATGTGTTAAAGGGACCATCAAAACAAAGTAAAAACAAAAAAGAGTTTCTATATTGTGTATTAGACAGTATAGTATAACAATGTAATCGGCAAAAATCTCTGTCTGAAATAGACTTTGTCTATGATCTAAAAAATGAAGCAAATTCAACAATGCTAAAAATATAAACTGCTGCTGCACAGTGAGTTATTGTTCATAGTTGCGCTGGGTAGGTTTTATTTATCACTCATTATGAATGTGACCTTCACTCACAGGCAGAACAACACTAATACCATCAACAGCAGAGAACTGATGGCTTAACAACACTGTGGCGTAATGACTGCTGCCGCTGGGAAAGGTCACGCCGACAAGCTCTCTTTCCATGGAGAGTCAAACGGCACACAGATCACAATTACACCAGAGACAGAGACAGAAAGAGTCGCATTGTGCCGTTCACACGGGACTTTAGCACTATTGTTCTAGTCGAGTGTCTCCTATTGTTTTTATGAGCGTGTAAATAACGTTTGACGGACGGAGAGTGATTTTCTGCATCTGATCTGCGGTTTCAGAAGCCTCTCCACTACAGGGAAGAGTCCCGTGCATGTTAATGACGTTAGGCGCTCATAAATCTAGTTTAAAGTGCTGCGGTCAGCGTTCAGCGCTCCCACAGGTTCTGCCAACTCTGCCTCCGTCCAATCCCCTCGAAACACAGTGAAGAACAGTCCAGTCCCGCTCTCAGATATCTGTCAGATCCGTAACACTTTCAAAGGTGTGAGCATTTACGGTCAGCAATATGACACTGCCGTTTGTGGGTCATTATCGGCTAATGTCACTTCCTGAAAGGCCGCTCTCCGTCCTGAGGGAACTGAGAATCTACAACCCTCCGTACGCATCACATACAATCTCATAGTAGCCTGGCAACCACACAAACACCCTAGTAACCAAATAGCAGCTTGACAACCACCTAAAATAGTGTAAACTACAATCTCATAGTAGCCTGGCAACCACCCAGAACACCCTAGCAACAACACAAACATTCTAGTAACCACAAAGCAGCTTGACAACCATCGAGAATACCCTAGTTACCACACAAACACCCTAGTAACCACATAGCGGCTTGACAACCACCCAAAATAGTGTAAACTACAATCTCATAGTAGCCTGGCAACCACCGAGAACACCCTAGCAACCACACAAACATTCTAGTAACCACAAAGCAGCTTGTCAACCATCCAGAATACCCTAGTTACCACACAAACACCCTAGTAACCACATAGCAGCTTGACAACCACCCAAAATAGTGTAAACTACAATCTCATAGTAGCCTGGCAACCACCCAGAACACCCTAGCAACGACACAAACATTCTAGTAACCACAAAGCAGCTTGACAACCATCCAGAATACCCTAGTTACCACACAAACACCCTAGTAACCACATAGCGGCTTGACAACCACCCAAAATAGTGTAAACTACAATCTCATAGTAGCCTGGCAACCACACAGAACACCTAGTTACCATATAGCAGGTTGACAGCCACCCAGAACACCCCAGAAACAACATGAAACACCATAGTAACTACACAGCAGTGTGGCAACCACCCAGAATACACCCTAGTAACTACATAGCAGCATGGCAACCACATAGCAAGTTGACAACCACTCAGAATACCCTAGCAACTTCATTATAGCTTGACAATCACCCAGAACACACCCTTGTAACTACATACATTCAGTTCATGAATTCAGATTAATTTACAATTGAACTGAATTATTATTATTATTATTATTATTAATCTATTTTATTAATAATTATGTTCAATATTTTTAATAGTTCAATGTGTTTAACAATACATTAGCAGCCTAGCAACCACACAAAATACCCAAGCAAAGGCATAGAAAATAGGTATTATTAGTAGTTTCTTATTTTATATATATTATATATATATATATATATATATATATATATATATATATATATATATATATATATATAAAACTGCTACCGTGTATGTTAACATATGGCCCGTGAGATTTGAATGAACAGTCATTTTAAAACATTGAACAATTATATATATATATATATATATATATATATATATATATATATATATATATATATATATATATATATGTATATATAATTGTTCAATGTTTTAAAATGACTGTTCATTCAAATCTCACGGGCCATATGTTAACATACACGGTAGCAGTTGTTGGATTCAGATATACTGAACAGAAGACTGACATCTTGTGAATCATTTATTGTGCCCATATTCAAACCTATTAAAACATAAACACAACCATCTGCTTTGGCTGAAAGACAAAAAGCCACAGATTAAAAACAAAGCTCGAGTTGCAATTCTCTAAAGTCCTATAAACACATTAATCATAACTGATCCATCCCAGTATATCTGTTTCCCCGTCGAAAACATGTAACCCAGAGTCAATTTGGATCTGCACAAATGGCCTTGTTCTATCCACAATCATCATCCAGGCAAGAAAAACATTGAAGCTATTATGACAAAAAATGGGGGTTTCACAGAAAAATTACAACTGAAATAAGAGGCTGAAGTGGAGCGGTCTAGACTCGCACTCTCAAAACGCAACAAAACAACGATCCCATCTACACAAACCCTCTAAGCCTATAGGTCACTTCAATTACCGTCAGCCCAGGCGATCCTGATTGTGTTTCTTGAAGACCCTCGGTGATGCCATCATCGTCCCGCTCATTCATTTTAATGAGGCTCGGTGCTTGGATGGTAATGACCAATCTTTTTCAGGGCCATTATGAAGATAATATCTTTGGTACTATCAGGGCAGTAAAAAGTATGGGACAATAAACATAAAAAAATACACTTTCTCCACTGTACTGCAATGAAATACACCTTTGTTTACTGTAGCTGACTTCTGGTTATGTATTTGATTATCTCAATGCACACATTCAAATATAGCAATGTGCTAAAAACACCTTAAGGCTGGAATACACTACACTACTTTGAAAAAAAAAAAAACATTTTAAACACTTCATTATAAAAAGTATGCATCATACACTTGACAACTTTGTAAATATTTACAGAGAAAAAACTGGGCATCATACACTAAAAGGAAGAGGATCTAACACTAAGATACTTAAAGTTTCAAGAACAAAATAACATGTCATTTACTAGAGGTTCTGACAAAATGTTAATTGCTGCAGTCTATTTAAAATGGAAATGAAGCAAAGTTTGCATTATTTAGTAAGCTGATATTCACTCTAATATATAACAAAATATATAACAAACAAGATTAATGTAACCATTTTAAAGAAAAAGGGATGTTTCGTTATAGCTTTTGGAGCAAGAGTGCCGCCATCTTGCAATACCACAGCGCGAGACGTCACGGGGTTGGTTGTCTTCGATGTCTTGCCTGAGGTACATAGATCTAGCACGTTTCTCAGAACAAAAACTAAACAAAATCGCACCATGTACGACCAGCTTAATATAAGCATTTCTTTACTGTTTGAACACATTATTATTGTTCTCAAATGGAGGAAGACAAACTTGAAAGGAATGTTGAGACCGTAATTGATTACGCATTTGAGCCGATACGGCAAGGTGCCGTCAATTTGCCACTTCTATAATTCAAAGTGACATCAAAAACCACAAATCCCTTTACTGTAAGGCTATAAATGTCACAATCAGCTGCAGGGTCATTGTTTAGTAGAACGAAATAATAACATGATGTTTCTTTCCTTCATCCACTCTGAAAGACAGTTCAAATCAGTGCATTGACGCAGTGCTGTTTTCATCTGCACTGTAAAAAATATATATTTTTTAATGAATTAGAGCAACTTTTTACAAATCGTTTGCCAAATTACATATATAAATAACTATAGGCCTAGAGTAAACAATAGTGTGATGAGTGAGTGATTTGTGAACGCAGTGGCAAGTGCTGTGCGGTCGATGGAGCAACTTCATGCCTAAGTTTGTTGGTGCGGTGAATTACTAAATTGCCTGAATCAAAAGTATTTTTCTCAATGTAATCTTCCTCCAAAAAATGTTCACTGCATACTCATGACATCAGCCCTCATTGAAGGGTTCTTCCTTTTCAGCGCCACTAGCCAGTGAAGCAGTAACGTTACGTTCTCGTTATCTTTTTTTTTTTTTGCCCTTTGCTTTAACGCTGTAAAAATAATTTCTACAACCATGAGCAATACAGTAGTGCCCCTCCTTTTGACTTATGATGTGGCTTTCCAGTTTCCATCTTTAAATGTCTCTGTCTTTAAGTTTCCCTGTCAGTCCTCTACTGTATATCTACAGTATGTACCTCAGGCAAGACAACCAACCCTGTGACGTCTCGCGCTGTGGTATTGCAAGATGGCGGCACCCTTGCTCCAAAAGCTATAACAAAACATCCCCTTTTCTTTAAAATGGTGACATTAATCTTGTTTGTTACATATATGTTTTATTAAATTGGAAATAAGTTTATTAAATAATGTAAACTTGACTGACTGCTTCATTTCCACCTTAAAATGATTAATTAATTTGAATGAATTATTAAAAAAATCAGTTGGAGTGAATGATTCAATGACTCACTTATAAATACTTCACTTGTTTGATTACTGGATGAATCAGTGTTTTTGAAAAATTCTCTTACATTCTATACATTTACGTCAGTACTTCTGTAATAATTTGAATATTTCATTTGTAACACAGAGATAATGATACAGTGTGGTTGAAAAAACTGTTTGTGAAGATGTTTCATACATATACATGACAACTGCTCTCTCTAGCTCAGTGCCAATGCAGATCTGAATGTTCTTTTGTGATTTTGTCAAAGATTTAATAGACAGACAAATCGTTGTCATTTTACTAGCAATGGCTAAAAAAACACAGTATTAACAATATAGAATCTGACATGGAAGTGTTGAATTGTTCAGCGTCCTTTTAAAATGATCAAGAAAATGTGTCTGAATTGGCCAATTGATTGACACAGCTGGTCTGATTATGGGTTTGGAAAGATCTGAAGCTTTGTACAATTTCCCAGAGACACTGAATCCACATTTCAGCCAAGCGCATCTTTGGCCGATAGCCCTTTTGCCACACTCCAGACTAACACTTGAGAACACTAAGTTCTACGGATGGTGGCGCCAGCACCTGATTTGTTAGCGCTGGGGAAAATTTGATAAAGTTAGTTTAATCATAAAATTACAATTATTTTGCATTAATAAGTGCAGTTAAAATTAAATTTTATTTACAACAGTAATGTGCAAAAACCTAATTTTATAGGGAGAATTTAAATATTCTACTCATAATAAATGTACCATTGTTGTTCTATATAGTATCGTACTGAACTGACCGACAGCTTCAGTGATTATAAAAGGAGCACTCTTTACTTGCTTTCTGTGTAGTTTTACAAATCATCTTTAAAAATAACATTAAAATTGGATAATATTTAGAGGTTTGAAGTTCTGGAAAACCTGTGAAGCACTTGAAATCCCTTGAAAAGTGCTTGAATTTCACTCTCAAAAGGTTGTACGAACCCTGAGATGAATAAAACATTTGACTATTTCTGCCACAATACCATGGTTACAGTAAGCACTGCTACATTAAATCCATGGTGAATGTTGGTGATTTTTAGATTGAAAAGCCTTCAAAAACTTGTTTGTTCATGGCACAATGTTTCGCCTTGTTTCCATGTCAGCGCTGTTTGTTCTGATATCTGTGGTTCATAACATAATTCTGTTATGTTTCTTATATGAAACAGAAATGGCAGCTCTTATCAGTTGGGCAACATGGTGGTGGAACCAGTGCGACCTCTAACAAAATTTAGTCGCAACGGCAGGAGAAATGTTTGGAAAATGCAGCCATTTGGTTGCAGTCTGCAGCTCTGAAACAGACGTGAAACTGCCACACTGGAGCCATCATTAGCCTTCTGTCTGTAGAACTCATTTTCTCTCGCACACTAGTTACCACTCTGTTTTTCACCAGAGTCCTCTGGGACACGCTGGCCACATTTTCAGCCGTTTGCAGTTTTTTTTCCTGCCGCTCACAGGCGATTAGGTGAGTAATTACGCCCCATGCGTCCCAGTAAAGTCATGTGTGAAATTCAATCCCATCTCTGCGACATAAATCACACAAGCAGTCTGCAAAACTATCACTCACAACAAAAAACTAATTTAATTAAGTCACCCCGGTTTCTCATTGCAGTACATCAACTGGAACTACAATACCCATAATGCACTTCTCAGTATTTATGCAGTCAGTGATACTCTTTTTTTCACTGTGGAAGTTAAAAGTGTGACTGCTAAAGATCGAACATAATTTTTTGGTTAAACACATTTTTAATTGTATCTCCAGATGTCTTTAAAACAGCAGCCAGAGACTGTACGACAGTGTCAGGCCGTCTTAATTTCCCTTCAGCAGAAGTCGAATGTATGGTTTATGAACACAGACTCTCCTGTGATGTCAAGCGGAGCAGGACCCTCTTATATCCGCAGGACCAGTGTGCACTTCAGCAGCCAAATGAAGTAAATCAGGGTCCCTGGGTGACAACGGCCCAAGATGTTTCCACATCTGAACCTTATCAAAATGCATAAACGCAATTAAAGTGACTGATTCACAGTGACCCAGAATACCCTAGAAACCATCTAAAACATCCTAGCAACAGGATATTGGCAACTGCATAGAAGCCTGGCAACCACTGAGAATACCTTAACAACAGGATAGCAATGTGCTAAAACTACACAAAACAGTTGTTGGTGGAAAAACAGCTAACTACTGCTAAATTCATATTTGAATAGTTATACCGAGAGTGAAAAGTACATAAAGAAGCAGTAACTGGAAAGTATGTACTTGAGTATGTACCTAGAAGACCAGTATTGGGACAATATCAGGGATGTGGCCTCGTCCAGCTCGGGTCATTTCCCCGCACTTTTCGGCGTGATTAAGCACAACAAATCCTGAAATACATGCCAAAAAAATCTTTAAAAAATCCACTAGAAAAGCAACGTAAGACATACTATTTTCAACATACTCTGAACTGGGATGAACTAATACTCATCTTGCATACTTAAAGGGATATTTCACCGCTGGAAAGATGAATGTGTATTAAATTGTGTCATTTATGTAGTAGAAATGTGAAATTATTTTAGAAGTTGGTGCCTTCTAGACTGAGGCCCCGTCCACACTACTGCGTTTTAGTTTAAAAACGGAGACCTTTTGCTACGTTTGCACCTCCCGTCCACACTAAAACGGCAAAAACGGAGACCCAAAACGGAGAAGTTTAGAAACGCTGCCGACCCGTTTTTCGTTTTGAATCTCCGGAGGGCGTTTTAGTGTGGACGGGTCAAAACGGAGGACTTTAGAAACGATGACGCAGAGGCTCACGCTCGGCTCTATGATTGGGTGTCATCAGTCATGGAGTATACACAGGTAATATTCAGTAAACTTCACCTGCTGGAACAGTTTCTTACAGTAATAAACTGCCGCGTCTCAGGCGCGGTAAACGCGTGCATATGTTATAAATAGAACCGACGCCTATTTTTCATGCGATACGTGTTGGAAGCGTTTCCAGGCAAAATAGAATAGGAAAATATGTAATTTTGACACAAATACATATTAATAAATGACATCTTGATGTTTGAAAGCATTTTTTTACAGTCTATGTCTGAAAGTCTCTATGTTTACACCGGCACGCGCATGCCCAGTGTTGGTGAATAGTCACGTGATCCGCGTTTTCAGTCGTTTTAATGTGGACGGAGATCAATTCTAATACGCAGCTAAAACGCTGGTGTGGACGGAGATCGTATTCGTTTTAATTCTCCGTTTCTAAACGAAAACGCAGTAGTGTGGACGGGGCCTGAGAAAAGCCAGAAGATGTATGTTTGGCTCATGTGGATGAAAGACAACAACTCCCATAACGCACTTGCTTCACTGCCCTACGAGGCCACTCCCAAGCCACGACCTACCGGTTACAGAGGGCAGTATCGGAAGAAGTGATACAACTAGGCTACTAGTTGACTCGAAACTGAAAAAACGGCGTTTTATCGTGAGTCTCCGTGACGAGTTAGTTGATAAATTAATTTAAATACTAGCGTACGATACTATGCGGAACGAGCTCCTACTACTGGCTGTAGTCTCTCGCCTCTGGACAAAAAAGCCTCCGATGACGCTAAATGACGATTTTTGCGTCATCTGAGGTTTTTTTCCAGACACACAATACAGAAATCTCTCGTCTCAGGAGGACATGAGGGAGGGAAGCACGGTCATTCGAAAATACTACCGGGTTTCTACTGATACAAAGCTTAATGCTAATCGGTGAAGTATCCCTTTAAGCAGTGGTTCACAAACTATTTTACTTTAGGACTGGTTTTACATCAAGTGGTGATCAACAAAAGCACCAAAACATAGACTGAAATGTGTTAAAGTTACAATGAACTGTATAGATCCAATAATACATTTCATTTTTTTTTGCATGAACATGTAAAGGCATAAAAAAAACCCCAGCAGAATTGTAATTTTACCATATTTAGAGGTTGAGTGTTTGGTTTTTCTAAGAAATTTTGATAATGCTAACAATGAAAGATTTACTGCATGTGCTCGTTGCAAGTATTTAATTTGATGGTAACACTTTAGTTTAGGGTCTAATTCTCACTATTAACTAGTTGCTTATTAGCATGCATATTACTAGGATATTGGCAGTTTATTAGTACTTGTAAAGCACATATTAATGCCTTATTCTGCATGAACTTATTCAATATCCCTTAATCCTACCCAATACCCAACTAACTATTAACAGGAAGTAATTAGGATTTTTTGGGGGGAAAAGTAATAGTTAATTGTTAGTTAATAGTGAGAATTGAACCCTAATCTAAAGTGTGACTGTTTCGCAAACTTCATGTTGGATTTTGTTTTGTTACAATAGAGCCTTATCTTGTTAGTATTGCTCAGGCGTCTGGATTCTCCACATGGCTTTCAGAGCGGGTCCCTCCCTGGATTTACACGGCACATGCCTACATCGACAGCATTTTAAACTCAAACAAAAGCCCTCGTTGGTCACAAAAACCCAGACTAGCAGTCGTTTGTGCAAGGGACTTGGGGAATGCTCGCGGATCTGATGTGTGGATAAAAGCAGAAAGTCAAGCGCCTTCTCACTGCTGTCCAGGTCGACATGAAAGGAATGAATTAACAGTCTCGCTGCCCCATCTGAGGGGTACCGAAAGGGGTTAGTTGTGTCGGCCCGAGCTAAATGAGAAATGAAGGACCTGGACCTGGCGTCGTCCGCCGCATGGCAATCGCGTCCCAATGCATGAATATCAAAGCGCCCGCTTGACGGACAACTAAGGCATCTGACGGCCCTTTGACAATAATGAGGTCGGCGGAACAAGACTGATAGGCTGGATATTATTGCGGACGCATCTCGCGCATGATCAAGCGCTGAAGGTCCTCAGCTGCTCTCTGATTTAGGAGGGGGCAAAGCTGGAGGCTTAGCAGGGAGTCAGCGGCTCTAATTTATGTACCGCCGCGTGTTTTATCTCCTCACGAGCGCTCATCAACTCTAGGGCCGTGAAACTTTCTCTAAATCCCTCTATCTGTATTAAAGAGGGAATTGGGGTGGAGTGAATATGAACGTCGTAAATATATGTGCGAATTTCGGTCGTCTCGTTGTCTCTGATTAATTAACACCGGGGCTATCTCTACGCCCGTCTGGCCCGTATGACACAAAAGGACATTGTAAGGCCGGGGATGTGCATGTGAAGCTCCGTAGATAGAATTACGCTGGGGAAAAAAGGGAGCGGGCTCGATCTCCGGTTCTTGAAGTCTTGACTGCGTATAATTATCAGTCGGAAGTTATAATAGAACTCATAGGGAGGCAAACTAGTGTGCTAATTCTCACCTCATCATGACATTGACTGCTGTGAAGCTAACTGTATTAATATTGCACTTATGAGCAAGCGGCAGGTATAAAGTCTTCATTTTGTTCTCTTTCTTTCGAGATTAAACATAGCTTGACCTTTAATTGTGATGCTTGAAGAGTTGGCCCACAGTATACGCCATACAAATCAAAGAATTCAAGACCCCTAAAGGTCTGTCATACTTAATGTGGACTGAACTACATCTCATTGTGAGGAAACCTACTGCTTTGATTGATTAAAAAGAAAAGGTGGCCGCTAACTGAATGCACTCACCGCGGTTTTCACGTCAGGTGCGGAACGAGTACAAAGAGACATTGAATGTAAGAGACGAGAGAGCAGATCCGCCGTGATTACACGTCGACCCAGTTTCTCCGGTCTTGTGAATGAAGATTGTAAACATCAAAAGCATTCAGAACAAACAGAGCCGCCCGCGTGGGAAACGGTCATACAGGAAGATGTCATGTAATTTTGCAGTAATGATACACTCTGGTTGATGGAAGCTGCACCTTCATGTCTGGGTTCATGGTGCTGGATGGGCTTCAGATACCGTGGTAGAGCTCATTACCAGGAAAAGTGAACCTAAGTGAAGTGTGACCTCTCTAAACTCGAGCAATCCCACCATCCACGAGTTATTCTGTGGATGGAACCCGTTCTGGAAAACTCACAGGATATGTTTAGAGAGAAATAATAGCGTATATTATGCAACAATAAACACCTCAGGCAGTAGTAGGATAAAACTGCTTTCACACGACATCATTACGTGCATGTTTAAATTAAATTGTTATTTTAAAAAACATATTTTTTCCTATTTTGGGGTTTTTACAAAATCACAATAAATAAATAAAAAATTATTTAAAATGTTTAAAATGAAAAATACAAATTCAAAACATTGAATCAATTTATATATATAAAATCTAAATATTTAATTAATGCAAAAATATGATCCAAACTGCATAAAATGTAAAGAAATGTAAACACTTTTTATGTTTAAAAGAATATAGCCTATAAAATTAAAAATAGAAAGTGTAACATAATAAAAAAAAATGGTAAATATGATCCAAATATATGATCTAATATATCGAAAATATAAATATTTAATAAATGGAAAATGCATAAAATAAAAATGTACAGAAAAAATAATAAAAAAGAATCCAAACAGCATAAATTGATTAATTAATTAGTTATTTAAAACAAGTACAATAAAACAAATCAAGCACTCTGATAAAATATTAGGTCTAGAAAAAGATACCAAAAATAACTGTTTCTCGTTATTTTCATTCTAGTTTAAAGTTTCAAATTTGCATATCATGTGCAGTTTACATGCTACAAATATAGTAAGAATAGGCATAATGAATAAAGAGCCGAACAAAATGGTGTACTGAAGGACAGGTACACGGGCACAAGGCCAGTGACAACCCAACCATGTCATTCAAAGTCATCTCCATTCAAAAAGAAAATGCAATCTACATGCAAAAGAGATAAACGCCCTCCATCATTGATTATTCCCAAACACAGTCTGCCCGAAAGACAGTGACGCTGCAGTCGGTGAAGAGCTAATCCCAAAGGCTGAGGTTTCCATAATATTATATTTATCCACCAGACACATCCTGAAGAGCAATCTAACAGAAACGGCACCGTAAGCAGTGGATTTGCACAGCGCCCATTAAGTCATTAATTCTTAAAGAGGGATACCTCACGCCATCCTCGATCAATAATCAAACGTGTCATGCTAGATTGGTGCGGGCGCTGAGGCCGTAATCGACCCCTCGCGTGGCTGATCATTAACGGCAACATTCATTGGAAACGCTCTTGTTTTGCCAGCACTATCTGAGGTGTTTAATTGCCTTCCACAGAGCGTCTGCCACGAGGAAGAGAGTCATGTGTCCCGCGAGTGCTTCGAGGATGTGCTATCGACTCGGGTGTTGGGTGCACGGTGTCGACTGGATAGCTCTTTCGCTCGATATCTTCGGCAGCTGGCTGTGTATTAATGATCCTCCGGTGCGCAGGGCTTTACCCACGTCCCATCGCTGCCAGAAATAGGCCTACAAACTAATCAGCCAATCGTGGGGTGTACTGTACAGATGAGACCTATATCAGGTACAGAGCTGGTTCAGGTGTTTGGGGGAAATTTCACAAGGATATGGCGGCAAACGCGGGGCACGGGCGTTTTCCATCACCACTAATTTGACACTGACTGCTTTTAAATGTCTTCTGCGATCTATCATTAAAAACATGATTTTGATGTGCGACCACACGGCTTCTGTGCTTCTGGCCTCACTTCTGATGGCCTTTTATTACACCGTCAAACTTTTATCGCCGTGTCATTTGGCAGAGCTCGACTAGAAGGACGGGAAGAGGAACACTGAGAGAATTTTAAAAAAGGGCCGGAGGCATCAGATGTAAATTAGCAGAAAGGAGCGACATTTGGACTGTCACACTATACGACAGTCTGGATTAACACTCTTTATTAGGTCAAGGCCAACTTTAACCCAGGTTTGTCAAAATATCACTGCTTTTAACCATTATAAAAGAAATAAGCCATGTGTTACGTGATTTCACTAAGATTTTAGATCAAAATAACTGTATTGGAAAATACATAAGTAAAAGAACTCTTTTTGGATGATATAAAATAGAAAATGTAAAATAGCTATATTAAATAAAATAGCATAAAATCAATATAAATAAAAATATAAATAAATAAAAATGATAAAACAAACAAATAAATAACTAGCTGTAACTAAGTTGGTAGTACAACCAAATAAAGGGTCTATGGAAAAATGTTGTATTATTCTTTCTAGAATACAATAACTCACATAAAACTTTGTGGCTTTCTGCTTTGAAAGGGTTCTAACCACCATTCAGTGATAAACGATAAACGTTGCTTAAACTTGAACTAAAATTAGACAATATCATTGGAATCACTTTCAGAATGATTTTTTCCAGCTGATGAGCGATAAAAACACTGACAGCCAATCGGAATCCATCCTGCTTTAAAGAGCTCAAGCAGCAGACGATAAAACTGCAGAGCGTTTAGAATAAACTGAATGATATCATCCACTGGTGTGGACGCTAGGATAGTTATCGTTATAGTTGTCTTTATAGTTATCGTTCTTGGTGTGAACGGGCCTTTACTATGGCAGGATTATCTTTTGTCCTGCAGCATCTCTACCTGTATAATAATGAATTATTTCTCACCAGTTATGAATAGAAAAACAAAATTGCATGCTAATTTCCTTGGGGAGCCACTAAATGGAGTTTGTTGCATTAGCCCAAACAAACTCCAGGCTGTTTATCATGGGTCAGTTCGTCATTACTGTGCTCAGTCAGGCTGTTTCGGTCGCTCTAATCTCAAGTTACACTTCAGGACTTTCTGCCTTCGCTGCATTTACAGGCATAACATGCACAGAAAGTTATTATAACCTCACCGGTTAAACCCTCAAACCCCTGCGATAGCCATCTAACACCATGTGTGCTTAATTACAACTCTTCCCCACATACTTCCAATGTATTCAGAGAATATATATACATAATAATATAATAACTCAGTGCCATAATGAGCCTGCCACTGTGATTTTTTTTTTTTTTTACAATTGTATATTATATTTTTATATTTTATAAATCTATATAAATGTATATATTTAAAATAAATAAATCATTTTTAAATAAAATAGTATATTTTTTAACTAAATATTTATTTTTACATTGTAGTATTTTAAAATAAATTATTTATTTTTAAAATGTTATTAATAATTTTATTTTGTTAAATTAGAAATAACATTTTAAAATAAAAATGTATATTTTAAATAAATATTTTTAATTTTCTAAATACAATTTTATATTTTTAAATAAAATTTTGTTTTTTAAATATAATTTTAGAATTCAAGAATTTGACAATTATTTTTATATTTGTAAAATTTATCATTTTATATTGTAAAATAAATATAAATATAAATATAAGTATATATATATATATATATATATATATATATATATATATATATATATATAAAATGCATTTTTCAAATGATAAATTTTTAATAAAAATGTATATTTTAAAGTAATTTTATATTCGTAAAATAAATACATAAATATTTTTAACATACAATTTAATATTTCTTTAAATAAAAATGTATATTTAAAATGTCAAATCAATAATTTTATATTGTAAAATAAATAAATAAATGTGTCGTATTGAATTTAATCTGAAATAATAATTAGCAGATTTGTGCAGAATGATTTTAATCAGTAATGAGAATCGAATAATGATCCACATTATCATTTTATCTTAAAAAGCATTATTGTTCAATTTAACCTAAAAAAACGCTGCAAATTTAGAGTCCTCTGCCTCTTCATCGCTCTACAAAAAGGTGTATTTGAAATTACAGTACATAGACGCTGTGGCCCAAGCCACCATCACAGCTGACAGTTTGTTGAAAAGCTGTGCTTTAGTAAAGTTTCAACCAAACGTATTAGTCTTTGATGTCAGGCGGTTTGATCTATTACTAATTTATCTAAAAAAAAACACTACTTCCCTCACAGAGCAGTGGCGTTTCTCCACACCACAGCGACGATCCCCAGCTCACTGTAGACGGAGGCTGGATATTTGATCTGTCGCTGGTCTCGGGACGGCTGTCGAGTCCCCACAGCAGGTGCCCGTGGCGTTATTTGCATCTCTGCCGGAAACGAGCATGTGAAGATGACTGCAGGCGGCCCGACCCTGCTGGAACGGACCACTCGACCGCAGCCAAGGACATCGAGGGAAGTGTGTTGAGTCAACATGCGGCCTCCTTTAAAACAGCACAAAAGATCTTATCCACGTCATTCCAGCCTCATTCTATAAAGAGCTGCGTTCACAGGTGAAGGATATGCCGTTCGGGCCTTCAAAGTGAGACGTTTTGTGACACTGATGTTACAGTATATTGTTCATTTAGATGCATTACTTCAAGAGAGCTGGAATGGGGACATATTTGATGTTTAACAGGGTAAATCTCATGAAACATGTCTGGGTCACATAAAAACATGATAGATAAATACCTTTATAAATAACCTCAAAGTGCAAAGATATTTAAAATAATAATAATATATTATTTTGGAGTGTGACATTATCATTACTGCAAAATGGTGTCAAATTCAAAACATTTTACTCTTTAAACCAGATACATACATCAATTATATATAAATGCTTTACAGTTAAAACAACATTTTTATTTTTACATTAGTTTTTATTTATTAATCTAAATCTAAATGTATTAATCATAAATATTATATTTATTCATTTAATACATTTTAGGGTCAAATATGACCCAGACATGTTTTTGTGAAACTCAATCAAGAACTTCACAGTGAAATTTCCAGTGAAAAGTTACGTAGAGTGACATTACATAAACTCGCTAAAACATGGACAAAAAAACAACAACTAGGGCCTCTTCTGCTGTCTCCATTTCATCTTCTTGCCTCAGAAAAGCAATCTGCATTTATTTGCTTCATCTGTGACTGTTGATTTGCACTTTGACCCCGACAGTAGCAAGATCTACTACAAGAAATGATGCCAAGACATGGATTTGGTCCATTTCGCCAACACGCCTCCATGTGTTTTTACACAAGGAATATCAAAAACAATCAGAGCCGTGACCTTCCGTGCCCCACATCTGCAACGGCGATGAGAGAAACGCACACAAATGCGTCATTGACTCACTTGAGGGCTCATGAATATATTTGCATATGACACCTCTGATCTGTCTCGATCATCTGGAGGAGTCAGAGTTCAGCTGCATATCTAATACGGCTAAATAAACTCAAAACTAACCTCCATAGTAGAGAAATGTACGTTGATCCGATGTCACATGAGCGTTTACATCTGCATAAATGCGGTCGAGCATTACTTAGATTAAATATGCAAGTCATGCAGCCGTTTAGCGGCGCAGTATTTATGGGACAGGTCGGCGGGCCACGCTGACAGGCATAAAGATGGAAATGAAGCCCATTTGAGCGGACGGGGAAGGGCACATCGATGACAGATTGGTATTCCCTGCCAACACTCAGATTTCAAGACAAACGTTCAAGTTTGAGAGTACCTTGTGTTCCCGCTCTGGTTCATTATTCTTTAGGACTACTTCAGCAAATATAAGTTCTTACAGTGAACCAAACCATGTCACGACATCTTTAAGAAGCCTCGCATCCTCCAGGGCTCGACAATGCCATTGTTTCACTTACGTTTGCGACTAAATATAGATGTGAGCAAAAGGCTAAGTGAGTTCCTTAAAGGGATAGTTCACCCAAAAATTTAAATTCTGTCATCATTTACTCACCCTCAAGTTATTCCAAGCCTGTATGAGTTTCTTTCTTCTGTTGAACACAAAAAATATATATTTTGAAAAATTCTGGTAACCAGACAGGTAGCCTTTGACTTATGAAAGTCAATAGCTACTGTCTAAAATGGCTAAAAAAAATCAATTTTATGAAATTTAAGGACATAAACAGCTTAAATATCTTAAAATCAGCATGAAATGGATGTTGCGATTGTCTTTCTTCCTTATTGGGACATATATCAGAGTGAAATGGCTTCTGGAACAAGAACACATGTTGGGCGGGGCTTGATTTGGTTCATGGGGAATTAATAGAGTGCATTAGTGGCCGCCCACTTTTTAAGCAGTGTTCGTTCCGAGGTATTTTCTCTCTTAATTTCTCCCATAGGGATTTTAAAAAGATCTTGGTTAAAACGTTTTAAGCCATGAGCCAAGCCAACCAGCTATGAGGTGAATCAACATTACAAACTTTGATTTGAGGCAAAAAAAAAAAAAAAAAAAAACTATTTGAAATTTGGACAAAAAGAAAAAGGTACAAGACTGTGAACTTAACAGCTTTAGTGATGAAAACAACTACAATCCCATTAAGCATTGCAAACAACAATCAAAATAGAAATGGTCGATATGAAAGTATTAATTAATTAATGTTGATTATATACAAAAACACTATATTTTAACTTTTTATCATATTCAAATATGTCAAATCGATTACTTGCAGTGCTTCATGGGAGTGGATGGAGGTAAAGAGATCTTTTGGCACATTTTGCTCGTTTAAACTCTCTAATTGGTGGAATTTTGTACAGCATCATGGGTAATGTAGTCTTTCACCACTAATTCAATGTTAAACACGATTATTTTAAAACTAAGTTGAAATAATGCAGGCTGGCGTCTTGAACAGAAGCAAAATACCATCGATTAACAACCTCGTAGCTCTCAGTAACGCTACGCTGTCTTTAAAGATTTAGAAGTTATTGTTAAAAATCTAAAATATTTCACTGACTGTTGCGCTCTTGGATGGTTGTGGTTTGCTATTGGTGGAGCTCATGTGAGTGACAGGTTTCCCCGCCCTCACATCAGTCAACACATCATCAGAGAAGAGATGTCGCTGCAAGAGGGAGGGGAAGATATTTTGATCAAAGATTACGAGGCACATGAATTAAAAAAGTAATAAATCATGTTTAAAAAACTACAATTGTCGATTTTCATTGCATGGTGACTTAAAATGGTATAACAAAGGTCTTTATTGTAGGAGGTCTTACATTTGAGGATGGGAAAAAAAATGGGAATCATGATACAGCCTGATGTAATTAAACTTCAAAAGGCTATGGTTTCATTAAATAAATATGAGTGCTGCACCTTCAAAGTTAAAACGCAGAGGTGTTCCACAGGCACACAATCAATGAATACCTTTTTTTTCTTTTCTTTTTTTTCTCCCCTGGTTATTATTGGTACAATATTTGACTCTGACATTTAATCCAACAAACTCTTGTAGCTTCTATCTGGACTTCCCAGTAATAGGAAGAACACAAAACAACACAGTTTAAGTAGGCCTAAAAATAATTAGATAATTATTAAATACATTTTGAAGAAGAATTTAAAAACCAAATGTACTTTTGATATTTTAATAAATCATTATGCTGGTAAATGGCTCATTGTATCCCTTTATTAATGAAAAACTCAATTTTCATTGCACCCCTAAAATTTTTAATTGCTCTCCTAAATTTTTCAACGTAAAAAGCATGTGTTCATTGGGGGGGAAAAGTATGTTTCAAGCCCTTCCTCCATCTCAACCCGGATGCATCAGAGAGAAGAGGAGATCCAGGCTGTTCCTGCGGCGCTTCTGCTCTTTAAAACTCACTCCTGAGGCGTCACACTTTTGTAAACACAGATAAAGTGAACTCGCCACAATCCCTCTGCATCAGCAGCACTAACGCCTCCTGTGGGACACATTCACTGCAGGACTTATCTGCTTTCTGAGACGCCATATTACAGCCCAGAGTATGAGAGAGATCATTCTTGAAGTCATGACAGCAGGAACACAGCGGAAGTAACGTTAGCTAACGTGCTCAGCAAGATTGGCATCAAACTCGTCATTTTGCTATGACCGTAGTGTCTCCTAAAAGTAATGTCCTACTGTATAGGTAAAAAACATGGATCATTTGAGTATAGCAGAACTATTTTACACACTACAGCAGTGGTATTGCAATAACTGTGGAAGCATAGCTAGAAATAAACATCACAAGCTGGCTTTGTAAACGGGTCCTAAAATTAACACTCGGCAAGCGCCAAATGCAAGTAAAAATTGGCGAGTGTATAAAACCTTTAACATTATTTTATGATTTCTAACAATACATTGTTGGGAGAACATGAATGTTAACAAATGTGGACGACGCTCGCAGGCCAGCGCTGTGTTGTCACAAAAGTTTAAGCCTTGCCAATTGAAATGTTCAAGCTCAAGAAGATGCAAAATGGTGCTCAATTTGTTACTCGCACACTGAGTGAAAAGTATACTGAAGTCGTAAAGTAAACGCAAATACTGAATTGAGTTCTCTTTCACGTCTTCTTGCGCATGAACAGACAAATTCACTCAAAATAATGTCAAACAATGCGCATCTCGGCGAGTATCCTAGTAAACAGTCAGTTTTGGCTTAAGGGAATGTAAACAGTAGAGAGATGTGTATCAGTATCAGTGTGTTGGATCTGTGCATTAGTCTTAAAGTAACAGCAGCCTAATATTCCTGCTGCTCTGTGTTTATGTTAATCAAACACTGTTGAATTTGTACATTTTTTTTTTTCAAAATACAACTTTTGTAACATAAGGATATAAGGATAATAATAAGGATTAATCTGTTTGATTTATACAGTGATGTTTAACATTTGATTACTTTACTCAATGTATCTACCTGAAAACTGTTAAAAAACTGTTACTTGTCAATTAGTTAGGCTAGAAGTTTTAGCTGTGGTATTATAATTGGAATATAGAATTGTGAATTTTCACTAATTTTGGTGTCATAACTGCCAGTTTCTGCACTTTCATGGCTGGTAAATATATATATATATATATATATATATATATATATATATATATATATATATATATATACACACACACACACATCCCCCACTGTGATATAATTTGCACAAATAATGTCCTGTTTGGAGAAATATGGACACAAACACAAACTCTGTGCTGCTTCTATATTAACTATTGTCTTCATTTTTAAACTGTTTTAGATTTTTCCAGCAACATTTCCCTCCAACAAAACCAATTTCTCTCATCTGAGATAAGACCATACAAAAATAAGCCCATCAGACCAACATCATCTGCTTTCCATAGATAAACAAATGCTCATATTGTCATTAGAAGTGGTGTTGCAACGATATTTGAGAAACCAACGAGAAGCAGAAGTCATTTTATTTGAGGGAGCAGCTCTGTGCCGCCCACTCGCTCGCAGTGATTTGTAACCTCGGCGAGGAACATCTATTGTGACTGTCAGACCAACTTTAATACAGCATTACTTTCTTATATTAGAAAACACACACACACACAAATGTCAGAGCTGTTGCTGTTCTCGTTCAAGCATGAAATATACGGTCTATAGAGAAACGGACCACAGAGCGCAGGTAACCAGATAAACCTGCCAATTTAATATCAAGATAAGGTTATGGAGGGAAAAGAACATATTGTGAGCTTGTGAATCGTATGTGATGAGAAAGGCACAAAGAAATATATAAACATGTCTTTCTATAGTGCTGCCATCCCTGACAGTCAGTGAAAATGAAGGCAGCGCAACATGCGGTCCAATTCATCAACGAACTGCTCAACAGGTGCGGCTCTTTCCAATCAATCAGTTGAATCGGTTGGGGAATCACTTTGAATCAAACACAAGAGTCATTGGTCTGAATCAAGAATTGAATATATTAGCTATTCACTTTTTCACTTGTACTGTATATAAAAATATTCAAACTCAAACATGTCATTTTTATTTTTAAATTAAATAAGTAAACATCATAGACAGTCAATTAAGATTTTATCAATTTATACTACTATTAATAATAAAATATAAACATTGCAATGTAAAAAAAAATGCTAATTTGTAACTTTATTCACTTTTATTCACTTGAAATACTGTCTGTTGTTCATGAGTTAAAAAACACCCCCAACACACACAGTCTAGAAGTTTTATTGCAATTAATAGAACTTTTAATTAAAAACAAAAAGTTCTGTGGATGTGTTAAGGCAGTTTCCCCTCGCTAATAAAAACTAAAGTTTTGCTTTGCAGTAGAAACACCATGCAATCACACATTGAGAAACACTAAACAACTTATTGGCCGCTCTGAAATTGCTAATTTAGCCTGAACTGAATGGACTAAACAAGCTATTTACCCTCACAGGCCCAGATATAGTGAGAGGACAGGGAGCGATAGGAGACAGAGTGCTTTAGTCCTGAGTTAGCAGCAGGTCAGCGCTTTTCCCCGGCCCGGCATATTACGCTTTCATTTCTGTTGCCCACAAACACGCCGACGGTAAATAAAGTCATTCACGCGCTCCGCTCAGACCCCGCCGACTAGTGTCACCACAAACCGAGAGGCCAAATAAAAAACGGCGGCTATGAAAGTGTGCACTTAAGTGATTTCTGGGGCTTTTGCATTTCTCTCCTCGCTCTGCGCTCACAAATATCCATGGAGAGCAGAGATAAGAGCAGAAGAAAGCAGAAGACTCACAGCGAGAGCAGAGGTCGAATAAAAGACGCGTTATCACTACAAACATTAATTTGATTAGCCAGAAATGTGGCTTCTAAAGGGACAAAAGTGTGCAGACTGGAAGAGAAATAAGTTGGAATAAAAACTGGGATGTTAGCTGCATAATTCAGGTCATGTACAACACTAAATTACTTATTTTATTAGCATAATGTGACATATTGGGTTAAACACGATTTCCAACAAGGAAAAAATGTATTTGAAAGATGTTTTGATTGAATTGTTATAGAAGCTTGTTTCTATCATGGAAATATAAATGTATAATTGTGACGTTTTTCCATCGCAATTGCGATCTTATATCTCACAGTTCCGAGTTTATAACTCTCAATTCTGACTTTTTCTTCTCAGAAGAATCTTCTTCTGATCATCACCAGTTTACGTGTCATTCGCAGGAAGTGTGACGCTAAAGAACGGGTGTAATGTGTCTCATTTATCTAAATTCTTCAAGCAGAAAAAGCAATCCTGCCGCTAGTGAAGTAGCTGACAGCCATCAGAGATGTGATGATCATTTGTTTCAGATCAGAAGCGCATCAGGACCGGCATTATGTGCTGTAAAGAGGCAAAGGAGGAAAACAAAAAGCAATGCATGCTAACACATACTGTAGGCTAAAAACTCAACGTCTAGAAACACCCTAAGTGTCCACACATGAAAACTGAACACACTTTAGCATTTATATTTAATATAATGCAGACTAAAATATTTATAATGTAAATAAACTATTTGAAAAGCTAAAATAAAGATAAATACTAAACTAAAATAAATAAATTAAGAAAAAATAATCCACTTAATGAACCACCTATGCAGAACAAGTAAATAAAAGCAAACTATGCTTTTACCTTATATTATAAATTATGCATTATTCATGTTAATTATGAACCTGTAGACAGTAGTTCTCTGGGAGGTATGAAAAAAATAGTAGTTATTGATTAGCTAATAGTGAACTACTACATTCATCTGAGCGCTATTACTTACTAATTTGTTAATCAGAGTTTCTTGTTAGTTAATAGTAGTTACTAGAATGTTAATAATACGTTACTCGTTTGTTCCTGCAATTATTCATTAATGAAGGAACATTATTCTAAAGTGTTACCGAAACAAGTAATCACTAAGCTAACAAATAAAAATATATAAACACTAAGCTAAAACATAAAAATAAATAAACACTAACCTAAAATAAATAATAAATAAACAATACTAAGCTAAAATAAATAAATAAATAAATAAATACATAAATAAAAGTAACTTTATGGACCCCATATGAAGTAATAAAAACAAACTCTACATACTTTATGCAGAATAAGCTAAATAAAATAAATCTATATATAAACAACAATTAATGGACCTCATACACAGAATATGGCAAATGTATACATAAAAATACACTTTATGATTTTCGTGTGCAGAATAAGCCAAATTAAAAAATAAAACAATAAATTAACAATTTATGAATTTCCTATGTAGAATAAGCTAAATTGCGTACAGAATTCTATTTGCAAACAAGGTTAATTTGCATATATTTATTGAGTGTTATTGAGTGTAAAATGTGCAAGAAAACTATCAAAAATCAATTACCATGTTTTGACATAAAAGTTGTTCAGAGCAAAACTGCAGTAACAGGTGAATACATTAATAATGGCATTTAAGTGAGCAAAGCACAGTTAACAGTGTAATCACCGTATAATCCTGCATGTGAATGCACTTGACGTCAAACTGCACATCAAGTTGCGATATGTGTTTAATAATAATAACATCATAAGTTCAGGGGATGTTGGGAAGCGGCTTCCCCGTCCTGCCAGACAAACCTCGAGCCCGGTGCGGTTTCATTTCTTCAAAAGAGATGCTATGAGCTTAATAACTGCCTCTAGTGCCCGTCTCAAGGAGCCAATTAGCCGAGTTTCTCTCGATGGGTGACACAGAGCTTTTAAGCGGCCGTTTGGTTGTGATCAGTTTTGATATTTCCATTGCCGTGGCATCACTGCGCCGTACATCAGAGAGCATGTCATCACGGAGCCATGGCAACCCAGGAGCCATGGCAACCACGTCCGGGGCCCTAATTAGTATCCTGGTGTCTGTTCAGAGCAGAGACGCTCCAGCGGTCCACGGGCGACGGGAATGAGGAGCACCAGCGGTTTAACTGCAGGTAATAGAGACTATGAAGTGCTAATATGGAGCGCTGGCAGTGGAGCTGAACTGGCAAACATGAGCTTTTTAGCTTCTCTGTTCGTTTATATTAATAGTGCACTTTTTTGACAGAACAGTTAAAAAGAAATAGGGAAACCGGTCAGACTTGAATTCGAATTCAAACCTGCGTCTCTTAGAAGTGCACCAAGGCTTAACGTGTTGGTTGGCCGTGGCTTTTCTGTTCTAATATGCAACACACAATTCAACTTATGAAATGCCTTTTCTGAAGACAGATGACTCATTTCCTAGCAGCAAAAACAGCCAGGAATTTCATAAATCGTGATTTCCATGGAAATTTCTAATCATAAATACAAAACATAAACAGAAAAAAAGTCTAGAGTGGCTAATAATAATAATTTTTACTTCTCTACACAGACTTAATTTGATAAACTTAACTTTCTATAGTGCACTTAATTTATTGTTAAAAGTAATAATATAATACAAATTTAATATTAAATATTAACAACTTATTTTGGGCATAACAGTATTTGTATTTATTACAACCATAAAATAGCTTTTAAATCTATTAAAAAAAAGTATAAAAAGTATACATGTAGATATAATAATATAATATTTTTCTGTTGTGCTCATTTCATCAGCTTAAAATTGCTCTTTGAAAGTAAAAAAAGACATATTTCAAATAAAATGTAAAAATTACCATCATTGAATGAGTTTTCATGCAGTTGATAAATATATACTGTGTATATTAATAAATAATTGTTCTGCTGCGTTTAAAATGTGCTCTAAAATATTCTGCTTGAAATTGCTCGGTAAAAGTGCAAAAAGTTATGTCTATAAAAGTCTATAAAAAGAAAATCTTCACTAATGTACATACATTTAATTAGAGAGCTGTTTTTGCTCAAAATATGTTCTAAAAAGTATCTATAAAACTATAATTAAAAAAAAAATCCTTATCCAGTAAACAACTTAGTCATAAAAAATCAATATACGTTTTGCAGGTGCCACTACAAAGGCCAGGATCATTTATATTTATTCACCCCTTTGATCAAAGTGTTCTTCAGCTCGTACACTTCCGCCCTTTGGCAGTGTTATACCGTGCATTCTGTATGGTACACAAGCCAAGACCGAGTCAAATCCTGAGAGCGCATGTTTCCAGACGCCACTGAAATGTCAGAAGTGATGGTGCGGTTCCGGATGAGCGAGCGGTGTTTCCTGGGACCGGGAGCTCTGAAACCTCTAGAGCCGGCCTCATCACAGCAGGCGGTCCGGGGTTGCGCCACTGGATCAAGGCCTGCAGGACGGCGGGGGGGCGATCCATTACAGGACTGTGAGCCAGAACCAGCGCACCGTATCCAACACAAGCAGCAGCTCGTAGCCAAAGGAAATGTGTGAATACGACCGCTGATATGTGAATGGAAACACAGAGTTCCCTGTCGTACTATGCTTTTCTAGGCAGGTTTGAGATGTAATGGAATATGGGCAGTTTAACCCTCCTACTGTGTAAAGAAGAGGGTCAAATACACCCACATTGGTTTCAATGCCATTTGCCAAAAATCGACACTATCAAAAACCTGTAAAAACAAAACCTTTAGCCACTTTTCCACCATCAGACCATTTTATTTATTTACCAAATACATTACATTGTCATACTTGTAGTTAGGGATGTGCCCGAAGCCTATTTTTGAATTTAGCCACTGAAAACGAATAAAACACATTCTATACGGAGCCCCTAAAGTGACATGGTTGGGCTCCCTGCGGTGCTGGGCTCCCTGCGGTGCTCGGTTATATAACAGCACATTCATGATCTTAAATATTATAAATGTTATGAATATCATACTAAATTTGAGAAATATTCACTAAATTACTAAAATAAATAGTTTGTTTAACCAGTGTTTTAAGCAGTTTGATAGTTGAATGTGGGGTTCAAGGGGTCATATGAATTGAGAAGTCATATTCATGACCTAAGAGGTCATTGTACTACAAAAAGATTCAGAATTCAAAACTTCCTTGTTGGTCCAAAAACAGCTTATTATTGAAACCAAACCCGGAAACGACTCGTTTTGGATTTTGCCACATTTTTACTTCATAGTGCGACGAAAGACCGTCTCCGCAGAAGAACAACACCTACCTTTACATCATTGCCTCTTTAGCCCCGCCCACCGATTCACGCATATCTATTTATAGACTACTATCTATCTAGTAGTAAATATGAGACATACACAAACACAGGAAAACTCCAGCAACAAAACCATAGCGAGGATTACAAGATGCTTTGAAGTGCCAAGTTGTGGAAAAAAATGTCTTTTGCATTCCCATCCTTGTGATCCTAACATTAAGAAAGCCTGGATTCATTTTTTTCTTAAAGTCCCCCTGTGGTGAAAATCAAGTTTTTAATGTTGTTTATATGTCTATGTGGTGTTTTTATGCTTTAAGGCAAACCATGTGCAAATTCATAAGTCAACACCATTGCTGAGTATTTTCTCTTTAAAACTCCAGTGAACCAAAGACAGTCTCAAAAACACGGTTTGAAATCACTGGTGTTTCTGGCGTCACAAACTACCTTGTAACCAATAAGGTCAACGTGTGATCGTCAACGAGTTGGATCTCTGAGCTGCGGTAAGTGAGTGGAGGCGGGGTTCATTTGCATATTCAGTTATCTGCGTATACTAAATGAAACAAGGGTGTAGAGTTACATTCAAGCTATTTTAAGGCATGAAGAATTTTTTTTTTTCAAGAAAAAAACATTTAAATTCTGTAATTTTGCCGATCAAAGATGAGTTTTAAGGGATAAAAAAAACGACTACAGGGGGACTTTAAAGTTCCAATCAGATCTTGTCACTAAGACGCTTTGTTCGCTTCATTTACAGCGGATTTGTTTTTTAAACGAGACACAGTTCGACGCAGACTTTTAAGATAGCCTAAATGATGATGTTTTTTGATGTAGAAATCTTGATAACATTATAAGTGGACCTCAGAAAACATAATTAAATAAAAAAACGTAAGGCCTTTACACTCAGTTAGAATTTTATTAATCTGAAACAAAATGATGAGACTTATTCACACACTTGGAGAGAGCCACAATAAAGGTGTTATTCTTTAAACGTACAGCCTTGAGACATCCTTTCTCAGCTGCCAAAAACCTTTTTGGCACAGAGTACTTGAGCAAAGGTCATTCTTACCACCCACCAAGTGCGACATGTAAAGTTTGCACTCAGAATGAATGGAAACATTGAAATAAGGGAGCATGTTTTAGACCAGAAGAAAGGGAAAAGAGAGATAAGAGCCAAGCAAACTGAGAGAACAAACTATCACCATCATCAGGAGCAAAGCCAGACTCTTTTTGTACAAATTCATCTTTTACACCCTCTGCAAATCTGTGTAGACCCTTAAATACTTAAGCTTATATCACTGACAAATGCATTTCAGAACAGAACCAAATGAACAACTGTAATATAACCAGTGTTGGGATGGTTATTTTGGAAATGTAATAGGTTAGAGTAATAGAAAAGCACTTCCTCTATAAAAAAAAAATGTCAAGAGATTTACAGATTTTAAATGAAATCACCTGATGTGTCACTGTCTAGTCATAGTCAATGAGACAACCCATCATTTTTACACATCGCAAATAGTTACAGATGCTGTACTGCCTAACAGATCACACTGAGATAATGATCCTTTCAGTCTGAAACAAATGGCTCTGACCACCGGCACAGAAAGTCAACATCACATTAGAAGAGTTTCCTTACAAGATTATTCCTGTTTATCATGCACAGGACGTTCTCTCCCGACTTCCTCCCTCATTCTTTCTCTCTCTCTCCCCCCAGAGCAACGATAAGTTCCCGGCACACGCATCAGCTTCCTCATTTCAAGTGCACACTTCCTGTCTCTGAAAAGCCCAGGCGAGCGCTTCTGATCTTCTCCAAAGCGTTCATAATTGATTCTTTAAGGGATAAGCTGCTCAAGATCATTTCATATTCCCAAACCCTCTTCGTTTTCATTGAAAAACCAAGAGTTTTAAGGGCCAGCGGATGCCAAAGTCATTATTTATGGAGTTAAACGGATTGCTCAGATCGTCATGTCATCGCATTTTGTCTTCACTGGCCTGGATCGCCCGGCTCCTGCCTTAATTAAAAACGCCAGGGAGTTGTAAAATGCTCAGGAGGGATCTGGCAATGTTTTAAAGGCCAGCGCAGACCTGGTTTATTCCCACTGGGGAAAACCGCCACTGAAAAATCAACCGGAGTTGGGAATTCAATATTGTGACCATATGAATTCTATCAAGGCCTGATACAGACGACATCTGGCAAGGAACTGCGCCAACAGATGTACGCTTTTGTCGGCTCGCCAGAAATACTCAAAGCATCGGCCTACGAACCAGTGGCAGGCCTGAAGAAAAGATGCCTGCAGGTGAACGGCATCTGAATATAGGTGTGTGGATAATATCCAGTTCATCCAATATCCATATAATCCAATCGAGGTTGGATAATAAGAGCGACTGATGATGTCAGCAGACAAGAACAGTGGTTTCAAAGGCAGGAAAATTATCAAAAAGGTAACACGATGAAAAAAAAAACTCACTCAATTAGGTTCATTTTGAATCATTGGTTTTCAAACAAGGTTTCACAACAGTCATCATTCATTCATGTATCTGGCTACACTGGTTAAGCCGTATTAGAGCTGAAACAACACAATAAAAGATGCATTTTCAATACATTGTCTTATAATTGTGCTTATTTGCAATCTTGTCATATTCAATTCAGATTGCACTCCCACTACTTGAGTAAAATATAATATTAAATTCAGTGGTGGTACTTCGCACTTTTACAAATCAATCTATTATAAGCAATTACGAGAAGTCAGTCAGGCTTTAAATTATGACAGAATTGCACAGAAGAATCTGAAATCTCACAGGATGAGATGATGATTCAGTCAATACCCCATGAACCCTTGGGTCGACAATTTACCGTGGTTAAACTGAATCAAATTAAGTGATCACCACAGATAATTAGACACTAATAAAATGCTTTGCATCCTATTGATCACCAATGCCTTCATAGAAAAATATTGAATCTGCTCCACTCGTTGCTTAACGAATCAATCTCAAAACTAATAAGATGCAGCCTCCATTATGGAAGAGAAGTAACACGAGATCGCTTTCATTTCTCAATTGTTTATCTTAGTAGTATGCTAATTTCTCAGATGTTTCTCCTGAGACACCATTAACTAAGACACCAAAGTCTCTATCAAAAGTTGAAAATGTCAATTTGAACTCAAATTTCTTTAATCTAAGCTTCTCTCCATATTCAATTCAAAGGAATTATTCAAAGGAATTTTAATAAAAAAACCTTATACTGAAGTGAAACAATCTCCAAGCAACATCTGAGCAATAAACTTTTGCTTTTTTTTCTCAGCATATTGTCACAGCGGTCACTGCCAGCTTGAACCTCACCAAGGATCCATATGTAAAACATCAGACCCTCTCGTCCCTTAACGACCCTGTTCCTCATTAGCCCTGCATTTATAATTCACCAGCCGGGATCTAATTGATCACTACAGTAATGGAGAATTGATTGATCTGGCCTGGAAGCGAGTTGTGGGAATCATAACGCCGAGCGCTGAGGTCTCCGATGAGCCCTGAGGTCTCCGATGAGCCCTGAATGACAATGAAGACACCGGAGGGATTTAAAGACACAGAACGCCACGCAAGAACTTCAAGAGCTCATGTGAACTTCAGATAATATGCTTAGCGACACAAGGCTGAAGCATGCAAATGTTTTCAGGGCATTCTGGGTACTGGTTAGACAACCAGACACAATCTGAAGACCATGTGGCAGAAGATCTGTGCAGGCTAAAGCCATCAGCAGGTGTCTGACAAAGAGATGTCATTGACATCCCATTATCAGTGTTCTTAGAGTCCTGTGGAGAAAGGAATGGATTGGCTGGCTCAATAAGAACGATCTCAGGCACCAAGTACAAGTGGGCGGGGCTACCGACTGTGAGGGGAGAGCTAAACCAATCAGACGCTTGAGAACAGTGCCTACACAGAAAATCATTTTTCGAAAACAGATTATTGGGGTACGTTTTATATGTGTATACTATTTCAGTCATTCTACTTGAGAATATAATGTTTAATTCAACGTGTCACTTGCAAATTTCTCAGTAAGTTTTTGTGAAATATACCAGTGTGAATTTTCTAGTTTGGGTGAACAGTCACTTACTTTGAACATTTGAAAATTCAAGATTTCAATTAGTGCACCCTTTTTTGCACCCTTGAAGGGCACTTCGGGAAGGGGACGCCGTTTGTAGGAGCGTTTCAAACAAAGTGAACAACTGAATCCCTTTTACAAAGGGCCCTTCTACAGGTCCGTTAGCGAAGGGAAGGTGCGGTGATCATTTCAAGGAAGTAATTTAATTTATTTATGGTGTTGTTCTGCCTTTTGGAGTGAGATGGGCATAGGGATGCTCACTTCAGATTGGAATTTTCCCTGAGTTTCACCCTCATGGACATTTAGTTTGTATCCTTCAATCACGTCTCATTTGTTCTCAGTTTCCCACCACTTGTTTGTCTCCTAGGTAACTCATTGCGTTCTAGTTTGTTTCCATGGTTACTCATCAGTTCCCTGGTTTTTATCACCTGTGTTAATTCAATCATCTTTGTTTTCACTAAGTATATATATGCCTGTGTTTTAGTTCTTATTTGTTGGTTCTTGTTAGTGCTTATATTCAGTTTGGTGTAGTTCTCCTTTGGTTAATAAAGTCTGTTCACTTTTATCTTTGTCTCCGCGTCATATACACCACACTCAGCCAAAGTGTGACAAAAGTAACTTTTGAAAAGGAATTTGTTGCCTTTCAACAAAATTTTATATTTCTGGGAATGATTTGCCAGACCAATCAGATTAACACTGACTTAAGCCATGTCCATATTTGGTGCTATTTTGAAGTGAACTGTTCCAAAACCTAGTGAGCTGCCAACCTAGGTAGTATTTTAAGAAATCATAGGCATGCTGCTAATAAACTGGCTGCACAATAAAAATACTTTTGATGCCTCCTTAGGCCCCGATCACACCTAACACGTTTTTCAGGACGAAAACGCGAGGTGCAGAGAACTGAACCATCACACAGAACTAGCAGTGCGCTGCATTTTTTATGTTGCAAGGCAACCACTGAAATAGCTGTCCTGTCAGTCAAGTACACGTCAAACCAGCCTTTTATTAACTTTATTTACTTTCTGTTAACATTGTGGTCGTTACGGTTCGTGAAGCCGTTAAGCTGCTGCTAACCCGCGAGAGCACCACAAGTTTATCCTCCATCATCGCACTCTCAGGGCATAGACCCCTTTTGCGCCGACGTCACAGTTACGTCACGGCGCTAGCTGGAGGAAAAACAAACGGAAAACTGGAGGCGGCCAAAACAAACCAGCACAGATTCGGCTACATAATAAGGAGCTTAAATTATTATTTTTATTATTAAAAGTCATCTTGTTGTGTTCTTGGGTGCAAGAATCGATGAAAAATGAGTATGCTGTATCTGGAATTTTTATTTCTGGAAAATATTCATATCATTAAAATTGCACCGTAGTGTCACTCTTTACATTGTCGTCTTGGCGCTGGCTAGGCAGAACTGCGGATCGTACCACACAAGTCTTTACATGACCATTCAGCACATATTATATTATAGGCATCTAAATATATTTATATGTCCTCAGTTTCTCTTTACCCTCGGTTTCTCTATCGGGTAGGTGTAGAAGTCAGGCCACTCAACCGGAGGTAACTTAGCGTTAACGTTAATCCTGTCAGTTCGTCCATTGACTGAGCGTGTATGGTCATCTGGTTCCGTCCATTAAAATTAACTTTTGCAAATAACAATCGCGGTCCTGGACAGTGAGTGACCTTGCACATTAAGACAAAAGGGGCGGGGGCAGACCTGACGCCGCTGCGTGCACGCCGGCCTTTAGCCTGGAGAAGAAGATGGAGTTGGTGAGAAGTAAACTTGCCGAAGGTGAATTCACCGTCGCTACTACGGCCTATTTATATATTTCAAGTTTATTGTTTCAGTTGTTTGTATTGTTAAAAGGCATGAACATTAAAGGTTGATTTGAATTCCCATCTGCTGGTCATGATAATACGTGTATGAGAGAAAAAAAAATCCGGCGCGGCGTCGGGCCGCGGGCCGGGTTCGGGTAGATAATTCATGTTTATGTCGGGTTACATCGGGTCCGGGATTAAAAGCCATGGGTCGGGTCGGGTCGGGTTGTAATTTTCAGGCCCGTTGAGAACTCTACTGCAAAGACGCAAGGCGCAGGAGGCGCATAAACAGCACGCAGAATGCTCAATGCCATAGGAAACCAATTGAAAAAAGGTGCCTCTCACTGCAAAAAACGCGTCAGGTGTGATCGGGGCCTTAAGGCCTGTTCACACCGGGACGAATTTCGCGTGCGATATTCGCCGCCGTTTAATGCCTCGTGACTAAACAAAGGGCGCCAATGTGAGTGTGCACACCGGCGCGAAAAACGCCACGCGTAAAAGCGTCGTTTTTTTAAAAAACGCCTCGGGTTCGTTTTTTTGGTTTGACGTGCCGCGTCAAAAACTATCCGACCAATGAGATTGCCGCTTTTGTTCACGTGTCTGGAGCTTCTGAAGTTACAGTAAAACACAACTTGGGGGCGCTCAAACACAAAACGGTCTTGCCGAGCACACATACGTAACGGCGAAGAAGATATACACCAAGTAGCGTCTACACTGCCGGGAAGAAATAAGACGAGGAAGATGCAAGGCAAGATGAATGTAGAGCTGCTGGTCTCGTTGGTGTCGGAACATAAAGAACTATATGACAAACGCGACAGCGTCTACAAAAATCTTGATAAAAGAGAACTGTTATGGAGTGGTTTCTGTTTTACAGTAAGCGCCATCTAATGTCAGGGAATGAATTTGCATGTTCACTCGGCTCATCGTCAGCGAAAATCGCTTGGGTGTGAACACAAAAAACGCATTGAAAAACGCTGGCGAATAAAATTGAAATTAGAACTGTTGCCTTGGCAACTCACTAAAATTAAGTTTACAAAAATTACTCAAACTAAAATAAAAAGTAAAAATGTTTGCAAAAAGGAATAAAAATAATAAAAACTCAAAATTGCGAAAACTGAAATAAATTAAAAAGTTGAACTTGAATTACACTTTAAACCTAAAAATATAAGCCAATTCAAAATGAATAAATCTAATAACATAAATACTAAAATAACACCTCTAGGTTTTGTCTTTTGAAAAAGAGCTGAATTCTCCCAAAATGTATAATTTGTAAGTTTCACTTCAAGCTGAACAAATGAACCCTAAATGATTCACTATTGAAATGCATCTTAATTACAGGCCTGTTTGAAGAACGTTCAAATGTATTGAGTTGTACGAGCTCCAGTGAGTTTAATACGTCTCTGAGTAGTTTGCCAATATATATATTCATTAATTATAACTGCGGATAATTTAACTCTGATTGAATCTGCTTTGCTGAAGGAGATCGTTATCATAAAGACGCAAATTAGCCACAGATTGGCCACTGATATCAATCCACATCTGCTCAAATCTGCACTTTCTGTAACATAACCGTGTGTGTGATCAGTAAAGGAGAGCATGAGCGTGTTAGCAGCAGGTTATGGGCTCGACGAGCAGCAGGGGTCATGTCAGCTCAAAAGGACACGATCACCATCTGACCTCTTGGTCGAGACGCCAGCGTTACCATTTTCCCTCTGACATAGTGAAGATGAAATATCACCTCCTATCAAACGCCGCATACAAATGAGAGAAAGAGAGAGACTAAAAGGAAACTGCACGATTTTGTGGAATTACAGTCGGACCATTTTGGAAAAGCATGCTAGCATACTATTGTATCCCACAATGCAATGTGCTCAACATGATTTTTTAAATATTTTTTTTTTAAATCTTAATTCAATAAAAAATTACAAAATCTTTTTAAAAACTGGATTAAATGAAGCTACATTTACTTAATATATTTAACTGAATTATGCAAAGTAATGAGGTCAGGTGACAACTAGCATACGACCATTTATCGTTGAATATTTACTGTTTAACATGCTACTCATAAAATAAATAAATAAAGCACAATAATGAGTATAAACTGCACATTTTGCCATAAAACTAAAAAGCAGATTGCAGATGCAGAAATTAAAGTTCCTTCTATTTGACGGAAAAATAAATAAAAAAATAAACAAGAATAAGTAATACTGATCTTTTTCATGGTTCTGTGCTGCAGGTCTGAGGGGAAAAAAAACCCTTACGGGATTATTTACTGGATCAGGAAGTCCAAAAATCTCCTGGATGATTATGATAATACAATGTATTTGAGATTGGCTCTGAAAATACGATGGAATTGTTGACTATGCAAAGCAGGGAATCTTTTCACTCTGTCGCGCATAAAAATGTAAATTTAGGCCAGTTGCAAATACTGTTTATTGGGAAGTGAAAGTAATCGGCTTTGCCTTAAACTCACAAAAGGCCTCCAATTTCCCGACTTGCATTCCTGTTTAAAAGGGAGGTTAATCGCCCTCTGAAAAAAAAAAAAACCTCCAATATGGTCAGAGCAACTTTGTGTTATTTTCTTCCCCATTGGAAAACAATCGAGTCCATTCACATCAAAGTGCTTCAAGAGAGGGAAAGAAAGAGAGAAATCAAAGGTCTGAAGAAAGACGGCCAGGTTTGGGTTTGATCGAACGGGAACACATATACGCGTGAAGTGCTGAGCCCTGTTGAATTGTCCGTCAATCACATCTAGTATTCATAAGACCCACATACATCAGTCGGAATGCAACATCTAAAGAGGCGAGAGGAAGCGGAGGACCGGAATGAGCCTAAAAACAGTCTCTGGATCTAAATTAAGCTAAGCAACATGGAGAAATGACTAGATTTGTACATATTCTAAAGAAAATGGTGGCAATTGGCTGTTACCAGTTTTTACGATTGCTATGCCAGATTTTTCAATACTTTTAACAATTTTCCAAAACTCTTAACACAGTTAGCACTACATCCGTCTGTGTAAGCTATACTATTAACACATTTCTGTTAACACAAATTTGATATGCTTGAACTTCTTTTACATACAAGCTCAAACAAGACCAAAACAATGGATTTTTACGGCCAAATTTACCAATGCTTTCACACTGTATGTCAGAACAGATAACACCATGTTCGAAACCGTACAGGCTAAAGTCAAGGTAAACAGCTGCTTATATTGTGAACTGAAACACAAATATATCCCCTGTATTTTATTCCATTCTTACTGAGAAACAGCTGATTGAATTATGCAAATAATTAGATGACTCTTTTTTTTCATTCTTCTGGTGCTTTTTCTGTTTGTATATTTTGTATTTTCACATTATTCCATTGCTAGTGAGAAACAGCTGATTGAAGTTATGCAAATATGGGACAATGTGGCATTCCACCATTCCCGTCTAGTCACAGCCAGGTTTGACGCCCATCAGAGGATGATGTCAATTTTCCCCTTACTTTTCCTCAACCCCATTGAGGAGTTTTCTCAGCCTGGAGATGAAAGGTTTTTGACCATAGTCCACAGGACCAAATGTCCCTCCTTTATGCAAAAGATGCTGCATACCAAGACATCACAGCTGAACACTACCAGGATAAGGCAAGCCAAAAGATTCTTCCCAAGATGCCTTGCCAGGGAAGATATCAGGTGTGATGTGGATGAGAGCGTGGACAAATGCAGAAGACCGGGCAGATTAGAAGATGGCCTTTTCTGTTTGTATATTTTGTATTTTCACATACAGTAATACTGTAAATGGCAGCTATATTGCATATTTTTGTTGAAATGTCCTGTTGCAAATAAAGCCGTTACTGCAGCAATTCTGTCTCTGTCTTCTTTTTTCATAAACCATACATTCTATAAAGCTACTCTAAGAAGGGGCATTTATTTTGTTGTATTGAATTTCTGCTGCTGCAAAAAAAAAAAAATCAACAACAACAAAATGCATGCATTTACATTACAAACAAAACAAAAATGTAGAGAGACTTCAAAAAAAAAACTGCAGTGCAAAACACAATCTATGATCAATACAATAGAGTATACTGTCTGTTGTATAAGGGCATACCTGACACATATAAAATAATGCAGTTTCTGTAATTTCAGCTGATGATAGTGGGGTTTTTTTTGTCATTGTGTGATTGACTAAGGCTACGTTTACACGTAGTTGGCTATTTTCATAAACGGACATTTCACCCCTCTTCGTTTTCAAAAATAACATCGTGCACACGAACATGTGTATATGCTGTCAAGAGCATGCCAAACCTGTAGGTGGCAGTGTAAGGAGAAGCTCAAGCCCACCTTAGCCAATCAGAATCCCGAAAATAGTCACATTCTGTGACGTCGCTACCTAAAACTCCGGTTTTCTCTGTTTACATGCAAACGTGCAAACGAAGATTTTCAAAATCTCCACTCTGGCCGGAGTTTTTAGAAAGAATCGGTTTCATTGGCGAATCCTCCGTTTTGTGTGAAAATGATGGGCGCAAACGAAGGGAAATGTCTTATGTCAAAATAACCATGTACGTGTAAACGGGCCTAAATGTTCCTGTTGGAAGAGAACATGTGTTAGTGTTTTGAATAATTATTTGATTTTGAAACATGTTTGCTGTGTTTTGTTAGACATTGTGTATTGTGTTAGTGTATCATTGTATTTTGAAAATTAGTGTTGGAGTTTAGTTTACAATGTGTGATTTTGAGCATGAAATTAACCGTTTTGCCAATTGTGTGTTTTAGGTGTGTTGGTGCGTTAAGAGTTTAGGAAACTTGTTAAATGTATTGAAAAAACTGTCATAGCGATTGTAAAAAACTGTAAAAAGGGTGGTTGCTAGGGCGTTGCTATGTTGCCAAGGTGCTCGGATTGGATTCAATGCATTGTTATGAGGTTGATTATTTGTTTGGGAGGTTGCTAGGGCGTTGCTATGTTGTCAAGGTGCTCGGAGTGGTTTTAATGCATTGTTATGCGGTTGATCATTTGTTTGGCTGGTTGCTAGGGCGTTGCTATGTTGCCAAAGTGCTCGGAGTGGTTTTAATGCAATGGGGTTGATCATTTGTTTGGGTGGTTGCAAGGGTGTTGCTGTGTTGCAGAGTGGTTGCTAAGGTGTTGCAGAGTGGTTGCTAAGGTGTTTTGAGTGTTTAAACGTGGTGCTGTGAGGTTGCTAGAGAAAATTTGGGTGGTTTCCAAGAACTTCAGGATGGTTGCTTACTGGTCAGAACAGTTGAGTTGCAAACAGGACTACAGTAATTACATGCATACAAACTGCATACTTTAATAGTTCCCTAACAAAAAGGGTGAGCACTAGTAATAGAAAAGCTTGACTTAGCAAACAATGCTAAAGATGGCACTTGGTACCAGGACAGAAGGCATTCTAAATGTGTCAAGGAGCAGAAAGGACCTCAGTGAAATCACATAATCTTCTAATGCTGAATTCATGAACACTAGAGTGTAATTCTCTAAAGGGACCAGCGCAACACATCACCTTTACAGGAACACCCACATGAGGCGCTGATATTGGGCTGAATATCAAAAAATAAGATATGTGTGTACGAACAGTCATGAAATCTCTGGTTTAAAGCCATAACGCCGTGAGCGGATACACCCACTCACTCATTCACACATCCGTCTTTCCAAAAACGATATGAGAAAAGAAGAGTACTAGCAGACAACAGCACATTTGAGACCCTCGCACACACTTCACTCACAGTGGGAGGAAATTAAAAACAGAAATGATAATTTCCAGCCTAGACTCATGACACAAATGGTCTAGTAATATATTTTGTTCATTTATATTTATGAATCAATTACTACTGATTTTAAGAATCAAATACTTACTGATTTTCATAAATGTTTGAATTTAACATGCATAATGCAACATGTTCATTAACAGTAAGCAAGCTAATTAACGTGACAATCAATCACAAATTGTAATTTGATATGCAATTGTTAATATAATAATAACACAGGGCTGTTGATTTTCCATGTTCATTTAGTGCAATAAGAAATATGCAGTTAATCATTTCTCCGATTAAAATTGCGAAACAAAAAGTGTTCTTCTCAATTTTCCTGAAAAACAATGGCTGACCAACAATAACATTATGTTGACATTTGGTAGTATCGTTTAACAATTCTGGTCAGCCACAATAATGTCATTACAGTAAGTCTTAATTTAGAGTCTTTTCTCAGCACAGATTAATACAAAATTAATTAGAGTAAATAACTGGAATATTACGTAATTAATTTGATTTCAACTAAGGACAACCCTAATGGTGCACTAAAAGCAGGGTTTCTCATTAAAAATATAACAAAATCATGCAGCCATCCATAATATGCAAAGACAACAGGCTCTCTTCAGAAACCCACAACATGAGGTTAAAATGGTCACGAGAGATGTTTTGGGCATTGCGAGACCTTCTATAGCCTGTTAATCTGGGATAAAGGTAAAACGTGTAGTGGAAATACTAAATTGAACTGCACAGGGTGTATATTTTCTAGTGAATGAAGAATTCTGTCCTTCTAGGGGATTTGAGCGTTAAGTGAAGTTTGTTTTCATGTAACTATTTTGAAGAAACTTTCCGCGGACGTTCTGCAGGGAATTCTGTGCTCTGGAAGTTCAAACTCTTTATCACAGAAGCAGCGGACTGAGGCTTCGAGATGAGACGGATGCATTTATATTAACAATCAACAACAAACGCCTGAACTCAGACTGAACTCGGGTCTGTTTATAGGTCGCCGTGTTCTCTCGCTCAAGGAACCTGCACTAAACAACCCTTCTGGTGTTGTGTGGCTTCTTATAATGAGAGAGTAATTAAAGTGCACCGGACGTTTTTTACAAGAAGGTACAAGAACTACCAAGAGATACATGACACAGCACTTGAATGTTTTTAGACGAGAGCAAAAGAAAATATGGAAAAATGGAGAAAAAGAGAGACAGAAAGAGGGACAGACTTGTATAGGGAGGGACGGACAGACGGACGGATGGACGGATGGACAGATGGACGGATGGACGGATGGATGGATGGATGGATGGATAAAGATACAGCAGACTAGACAGAAGAACAGATAGACAGACAGTTGGAGGGATTGACGTAGGGACAGACAGATGGACATACAGATGGATGAAGGGACAGATATAGGATAGGAACATATAGACAGATGGACAGATAGACTGAGGGATAGATTAGGGACAGACAGATGGACGTACAGATGGATGAAGGGACAGATATAGGATAGGAACATATAGACATATGGACAGATAGACTGAGGGATAGACGTAGGGACAGACAGATGGACGTACAGATGGATGAAGGGACAGATAGAGGATAGGAACATATAGACAGATGGACAGATAGACTAAGGGATAGATTTACTGGGAGGGAATAAAGGATATTGGATGGATGGATGGATGGATAGATGGATGGATGGATGGATGGATGGATGGATGGATGGATGGATGGATGGATGGATGGATGGATGGATGGATGGATGGATGGATGGATGGATGGATGGACAGATATTAGGGCAGATAGACTGAAGGATAGATAGACATACAGCATGTGCTTTGTCGTTAATCTTAAACACACACACACTTAGCTATCTTAATGGAGACATTGCATAGTCAGCTAGTTATAAATACTATAACCTAAATCAAACCTACACATAAATCAAATCCCTACCAGAAAAAAAACAACACTATTTACTTTATTTTTAAGCAAACGAAGACATCCCCAAAAGGAGGTTTGGGAGTTTTTGTCAGGTTTCTCTCACTTCTGGGTACAGATTTGTCCCCAAAATATGGTCAAGTAGGTGCACACACACATACACGCATGCATGCGAACACACACAAACACACACACACACACACACACACACACACACACACACACACACGTGTCAAGTAAAGGTAGTTTAGCTGCTTCTTTGCTCATGTGTGTCTCATCTAGGCATGTGCCGGTATTCGGTAATGCGATAAATCGCGGTAATGAAAATGCACGATATTGTTATCGTGGGCACTTCAAAATACCGTGAAAAATAATAGATCAGAATTTATATTTATAGAACGCGTATTAGCTTATTTTCCATCAACCGCTTAAACAAACACTGCGTATGCTGCGCGAAACACGTGCGCGCTCTGATGTAAACAATCCCCACATGTATTAGCACTGTGTGCATGCGGCGCAGTGCGCACTCTAGTCTAATGTAAACAATCCTCACATGGAGAAGAAGCATGGCGGAAGGAGGCACGCTGCCGACGATTTATCCCCCTTCTAAAAGCAGAGCTGTCAATACGCATTCAGCGTGAGACTCACGCAATTTACACTTTTCAAACGCTCTCGCGCCACATGCAGTTTCTCACGCAGAGAAAAATCGCGGAGCAAAGAGGACACGGAGACCGACAGACTAGACAGAGCAGGTTATTATGGTATGAAAACAATTCTCAGCTCTCATGTTCTGTCCATTTTATTACGAAATTCAGACAATAAATACTGTTTTGGTGCTTGTAAATGTGACTTGACAGATCACTGTAGCGCCTCAGTTCAAGCGATCATCTGTTACTTTTTATTTAAAGTTACAGTAGGCTACAACTTACCGAAAGGTATGCCTCATACATAATATCGATCATTCAGTGTTTTTCAACCACGGAAAGAGGTTAATAAAACTGCAGGTGAACAATTATGTCACAGAACGTTACATTTACCTCAGGAAAGCCATTTAATGACCAACACGTTAGTTGACTAGACAAAAATAGCTATAGAGAGGAGTATTTTGCACAATATGTGCACTATATTACATTTGTATTATATTTTTACTTGTGTCATAATTGTTATTACAATGAAAACCAAATTATATTTAATTTAATTAGTTAATTTTTAACCTTTAATAATACCAGCTGACAGGGCTCTCTGTATGTTTAAAGCATTATGTGAGATATATTTTTTCTTGAGAAAAATTAACGTCTATCTACTGTAGCCTACCTAATATTTATCCAAAAAGTCAATACTGAATCAAGATTGAAATCAAATCCCAAGAATTGAAAGCGTGAAAATTGTGTAAAATTCTATTTAGTTACCAAATGTTTTGACAATCACTATTGTAATGTTTTTATTAAAAAACTATTAGTAGTTTTTTTTTCTACATCCCCCCCACCAATCCATTCATTTCTCTTGAGCAATTAAAATATCGTGATAATACCGTATACCGTGGTAAAAACTCAATCAATTAATCGCAGCATGAAAAGTTGATACCGGCACATGCCTAGTCTCATCATACAGTGTTATTGCTCTCTGCTGAGCTGTTCAGCATCAGCACAAACACACACTCACATCAGCACAACGCAGCTCGTATACATGTGTGCGCTCACACACAGCAGCTGGGGCTTATGGGTCCACTGAGGGAAACGCCACAAACCCTCACCAACATCTCAAGCGTACTACAGCCCTGTCCTGCAGCTCATATCTGGACCGTCACATGATTCTCGAAGAGGATGAGGTCATCAAAGTAGGTTTAGGTTCTTATAAGGATCTCAAACACACACACCCTTGAAAATGAGCACTTTGTGCATCTGAAATCTGTTATTATATTAGAAACGGAAATTCATTTACTTAAACGTACAGTATGGAATATTTTTAGCTGCTAGGGGTGGCTAACCTCTTACAATAACAAAGGCGTAGTTTGATGACGCAACATTTGCTAAGAATTATGGATCTTGTCGTCAACGTCAAGCCGACCGATCTAATAATGTTTATGGATGACTGAATACATCGATGCTTTTACCATGACTGTGATATGAAGCAGTTCGGGATTGCTAAGAGACAGCAATCAGCTCCACACGCGACGCGAGTCCCGCGGATATAAAAGGAATATGGACATTTCATTCTACCGAACTACACGCAGAATTACTACTCACAGGTCAGTTTATTAGACAAATTAAACTTGTGAGGTAACGCAGCGCTGTTTCACTTGGTCTAACGTTACACTATCACACTAAACTGCATTTGAATGTGTTGAAATGTGTTAGTTTGTCTGTATGAGACTAGCAGTACGCTAGATCAACATTAGAATAACATACAGATCCTATTATAACATTTTATCATTGTTGAACTATATAACATTGATTAGTTTTATGTAAATGTGCTCACCTGTTTAATAAAGTACATGTAGGAGCGGTCAAAGTCTCGGACGTGGAGCTCTCGGCATCTCGAAAACACCGCGCTGATATTGATTCTCGTTTTAGTTCTCCTTTTTTATCCAAAGTCTGCTTGCCATGGTCCATAATGTTTGAACGAAACAACAACAGCGTGCAAATAGACATTGCGTACTACATTGTCCACGTCTGTTGCCTTACGGTTACTATCAGAGAGCTCTGGTTCATAGCTGTGGTTGCTATGGCAGTACGAGTGGAAACCAGGGACAACGCGGATATGACGCCATTGACTGCGACAAAACTGAAATAAAGATACGGTACGTGTTTTCAAATTAAATTAAAATTTCTCCTGGTTTGAAAGTTGTTGGAAACAGTCGGGATAATGTAAGTACACAACTAAAAAAAATATATAACATAGATATAGTGATTTTTGCTATTTTTAAAGCAAAAAAGTTACATATTGTGCCTTTAAAAGGATGTTCCTGCTTGCATAAAGTTCGCTAGATATCTCTCATTATGTACATTACCATATAAATTAACCATCAGCTCAAACGAGTAAGAAAAACAATTTTTTTAGCAGTTTTTCATGTACAAAAAAAAAGAAAAAGTCATGCACATCATGTAAGAAAAATTGCATTTCTCTTAAATAAACTATATACTGGAGTAAGTGTGGCTGAAATGTGTGAGAGTTGAACATTCACTCAAAACAACTACATCTCTAGTGCAAAAAAAGTCAGGACATTTTTGCTTAGAATGAAACGAGTTTCTCAAAGCGTTAAATTACGAGCGAAGAAAGCTGAGTTTGTAAATTTCCACTCTTACAGTACGTTATAAAACACGTTGAGAGGCCGAGCACAAACTCTCTCACACTGGAAGTTGTTTTAAATCAATCGTCATAGTTTAGATCTTCTGCAGTACTTGGAAATGTCAGTGTTCATATTTCGTCAGCGTAACACTAATTAATTGCCTCTTATCAATAATCAATATGGTCCTCGCACAGCTCTTTAAACTGATCTATGAAGTCAACACACCTTAAAAACCTTTCAATTAGAGTTATTCGTGATAACCAGGATGATAAGAACTTAAACTAGCAATCTCAATGCTTGAGCACTAACTAAAATAAATAAGTAATTTTACAAACAATCTTTCAATTTTGGAAAAGTGTTGCTAACAGATCATTGTGCTACAAAACAAACGGGCATTTCACCAAATCCATTCAAGACAGTCGACTTTACAGGAGAAGATAGATCTCAAAGAGTTAAAGGGATAGTTCACCCAAAAATAAATATTATCCGATAATTTACTCACCCTCAAGCCATTCTAGGTGAATATGACATTCTTCTTTCTGTCGAACACAATCTGAATTATATTAAAAAAATATCCTGGCTGGATGTCTCCAGGGGTTAATAAAGGCCTTCTGAAGCGAAGCGATGCGTTTTTGTAAGAAAAATATCCATCTTTACAACTTTATAAATTCTAATTCACTGGAAGTCTAAGGGGCTGTTTACAAGACACGACACCAGCATTTTGGGTCCCTGAAAACGCACATTTTGGAAACGGGGTTCAAAATGCAAGTCTCCATGTAAACAACAAAAACGCGAATCTCTGTAGACGATGATGTCATGCACGTGCGTATTACGTGTTCAGTCTATAGTGTTTCATCGCCATCTAATGGCCTGGCAGCAGAATACAACGTTTTTCGTCGTTTCTGTGGATCCGTGTGAATGGGGGATCGTTTTGACAATGGTTCTGTACGCGGAAAACTCAAAGGAAAAACTTCTCCGTTTTAAGCATATCGTTGTCTTGTAAACGTACCCTTAATCAAGGAGGATCTTGAGTTTGTTGCCCAGCCCTATGAACCGCGTGAGGCATCTACTCTCACCTAAGCTTACGCTACTCCTACATCCTATGCCATGCGTCAGGTCAGAGGTCACTCTTTCCGGTAACTCGCATACCACCCTTACCGGAGACCAGTGATTATAGTTTATAAAGTTATATATATGGATATTTTTCTTACAAAAATGCTTCGCTTCAGAAGGCCTATATTAACCCCCCAGATACATATGGATTACTTTTATGATGGATGGATGCGCTTTATATGCCATTATAAAGCTTGGAAGAGACAGGATATTTTATTATACAATTCTGATTTTTTTCGACTGAAAAAAGAAAGTCATATACACCTAGGATGGCTTGAGGGTGAGTAAATTATGGGCTAATTCTCATTTTTGGGTGAACTATCCTTTTAAATTGAGCAAACAATGCTAAGTTGGTAAATTTCCACTATTACATTAAAGCTCAGATGTTGAGAGACAAAATAATCAAACACTAACTCAAATCGTGATATCGTTATTGTGAAATGTGAGTGTTCATCTCTCGTCAGCGTAACATTAACATAATTAAAGAAAATTATATAAAGGCTGTTTCAAATAGATCAACAATTGTGGATCAATGTGCTACAAAACATATTGCCATTTTAAAAAATCCACTAAAAAAATAGGACTTTACAGGTGCAAAGACAAATACTTGTGCTCTTCAAGTAAAAATGCAAAAAAGCTTTCCCTCTCCGGATGTTATCAATCACATACAGCAAGATGATGAATACACCCATTTCAGAAACCTTATCCTAGAATCACCAGGGGAATAAAATAATCTTTTAAGTGAGGCCTCTTCGTGGTATTATCAGAGGATCAGATCGATATGACCCCACGGGTAAAAATAATCTCTCGCCATCTCTACCAGGCAGCAAATCTCGCTTCAGAATGACTGTACGAGCTCAACGCGGGACCTAAAGATGACAAGTCCACTTCGCTCTGGAACACTTTGCCTTTGGTGTACAAGTAACATGGAGGACAAAATGCAAAGTACCTAGAAAACACATACATACAATTTCCCCATCATTCCAGTCTCCACCGATCGGATTTCGTCCTTCAGAACACCTGAAACAGAGATTGCGTTCATGCTCACCACTGTGAAGTCTTCGGCGCTGCATTCGGCTCCTCTGAAGTAGCAGGACAGGAGCATTTCCTTAATGTCGTGGCCCGTTCGATCGTAGAACTCGCGCATGTTGAAGGGACGAGGCTTGAAGCTGGAGAAGTCCGCCTTATCTTTCAGGGTCATCATGACGCTCTCCTCCACCATGTGTGTATCCCGGATCTCATACCTGATAAGATAAGACGTTTCAATCAGGAAATCTTGTTGAGTTTAGTGCATTGAATGCTCAATGGCTTTAGAAAAAGTGCCATGGTATTACCATTAGTAAAGCCATCATGGTTTATAGCACTACTTTCCTTCCCTTAACCGTGATGAAAAGAAACTAAAAAAAAACCTAAAAAGTTAAACCTGCTGACAGACCTTTTCTTAAAAACTTCCAGAACTGACAGAACGCGATGAGAGTCAGAAAAAATAAGGGTTTTTCTCGAATGCAAAATGTATTAAAGTTAACACATATGCAGGAATTAGTTTAATTTATGTTTGCTTTAAAATATAAATATGCAGCTGCAGTATGAATAATTTCATGTCACTGTGGGTTTCTGGCCACGTATTCAGTGTTTGACAGTGGATTTGCGTCAATAATTTAAATACTAGCGAATATCAATATATTTTGAATATGACTATACAAATAGCATACATCATATCATCTTATTATTTACAAGAGAATTTACATCCTGATAATTACAGTGCAGTCTTGAAAGGACATATTTACAGCACTGAAATCTCCTTATAACAACATATGCTCAACTTACGTGAGATTTTAAACCGTGGCGTGAGGAGAATGTTTCATTCTAAGAGCACTACAAATGGTATTTTCAACATCTGTAGCCTACGACGTTTCACTTCACCGAAGTAGAGAAAGACATTACCACCAGACAGTACAAGAAGTCTGGGTAAAATAATCGCGGTGAACAGGAGTCTCGGCCCTCTCGGGTGTTGCTGCGTTACCTCAGGACTGGAGTGGTTGCTAGGCAGTTACAGATAAACGAAAGGATGTTACGCATGTGCAGTCAACAAAATGAAACTGAAACAACTTTTTATTCCCATTAAGTTACATAAAAATAAAATAAAATTAAAAATGTTTCGTTTTAAAATGTGTTTAAAACAAGTGTCCTTCTCGCCGTACTATGGAAGCTTGATTCTGCCACGGAATAAAAAAAAATTAAAAGATTTTTGTTCTCAGAATTGTGAGATATAAAATCGCAATTGCGAGTAATAATTTTTAGAAACGCGCGATATAAAGTCAGAATTTGACAAATTAAAGAGGTAAACTTCGGACTTTCCTCACAATTTCGATTAACCATATTATGAAGGTAAAATAGTAGCAAAACTCGAGAGCACGTAGATGTGAATTTGAGAACTTGTACAATAAATATTCGTACTTGTACATGAACATTTACACTCACAGCTCCGATGTGAAAACCTGTAAAATAAAAATCTGAAGTTGAATGTTGAAATTTGCACTCGCAAACAATAGTCACAAACCTGTATTCTGAATCTGAAGCTGCAGACGAGTAACGTTAGACACAATTGTGTAAAATGCTATTCACAGAAATACAACGACAGACACAAACTTGTAATATATATTTTGCGTCTACCTCAAATAGGCACTTTCAACTTCTCAAATCTGTCACTGCAATTTCAAATTTCGCGCCTTGACTTTTGCTACTCTTTTCGCGATATATCAGGTGCAAAACTAACTTGTGCACTTGAAACTCAGAGGTGGCGAGAGAGAAAGGGGGGCGGGAGCTGGGGGGTTCAAAGGAGCCGTTTTATTGGTTGGCAGCTAGCCAATGAAATGGGACTTCGATGATGTCACGAAACCCGTGTGCACTGAAACGTTAACATGGCTTAATGCATTAGACTGATATTAAAAGAAATAAACGATATTATCAAACTCAGTAAACACAATGCTTATAATGCATACTACAGAAAAGCATATGAGCACAGAATATGAACACAACGCGTTTAATTGAGACAGTGGTATTAAAAGACCAAACTCAGGAAACACCATAAAAATAAAGCAAAGCAATTGAGCTCTGAATATGGATGAAACGAGTATAATTGTACGTTTTCCTCCCATAGAAAACCAAGAAAATGCTTAATAAGGCTTAATGGACCAACAGTTATAAAAAAAAAAAAAAAAAACACAATTCGTTAAATTAAGCAAGTTTATTTGCACTGAACACACATTTGCTTTCTTTCGTCATATTCTGTGCTCATCTGCTTTTCTGTAGTATGCATTATAAGCATTGTGTTTACTGAGTTTGATCATATCGTTTATTTCTTTTAATATCAGTCTAATGCATTAGGCCATGTTAACGTTTCAGTGCACACGGGTTTCGTGACATCATCGAAGTCCCATTTCATTGGCTAGCTGCCAACCAATAAAACGGCTCCTTTGAACACCCCAGCTCCCGCCCCCCTTTCTCTCTCGCCACTAGAGGTGGGCGATACTGCAAATTTCGGTATCGATCCGATACCAAGTAAATACAGGGCCAGTATCGCCGATATCGATACCGATACCAATACTTTTTCATTTTAAAAGCATGCACTTGAACTTGTATGCACTTTCCTGTGCTAGAGCAGTGTGTCATGATTTATGAGGTGAATTCATCATTAATATGCTAAATCTGAATACTTTTTCATAACTACTAAATATTTTGTGATTTCAACTCGCCTGTAATTAGTCCAACTCGCCTGTAATTATTCAGTGACTTTTACAAAACTACCCTAATTATAGTAAAAGTACTATTGTACACTAGCCTACTGTTCAAAAGTTTGGGGTCTGTAAGATTTTTAATTCTCTTCTGTAGGCCTATTTATTTTATCAAAAATACAGTAAAAACTGTAATATTACAATTTAACATAGGCAATCTGTTTTCTATGTCATAGTAAACTGTAATTTATTCATGTGATCAAAGCTGAATTTTCAGCATCATTACTCCAGTCATGATGATATTTCATTTTAATATGCTGATTTGTTGGTCAGGAAACATTTCTTCTTATTAGTAATGTTGAAAACAGTTTCATATTTTTGTGGAAACCATGATACATTTTCTGCAACATTATTTGATGAACAAAGTTGAAAGAACAGCATTTATATGAAGTAGATTTTTTTAACAGTGAAAAACCCGACTGTCACTTTTTGATCAATTTAATGCATCTATCCTTGTTGAATAAAAATATTAATTTCATTAAAAAATCTTACTGACGTCAACATTTTGAACCGTTATGTACACTTTTGGTTTGTTTATTGCGAAATAACTCCCGATTGTTTCTCTGTAAGCAAGGCTTCGTTTCCCAAACGCACTGGTCCTGTGAGCTCAGCGAAGCACCGGCATCGAACGCTCTCTGTGATTGATTGGTTTCGTCTTGTATCCAGATGACTAGGAGAAAAAGTTCTGTCCTACACAATTATCTGCTAACATTCGCTTATTTTTTCACTTAGAAGCTTATTTTACGCACTGAATTGCGTGATAAATTAATAAAAATTACTGGTAAAAAACACACACATTTGGATCGATATTTTTATGTGAGGATCGATCCTTTTCGATACCACGTCAGTATCGATAGTATCGATACTTCAGATCGATCTGCCCACCTCTACTCGCCACCTCAAGCTATGGTTTCAAGTGCACAAGTTAGTTTTGCACCTGATATATCGCGAAAAGAGTAGCAAAAATCAAGGCGCGAAATTTGAAATTGCAGTGACAGATTTGAGAAGTTGCAAGTGCCTATTTGAGGTAGTACTGCGAATGTGAACGTAAGATTAAACGCAAAATATATATTACAAGTTTGTGTCTGTCGTTGTATTTCTGTGAATGGCATTTTACACATTTGTGTCTAACGTTACTCGTCTGCAGCTTCAGATTCAGAATACAGGTTTGTGACTATTGTATGCGAGTGCAAATTTCAACATTCAACTTCAGATTTTTATTTTACAGGTTTTCACATCGGAGCTGTGAGTGTAAATGTTCATGTACAAGTACTAATATTTATTGTACAAGTTCTCAAATTCACATCTACGTGCTCTCGAGTTTTGCTACTATTTTACCTTCATACTTTTTTCTCATTTTTCGCAATTCTGAGAAGAAGAAAAAGTCAGAATTGTGAGATAAAAAGTCGCATTTATCGTTTTTTTTTTGTGGCGGAGACAAGCTTCCATACCAAACACTTACTAAAATATCACAGTCAATCTCCCAATTAAGACAGATTGCTGCTTCCTCAAAGAACAGCATTACCGCATGCTATCCTCTCACCTTGTGAGATGAATTAAAAGACACACATATTGCACTGAAAATCAGTTAACTGACATGCAACATTAGATTCGAAAAGTAATATTTTGACTATAAGAATTGAATTCACTAAGTAAAACATATGCTACTTTTATTTTTAGTCGTTGAAACATGTAACTACAGCATAAGGTGTTTCTTGACAGCAAACACAAGTGAATGCATCTAAAAACAGCCGTTTAAAGGAGCAGGTTTCATTTCCTTCAGACCTTTCTGTTGCTCTTTCCTCGAACCTCTCGCCACAAAGACGAGCTGTCAGGCAGGTTTCCTCTCGCTGCTGGAGCACAAAGTAAAAGATTAATGGAGGTGGTGAGACAGAAGGACAGACGGGCTCGAGAGAGACAGGCATGACAGCACACACAGCGAGTGTCACCATCTCACTCCCAGGCCATTATCCTCTTAGTCCGTGCCGCTGTCAGTTCAGAGTCCACACTGACCATCAGGACAAGAGCACTTGACGGCTTCCATTGAACGCTTGCCGTGCTCACAGACCTCAGACGAGTGCATTTTTTTTACAATCACACTATGGTTATATATATACATTTTAAAGTGACAAATGTGCAATTTGTACATAAATTAGAGTCTCAAGTGTTGGATGTTGCTGAAGTTCCTCGTTCCTGACTAAATCATTGGTATACCTAAAGGTGACAACCTATACGCAATAGCAGTGGGCGATACCGGTAGACACGATTAACCGTAGAAATGTATCAACCAGTAGAGATTTTGGACTATTGTCTCTGTCTATTGACTTTGACGTTGCTGTGCTGTGCAGTCACGAAAAAAAATAAAATAAAAAAAAATGAAAGCATGAAAGCATTTGCAGTTGCAAAAAGTTTAAGTGCAATTAGCAGCAACGGAGAACTCATTTCTGTATATGCACAGGTTCTCTGAGAAACTGAGTGCTTTTTGCCAAAGTGACCGTGTCTTTGCAAGTAAACACGGTAATTTATGTAAAGTTTAGAAAGAAAACGCACGAGTATATTGGATCCGTGCAGTCGGTCTTAAAGTGACAGCATCCAAATTCACCTGCTGTCATTAATACAAAAAAAAAAATAAAAAACAGCTCTTGACTGAATCACTTGCAAGGGCGTAGATTTGGTTTGAACATTGGGGGGGTTGAAGTTTGGGTCTGCATATTTTTCATGTGATCGTGGTATAAATATTGGGGGGGATGTAATGCATAGATTTAAATATTGAGGGGGTTATCTCCCCCCCAACCCCCCCACAAACTACGCCCCTGATCACTTGTAACTTTAATAAGAATGCATGTATATTTTATTACACAGTTTTTATACATTTAATTACTTTATATATTTTATGTAGTATTTCTTGTGCTTGAAATTTTTTCAAGTAGGTCTATTTCATTCATTAGTTTGTTTTCTTTGCTCTTTCTTTATCACTGTTTACTTGTTTAAGCTTAAGAGTTTGTGTAGGGTAGTATTAGTTTTTTTTAATAATATTGAAAATGGTGATACTAATGATAACATTTCAATGGTATCAAAAATATTGATTTTAAAAACCTTATTTAAAGCAAAAAAATAACTATGTAACGTGATATATGTCGTTATCGTGAAATAAAATAGATTTTGGTCATAACACCCACCCCTACACTAGACCTAGGACTAGGGGAAAAAAATGTTAAATAAATAAATAAATCGTAAAATTACAAATTAAGTGTTGAATAATACAATTTAAATAATATTAATATTTATAATTACATAATTATAACAAAACAGTATAAAATAATAAATCCAATATATTATAATTATTCATATTGTTATAATTATACTTATAAAATATTAATGAATAATTAGTTCAAAAATGAAATTAAGTTCACGGTTCTCAGATGTTGGTTAGTAGTAAGTGTATTATTTTGATTGTTTTATAAAAAAAAATTATTTAATTACTTAATAGCTTTTAATTAAACTCACAAACCTCTTCAGTTCCATCATGAACCCTAGTCTGACAAACCCTGAGGTATGTAATATTTAATGCACTCCATATTTTTGATAATAAAAAGTATTCAGATTATATTACCTTAATTGTAATGTAATGGGTTTAACTACTAACTACAATTTTGTCATGTAATTTGGAATTAGTATGAATATTTTCATCAAATTCTTCCAAGAGCAAATGATCTGAGTTGCTCTTCACATTCATTTTATAATTCTATACTCTTACAGTATGACAACTACAGTGTCTATTTTTATTTCTCCTAAGTACTTTAAGAAGAAACATCGGGGGCGTTTATATATAACTGAGAATTATAAAAGTGCGACGTCTAAAGAATTTCCACTAGGTTTGTGTGATGGGTTTAAAAAGTAATCTGAGGTATTTGACATATAATCACATCTTCAATGTGGATAACGCCGGCTAATCTCAACAACAAACATCTCATGCAGAGCTTCAGGCAGCCTGAATTAAACACATTACAGACCTAAAGATCATGAAGTACATGACAAATATTGCCATTTGATTCAGCATCGTTCTATTAGCTCTATTATCGACTGGTTTTCTTGGTTTTATCCTATTAAAACGAACATCACATTATAAAAAGCAGATGTTTACCTGGTCTTCATTGCTATATTCTTGTTCTCACACAGCTTCACATGTTCACAACTAATGCATGACGCTACGAGAACATCTATTGTTTTCACTGCAAGGCAGGGGCGCCACATGACAAAAGGAACTTCCTGTTGAAGTCCCCTGCTGTTAATCATCACAAGTCAGACAAATAGTGTCAATTAGCTGGGGAATTCATCAAGCTTGAAGTCGATCTCATTAGCTGGAATTTCATAAGTGGCTTGTTAATCTTCTCCTTCAAACCAAATCATTATAATTCCAATCTGACAGCCATTTTTCAAATCAACACAAAACTTTGTTCACATGCCATTTTAATTTAAGTTCAACTGCCTACAGGTTATTTAACTAAACACTGGAAATGGAATGTTGTTTAATTTTGAAATAAAAATTACAAAGACAAACTTTTTTCCAAATTATTGCTTTAAAACATGTTTTTTTTTTTTTAAACAGATGAAACTTCTGAACAGATGAAATATAATTTTTTTTTTCTTTAAAATAACGTTTGAAATAACATTTTTCTTTGAAACAACAGCTGAGACATTCACAATAAGACCAGAAACATATATTAACCAAGTAAATTGTGAATTTTGACTTTAAATTAGTTTAAAAAGTGAAAACAGTGTTTAAAGGGATACTTCACCGATTAGCATTAAGCTTTGTATCAGTAGAAACCCGGTAGTATTTTCGAATGACCGTGCTTCCCTCCCTCATGTCCCCCTGAGACAACAGATTTCTGTATTGTGTGTCTAGAAAAAAACCTCAGATGATGCAAAAATCGTAATTTAGCGACATCGGAGGCTTTTTTGTCCAGAGGCGAGAGACTACAGTCAGTAGTAGGAGCTCGTTCCGCATGTTTTCAACCCGCACATAGGTTTGGATGTACATCCTGGTACAAAGAAATTTAGCACCATTTCAGCGGAAAAAAACGCTAGTATTTAAATTAATTTATACTAACTCGTCACAGAGACTCACGATAAAACGCAGTCTTTTCAGTTTCGAGTCAACTAGTAGCCTAGTTGTATAATTTCTTCCGATACTGCCCTCTGTAACCGGTAGGCGTGGCTTGGGAGTGGCCTTGTAGTGCAGTGAAGCAAGTGCATTATGGGAGTTGTTGTCTTTCATCCACATGAGCTAAAAATAAATTTTCTGGCTTTTCTCAGTCTAGAAGGCACCAACTTCTAAAATAATTTCACATTACTACATAAATGACCCAATTTAAAAACATGAAATATCCCTTTAACAACAACAATTTCAGTCTGTTAAAAGCTATCATATATTCCATTGTACTTTTATGGTGCTTTCATGACATTTTTTAAAGTTAGGTGAAACAAATCACTGTGCAATTTTAAGAGCATTAGAAGAAAGATTGACACACAACACAACCGTGACAAGTTTTTTCCCCAACTCACTATACTTTCTCGCTCTCTCTGCTCTCGATAAAAGTGGCAAACAGCCAGAACGAAATTGAAAAACTGTTCCTCGGACATGATCCTGTGAGGATTTCCTACCAGCTTCTCCCAGAAACACTGTTAACACCTCACAAAACCAGGAGGACTTAGGCGATGACAGGTGGTCTGGTTCAGGTTAAGGTTAATATCATTATTATTTGCAGCAATATCCTCTGGTTCTTCAAGCGTAGGAGTGACCACTGCTAACCAAAGAACCTGCTACCCTCACCTTTTATATCTGGCTTTGCTAATAACAGAAGGACAGCTCTGTTAGGTGGACCACAGCTCAAGGTTAACTCAATTTAAGACCACCGGCTTCACCATCTCTCCTTTGACGGCTGGATATTTTCAGACTCTAAGTAAGCACACATCGAGATCTGGCACAGACCTGCAGTCCGTGATTTATTCACCTTTAGAGAATATTGAATTTCGACCGGCAGCCTGTTACAGCTCTCTTATTAAATGCCTGCTGGGAGCAGTTCGCTTAGCGCTCGTACTAGCAAGGCCTACCTGTGAGTGTGAGTAGAGCACTATTACTCTCTGTTAGACTCAAAATATGCTTATTTACAAAGTGGAGGGACATTGGAGTTCAAAATTAGTGTCTTTGCGTCAACACTGATAGCTTAGCATGTAGCTATGTTTCATTAGAAAGCCTTGAGGTCATCCAAAGGTTTATTTTCCAGTCAAATACTTAGCCTAGCCACCAACTCAAACACTGGCAAGTGAAATCTAACATTTTATTAGCCAATGGCTATGATAGACATTATGTAGTCGCCTAGAATGAAAGTTAATTTGCATATACGAGTGATTTACTTGCATTGTGGGTTGTGAAATGTTACGTTTAAATACACAAATAATCCATTATCTTATCTATGTGACATTATTAAATGGTTTTACAGAGAAGATGTGGGATCTCTTTTTTCGCTCTATAAATCAAAAATATAAAAGCCCATTTCAACCATTTAAAAGAAAATCATGCTCTAGTAAATCATAATTGACATAAAAAGTAAGTAAAATGCAGGTAAATGTAAATGACATTAAAAGTAAAAATTATGACATTTTAAGTCATAATTATGAGATGAAATGTTGAAATTATGACTCTAAGTCTAAATTCTACACTCAAAAAAATGATTTTAGCTCTTTGTTCAATTTCATTAATTAAAATGAGCATACGACACAACCCTTCATAGAAATGATTCCAGCTTAATTTCATTAAATGTAATCAATGTAATTTAAAAAAAAATTGGTTTACCAATTTTTTTTTAAAGGTGCTGTATGTAACTTTTTTTATAAAATGAATCCTTTTTTTATTGCCCGTCTGTGAAGGGGTTGTAATCACACATTACATTGATCCACTTTTCGTGTTTTGCTATTACCTCTGAAGGCCAGTATTCCTATTTTTATGTGAAGTCTCCGGGTCGGATTTTCTGCGAAATCCACCGGATGTGACGTGCATGCGCGCTCCCGAGCCTACAGTCTATTGCAACTGCACTGCAGCTAACGACATGGAGTCTGATAACACCAAAAAACGACCTGCCTCCAGCACAACACAGACTCCAACACAAACTCCAAAAAAAAAAAAATATATATATATATATCTGCTGAAGCTCGTCAGGCCAAACGTCAATCGGATTGACTCAGGACGAAAACACGGATCAACATCGGCAGAGCGTTTGAATTGTGGAGAGACCTCCGTTTTGAAATAGCAAGGTAAAATATAACATACATAAGACATGAAATGAATACAAAAGACTGTTCCATGATAACAAAAAGCAGGTGCTTTAGGATGTAACTTTTATTTTATGTTCTAGATCTACTGTCTAACGTCACTCATCCCACTACTATCATATTGTTTATAATACACATTTCCAGACATGTTCAGTACAGTAATATTACTTACTGTCTTATTGTTACACTGAAATTGTCCAGTCTAGTTGACTAACCGTTTTCGTTTTCATTCATTGACCTTATATTGACATTGCTGATTGTGAAAGATACACAAATAGTTAGTAAAATAATGCTAGATAACACCACATGTCGGCAAAATACAGTCAATGTAACGTTATCATGGTACGAGCATGGAGCATTAGTTCTACGTCAAGCTGATAAAAGTAGCCTATTATGGTAATGTTGCAGTCGGAGTTTACATGAGTTTCCAGCATGTTGTGTGATGCTTTCTCCGTTGTGTTGAAAAGTGTGGCCGCCGGTAGTGAGTTCGCGCTCTTGAGTTTGAGCACGCGCACGAGCACTGTTGTTGCAATCTGAAACATCACCGCTAGAGGCCGCTGGATCCTACATACAGCACCTTTAATTGAGTCAACATGAATATTTTCCGTTCGTCTTAACCGGATGTCACTCAAAAAATGAATTTTGGCCTCTTGTTAAAATAATTAATTCAAATAAGCAAAAGTAACACGATTGTTTAATATTGTCACAACTTAATTTAATTGTGGTCAATCAACCTAATTCATTTGTGTGAAAACTACATGAATCATTGTTGTTGACATCTAACTGGGCAGTGGATCTGTAGTTCCCAGCATGCTTTGCAAGGGACTGCATTAAGAGGGTCAATTTAGGGAAAAAGTGTTATTTTATGTGTTTTTCAGTAAATGGAAAGATGTTGTTAGTTAATGTTAGTGTTTAATGTTCAGTTATGTTAGAAACTTAGAGGACTTTCTGTAATGTTTTTGAATTTTGTGGTTACCATTATGCAGAAGAGTGGTGACTGTGTTTAGGCTGTGGGCTCAGTATTACTCTATATGTGCATTAAACCTCGTGTTCAGGCTGTGGGCACCCAGTATACGTGTAAACCTCACTCACAGTCTCGCGGACCTGCACAAGTAAGATTATATTGCTATGTAAAAAATGGTTTTAATTCAATTGAACACTAAAAGTGTTTATCATTAGAAGTGACAGTAGAGTCAAATTAACTAAAATTATAATGTTGGTGATTTAAGGTAGGACAAAAACTAAATGTAGTTAACCTGACAAAACTTTATCTAGCAGGAATGACAAAATTTATTTAAATTCATACAACAAGATTACAACAAATTATTTCAAACTAATTTGATTTTGTTGGAAAAATGTAATTCAATTTCGTGGAAAACCTTTCCTTAATTTAATTAAGTTCGTTCAACAGATTATTTTTTTGAGTGTAAGATTAAAAATTCAAAATTATGATTTATTTAATTTTATTTTTTTAAAGTCAAAATTAAGAGATAAGCCAATTATGAGATAAAAAGTTAATTATGAGATAAAAAAAATGAAATTATAAGATCAAAAAGATGAAATTTTGACATAAAAATCTAAATTATAAGATTAAAAAGTCAGAATTAACCCTTTAGGCGCCAGAGGTTTTTTCCTAAAACGTTCGATTTTGACATCTTAATTTCAAAAGGCTATATCTTAAAAGTGATAAAAGATAGAGACTTTCTGTAAATTAGAGAAATATTAAGGATGACCCAAAGTTTATGTAGGGATTACATTTTCCCATCTAATTTGCATATTATGACGTCATATGGTGGCGGCCATCTTGGATTATAGAATTTTCGTTTTTGTTGATGTTTATTTGTTTTTTTTTTTGTTTTTTTTACTGACAAAGACGCACACATCACAAGGACATGAACACACAAAAAAAGAACACATATTGTACACTACTAAATGGTCAGGGAAATAGATAGTAAATCAACAGTGTAATAAATGGCAGACCAAAACAATTGTTGTACAATTGTTACAAAAACAAAAACAAAAACTTTTGCTGTAGAGATAATGACTCCCTATTCATCCAGGTGACATTTCTTGTAGTGTTTCATGGTGTGGTCTTGCGATAGACTATGCATAATAGCCCCTCTGCCCCGTGTCACATCGCCTCTTCTCCTGCTACGAGCAGCAGCGCGCGCGGGCGCGGCCAGATCTGCCTCGCGCGCGCGCCGAATGTGCACAGCTCGGACTACTGTCATTGCGACTCCCCACCCTGCCTCCACGTTGACCCCTAACTGCCCTATGAATACTTCGACCTCGTCTAACATACCCAGTGGCATTAGACAAAGTCTCCACCACAATACTGTCGCCGCGATTGCGGAGGGGCACACGGTCACGGGCACGGCTAGCGCGGTAAAAATCTCCCGCGGCCGCCTCGTTCCCCACAACACTAACACGCCTGCTAACTTCGCGATGAACACTCCGACCACGGGAAACATTGTTCCCACCACTGACACTGGGCAAAGGACCATCTAACGTTATATTGGGCAAAGGGTTCACCGTTTGTGCTTGATGTAGGGCTATACTTTCACTTTCAGAATCACCGTCATTTTCTGAAGGCAGATAACGTTATTCCCCTTCAGAATCAGGGTCCGCGAATAGAAGACACAACACTTCATTCCGGGTAAGCTTTATTGATGCCATTAGATAATAATAATAATAATAATAATAATAATATTCTAATGCAAATACTCGCTGATGTTGATAATATTGCTCTGATAAAATGGCTCACTCGCACACTAGCTCCGCTTTTGTTCGCACTGATTCAATGCGCTCTAGCTCGAAGATTTTGTATAGAAGCATGACTTTTTTTTGAGTCGGGGATGAAGTATGACATGTCTGCCAACTAGTGGAGGGGAGTTTGAACGAAATTTGACACCCTATTTGACAAAATCGGCCGTTTTATTCAGTGCCGCATCTTGTCGAGTAAACTCGACCGTGGCACCCGGAGGGTTAAGACAAAAAGTCATAATTATGAGTAAAAATTATGATTTACCTGAGCATATTTTGTTTTCTAATGTGGCGGAAATGAGCTTCCATAAAAATGTAATAAAAAAAATACTGTTAGGTGTAATAAAAGAAATTCTTAAATGTGTATTTCGGATGTTTTCTTCACTCACCTGAAAAAAGACATGTTATTAGAGGCAAAATATAATATAATATATAATAGCCCAAAATATCAAATTTTACCAGTGCATCAAAACACAATAGTTTTGCCTGTAGTGTCTTAATACAAGTCACTGAGAGAAGGTTCATGGTTCAAGCCATGGTCACATGGTTCTTCGAGGCTCCTGCAGCTTCCCCTGATCTTGCTAACTTGCTAACTTCATTCAGGCTCATGTCTTGATGACGCCATCAGGAAGTGTATGCCGCCAGAAATTCGAACAACTTAGTTAAGAGGGTGCTGTGTCTACTCCCTCGGCAGCTGTTCTGCGTGTGTGTGTGTAAAGTTTTAATGTTGTCCTGCCAGAACCCTCTAAAGTAATCAGTGTGAAGCTCTGTAAGTGGGGTTGGGAAAGGCGCAACTGGATTATGGGCAATAAGCACTTTAATTTTCCAAAGATGGTATAACAAATGACAGAGCAACTTCCTCATCGCTCTCCCAGTGCCGCGGATGCTCAGAATAAACTTAGTTTTCCACTAGCAGACTTACGGGAGATTACGGGAGAGGTGACACGGCTTGATTAAACGTCACGGCGTAACAAATGCACCGTTATTGCGCATTAACTCTGAGAATGAACCGTTTGGGAAGTCTTGAAAGTCCTCCAAGAGATTTAAAGTGAACAGCGGACAACAATGTGGTTATTTTATCAACATGTTTTAAATAAACGAGAAGAGATTTTTCCAATCATGCAGTTTGGCTGCGCATTAGTGCTAAACATGCAGCGCAGCGCATGCAAACACAGTATCCACACAAACAATTAGGATCTTCTTTTACAAAAAGCCATGCATTTCCAGGCTGATTTATACAAGTCAGGGATAGTTTTTAAAACAGTGCTTTTTTTGCCTACGGTGTAAGTCAATGAGGTCCCATGGTTGGTTTTGGACCCCATTGACTTTCATTGTACAGACAAAAATTAAAAAAGCTTCAATGGTCATTTTACTCAGGATCTTTGTTGTCTTGACTTTGTTCATTGCTGATGTTTGAAGTTATATAGTCAAGTCAAGTCTCCTTAATTTATAGAGGGTTTTTAACAATATGTAATGTGTTCTGGCCATTCATTTGCACGACAACAGTGTTTGGTGGCTTGAGAGAGCAAACATTGAAATAGGTTCCAAGGTGTTCTTTTTGGAAAATTTTAAAAACGTTATCATCTCCATGTAAACTTCAAAAACGTGAATCTCTGAAAACCGTGACGGCGTGTACATATCACGTGTTTAGTTTATAGGTATGCGTATTTGAATGCATATGTGTACAGGCGTGTATTCTTTACAAATTGACATCACCAAATTACTTGTCTGGCCTGCATAATACAGAATTTTTATATAGAGAAAATGATTATTAAGTTAGCTGTTTAAGTTTGCTTGTTTAGCTGGCTAATAGTCTGCTGGGAAACCAGCACACCATCATACTGAGGACTATATCCAAAACACAACATACTTGGTTAGTTTTCATGCAGCTTAACTCTGAAACCACACATTCTGTCAACAAACGACCCTTTGGTCATGAAACCGTCCTTCCATCGGCTCTCTTTAGCTCTCCCAGAATTAATGTTGGCGTTTCCAGGCTGTGAAGTGGCACAAAGCATCACAGCATTTCCCTGACGCAAAGGCGCGAAATGACAGGGAGCCGGTGAGCATAGCTGTGCCTGTATATCAACAGTGAACCGGCGTGGTTTCACAAACAGTGCTAATTACATGGGGATAAATCCTTGTTTATCACATGGCTTATGAGACACGAGTTAATTGCTTCCGCTTGTCAGCCCTCCAATCCCTCTGAAGCCCCTCGGCTCCTGGTCGCTACGCCTCGTCTCTTTCCACAGCAGACACGCGACCAGTTTCTCGCCGCATGGCAACAGGAAGTTACACGGAGCACAATTGCTTTTTACACACCAAATGGTTGTTTGAAATGCCAGAGGTCTGCAACCAGTCAGACAAGACGTATTTGCATATTTAAAATATTAGTAAAATAACTAAATTCTAGGGGAAAGTTCTTCAGAATAGCATAGTCACTCTAAGAATTGAACGTTTCATAAAGTGATTTTCACAGCGATGCCATAGAAGAACCATTTTTGGTTCCCCAAAGAACCTTTCTGTTAAGAGAATTCTTTTTTTTTCTTAGTGTAAAGTACATTTTAAAAATCTAAACAATCTTCTTCCGCTATGAAGAACCTTTTGTGCAGTGGAAAAGTTTCCATGGATGTAAAAGGTTCTTCATGGAACCACCGATGCCAATAAAGAACCTTTATTTTTAAGAGTGTTCAATACTATTTTCTTTCATGTCCACACTAAGCACATTTTTGATATTTGCGAACATAATATTTTCATGTTTAAACATGTTTAGTGATAAAGTATGTTTACGAGATGCTTAATTAAAAACATGTAATTAAAATTAATGAATTAACACTAAATAATTAAAACTATATTCCATGATGTGGAAGGTTCTATATGATGCGTCTGAAGGAACCCTTAAAGGATCATAATATAACTTTTTCTTCTAAGAGTGTAGAAATAAAACTGTGTTAGCATGTTAAAAACAATGTCGACGAGAAGATTTCAGGTGATGTTTTGGAAAGCCCCCAGCAGTGTGTTGACGGGCGAGGGTCGCGCTTGCGATTCTTGTGCTGGAAAATTGAGATTGTTCTAGTGACATTCTAATATGTTGTACAGCGGTTCTCTCTTACTGAGCCTCAGGCAAAACAGAATGCTGGATCGATAGGCCAAAAATATCCTGCCAGCGCAGTATACAGGGAATTGCTTTTTTTCCCCGGTGAAGTCAAATTATGTGCATAGATGTGTTTGTGGGAATGTGTTCAGGTGGACGTGTTCACGTCACACGGATCTTTGGCCGCACTGATTCAAAGCTGCAAAGGCATTTTGTAACAGCTCAGACTGATGGAGAGAATCGAACCGTGTCCTGCTGTTGTCCATCAGTTCTGAGACAAATGCACAGAGGAAGAGAAATATATGCTGATGGTATGAAAACGGACTTCACATCTCAATGTCCTGTTTCCCTGGATTTCCCTGAATGCCTATGATTTGAATTCTGTTGCTGTCTTGATTTGCCCTGTGGTTTTGACCTTCTGCCTGTTATTTGGATTATGATTATGGATAGCCCTAATAAATTTGGATCTTCAACCTGTGATTCAGAGCAGTTTGTAACAGCATCAAACTTCCAGCAGTGTATTAAATTTTGTGGTGGCCAATCAGATCCACTGCAATAGAGTTCCTATTCTAGTAGCTGGATATAATGTCAACAGTTTAATTGACTTTGTCTAACTCGTTCGGTAAGACTGTCACCTGAACAAACTGTTGCTCTGTCATGGCAGTAGTTGAGCTGGAAAAGAAAACCAGCATTAGTTGTTTATGCTAATGTTACGTCCCTTGTGGCGGCACTGAAAATGCACTTGATTTGAGTTACAAATTGCATTTTAATAAATTTCAAAAAACAACATGACGGACATTTGAGCTAGCGTAGCAAAAGCCTTTCCGCTCACGTACTTGCATAGATAATTATTAGGGTCTTAAAGACCCCAGACTTTCTCTCAAGCTTGAACATGCAATCTGTCCTCTTTCTGTCTCTGCACGCTCAAAGTCATTTCACATATTCTCTTTCCCTTTTATTCTCAGAACTTTTCAATATTCAAAGCTGCTCCATCAAGGCCGCCGGCATTAAGCATTCACCTGTTAAATATATTCAGCTCGGCATGTGGAAAGAATAGAACTGATTTAGCAATAAAATTAGCAGAAATTAACATAGGTGTAAGTTAATTGTGTGTCAGCAAACAATTAAATAAATAAATTGAAATGCTCTGGGTGTTTAACCTCACCACAAAGACACGTCTGAAACAGAGACAAAATCTGAAAGAAATGCAGATCAACTGATCTCATCTCAGCCTTATGAAGATTACACAGATCTAACGTTCTTTGAGTCAGTGTCTTCAAAAGATCTTAAAATGAGATGAGAATAGAAACTGATGAGAATTAGATGATCCAAATGTCACTCACTGACATTCAGATTCTTCCAGGTCGGGTGTCAACTACAATACTGCACACTGCACTGTAGATAGTGTACTGTTTCTACCATTTAAATATATATATATATATATATATATATATATATATATATATATATATATATATATATATATATATATATATATATAGCATGCAGTATAGAGACAAATGTTTCAAATTATGATAATCACAGTAATCACATGACCTCACTATAATACAGAATCACTATTACTGTCATTACTGTCGAAGATACGAAAACTGCAGAATCTAATAGTTAAGTTAAGATTTTATTAACATAAAACTCCAAACAAACTGATAATGAACATGAACAACCAATTAAAAGTTACGAGAACAGACAATAAACTGAAAGAAACACAGAGTTTAATACACAAACAAACCAATCAACGAAATGAAAGACAGGTGCACATAAAAACCAAATGAACAAGAAACACAGGAAACTGAACTAAAATGTGTCGAACCCATTCAAAACATAAACAAACACACAATACCTGTAACAATTACTGGTACTCATTCTTATGGTTACAGTTTTTTTTAAAATAGGGGGGGGGGGGCAGATACAGATACTGTACTCTTATATAAGCGTATCTGCAATCATTAACATATAACGCTGCTCAGATGTGACAGACTACGATAAGCTCAGGGCATATTAAATTTAAGAGCATCACTTTTGCTTTGCTTGTGAATGTGAAGTGATCGTCAGTGAAGCTTCTCTAATAGACTCAATGGAGCTGTGATGACATCTGCTAATGAATCCCAGAGAGAATAAAGTAGGAAAGTTCTGCCTGTCACGCCACAATAAATATCGGCCTGAGCTGTCACTGCATCTTACTCGAGGCCACATCAAGAGCAGTGTTAGATCTTCAAACAACAGCATGAATACTGGTTGCATCCCAATTCGCATACTTGAGAACAAAAATACATACTTTACAAGTAACAAGAACATAAGTTTTGAGCATATTGTAATGTACTGGGAGATTCTGCGACGCCATTACCTTAGCTGCAAGGCTTGACATTAACACCCGACAAATGTGGGTGGACTAGCCACTTTAGCCGGTTGAATTTTATATATAATATAGTCTTTTAAAAAGGCATCTGAATGATAACGATACTGAAATATCTGTAACTCTTCCAACACTCATTTTCCGCAGAATAAATGATACCAGCTGTGCTTTCTCGTTCTCTCATCTTTCAAACAACAATAAAAATTTCAACAAAAGGTGTCCACACTGAAAAAATCCACACTGTGTTGGATTTACATGATTTGATAATGTACAGTTCCAAATGAACCAATTAAGTTAAACATAATTTATTCATGTAACTTTAACATCATGGAATTAAGTCATTTTAAGTGACCCAGTTAAGTAGTCTCAAAGTGAATTTTAAAAGGCCCTCTGATATGATTCAGGTATTCAAATTCATCTATTCATTCTTCTAATAAAATATCACTTATTTTAGTGTCACACAATTGAAATTCTATACTATAACCAACTATTATCTAGCAATTGCACTTATTAGCATCTTAAATGTTAAGATTTACATGCTTCTTCAGTTTATACATTTGTACAATGTTGAATCAGTCCACACCCTAACCAAATGCTCCACTCTTCTCCACAATGGTAACCCAGTGTAATTTAAATGGTTCTAATAATTCCAATGCAATTGAACATTAAACACAATTACACACTATCAAGTCTTCCCCTTTTCATTTTCTCAAAAACACATAAAATAACACTTAATTTCAACATTTATTCTCTCTTAATTCAGCCATATGCAAAGCATGCTGGGAACTAACGAGCACCTCCCAGTTTCAGTTAATGCAACATAAATCGTTCATGTAATCCAGCACAACAAGGATTAAGTAAACTTAGATTTTACATATATTTAAGCAGATCGAACACAATAAAAGTAAGTGTTTAGCAATTGTGTTGCTTAAGCTCATTTTAATTAAGCAATTTGAACAAGCAGCAAAAATCTTTTTTTTTTTTAGCATGTAAAAGTAGCTATTTATACTTGATACCACAGAACGCCATTGCTTGTGTGAACAGCATAAACAAACATTTACCAGTAAAGTCATTCTGGTAATTTTATGGTAATTTACTGGGATTAATGTGTGAAAGGGGCTACTAATAATTGATACCACAAACCCCTTTTTGGTTTGCGTTTACATGCAAGCATTATAATCAATCTAGCTAAATTCACTGCCTTAAAATTCATTTTTACCTTGCTTTTTCAGGTTATATACTTGACATTCTTCACCAACTGACTGCAACCTAAAAAGCAAGCAGCAAAAGCAGTTTACAATCTGGTGTACTCTCAACTCTGTATACTGTATTCAATGTATGATTTGGATTTCACTTACTCTAATTTTGCATACAGTTTAGAAAGTATAGTATGCAAATTGGTCATTAAGTAACATTGTTGGCTGTGTTTGTAAGCGGGGAGTTAGTCGTGGAAACTTTGCATAGATGCTCTCACAGTTCCCATGGCGATTTGGTTCCCAATTGGTTGCTATGTGCCATCTGTAGTCATATTTCCTAAGCGATGCCTTTGTAGAGGAAAAGATGTGAATGACTGACTGATGTGCTTCAGAATATTCTTCAATGCCATATGATTCACTCAGCTAACAATGAAATCGTTTCAGGAAATCACAACTAAGACCTTTCAGGCGTTTCTCTTGGACAGCAGTGAGGTTAAATGGGGAGCAACTGGAGATGTTTGCTGAAATCCCCTAGCTTATGTTTCTCCTGAGAAAAAATATATCTTAATATGTGTCTCCACAAAACATCTCAACTGTGCCGAAATTTACCAAGACAACAAAATCTGCACTCAAAAGCAGAAACTCCCTCTTGTGCTTACTCCCTAAACTTGGCTCATTTTAGGCCTCTAAATGCTTATGTTAACAGACCAAACCAAAATGTCAAAGGACAGGTATGTTGTTTCAATCTGGCATTGACATGCAAGTTGTTTATTCAAGGATAAACATCACACCAGAAAGCCTTCAAATGCAATATACGTCCAAAACGTAATCTAGCAAAGCGAATATTCGAGCGTGACTTCTCAACGAAAATCTAAACCTGGCATCAATTATTCATTCTGTCCAAATGTGTTGTTATTGAAAAGCGATGAGACAGATTGTACTGCCAATAGAGACACTGATGTGTTCAATGAGTTCTGGATGGGCTCCGACTGCAGTCCTGAGAGAAGAATCCAAACTCTGAGCAGAACTTCTGCTTCTCTAATGGATGAACATTCGCCACAAGCACAACACATGGTGTTATCAGTTACATCGAATCAATGATGATTCACTTCTTCAGCCCTCGCCGGAGCTTTCAACACCGGAGGGGATGAAAACATTTTTCAAGTCAACGCTCTAACTCTCCTTTCATTTTCAATGAGGCAGAATGTATACAGCTTACATTTTCAACTCCCATTAAATCTAAAATACAGATTCAGTGTATGATAACAGTCAAACTCTAAAACACAATAGTCAGACTTTAGAAAATCATACTGACTTAAACCTTGAGATAAAACAGATATCATTTATCTCTGTCAACAACAAAGGACGTTTTCATATTCAGAATATAACTTTTAACCTTTCACAAAGCCATCATCCTCAGAAAATCAGCTAAAAAATGAAATAAACAACAGTAAATAAATAAAGGATAAACTGCTTTTTTCTCAGACTTTCTATAAATGTTCTATAAGACAGAGTTGAGACAAACCTTATCAAATGTGATGAAACCACAACCCTAGTTCACAAATATAAAAATTCCTTAAACTTTGCATCATATCTATGAATAACAATATTCAAAATATGACCTTTAACCACTTAAAAGTAATGTTAGCAGGTCCTTAAACTTGCAATGTCTCGGTCATCATAAATCCAATAAAAAAGTTAAGAAAAAGCTCAAATAAGGAACAAAAACTGTCAATTAATAACAATGGAAAAAATGCTGTTCATGGGTGCAACATTCTGTTGGAATTAGCGTTTGATAACATGTTTTCTGAATTGAATTTTGAAACTAAGGGCACGTTTACATGACAACAAAGTACTAAAAACGGAAAAGTTTTTTCCTTTGCATTTTTCGCGTACAGACAACAATGTTGTCAAAACTATCGCCGTTCACAAGGATCCGTGGAAAAAAATTCAAACGCTGTATTATTCACGCCAGGCCAGTAGTTGGCGATGTCACTTTGTGAATCGCACCTATAGACTGAACACCATTCAAAATAGTTTCTGACCTTTCATTATAACTATAACAAATGGTGCACTTTTTTAGTTTTTCAATATTGTTCTAAAAATATATGATGTTTTATTAACAAGGTTCGGGAGGAGCAGGTGAAGATAATTAACCCAATCCGCACAAGTGGAGATCAATCAGTAATCAACTCAGGACAAGATAAATAACAGCAGAACCCACCTCTGTTCCTTGACAGTTTATCAGTATCCCACCTCCACCCCATCTCCTCACTTTAGTTCCATCTCCTCACTTCTAGTTCCATCTACTCTTACCAAATGGGGGAGTACTCTGGGTTCGGGCAGAAATTCCGAGCTCGGAGCCCTCCACCCGGACATCACGCCAAATACGCATAACCTTAACCGTAATAATTATATGTAGATGTGAACTCATGAAATGGATGAGATACTGTTGTGAATAGCACATGTACGTCTGCAAGATGTCTGATCACTTCATCTGGAAAGCATCTGCTGTTTCAAAGCATCTGATAGACATCTTTAAGATGTCAGTTTTACATAGGCTACATTCTAAATCATAAACATCTTAAAGAAATTTTCTAAACGTCTATTGACATCTTACAGAAAACGTCCTATAGACGTATTTGCAGATGAGCACACTCTAAAAAATACATCAAATAGACGTCTCCGTGATGTGCGCTATCAGGGTATATCCGTCAACAACAATACGCATGGATCCAATTTAGCATTACGAATTTCTGAGTCAAAAGACAAACAATTCTGAGAAAAATCTTTGTTATCTCGTTGTACGTTCGTCATTTTCTTATAATTTTCTCCATTTAAAATGTTTTACAGGATACAGAACTCACCTGCCGTTTAAAAGCGCGAGCAGCTCGCCCGCGTGGTACAGGTCGTTGCGCGTCACGCGGCCGAAGCGGAAAGAGTTCAGGTTGCAGAAGGTGATGGCAGGAAACGCCATCATTGGTGCTGAGATCTCGTCCAGCTTGGTGACATGAGGATACTGAAAGTAAAACTTGATGCGGTCAGCGCAAACAAGCACCAGGAACGAAAAAGACCCCAAGAAAAAGATGATCCAGAGGCACCGTTTGATGTACTGGCGTTCATAACTGAACATATGTGAGATGCCATGGAGCGTGGACCTGCTGGCAAAAACTTCAATGGGTGCGGGCTGCTCACAGTCCAGGTTATCATCAGACTCGGTTTTAATATCCATGGTTATTGAAGTTTAAAAAATCTCTGAATGAAGCAGAAGGAGATACTTAGAAGATTGGAGGAAGTTACGCCCTCAGATGGTCAGTTGATCTTTACAAGCATGTTCATAAATAAACCTGGTAGACAGAAAGCAGTTGCAACAATCCATGCAACATCTTCACGATGTTCATCCAGCGTTTCAGCAAGTTTCTGCTGTGTAAAGTGAAATGGGACCTACTTCTACCCGATCTAAAATTATGTTTGTTGATCTAAGATATATTCAGGTTGATTTGGTCATATTAAATCACATTTCTGACTTGAATAAAACCGGTGACGTTAGATATTACCACATTAAGCGCATTTAAGCTACTCAAATTAGCAATAAAAGAACAGTTTGAAGAAATCAACCAATAATACGAATTGTTACGGATATATTAGCTCCGATGTTCCCAGGATCTTCAATAAAATAACTCCGTAGTTGCGAGAGTATCATCAATTCATTGTCCGTCCCGTCGATTCAGCGCAAATTACAGAAAAACAAGCGTGATGATAACGCTTCCCCTTACAACTACTGTCATTTATTTGCATACATCCATACAAGGTGTTATAGACAACTGAAACGCATCGCTCGATGTAAAGAGAATGTCTTCACATCTATTCACAACACTAGACACATCCGCGGTGTCAAAACGGCACAGATCGTGTTTCAAGCTCGATACAATAAGCGATCCGCAATCCAACTTCACCACGCGCGCTGTTAACGGCAACACAGATGCTCTCTGGATGTTGGCATCACTAAAATGTCCCCCTCTTTAATTAATGCAGCACGGCGTGCGTATCCATATCAGATAAAGTGTCGGGTTGTAAGTTATATAGTCCCCTTCCGTCCCGTCCTGTGGGTTGGTTTAGATGTAGACAGACACGTCAGGAATGAACGCTGCACACTGCGACGAAGCCTCCATCCAAGTGCCCTACTGTCTGTCTGAGCATCACTGTCTATATGACCCGACCATTTCTTAAGAGAGAGAGAGAGAGAGAGAGAGAGAGAGAGAGAGAGAGAGAGAGAGAGAGAGAGAGAGAGAGAGAGAGATTTCGGTGTAGCCTATCATTATACATCAACTATATTTTATTATAGATGTTTTATTATTAGCGTATTTTATTTATTTTTTAACCTTTTATTCTTTAATATCACACTTTTTATTAGCTATTTATTATTCAGCTATCTTGTTGACTTTTGTTATGTTTTGTTATTTTAGACATTAATTAATTCACATTAAAACAACAATACATGTTTTAGTTATTCTTATTATGTTGCATATTTTATACAATTTGTATTATACATTATTATTTGCATTGTCATTATTATTATCTGTTATACCTGTATGTATAATTTTATTATTCTTATTCCTGTGTCTTTCACTGTAAATCACTCTGTTTATTTCCTTTAGATAATGCAATAAAAAATTGCCCTCGAAGGGACAATAAATACACACTATACAGCTACGAATGTCAGAAACAAACTAAAGTGATGTGCAGTTATTACTGTATGTATATCTGAACTGACAGTCCTGCTGACCAGGAGGTGCTTGAGTGATAAATGAGCATGTATGGAAATACTGATCAGTATTATTTGAGAAACTCACAGCCGAGGGGTGAAAGGGAACCCACCCATGAAATTACACCGAGTGCATTTTAATCCAGGTTTGTGACAGTATTGGCTAACGCTGGGTGTCGCTGTCACTGACCGAATCAATAGCTGTGATGATGTGGCCCACAGCTGATTATCAACTTTCAGATACACGCTTAAGTGTCAGTCTGTTAATGGACTCGAATGAACTCCACGAACTGAAGCAAAATCCCTTACAGCTTCAGCTGAGGTTTAAACGGTCTGTCCAGGTATGAGTCTGTTTGTGACCTGGTTCACTTTGGAGTCTATAAAAAAGGTTTAAATATGATCTGGATGTTTATTGATCCATCATGAGGATGTGGAATATGAAACCAGGCTCTTGAAGTAAGGTGAAGGGTTATTCGCTGATCTACTGTGTCATTAGGACTATATATCATATGTGTGCCTATGGCCTGAAACACACTCTAAGCAAGTATCAAGCTCGATTTTATGATATATAATTCCACATTCGCTATAAATATCTCAGAGTGTATGTAGTATCCACAACGCCATGTTTGTCATGGCAAACCAATTTTTAAGAAAGCCAATAAACGCAGTTTTTACTGCAACAACCTTGAATCTCCACTGATACTGTAAGATAAACGGCTTACAAGAACACATGCTATAAGATGCCGAAGGGAAAAGTTACTTCTAAAAAGAAATCAGGAAACTTTCAGCGATGCTAAATGCTTATATTTAAAAGGATTTCCTGGACACCATTAGTATAACAGCATCCATCTATTATTCACATTTGAAATAAATGGCTCATTGGTCAGAAATTGCAGTTTCCACCCAAAGCATTAGAAACTTATGCAATTTGGCATGTTTCCTAATAATGTCCTGTTGTCCATGTATGCCAACTTTTGTAAAGTTTGGATATTGTTATCACAAAAAACGCCAATAAAACCTTTTAAAATCATTCAACTCTTTTCCTGCCATTGACATAATTTTCTGTAATTTATGACAATACTTGCCTGCCACTGATAGTTTTCACTGTTAAAGGGCTTAGTCTTTGACAAAAACACATTTTTTTTTTATTTGGCTTTTTTAGTGAGACTTTTTGTTTAAAAAGAATGCATGAAGCTAGAAAAGTTTTTGTCGTTGTTGTTTTGTTTAAAAGCAGAGGCTCTGTCCTTTCTTTTATTGTATTTTCAGATATTCATACAACAAAATATACTGGAGGCCATGAAAGTCTTGATCAAACTTAATTAGGAGAGTTAATGTGATAGCACATATTCTGAACAGGTTTTGGTTTATGAGGCAACCAGGTATCTCAGATCGTCTCTGGTGAGCTGAATGCAAGTGGCCTATACAGCTCTTCCCAGAAACATCTGTTTGCAGCTTGTTTCAACTCCCATCATGCTCTACTTGCACCATAACGCATGTCTACAGATGCGCTGTGCGACAAATCAAATGGCTCGTGCACCAAAGCGAAGATAGGCAGGTGAGGAAGGTGACAGGATGCTGATAGCAAAAGGAAAGAGTTTCTCAATGGCATCCTGGGTGCTTTTACCACAGAGTAGTGAAGCGGCAGCTACATGAGGACAGAAGGATACCATGGAAGATAGACTCTAGAAATCAACTGAATCGTCAAGGGGCCGGAAATGGATTATTAAAAGCATGGTTACTCAAAACTTGTGATCTTTCACCGCAGGGAAGTTATAGAGCCATAATCTTCAGAAGAAAAAAAAAACTGTCAGTACGCAAAATAAGCTCGAGCACTTGAGCTAAAGTGGAAAAACTGCAAGCAGAGCAGATTTAAGTTGAAGCACACTGCCAGTAAAGCAGATGTTGGAGACGTGGACTAGCAGTTAGCGTGTGTACTCAGATCAGAGTTGGGGGAAACGACTCAAAAAGTTTGACAAGCTACTCAAAATTCAAATGTATCTTTCCCTGCAAAGTCAACAATCTTGAATCTCAACTGATACTTTAAGTTAGGGTTGGATGAAACACTTTACAAGAATACATAGTTCCCAAAGAGAAAACTAACTTCAAAAAGGAAATCAGGAAACTTTCATCCATTAACATTAATGCAAAATGCTTAAACTTAAAATGATTTCCTTTCTAATGGACAACATTAGTATCACAGACTTATCTGTTATTCACATCTGAAATAAATGGCCCCTTGGTCAGAAATTGGCATGTTGCCTTGGCGTAATGCCTTGTTGTTTTGTGAAGTTTGGACATTGTGCTGACAGGATACAAGCCGATAAGTCATTATGGACCACACCCAAATACATTTCGGATCATATTTGCTAAACGATTAAATGAATCAAAGCTTCTTTTGATAACATTTTGTCAGGAGCATCTTAAGATGGTTCCATTTTCATCAAATTCCTGTGTTAAATCAGGGATTTCATTGATTTACATTGACCTAGTAACTCTAACTATCATTCCGAATCACTAACCGGTGCAAGAGTACTGAGTATGTATTTAAAACAGAGCCAGTTCTGAAAAACAAAAGATGTACAGAAAGTCTTTGTTATGCTCCTTGCTGAGAATTCAAGCAGATGTGGCCTTTCACAGCCTGCCAGATCTCAGGGAACAGGATCTGAGATGAATGAACTTGTGTCTGGTTGACATCCATGTGGCAATTTCTGGATTCCAAGAAGCAAAAAGGCTGTTGACCCCACTGTGTTGTAACCTCAAGCTTCGGCAAACCACAAGCCAGCAAGCATGTCCAAAAGACTGTCGTCTTGGCATTTCGATTGCAAGCCAAGTGACCAGAGTTGAGAGAATGTTGGCCGGCCCTTGAGGGATGGACAGATGGACGATTAGCTATAATGAGGTCCTGCAGGGATCAGTGTGACATGGAGCAAAGACAAGAGACTGCCCAAGGACATACTTGTCTCTGGGAGAATGGAAGCCATTTTAATATCTTTTGGTTTGGGGGAAAAATTTAAACTCAGGGAGTCTTGAATGTTCTGGATCACAAATGCCTCAACACTAAAGCTTTGTTCAGCGTACAACACTATTAAATGTGACGGATACAAGAGAGTACATTGTGTGAGATGCAGTAATACGAGACCAAATTAACCAAACTGGTTTAGTGGTTCATTGGAGATTAATACAATTCTTGATGTTTCATTATTGGTTTTTCAGATAAGTGGGGTTTTTTTTGTTTTGTTTTTTTAACCCTTGTGCATCCTTGAGGACATTTTTGTCCTTTTCAGTTTTGTTTTTTTGATCACTTTGCCTGTGTTAATGCTAACTGCATAAAATTTGGCACAGGTGTGTGTATTTTTATTGGAATTTTACTATTTCATCACCATTTCCTTTAAAAAATCTATTTTGCACTAGTTACACAAAAAACTTCCTCTCAGCGCCTTTTGGACAAAAATGTCCCCATTGAATCCCATTAAAACTGCATTTTTTAATCCCTGTGCCGTTTAACTATAAAATGATGCAATCTTTTTTAATAGGCTTTCATTCTGTTGGCAAGGCTTCAAAATTGACATTTTTACCATTTTTTATCAGATGGTGCCATTTTTTCAGGTTAGGCCTATAAAGCAAATACTCGCTTTATTCCTGTTTTCTGCTTCGGCATATTATAGAGCCAACTGGATAAATTATGCTACGATAATTGTGTGGGTTTGTTGGTATGGATGTCTAAGTGTGGTTTGTATGTGTGTAATAAAATAAAAAGTGTGTTTGTGTGCTTGTAATATTTGAGAGAGAAAAACTCAACTGCAAATCGAAAATCCAATCACTGTGTTCACCAGTGGAGTTTTGCTGGCATCCAATGGGGAAAGTCTGGTACTGCGCCCAAACAAAATCTTACTGAAAGCTCATTTTTTGAGATATCATCCTCAAATTCGGAACACAACCTGTTTAGATTTATGGCTTTGAATTTATATCAGTTTTAGAGTTCCAAATGTTTTATAAAATATATTTTTTATATAAAATATTGATTATAATGTTCATAAATATTTTTCATAAACTTAAACTTCTATAACATTTTTTTGGTTGCACTTTTTTCAAATTTTTCACTTCAACAACAATCCGCCAAGGGTCATCTTTAAAATGAGACCAAACTTAAGTATTTGCTCCCAAGCATAACATTTTTATGAGAGTTTTTTGACTTGGACATTTTTGTCCCTTTTGGACCTATGTGAAAGTTTTTTTTTTTTTTTTTTTTTTTTTTATGTTAACTGCATTAAATTTTGGCACAGGTGTCTATTTTTATTGTAATTTTACTATTTCACCCCCATTTCATTTGAAAAAAAAAATGTTGCACCAGTTATACAAAATACTTGTATATATTTTATATAAAATATTAATTTTAATGTTCATAAATATTTTTCATAAACTTAAACTTCTATAAAAAAAAATTGGTTGCACGTTTTTCACTTTTTTCACTTCAACAACAATCTGCAAAGGGTCTTCTTTAAAATGAGACCAAACTTAAGTTTTTGCTCCCAAGCATAACATTTTTATGAGAGTTTTTTGACATGGACATTTTTGTCCCTTTTGGACCTATGATTAAGTTTTTGTTTTTTGTTACTGTTAACTGCATGAATTTTGAGCTATTATAGAGCCAACTGGATAAATTATGCAATGATAATTGTGTGGGTGTGTTGGTATGGATGTCAGAGTGTGGTTGGTATGTGTGTTATATAAAAAAAAAATGTGTTTGTGTGTTTGTAGTATTGATAGAGAAAAACTCAACTGCAAATAACAAAGCCAATCACTGTGTGACCAGAGGAGTTTTGCTGGGATCCAATGGGGAAAGTTTGGTACTGCGCCCAAACAAAATCTTACTGAAAGCTCATTTTTTGAGATATCAACCTCAAATTTGGAACACAACTTATTTAGATTTATTGCTTTGATTTTCTAGCCGTTTTAGAGTTCAACTTGTTTCATAAAATATATATTTTATATAAAATAATATTCATAAATAATTTTCATAAACTTAAACCTATATAACTTTTTTTTGGATTTACTTATAAAAAAAATTTAACTTCAGCAATAATCTGCCAAGGGTATTCTTTAAAATGATACCAAAGTTAAGTCTGTGCTCCCAAGCTTCAACTTTTTATGACCGTTTTTTGACATGGACATTTTTGTCCTCTTTGGACATATGAGTAACTTTTTTAAATTGATGCACAAGGGTTAAAGAAGCAGAATGTAGATGATCTTAAAAAAAGAGCAAAATCCTTAAATGTTCCTTATAATGTATCACATCTTTATTTTATCCAATGTTGGTTCTTCTGAGGACTTTCTGGTGAGGTTGAGTGTGTGGATGTCCTAAATGACTCCCACAGGGATTTTCCACATTCAGCTCTTTGACACAACTTCTCGCTTAGTTCATGCCAGAGAAATGTTCATCTGTAGGTTAACAACCCACACGCATACATATATATAATTCATGAGCAAGAGAGTTAACTTGCATAGATTTGCACTTTGAGCCACTATCACTGTCAACAGCAGATCTGTATGGCACTTTTTTATGCTGTCCAAAAGACACCTCTTTTGTGAAATGTTGAAGTGTACCCGATTATTCCACTGTTACCGTTTTTTTTTTATTATTATTATTACAGTTAGATTGGGAAATTGGGAAGCAATTTGTGTCTTCCTCCGTGTAAGTCTGATCGGGGCTTTACCTTACGCCACTTCCAACATCCATTTGAGAAATGTCATTAGTTTTTCTCTAAAGCTGTAACAGTCAAAGGTTCACTCACCTTAGCTTTTTCATTATCACTTCATGCTTGTCTTGCATTTGAAGTGCTGAGAGATGAATTATGAAGGTATTTTAATGAAATACCATGTGCACCACACATTCTGTCCTCCTGAATTGTGTTCTTGTCATTATTTCTTTCAGGTGCAGCTCCATTTCAATTTGCAACTCTTCAAGCGAGTAATTCCTAAAAGTTATAAATCAATTCATTTATTTATGTTCTGCAAATAAAATAAGACGCCTGGATGCAAAATGAGCACTTTGTCATTGATGTTTGTGTGCAAGACAGTAGCCATTTAGAATTCAGGATCAATTTACTAACTCAATGCAAGGTAAACATTATATTTGGAACTTACCAAAGATTGGTGTTGGGATAATTGCTTGTTTTGCCAATTAAGGGTGAAATTGGTTAAATAAGCAGTTTAATCAGCAGTTTATTATGAAGAAACTACAGACAAAAACTCAAAGATGCCAGTTTGTTAGTCTCTGGCTTGTCTGTCAGGAGGTCAAACTAAATAATGTATGATTGGTTTTATTTGAAATATTTATCATATTTCATTTATGTAAGATTCCAAAATAGAGGCATAAATACATTTTAAAACCTGTTGTTTTGTTATTTTTTTTACACATACACTTTAGAAAAAGTCTATAAAAATAAGGCCCATTTTTTTAAACAGGTTGTATATTAAATGCATTGCATTGTTTTGTGTTCTCTGTAAACTTAACGAATAATGTCTTGGTCGAAAATGAACAGTACCTTTACCTTACCCTACTCGTACAGTGTCAATATTAAATACGCCTACATATGAAAGTTTAATATTAATAAAAACGAGATTCATAGTGCCATCAAATACACTGTGATCTTCTCACAGACAACTAACATTCTGAACAAGATTTCTTTCCTGATTCACAGCTCATATCCAAGCTTCACGATCAATACGGTACAGGCCTCATTCTGTCTGACTTCACCTTTACTAGAAAAAGTGTTCAATACTCGAAATGATAACAGCCTCTGAAATAATCCACAGGTTTAGCTCAGCGTCAGTCCGCTAGACTGTGAACGCAAGCGTGAGGTTAAGTTACTCCACCTTCAGTCAAAAGCGCGGGTGAATGTTGATACCTGGAGACCGCGCGGTCGAAACGCTCCAGCCAAAAATGCCACCGTTTAAATTTGATTGACATAATTCACAATGGATTCAGAGAACAAAGGTTCCCTGAATGTCAAGATTATGGAGCGGAATACACAAGCCTTTCACATCTCCCGGCCGGACGGGTGAGAAACACGTCGTCTATTACAGGATTTGAGCTGCATGTATTAATTGGTTTTCTTAATTAACACAGCATGCGCGGGCATTAATATTCACGCCTCATAAGATAGTGACGCTCCTCATTCAGCGCTAAATTATTTAGCTGCACTCGGAGCCGGGAACGTGCAGGAAAATTTACATTTTGGCCGATATGTTGACAAAACTGCAATTAGGAGCTGTCTTTTTGTGTTTTTTAATGATTAAAACTTCTGCTGTCTTTCATTAATTATATGTATAGCGACAATAAATAGGATGTTAATAACATTGAAAAACAAAACATCTCCAAACAGACAGAATACATATGCAAATAGCTTAAACAGCGATTAACTCTACGTGCAAACACTTTCCATGTAAACAAGTGAAAATAATTAAAGTTTAAAATGATGTATTATCCTTATCTGCCAGTTTGACGACTTATTCAATTTGACAAGTTATGAGTGTCAACTAGCACTGAATAATAACCTCATTTCTACCTCATTGTCAGTAAGACATTAATTTGCTGTTTGACAGGTTTGGGGCTGAAGAACAAGAGGATAAGACCTACCTGTCAGAAAGAAAAATCACAAATGACTAAATGAAATGAAGTTGACATACTTATCCTTGAAACAGGAAGTTAGCGCAGGACAAGTCGGGAAAAGTCGAGGCCACTTCCTTCACAATTACACAATAAAGACAAACAACAAACAATTTTCTAGTTGTTATTGCTAGTCAGAGGCAGGTCATGTTTCATATTTAGGGGGAGGGGCAATGTCATTCACAAGAGCATTTTACTGGACTAAAATATGGAGTGCAGGATGATGTCATCAATGTTTTTGGTCTGTTTTTCCTAAACAAAAATAGAGAATGTGAACAGTCAATTTTTATAAGTGGACTAAAATATAGAATAAGTGCAACCAGACAAACCATAAAACTCCATTGAGAGTCAATTGAGAGATCTTGAGGTTTCAGACATTGCTCAGAATTGCCAGCAAATATGCAATGAAAAGTCATATATCTCAATATGAACTAGAATATTTCTCATTCAAGATCAAATATCTGAGCTGCCATTTCATTTTTTTAAAGTTGATACTTCAATAAAACACAACTCTTATTTTACTTTAATTAGCTATTTAAGAGCAACAAAACTTTCCTGAGGCAAGAGTTGTTCTCGTGAAGTTGGTCTCTCCAAAACAAATCAGCACGAAGCAGGGCCGTGTCATCAGCAAAGCCTGAATAAATGATGATGTAAAATATCGCCTGTGCCGTTGAGGGTGGGACAACAAATCAGGCCGCAGTCCTCCGCGGCCGCTGACACATTCTGACACTGATAGATCCGCGCGAAGGGCCGCTCTTAATTACCTTTTAGCCCAGCGCTGAAGAGAGAGAGCGAGGTTTAGAGGCGGCCATCGGCCGAACGGCAGCGACAGAGATGAATGCTCAAGACTTCCCACGATCAATCAGCCACTCCGGCCTCCTCTGGATCATCTGTCACGTCCCCATGGAAAAGAAAGAAAGAGAAAGCTCTCATTCTCACCCGTTTCACAAAGAAAAGACACGGAAAGAGAGCGACAAGAGATAAAGTGAAAGACAGTTTGGAGGTGTTTAAGAGGAGACTGCGAAAAGCTCAAGGTGGCGCGCCAACACAGGCTGATATAGTTAGTTAACATGCACTTATCAATCGCCTCTGCTGTGGTTTAATTGCAATTAAAGGTTGCAAATTGGCCCGTGATAATTTTCACCAGCGCCAGGATGCATGAGGACATTGATATCTCACACACACACACACACACACACACACACACACACACACACACACACACACACACACACACACACACACACACACACACACACACACACACACACAATTACTTAACTAATTAAATGAGGACAAACTATAAAAATCTTGTTAAAAGGCAGACATTCAGAAAGACAGACAGACAGACATTCAGAAAGACAGACAGAGATAGATAGACGGACAGATAGATAGATCGATCTCTTGTTTCTGCAGCATGTGATGGATCTGTTGATTGGTTTTGTCGAGCAGTTTCAGGGTCACTGACTGGTGCCTCGACCTTGCTCTCGGACTCGCATCAACATGGTCACATGACCCTGACCTGTGACATCACTCAAGACCACCTACAGACAGAAGAACGAAGAAGTCAATAGACTGCACACCCGAATATCAGCCAGCACCAATCAATCAAAACATCATCCAGAGCTTCGCTCAGATCATTTATGGAAATGCAGGGCTGCCTACTGTAGCTCACATTCTGAAATTCACACATCCAAAGTGTGGATACATGTACCTCTGATGAAGAGTTGCCTCTAATCTGTGTGATTTTCTGCACTGCAAACAAATTGGATGCAAGTCAAAATCTTGAATATTTGTATGTATAACTAGATGCTTACAAACTCACACTCTAGCATTGCAAGTAGTTGCTGGCATCGTTTTACAGTTGCTAAGGAGTATTGAGTGTTTTATAGTGTTGCTATGCGGTTGCTAGGGTGCTCTGGCTGGTTGCACAAGTTTAATACTTGTGGATTTGTTCAAATCACCCTAAATGCAATGTTTCTAAATCAATGAATAACACACAAATACACAATTCTGATCTTACTATACAGTCCTCTCACAATAATTTATACAGAGTTAAAATGGCAGGGGTTTTCTAACCATTTCTTCTAAGACTTATAATAAACAAAAAGTATGTTCATTAAAATGTGACTTGAATAGGCTTAGGCAAAGTTATGTTAAACACATATGCAATGCTTGAAGCTCAAATGTGTGACCTTCTGAGTTTACCATATTTGATGCTAAATTTAAACTTTCATTTTGGGTGTACTATACACATTATACGTTTTGTTGCATTTTTGTATTGCAATATATTGTGACACGATATATTGTTATACCCCATAAATAAATGTATGTGGATAAAGCAGCATGAAGTGTGTTTGACCTCTGTGAATGTGGCGTGTCTCTCGGGGAACACGCGGCTGTTGACATGACGCGCCGTGACGAGTGTGTCCACTCTGAGAGCTTTCACCTGTACCTGCATCAGAGCGCACAGGGGACGCTGTCCGCGGGGGTCACGGCGAGTGTGTGAGATGGAGAGCGAATCCTCGAACCCCGCGGGACCTGCAGCGTTCTTAGCAGCTCGCCAGACAGCGAGGCGCTATCAGTGATGAAAAAAGCTCCTGATGTGGCGTCAAGTTTCCAGTTATCTGATGGAAAACTGGATGATGTGCCGGTACACAGCAGCCTCTGGTGACACTCTCATGACGACAGGACACAGCGGAAGAGAGACAGGCAGAGAGAGAGAGAGACACAGGTTGAAAAAGAGAAAGGCAGAAAGAGAGACAGGTGGAAGAGAGAGAGGCTGAGAGAGAGAAGTTGAGAGAGAGACAGGTTGAGAGAGAGAAAGACCGAGAGAGAGACAGGCCGAGAGAGAGAAAGGTTGAGAGAGAGACTGGTGGAAGAGAGAGAGGCCGAGAGATAGAGGTTGAGAGAGAGACAGGTTGAGAGACAGGCCGAGAAAGAGACAAGTTGAGAGATAGGCAGAGAGAGAGAGAGACACAGGTTGAAAAAGAGAAAGGCAGAGAGAGAGAGACAGGTGGAAGAGAGAGAGGCTGAGAGAGAGAAGTTGAGAGAGAGACAGGTTAAGAGAAAGACAGGCAGAGAGAGACAGATTGAGAGAGAGACAGGCCGAGAGAAAGACAGGCTGAGAGAGAGACAGGTTGAGAGAAAGACAGGTTGAGAGAAAGACAGGCAGAGAGAGAGACAGGTTAAGAGAGAGACAGGCCGAGGGAGAGACAGGTTGAGAGAGAGACAGGCCGAGAGAGAGACAGGTTGAGAGAAAGACAGGTTGAGAGAAAGACAGGCGAGAGAGAGACAGGTTGAGAGAGAGACAGGCCGAGAGAGAGACAGGTTGAGAGAGAGACAGGCCGAGGGAGAGACAGGTTGAGAGAGAGACAGGCCGAGAGAGAGACAGGCCGAGAGAGAGACAGGTCCCTCCTGTCTTTCTTCTCTGGTCTGGACTGCATTTAACGCCATGAAAGAACCTTAGAGAAGATAATGATAAAATTATTAAATGAGTGAGGATCATTCTGCAATAGTGCTGCATAAAAATATTATCATAAATTTTTGTAAATATATATATTATTATATAATATAATATGTGTATGTGTATGTATATATACATATATATTTAAGTTTTATCAAAAACTTTCAACTTAATATTCAATAATAAAGGTTTGTTTTATAAATATATTTAATTTTATAAAATATATGATCAAAATGTATTTTATAATCAATATATAAATAAAAAGCTGAATAAATATGAATGTATGTTATGCACAATATATATGCATAATCTTTATACTCCACAAGAAACTTGGATATAACTCAAAAGTTAAAGCACATTTTCCCAGCTGGTTTGAAGCTGTCTGCAAATCGACATTCATGATTTTTACACTCTGGTATTTACTATCTCTCTTCATCTAAAATTCTGAAATATCTACAGCAAATCAAGTCATCTACTCTCTTAAAAGAGACTTTTATTTTTAGCCTTTAAGTTTTAAGTTTAAGTTTTAGCTTTAAAAATGTTTCAGCAGACGAACCAAAGAGATTACAAAATACATTTCCAGAACACCAATAAAATATCATCTCAATCCCACCAGTATCAGAGCCACATCTGAACATGATGTTTCACACGGCGTACACTGAAAGTATGAAAGGAATCTGCGTTTTGCTGCAGAACTCTCAACTCAGGTACTTAAACTTCTTGGGATCTGATGTGAACCAAACTTCTCACTAAATCTTGACTCTTTTCATTCTCCGTACATGGGAAACTCTTGGAAATGTTCTGAACGCCCCGCCATGAATTTCATCAGAACAAGTCATTAACTTTCAAACCCCACAAACTCATTTGCGGGAGCTCAAATCCTCCCTTCATTAAGTGATGACATTCTATCATGAACAAACATCTTTAATTAAAGCATCAGATCCGCACGTTTGACTCTCAGAGGTGTCGTGAGAGCGACGGATGATCGTGTGGAGTCGTGGACGGGACGCTCCTGCTCTCAGCCCAGAGGCCCTGATGTTGGCATCAATTACCAGTCGGGACGGCTATCTTTCTAATGGACTCTGATAAGAGAATAATCCAAACGCAGGCGCTTTAATGACTTCTGCTTTAATTAGTGACAGTATAAAAGGTGATTTGGTGTTTCTATTGTGCTCGGGTCTTTTGTGCGAGCGATCACGTGTTTGAACGGCCGCTGTTTGCATGGTGAAGTGGTGTGAAAGGAGTTTTTATGAGCTCTGGGATGAAGACTGAGCTGGGAATGAACTGAATGAACCTACAACCAAAGTCAGGGCCAATGTCAAAGAGTTAGACATTCATGCAAGAAACAACGAGAGAAAGTCATGTGTTGAATCAGTTGAATCAGATTCAAAAAACATTGTTACAGTGTTCAAAGTCATAATTTGTATCATATTTTCAAGTTATGTCATATTAGTCAAACCAAAAATGATTCAGACACTAGATATATTTTTTTTACTATGGGTGCAGGACACTATAGTTCATTTATGTAAGTGAGGATAGCAAGGTGTCTGAATAAACTTTGGTTTGACTGTATATATATATATATATATATATATATATATATATATATATATATATATATATATATCCATTGTATATATGCATATGTATATATTTACAATAATGTTAGTTATATTTATTCACAATTATGTATCAATTATTACATTATTAATATTACATATTATAAGATTACAAATCTTACCATATCTATATCTATCCACCATATATATCTATAGAAATGTGTGTGTTATTGAAAGATCTACAAAAATAATAGAAAAACAGGTTTAAACACACACACACACACACATAAGATAAACAATTCAGTCCGACCTGATCAGATTATTCTTGAAGGCACTTCAGTGACCAGCGTGTGACCTTTCATAGGAAGACTAGAGGTGAGAAGAATAAATGTTTTCAGTCGTGGTGAAAGGTCACGTCATCACATTGAGGTCAGCAACTCAAAAAAACACTATCAGTGTAGCGTACCTGTAAACTAGATCTATCTATCTATCTATCTATCTATCTATCTATCTATCTATCTATCTATCTATCTATCTATCTATCTATCTATCTATCTATCTATCTATCTATCTATCTATCTATCTATCTATCTATCTATCTATCTATCTATCTGGTGTTTGCTTCAGCATGGAAAAAGAAAAGAAGTGATGGAAAAAGAAAAGAAGTTAACAGAAGAGTCTGAGTGACACCAATGGAAGTTTCTAGAAGAGTTAGTTCAGTCTGCAGGTTTCAGTTTGCTGTGCGCTGCCTCCCTCTAGTGTTCAACAGGAAAACTGTCACTGCACAACATTCACACAGATGAAGTTATCAATCCTATTTACAGTAGTTCAGCACTGATATAGTGACATGTTCAAGAAGATCAAATCATAGTATCTCTGTAAATGTGTTTAGAGTTTGGTATAGAGCGCAGAAATCTTGCAAAAGAGATCTTGTATAACGCCTCATTCTAATCAACAGGTGACATTTGTGACTAAACTCCTGGAAAAGCCAAATATAAGTCTTATCATGCTGAGGTCACAATTTCCTTATCAATATCAGCACTAAACCTACAAACACGCTCCCTGTGATTCACAAAAGAACAGATCCGTCAGCATAATTAAGAGCGCTAGTTTATTAAAACTTGATCACTTAAACAGCTTATTTAGATTTACTTATAAATTATTTTAAATATTTCCACGCTACATGATAAAAATGTCTAGTACATAAAATGGCAATAAAATATATAAAAATATACACAATTATAGAAAATAATAATTATTGTTTTATAAATATTTTATAATTTTTACTTGTTTTAATATACTTTATATAAATAAATAAATAAATAAATAAATAAATAAATAGTTGACATGAAATACTTTCATTTGCAAGTTCTGTAGTGTGACATGCTGCATCTACAACTACACAAGCTAAACGGCTAAAACAACAGCATTTTTATAATTCTTTAATAATTATTATGCATGCAATGTTTATAGTTGCATATAGTAGGTTTGTTTTTGTATATATTTGGAATTTCATACTTTTAAAAACTTACTTAAAATATACACGTTCTTTATAGGTTCACATAAATAGTACATTAATATCTTGATGTTGACAAAAATTATAAATAAATTTTAATTAAATTAACAAATTCATAACAAATTTACGAATTTAAGTAATACATGACGAAATGCACATTAAACCATGCATGAACTTTATATCAGGTGCAAAAGTGAGATGCTGAGATGTCTCAACTCAAAGCTAACGCAGGTCAAGCCTTTGTGCCAAACTAGATAAACAAGTTTATTCTGCAACTGGAACATTGGCCTTGGCAGTGGTGATATCTGTGGGATTCACACACCTGTGGGCATCAGCCATGAGTAAACACCTGTTCCGTACGGTGCTGTGAACTTCTGAGGGCATATATATGGACGATGGAACAGTTCAGAGTGCAGAAAGACCAGACAGACTGCAAACATGCTGAGGATCTTGTTGTTGAGTGTGCTGGCCGCCCTGGGTAAGACGCCTCTCTCTTTCTGTTGAGAAAACCACTAAATCACTTTTTTTAGTGATTAAACGATTAAACGATTTTACCAAGTTAATAAATGTGAATGTACTCAGCTCAGTCTATATGGGCTCAAACTACAAAATTACTACACTCCTAGTATGTCTAAGTGTGTATTTTTTTTGTGTCCAGCGCTGGCTGAGCCCAGATACATGGAGGATCAGACCATTGAGGAGCGGGTTGTGGGTGGAGAGGTGGCAAGACCCAACTCCTGGCCTTGGCAGGTACGACATTTTTAACATTAACTCAATGCTTTTTTTTGGTGGTTTTCCACAACTTAATGGACATGGTTGTACCAACTTAAGGTGGTCAAGCTATTTTTCTAAATATGGTAAAGGTTTGTTGGTGTCCCACTAACAAGATCAAGATGGTGGTCTACAAATCAGGTTGACCTCGGCAACACAATAATGGCCATAAATGTATAGCTTTATACCAAGTGAAAACTTGAAGCTGATTATAACTGGATTTTCCTACATCAGTAATATCGAATCGGCCCGTTAAGTTACTAAAATACCACTCATATTGAAATTGATAATCCTTTCATATTTTCAAATTCTAACTAAATCACCATCTCTTTCTCAGATCTCTCTCCAGTACCTGTCCGGCGGCAGCTACCATCATACCTGTGGTGGGTCTCTGGTCAGAAGGAACTGGGTGATGACCGCTGCTCACTGCGTTGACACGTAATGAATACACGTCTTTTGTATCTAAATGGTTAAGAAACAACACAAACATCTGATAAACTGAGACAGATCACATGATGAGTATGAATCTGAAGGAGTTTGAGGTCTCTGCAGAACAAAAGTGGGCGTTTCTAAATTTGTGGCCGTTTTCAAACCGAACCGGTGGGGATTTCTAAATCATGGAATTAAAATGATGCGCTTTACCTGACCCAACCCAAACCCTACTGTCACTGTGACGTGGGCAAATCAGGTAACGTGGTTGAAAACACCCCATTATGTCCTGCAGAGACCTGTTGACCTTATTCAGAGCAGCGCCATGCCAGGTATGCAAGCAAGGCTGTGAGCCATAGACTGTGTTAATAGCATTTACTGTAAACAGAATTTACCACAGCTCATGTTGTCCTGAGATTTTTTCCTGTAAAAATATTTTTGCAGTGTTCAACAGCAGAACAATCCCAAAACACATTAAATAACAGTACAACCCTCTGACTGAAGAGATTAATGTATATTCCTCACAGCCTCGCTTTCATTCCCGTTTAAAATCAAAGATGGCGCTGCTGTGAATAAGGTCTATTCTTGATCTGAAGCGCGCCTCATAGGACTGGTGCAGTTCGCCCTCTGGCGGCAGATGTAATACACATTCAATGTGTTTGCAAAACATTTTTGATAGTAGCCTACTCATACAATGGATTCAGATAGCTGTGTATTAACAATCAAAACTGTGATAATTTTGTCAATTTTTCACATTTAATCAGGACCCACACTGACTAGTTAATGGAAGTGTCGTGCCTTTAAGACAGCGTCAATAAAAAAGTGTTCACTTGAACGTGTTTCCTCAGATCGAGAACTTGGCGTATTGTCCTGGGCGACCACGACATCTACAACCACGAGGGTCGCGAGCAGTACATGACCGTCAGTCAAGTCATCATCCACCCCAACTGGAACAGAAACAATGTGGCCTCTGGGTGCGTATAACACTGTATATACAGGAATCTAGAGTAGACTGTATCGATTATACAACGAAACACAAACAACAATAGTCTACTATTTTAATACTATATAAAGTAAATACATTTACTGTAATATATGACTGTCTCGACCATTTAACGTGCGCAGCACACTCAGTTGTATTGATAATTCTTCGCGGCTTTCGGAAATGCTCAATTGTGATTGGTCAACCGTAGCATTTAGCTGTCACAGGTTTACTATTAATAACTTTCACCTGTTCACCCATAGCAACGTTGTAGCCTATATTATTCGGCTGATTTTTTGGCGCCATTTTCATATCTTGTATCACTCCGCTAGCGCTAACAAATTACATCTTGAATACTAGTTTTGTAGTCAAAATACCCTTGAAGGACTTTAGTAGTAGTATAAGTAAAACTCTACATTATTGCAGAGTTTTTTCTACATTATAATGGACCACTTTTTATTAGCGGAAGACTTAAAGATAACAGTAATATACAGGTAAAATTATAAATAAAATAAAAAAAACTCAGATCAATATTTCATGTTCAACACTTAGGGTTCAGTCAGACCACCTTCTCTATTTATTATTTTGTTATTTTTGGTTACACTTTATTTTATAGTGTCCTTGTTACATATGTTACATGTACTTACATAGTAATAGCAGTAAATTATGCATAATTATATGCAGCTAACCCTCAACCAAACCCTAGTCCTACCCTAACATTATAGTAAGTACATGCAGTTAATTATTAATACTCAGTACTAAAATATATAATTACACTGTAACAATGGCACCTTAAAATAAAGTGTAACCCTTTATTTTAAGGTGATGTAGTTATGTTGTACTTACTCAAACAAGTAAGTAATAACTATACTTACTATAGAGTTATGGTTAGGGTTTGGTTTAGGCTTAGTTACTTGTGATTATGCATCATTTGCTGTTATTACCATAGTTGTACATAAAAAGTACATAACATGTAACTACATCACCTTAAAATGATGTGTTACCTTATTTTTGCAGTAATGACAGTAAACACATCATATATCAACAATTACGCATTTAACTTTAAGGCCGCACATGCAACTACTGTATATCTGCAATTACACATAATATCAAAGCAGCATAGAGAATGAGTTTTTGACATAAGTTGCATGACTACCTGGACTTACATCATCGACACAACATCCATGATGGTATTAAAGATTTTCGAAAGTTATAGCGCCCCCTAGTATGAGAAATGAAATGCGCCTTCTAGACTGTGATGTGTCCTTTGTTTTACAGATATGATATCGCTCTTATGCGTCTGTCCTCTGATGCCTCTCTGAACACGTATGTGCAGCTGGCCGCCCTTCCACCCTCTGGACAGGTTCTGCCCCACAACAACAACTGTTACATCACCGGCTGGGGCCGCACTCAGAGTCAGTTTCACTTCACATAGCTTTGACGTTGCCTGAAATCATTTGCATGTACTCATTTCTGATTCCTTCCTCTTATGGATGTGATCTTCATTTAGCTGGTGGGTCACTCTCCGCTCAGCTGAAACAGGCCTACCTGCCCGTGGTGGCCCACAGTACCTGCTCTCGTAGCGACTGGTGGGGAAGCACCGTGAAGAACACCATGGTGTGCGCTGGTGGCGGCAGCTTGTCTGGATGCCAGGTGAGAAAGACTGGCTGACAAACAGATCATGAAGAGTTTCATACTGCAGTAAAATGTCTAATTTTGTCTCCTGTTGTGTTGTTTTTAGGGTGACTCTGGCGGTCCTCTGAACTGTCAGGTCAGCGGTCAGTACGTCGTCCATGGTGTGACCAGCTTTGTGTCATCATCGGGTTGTAATGCCTACCAGAAGCCAACAGTCTTCACTCGTGTGTCTGCCTACAGCAGCTGGATTAGTGGAGTAAGTGCAATTATATCATGATTATAATAAAACTTTACATAAGTAACTAACAAGCAATCAATGTCATGACTGTATCTTATAATACTCTGTTTTCATTTCATATTTCTTGTGCCATTTTGTTCATTTCAGATCATTGGATAAGTGGACAAACTGAGAAGATGAAAGAAAAACATCCTCCATTTATCAGCGCTTAACATCTGCAATGGCAAACAATATTTACAATAAACTTTACATCTAATCTTGGGCTGCTTTTGAATCATTTTAAAGATGTGTGTCCTCGTTTCTGTCACATACTGCACTGAGACACAAAGGTTGAGGATCCAAATGGAGTTTTATTGAACAGAGGGTAGACGTAATCCAGAAAACAGGCAATATGCCAAAAACATTGGGTAATCAGTCCAAACAATAACAGGGGCACAGGGGCACAGGCCTAAAAAGGAAAATCCAAGGACAGGCAGAGATCAAAACCAAGAACATGGGAATAACAGACAGAACGCTCAGAATCGCAGTACAAGCACTAAACAAGACTTCGCAGGGAATAAATGTGAAAACCAGGCTATTATAGGGTGAGTTAAACAAGGTAATGAGACACAGGTGAACGTGATAATGGATGATAGTCTGAACTAAGGATTATGGGGAATGGAGTCTGTGGATGTGTGGTATTGTCCTGGTGGAGTACCCTCTGATGGTAATCCCAGGCACTCTCACTGGTAATCATTACATAGCCCCCCTCCTAAGGAGCGGCTTCCAGACGGCCCAGGCTTGGTAGTCATAATGTGAAGAAACTTAGTCTTGGTAGAGACAATGTGGAGAGGTTCTGGTGTGGGAACCAAAGGACAGGGAGGCACATTAAACACAGGACTAGCAATCATCAGAACTGGGCATGCTGGTGACTGTGGTGGGCCAAGCTCCGTGGACACTGGATCTTGGAGTGTGGTGCCCCTCCCCAAAAAACGTTTAGGGGACATGTCCTCCTCAACCTCCCCAACAGTGAAGGAGGAACCAGTCAAATGAAGGGAACCTAGGAATTCGCACAATGATCCTCGAGGACCACCACGGATAAGCTTAGTAAGGAAACAATCATTGAGTCCGTAACAAAAGAAGTCAACGAGAGCATAGTCAGGAAGGCCAGAGAAATTTGCAATGTTTAAGAAGTCCTGGATGTGGTCCTCAAGGGACAGATTACCTTGCCTCAAACTAATGATTTGCACTGCTGTATCCATTGGAGGCAAAGTCTTCTGTCACGTACTGCTCCGAGACACGAAGGTTGAGGATTCAAATGCAGTTTTATTGAACAGAGACGTAATCCAGAAAACAGGCAAGAGGTCAGAAACACTGGGTAATCAGTAGTGAAGGCAATTTCAAAACACTGCTTCATGAAGCATCGAAATCTTTACGAATCTTTTGTGCCGAATCAATGGTTCGGAGCGTGTATCAAACTGCCAGAGTCACGTGATTTCAGTAAACAAGGCTTCATTATGTCATAACTGTTTCGAAACACTTTGAAATTTCAATTGTTCACCACTGGGGGGCGATGCTCTCTGTCAACACATGAATCAGGAAGAGTCACTGAGAACCAATGAACAAGTGTCTGTGGGTTTTACCTGATCTCTGATCAGTTTAATTAATTTGTAGACGTTTTAATTAGACAGTATAATTAAAATGAATAGTCTCTTATTGGACTGTTAGCTGAGCCATTAATATAACAAACAAAACCAACCCTGACATTTGATAAAAGAACATATAGACACTTGATAATCTTAAAAGACGATTAGATAATTGCATTTAAAAGATTGCAATAGATTTGTAAAAGGTGTTTTTCTGCATGTTTGGTCCGGGTTTTTGTTGCATTTAAACTGTTCTGACCACTAGGGGTCACAGAGAAGACGGATGTCGGATTGTTTCGAAGCTTCGACACAATACGGCACATTTGCTTCAACTGTTTCACAAAGCCTCGACCTGCCCACCACTAGTAATCAGCCCACACAATAACAGGGGCACAGGGGCACAGGCAAAAAGGAAAACCCATGGACAGGCAGAGATCAAAACCAAGAACATGGGAATAACAGACAGAATGCTCAGAATTGCAGAAAAAACAAAAAAATACTTTGCAGGGAAAGAATGTGAAAACCAGGCTATTATAGTGTGAGTTAAATAATGTAATGAGACTCAGGTGAATGTGATAATGGATGATAGTTTGAACTAAGGATTATGGGGAATGGAGTCTGTGGATGTGTTGTATTGTCCTGGTGGAGTACCCTCTGATGGTAATCCTGGACACTCTCACTGGTGATCGTTACAGTTTATTCCAGTTTGATTAAAGGCAATAAATACATTTAGTAGGGCACTTAACTATTTGAAGTTTTTTTTTTTTTTAAAGTGGAACTTTAAATTGTTCATACGTAATGGTCCCGACATATTAACCAGTTCACCCATTCAGACCTTGTGGCCATTGGAATGGACATTGTTTTTTGTTTTTAAACCAATGCACTTTTATGTTTTATATAATATGAGTAATGCATGGTCACTGATTGGTCCCTGATAAACCAAACCAATAACAATTAATGAAAATATGGTGTCCTTTGTTGTGGAGATGTAAAAAAAAATCTAATTCAAATTAATTAATGAGTTCATAAAAATGTGGGTTTTTTTGGGGGGGGGTTTTAGATACATTTTTACATTTAAGATGAGCAAATATCAAGTAGGTAAAAAATGTTTTTGATCAGTGGTAAAAAAAAAAAAAAGGTCTGTAGGGGATAACAACATTTTGGTGAAATTTTGTGAGCAAAAAGGTCCATTGTCAATAGTGACAAACAATGGTTATGTTGACTGTACCTTAAAACTGTATTTTGTTGAAGTAAACTTGAGAATATTTTAGTTTTTACTATCTTTCCAGAACAGACTTCATCAGATTGTGGTTTACAAACCACATTAAGATATTAAGATATTAATACCAGCAGTATATCTGTCTTATATGAATATTTATTAATTGAACAGATATTTTTCACAAATTATTTTGAAATGAGAATAAAATAAAAGCCATTCATCCAAGGAGCACACATACAAGCAGTGAAATAAAAAAAAAAAAAAAAAAAAAAACAGACCCGCAATAAAACTCGAAGCAGACTCATTATAACCTCATTAATATTCAAACTGATAATATTACCAATTATAAATCATTGTCCAATTGACAAGAGTCAGGCAGATTTCAGCCAATAAGAAATATAGCACTGTCTAATACAAAACACACAGTAACAAATACAGTACATTTATGGTCCATACACTAACAAGTTAATGACTGTAGTAAAATAAATTCATAAATATAATATAAAAAATATATGACAATTTCAGTTATTATCACATATGTGCACAAGCACCAAATTAAAATAATTATAAATTCTCTAAAATTGTTTACATGATGTCATACAAAATGTGCAAAAACACACAGTTATATTTAAGCGTATACCTCCTGCTCATCCCCTCTGTCTGTATTTCTTTCTCTCTCTGTAACAAAACAAGCTATAGGTGAAAAAGGTTGATGTCACAGCTACTATTTATAATAAGTGTCAATGTGCAACCAATAACCATGTTTAAAAACCAAGCATTTCTACCTGATCAAAAGAACACTCAAAATAATACACTGCTGAGTGTCAAACCGTAAAGTTAAAATTAACTCTTGGTAGGCTTACTTATAGTTGTCTCTTTACACTGTATTGTGTTTTGTGTGTTATAAAAAAATAAAAACTGTTGCACTGGACACAGTATGAATGACCACGGGACTTCACTTCAGCAGCAAAATGGACATGCGGTTGACATATCACACAAGGACAATGATAACACCACTCCGCCACAACAACCTCTGCTCACGGACTCAATCTCAGCTGAACCCTGCCCACAGAGCTTACCACAGACAGACATATCAGAACTGCTTGAAGATTCAGCACCCAAGGATGACTTCCTGGAAAACAGCCAGGGAAGTCAGGACAGCATATTACAGCCTCCTATAACACCAGAGCAACAGCCCCTTTCACCAGACACGTTATCCCTCTCTCCAGCATCGCCACTTCTGTGCTTCTCACAGAAAATGGAAGAACGGTGTATGCTGGAACCAGACTATCCCACTCTTTTGCTGCAAGCCCCCAGATACCAACCAAAAAAAGACAGGCACCATTACCACCAAAGCCTGCGGGCCCAGCTCGCCCTCCCCCTCCTGTGAGAGCTCTTCGGCCTCTGCCACAACGCCAGGGCCCACACCCTCCTCCATCTGCTCGAGGTGAACCAAAAATTGATTTTAAAGTATTATTACTGGTATATAAATCATTCAATGGCCTAGGACCTCAATACATTGCAGATCCACTGAATATAAACCCAACAGATCACTCAGATCATTAGGATCATATCAGCTAGAAAGACCAAGGGTTCACTCTAAGCATGGCGAGTCCGCCTTTAGCTATTATGCCAGCCGCAGCTGGAACCAGCTTCCAGAGGAGATCAGATGTGCTCCTACAGTAGTCACTTTCAAATCCAGACTCAAAACACATCTGTTTAACTATGCATTTACTGAATGAGCACTGTGCCAATGTTCGTCCGACTGTTTGTACTGTACTGTACTGTACTGTACTGTATTTTTTATTTTTCTAAACTGTTTTAATTATTCTTATTTCTTTTTATAATTTTAATTTCTTCTATGTAAAGCACTTTGAATTGCCATTGTGTATGAAATGTGCTATATAAATAAACTTGCCTTGCCTTGCCTTGCACTTTATATATTTAGCACCTTATAATATTGCAACTAGCTAATTTTTGCAAACAAATTGGTAATTTGCACTTTATATTTGTATATTGTACCCTCTCTGTAAATTGTTTTTTATATTGTATTAACTGTCTTTGCTATGTTATTTTAACTTTGTTATGTAATTTTAACTGTGTAGGACCAGTGGCGTACCGCACATCTCTGAGGCCCCCCCGCAAAGAAGGCGACGGGGCCCCTCCCACCAGCAGTGATGCTAATAATTCTAATTTTGTCAAGAATTATAAAAAATCGTCAATAAGCTCATAATTTGTAAATAGTCTAAATGTTTAGTTTTAACAACAATTTTAAAAAGCTGGCTATGTCTATTTTGATGTTTCTGTGCAAGTTCAGCAGACAGTGAGGTTCGGGTTTGTTCCGAGCTCGTGAGCGGAGAGCTGAACCTATTCCGCTCCGCTCACTCATTCCGCAGGGTCGCTCGCTCAACCCAGAATGGCCTGCTGGTTCGAAAATATGTGGAATAAGGGCTACCTCCGACTAATTTTTTTTTTTCTAGTCGACTAGTAGTTGTTCATTTAAGCCATTCGTGGACAAATCGCCCCTTTATATTAATTTAATTAGCCTACTTAAATAGGCTATAGCCTATGGATAATAAGCGTTATGACCGCACGCATAAAGCTTGCCACAAAGAACCGGTTAAAGTAATGATTATGAATGTGTCTAAATTAGCAAGGAGACGTTTAATTGTTTAGTAATAAACTGGTGTTTTCTGTGTCGCTGCAAAGATGAAGTTGACAATTCGGACTCGCCATGAACGCCAGAGAGAAATGCACATTTCATTTGGATTACATAATCAGAGAGTAGCCTATTTATTTTGGTTTGAATATTTTCGTTTAAAAGTAGACAATTGATTGATAAAACATTGATCAAAATTAAGATACAATTTATACAAAACGAAAATCTTTTAAAAAGAGTTTTCAATAAAACAAAACGTCGTCAAAATCATGTTTTACCAAAAACAGCGCCGTTGGAGGGCGCCAGCGCCTCTGCCTCTCAGCGGCTCTGTCTCGCGAGTGGATGATGATAGCCCTGAAGACGCCTAGCAATGATAGCCTATACATTAGTGGTAGTATACCTTTAGTTAAGTTATACCTTAAGAGTCTTCGTAGCGCGCTAATAGACAATATTTTCGGAAAATGCAGCCCAGGTATGATGCGTAATGGAGATTCGAAAGCGCTCTTCTTTGGTCAGAACCATGGAGAGCGATCGCGGATAGGTCCGTCCTATATGCACCGAAACTTTTAACAATGCAACAAAATATTTAAAGAGCATCAAGCTATTAAAATCTATATTATGTATACGCACGCACAGATAATAACAGCTATATTAGTCAATTTTTTTTTTATTAAGTTAAGCAGTGATTGGATAACGTTTTTTATTTTTTTATTTTACGTTTTTAATTTAAGGCCCACCCACAATTGGTCTGGCTTATCCAAAACTGAAATCCTGGCGCTGTGCCTGGTTGGTCGTGCCAGTTTTGTGGCTATCAAATGTGTAAATAGCATCGCAAGAAGTACACATGACAAAACCAGCACTTTGGTCATCATCTTTCATTATTTCGGCAAATGTCTCCCACACTCCCACAGCTTCCACTCCCCAGTCTTCACCTTTTCTCTTGCCGCCTCCATCTCTACCTGCAGACTGAGTCGTGCGTCATCATACTTCTTGCCAGTTATTCAGCCAATAAAGTGTAGACCTATGTATTTCATTGAAAATAGTGTCTAGTAATATATAAATTACAAAGGTTTAATTGGCATCTTTATTTCAAACGACCCGACCGACCGCGACCCGAATATCATTAAAAATATTTTTGGATGACTCGTAACCGCGGGTGACCGCAGGCACCCGCTCATTTCGGATCAACCCGCGCATCACTGTAGGCTATAGTGTTAATGACAAGTCAAATGTAAGAGAAAATTGATTTTCCCTGATTGCTGTTTTAGAAAATTATTTAGCATTATTAAGAGTTTTTCACGTACTTTTTCAATCATTGCACTACCTTCACGCTTTGCGTGACGTTTCTCCAGCATGACACGGCATTCTAAATTCATCTCAAATTCCATTTGCCGCGTCTTGAGTTTTTCAAAGCAAAAACACGTTCTATCCTATGTGGTGTGTGAACGCCTTTTAGAAGGGCCTGGGCGGGGCCCTCCAAAGAGGCGGGGCCCCCACGCACCGCGGGGGCTGCGGGGGTGTCCGGTACGCCACTGTGTAGGACTACAGATGGAAATTAGCATAGTGCTAAATCTGGTGCAGCCATCTTTTTAATGTAACTGCACATTGTCCTGATATAAATAAACTAAACTAAACTAAACTATAAAGCTGAGAAAGGATAAAGTGTTTTATAACAAAAAGAGTAACATATTTTAACTTTAAACTTGAACAATTTAAATTAATTTTAATAAACTACAATATGTTCATTTCAGAGTGTCTGTACACAGAGCCAAAATAAAAAAAGATCACCATGTTACTCACCATGGATTGTAACTTTATATCTCTTGTATTAAAAGCATCAAAACAGTGCTAAATATGATTGTGTCACTCACCGTGGGCAATCACCATGAATCTCTTGCATGTGATCTTTTTGCCGCTGGTGATTTGTAGTGTATAAACGTCTGAATGTGCTCTGCTGATGTTCCTGATGGTCAGATCTCCAGTTCGCTGGTTTAACTGTAATCTGTCTCTGAATCTCCCATCAGGACCTTCATAGAATAAGGCCTGATTGGTGGCTGCGTTGAGTTCAGCTATGAACGTTTCTTTATCGCTAAACTTCCACAGTATCCGATCATCATTCTTCAGTTCGGAAACACCAGTTTGTAGAGTCACAGAATCTCCAACTGTATATTTCAGCGTATTCACTGCCAAAGAGAGAGAAACATATAGAAGAAACATGTGAATGTGAAAGTAAACCGCACTCTCAATACTGTGATTATCTTGAGCTACTTACGCCAAACAAGAATGTTGAATTTCTTGCATGAAGCTTTATTGCTGCTCTTCATCTGTACTTCGTAAACTCCAGAGTCGCTGCTTTTGGTGTTTGTAATGGTGAGATCTCCAGTTCGACTGTCCAGCTCCAGTCTGTCTTTGAATCTCTCGTCGTCAACATCATAGACGCTGGTCTCATTGATCCATCAACTTGTCTATGAGGGTGTTTTTAGGTTCAAACTTCCTCAGAATCACATCATCTTTCTGTATTTCGGTAATACCAGTCTGCAGATGGACAGACTCTCCCTCCGTGAATTTCAGTGTGTCCACTTCATTTCATAAAGAAATAGAAACAAAATGTGTTGATATGTGCAGATGAACAACTTAGAATCAGAATCAGCTTTTATTGCCAAACATGCACAAGGAATTGTAATAAGAAATAACAATAATAATAATAAATAAATAAATACATACATAAATAAAACAAGGAATACAAATATTATTAATAAAAATAGACATCTATTTTACAATTTAACTGTACATTTAATTGTACATTACTGTAATGAGTGCAAAAAGTCACAGTTTGAACTTTGAAGAATATACAACATAGACTGAGTAGTGTGCGATTAATGTAATTTGTGTGAAGCAGTGTTGATGAGGCCAGTTGCAGATGGAAAGATATTGGCGTGAGGTTTTATTCTTGATGGACTGCAGTCTCCTGCCTGAAGGAGTGCCTCAAAAAGTTTGTGTCCAGGGTGAGAGAGATCAGCCACAATCTTCACTGCCTGCTTTAGAATGGTGGAATTGTCCGGGTCCTGAAGAGATTGCAAATTACAGCCAAATGACCTTCTCAGCAGAGCGAATGACACGATTTAGTCTACTTTTATCTTTGGCAGTGGTGGCAGCGTAGCAGATGGTGAGGGAGGAGGCGAGTATGGATTCGATAGAAGTGCACCATTGTTGTCTTCGGCAGGTTAAACTTCTTCAACTGCCGCAAGAAGTACATCCGCTGATGAGCTTTATTGATCAGAGAGTTGATGTTTAGCTCCCACTTGAGGTCCTGGGTGATAGTTCCCAGGAAGTGAAAAGAGTCCACAGTATATTGATTGGGGAGTCACGCAGTGTGGTGGGGGTATATGGTGGTGGGTTCTTCCTTAAGTCTACCACCATTTCCACTGTTTTTACAGCATTAAAAAAGGATCTTTTTTACTTTGCATCTGCATAACGTACGTGTGGATAAACGCCTGGATAACATACGTGTGGATAAATGTGTGGATATCAAATATTTAGGCTAAATTCAATTATCTTAACAATTGTACCCTTTTTATTTTGGATATGATCAGAACACACACTGTTTTCATGTTTTTGTGGGTTGTACAACAGTGTAGACACTATTAGTAATATATATCTAATTTATACGTATATGCATATAAAGTGGAAAATGTTTGTCATTGATCTTTTTTTTGTACGTTTAAAGGTGATATTACTGTTTAGGTAAATCAAAAATAGAAGAAAGGTAAAAATAAAGAAAGGTATTCATTTTTTTGAACTGGTCATTGACTGATTTTAACTTAGGCTACCTGTTAAACGTAATTTTTTATGGGTTTCTCTGTCTGTTCTGTATATTCTGCATGTCTCCTCAATCAAAACCATCTGATTCTGTCACGAACTGCTCCGAGACATGAAGGTTAGATCCAAACGCAGCTTTTATTTAAGGGGCAATCCAAAGGCGTAATCCAAAGTACAGGCAAAGTCAAACACAGGCAGTACAACAAAACAAAACAAAACAGGCAGGAGGCAGGGAACATCAACATCAACATCAACATCAACTGAGAGTGGAAGTTCTCCCCTTATAAGACATTCTCTGCTTTTATACAGATGTGCGATTGTGTGGTCTGTTCCCAGGCCCGGCTGCAGGATGAAATGACTGAGGGGGCATGTGAAATTGTTAAGGGGGCTTAACTTTATACCATCAATGAACAAACACACTGATAACTCGCTTAATAAAAAGATAAGCCATTTATTATGCATATATTAACCCTTTCACGCTTAATTTTGTAAAATATTCTAACTGACTCCCCAGAGTGAGTTTTTTCAAGGCGACTGTAATTTTAGAACGTCCCCCCTTAATGTTTCCATGGCGACGCGTCATATTTGTCACGTGACACACCGCAGCCACAATAACACTGTATGACAGATCGCTTTTATTTCCTTTTTTATTTCAAAATATTCACAAACTTGTTTACCATGTCATCAACTATCTGATATTCCGATTCTCAAAATTGTGTAAGTGAGTGTGTTTGGATGGGGCTAATATTGGATAAATTGAGGACAAATTACACTATAACATTCAGTGTTAAAATTCTTCCTTTTTTTGGTAAATCTGTTTTTAGTGCTTAAACTTAAACTTCTATTAATTAAATTGAAAAATCTGAATTTATAATAATATACTAACATGAATGATTATATTAATGAATACAAATAAATGTTTATAAATTATATCTAATTAAATGTCTATTTTTGATTAATTTAAAAAAATACATGACATGTAGAAATGCACATTAAACCATGCACAAACTTTATATCAGATGCAAAAGAGAGATACTGTTAGATGCTGAGATGTTAACTCAAAGCTAACGCAGGTCAAGCCTTTGTGCCTAACAAGTTAAACAAGTTTATTCTGCAACTGGAACATTGGCCTTGGCAGTGGTGATATCTGTGGGATTCACACACCTGTGGGCATCAGCCATGAGTAAACACCTGTTCCGTACAGCGCTGCAAATTTCTGTGGGCATATATATGGACGATGGAACAGTTCAGAGTGCAGAAAGAACAGACAGACTGCAAACATGCTGAGGATCTTGTTGTTGAGTGTGCTGGCCGCCCTGGGTAAGACGCCTCTCTCTTTCTGTTGAGAAAACCACTAAATCACTTCGATTTACCAAGTTAACAAATGCGAATGTACTCAGCTCAGTCTATATGGGCTCAAACTACAAAATTACTACACTCCTAGTATGTCTAAGTGTGTATTTTGTGTCCAGCGCTGGCTGAGCCCAGATACATGGAGGATCAGACCATTGAGGAGCGGGTTGTGGGTGGAGAGGTGGCAAGACCCAACTCCTGGCCCTGGCAGGTATGACATTTTTTAACATAAACTCAATACAAATCCTTTAAAAACTCAATCCTTTAAAAAAAAAAAATTGTGTGGTTTTCCACAACTAAATGGACATGGTTGTACCAGCTTAAGGTGGTCAAGCTATTTTTCTAAATATGGTAAAGGTTGGTGGTGTCCCACTAACAAGATCAAGATGGTGGTCTACAAAGCAGGTTGACCTTGGCAACACAATAATGTCCATAAATGTATAGCTTTATACCTAGTAAAACTTGAAGCTGACTATAACTGGATTTTCCAACATCAATAATATCTAATCCGCCCGTTAAGATATTAAAATACCACTAGTGAATTTCATAATCCTTTCATATTTTCAAATTCTAACTAAATCACTGTCCCTTTCTCAGGTCTCTCTCCAGTACCTGTCCGGCAACAACTACTATCATACCTGTGGTGGGACTCTGATCAGAAAGAATTGGGTGATGACCGCCGCCCATTGCGTTGACACGTAATGAATCCACGTTTTTTTTTATCTAAATGGTTAAGAAACAACACAAACATCTGATAAACTGAGACAGATCACATGATGAGCATGAATCTGAAGAAGTTTGAGGTCTCTGCAGAACAAAAGTGTGTGTTTCTAAATTTGTGGCCGTTTTCAAACTGGTGGGTGATTCTAAATCATAAAATGAAAATGATCTGCTTTACCCCTAAACCCTACAGTCACTGTGACGGGGGCAAATCAGGTAACGCGGTATATAACACCCCTCCATTGGCCAACTCCCATTACTGTCCTGCAGAGACCTTGACCTTATTCAAAGCAGCGCCATGACAGGTATAAAAGCAAGGCTCTGAGCAATAGACCGTGTTTTCAATAGCATCTGCTGTAAAAAATCTGTATAAAGCTCCTACTTAGATCAATTATTATTATACCTTTATTTTTACAGGCAAGTCATTAAGAACAAGTTCTTATTTACAATGGCGGCCTGACAAGTGGAATAACCACTTAGGGAAAGGGAAGGAGGGCTAAAATAAATACATTAGAAATACATACAGGATACAAAAATACAATTTAAAACACAACACAGGAGACAACAGACACTTATAACCAGCTAAGTGTACAGGTACATAGAAGTGATAGTGGATGAGTCATCAAAATCTATTTACTGGAAAATAAATAAATAAAAAATAAAATTATTATGTAGAGAAGCAACTGCATATATCCGTGAACAAGGATGATATAATAGTTTTGAAGGATGAAATTGAAATTAGTGTATCCAGTTTAAGAATATTTTGCAGAGCGTTCCAATCGCGAGCGGCAGCAGATTGAAAATATGCAAGACCAAAGGCAGAGTTGGTTTTGGGAACGCTTAATTGAAGATGGAGTGAAGACCGGGTATTGTATGTGACAGGCTTTAGTTGCAGTAGGTGACCTAAGTAAGGAGGTGAGCAGCCGAGAAGGGTCTTGTAAATAAATGTGAACCAATGAAAGTTTGGCAGAAGTTGTGAAGGAAGAGCGGTTTCTGTAAAGGAAACGAAGCTTGGCCTTGACCTTAGATTGCAGCTTTGATATGTGGATGGAGAAAGAAAGTGAAGTTTCCAGCCAGATGCCCAAGTATTTATACGCAGTGACTTGTTCTAGAATAGTCCCATTGCAGGTGGTGATGTTAAGGGCAGGAGGAGGCGTAGTACCCTTACGGTAAAACCACATGATTTTTGTTTTGGAGGTATTGAGAGTGAGTTTGAGTTGTGTAAAGGACTGCTGTAGTTGGGAAAAGCTATCTTGCAGGGTAGCTTGAACAGCATCTGGGGAGGAACCTATGGCATAAAGGATTGTATCATCAGCATATAAGTGAATGAGGGAATTACTAACTGCCTGGGGAATGTTATTAATGTAAATTGAGAAAAGTGTAGGGCCAAGGATGGAGCCTTGGGGGACACCCCTGGTGACCGAGAGGGAATGGGAGAGAAGGTTTTCAAATCTTACATATTGAACCCGGTGAGAGAGATAGTTTGAGAACCAAGCCAGTGAGTGATCAGTGACACCAATGCTGCTAAGTCTGTGGATGAGTGTGTTGTGGTCCACAGAATCAAAAGCCTTTGCAAGGTCAATGAATACAGCAGCACAGTGTTGTTTGGTATCTAACGCGGATGTAATGTCACTGAGCACTTTAGTGGTAGCTGTAACACAACCATACCCTAATCGGAAGCCAGACTGTGCCCCAGAGATGATACCGTTCACATTAAGATGATTGATTAGTTGTTTATTGACAAGTTTTTCCAGAATTTTAGACACACAAGGCAAGATGGAGATTGGCCTGTAATTGTTTAGGTCAGCCTGATCACCGCTCTTATACAGAGGAAGCACAACTGCTTCTTTCCAAGCAGGTGGAATCTCGGCGGTATGGAGGGAGAGATTAATGAGGGCAGTTAGAGGAGCCGCAATGACAGGGGCAGGAATTTTGATGAAGAAAGCAGCAAGATCATCTGACCCAGCTGCTTTATTAGGGTCCAGAGCGGTCAATTCCTTCAGGACATCCCCCACTAAAACAGGCCGGATGGAGAAACTGTGATGAGGTGCTGCAAGGCTGCCGGTATTAGAGGCTGCAGGGGCTATAGCAATAGGGTTTAACGCCTTGGAAACAAAGCCAGAATTTATGAAGTGGTGATTGAATGCTTCAGCCATGGAGTTTTTATTAGTAACAATTATGTCATCCACTTTTAGGGACAATGGTGTGGTCCGGGGTTTGTTTTCAAGTTTTTTTATCGTATTCCAAAATGCTCTTGGATTCGCACCACAGAGTGTGAACTGTTCTTTAAAGAAGCCAGCTTTAGCCTCCCTCACCATTTGTGTGGCCTTGTTCTTGATTTGACGAAATAAAAGATTGTCTTTGGCAGAATGTGACTTGCGTGCTTTGCGCCAGGCTATATTTTTTTGCTGAAGCAGAACAGCTAGATCACGATTAATCCATGGGCTGTTGCGGTTTTTTATGCGTATCTTTTTGTTTGGGGCATGTTTGTTGATCACAGCAGTAAAAATATCTTTAAACAACAACCATGCATCATTCACAGTGGGAATCAGGCTGACTCTATACCAGCTTACATGGGCCAAATCACGTAAGAAAGCTTGAGCATCAAAATGTTTCAAACTACGTTTAGTTGTGATTACGACAGGCTGTTTGACAGAAAGATGTTTAATTATAATTTCCCACATGCAGTTCATGTTGTCTGGACTGTGGAGTTTTTTTTTAAGTTTCTTGGAAATATATTTTTTCATCAGTGTTTCATCAGCAGAACAATCCAAAAACACATTAAATAACAGTACAACCCACTGACTGAAGAGATGAATGTCTATCCCTCAAAGCCTCGCTTTCATTCCCTTTAAAAATCAAAGATGGCGCTGCTGTGAATAAGGTCTATTCTTGATCTGAAGCGCGCCTGTTCATAGGGCTGGTACAGTTCGCTCTCTGACGGCAGATGTAATACACATTCAATGTGTTTGCAAAACATTTTTGGTTGTAATTTGTTCTTACTCTACCTATGTGTTTCTGAACTTGTTTTCTATGCAGCTCGAGAACTTGGCAGGTTCTCCTGGGCGCCCACGACATCAACAACCATGAACAGTACTACAGGTACATGGACGTCAGTGAAGTCATCATCCACCCCAACTGGAACAGAAACAATGTGGCTTCTGGGTGCGTATATAACATACAACACGTAACATTACATGACTTTGGCGACAATTATACACAATTTATACACGACTACATCTACAATACACTTATATTTTTTAACTCAACAAACTAGACTGTATCGATTATACAATGAAACACAAACAACAATACTATTTTAATACTATATAAAGTAAGAAACTTAATGTATATGACTGTCTCGACCATTTAACGTGCGCATCACACTCAACTGTATTGATAATTCTTCGCGGCTTTAGTAAAGTAAGTAAGTAAAGTTTATTTCTAAAGCGCTTTTCACAGATAAAATCACAAAGTGCTGTACACGAGAAAGGTAAAACAAAACAATATAAAAAATGTATATACATATGTAAAATCACAGTGACACTAGTGAAAACCCATCAACCAAAAGCTTTCTTAAATAAACAAGGCTTCAGATCTTTTTTAAAAGAGTCAACAGAGTCTGCCAGACGCAGAGACAGGGGCAGGGCGTTCCACAGTCTGGGGGCAACAGACTGAAAAGACAGGTCCCCTCGGGTCTTATAACGAGTCTTGGGGACCATAAGCAGGTTCTGGCCAGAGGACCGAAGAGTGCGGCTAGAGGAATACGGGGTCAAGAGGTCCTTGATGTACTGTGGGGCCTGACTGTTTAAGGCCCTGAAAGTCAGCACTAAAATCTTAAAATCAATCCTGAATTTTACAGGGAGCCAATGGAGAGCCAACAAAACGGGAGTGATATGAAGCCTTCTGGGGGCACCAGTTAGAAGTCTAGCAGCAGAATTTTGAACCATTTGCAGTTTGTTCAGAGCTGACTTATTCAAGAAGGTAAAGACAGCGTTGCAGTAATCAAGTCTAGTTGATATAAAAGCATGAATAATAATTTCCTGATCCTTCATTGACAACATTTTGCGTATTTTAGAGATATTCCTAAGGTGATAAAAGCAGTTTCGGACAAGCTGTTTTGAGTGTATCTCCATAGACATAGACATTCTTCGCGGCTTTCTGAAATGCTTGATTGTGATTGGTCAACCGTAGCATTTATCTGTCACAGATTTACTATTAATAACTGTCACCTGTTCACCCATAGCAACGTTGTATATTATTCCGCTGATTTTCAACGCTATTTTCGTAGGCCTATCTCTCGTATCATTCCGCTAGCGCTAACTAGCGACATCTTGAATTAGAGTTTTTGTATTCAAAATAACTTTAGAGGACTTTAATAGTAGTATAGCTGTATATTATTGCAGTTTTTTCTACTTTGTAATGGACAATGGACAGGGGTCATGAACTGAGAATTCATTTTCCTTGATCTTTTGACAGTTAATAGTTCGTTATACCATAAAAATACCCTGTAAGTTTCAAAACTCAAAACTTCCTTGTTTTTCCAAAAAATTATTTTATTGAAACCAGGGACAGTGCTAGGGGTGGGTTAAGAGGGCTGCTGGAGCCCCTAATGTTTTTATTACCAAGCCTTTGTTAGGGGTAAACAGTTTAGGACCCATGGACCAGATGTTTGAAAGAAGACCCGGAGTCAGAATTATAAAAAAATTGAAGAAAAGTTTTACTGAAAATAGTTTGCAGTTTCATCAGCAGAAGTCAGCTTCAAGACTCACACAGGAGTTCGTAGGCCGCCCCCTTACAGTTACAAAGATCACAGCAGTTATACCATTTCCAAGGTCTAAGCTACGTCATTACTTTACAGGCTGAATGATTCTCATTGGCCAAGAAATTGATAAACATAGTAATTTTCCACACATATACAGATAGACAGAAGCATATCTCCATAGATTATGCTGCTGACACGTCGTGACCTTCTAGGTCGCAGATTTGGGTTGCTGGGTGCCAGCATGTCTCGAACACCAACTCAGTCAATCTCCAATAATGCCAGTGGTTCCTTAACCTGTAAGCAAGAAGACTAACACACACACCCGACACACATCTTTTCCAAGGTTGGATTTGGCCAGGCTCTAACTATAAACAGGAGTCTCGTCTCAAAACATCAAGATAACAAGTTCTTTCTCTCAGGATAGGACACTTTAGTCTAAATGGAAACTATAGGATTTAACTGACAAATGGTCTCTTAAACTATAGACTTCAATGACCCCTATGTGTTTTAACATGTTGAAGACCTTTCTCAAACACAAAACCAGTCCCTATTTAATTTCTGGAAGCAATGGACAAGTAATGTAAATAGTAAATAGGCAAGCAATGTTACTACATTCAAATATCAAATACTGACATTAAAGAGAATACATGAAAAGATAATTTCAGTAATCACACTGTTACACACATAATTCACTTCCATAACAAAGTAAAATCATTTGATATTTAGAAGGAAAAAGTATTGATTAATCCCTTGATTATAATCACTCATTACTTATACACTGAAGCAGCAGTGGATTCCAATCCACCCCCTTCACCTTGTACTCACCATCACTGAGTTTTCAAGTTTATGAAAATAATTTATATTAGAACCGCAGATTTGCTCTCTCACATCTACATTGTCAAATTAAGTTGTCATTCAAACCTGACAAAAACCGCCCACTGAGGCTAGTCCTTCTGACTGACATGTAAACTGGCCAACCATCGATGAGAAGTTAAGTGTCTTTACGATCCTGCAAATGAGATTAGATCTTTTGGAGCCAGGCAGTTTGTTATATACAGTTTGTGTATAGTATTTTACTAGATCAATTTATTTAAAATGGATATTTCAAAATTATATATAAAAAAGGAAGTAAAACACCCCCAGCCATCACTTAAACGCCAAGATACAACAGCTTCAGGTATCTGTAACTTTTAATCTTATATTAAAACTTTTAATATTATATTTCTTAATCGGTTTTAAATTGTGTCTGATTTGTGTTTTTGAGCATCTAACAGTTAACGGTTGCGCAACACAGTCTATATAGGACACACACGCACACGCATTTAGAGTGTTTATATTTTTGGTACTTAGCATGGTCTGTGGCAGACTTTCCGTGTCAACAATAAACAAGATTATAATAAAAAATATATATATTTTGCTGACGAAAATGGTGATGAAATTTTACCTTGTTTATAAAAACAATTCAAAACATTTTATTTAAAGGTGCATTGTATGTAATATTTAGGAGCATTTGTTGACAGAAATGCAATATCATATACATAACAATGCTTTCAGTGGTGTATAAAGACCTTAATGAACCGTTATGTTTTTATTACCTTAGAATGAGCCATTTCTATGTACATACACCGCGGGTCCCCTTACATTGACATGTTTCTACAGTGGCCCTAAATGGACAAACGCGTTTCGTCACTATGTTGTTCTTCGTGCAAAGAAGCTAGCTAAAGTCAGTGAATAAAACACTGAAACAATGATGAACAAGTAACAATAATATTCGCAACACCATATCATTTTACTGAATAATTAAGTAAACATAATTTCTTAATTTATCTTTGTAAAGAAACCTCATTGCCTTACTGCCTACTTTCTGCTGTCTCAGACGATGACATCTTTTCCTGTCGGCCACCATAACTTCTGTTGGTTGCAATTTGCAACCTCACCACTAGAAGAAAATCACACACTGCACCTTTAAAGTTTATCCCGTGTACCCTGAAACACATATGGATTTCTCTGGGCTAAGCCCTGGATATCCATTCACCACTCACAAATGAAATTAAATGAAATGTGGAGGATTTTATCTTTGACAAGATGATTGACAGGCCAGTTTACTGAGACAGAGAGAAGCCAAACCATGATGCCGTGATAGTATGTCCCAAAGCTTGTCTACTTTCTGCTACACACTCAAAAGTAGCCTATCTACTTTTTCTTCACAAAAAGAGTAAATACTTTTAGGGTGTAGTATAAGTGTTGTGTATTGCATTCTTAAAGTTGCATGTTTTGTCCTTATGACACTCCGTACTGGTTCCCTGTTGTATTGTAGGCCTACATGTGCAGAACAACTCAGTGTGTCACCTGTATAGTGAACGAGTCAGTAAAGCTGCCATGTGAAAATGCTTGTGTCAGTGTGATCAATCAAGCAGTGCACGATCATCGTTTAACGATGTAACAAAACTGGTGACGAGGATTAACACTCTCTTCTCTCTCTGCGAAACTTGTAAAAGTAAATGTTATTCAGCTGACAGCGACTCCTTAAACACTATAAGAACGTTTCCTCTGCGGTCCCCCTATAGGTTGGAAGCGGAATTGTCCATTACCGCTGTCGTAAATAATTTCGCCGCCCGCAGCCTACTGTTGAACTCACACTCGCTGTTTATCTAGCACCGGCTTTGGAATGAACAATGTCCACAGACTATGGCAAGCCGTTTTAACATTTAATCATTTTAACCGACTAGTCTCTATTTTCATGCTACTAGTACTTATTTTTTAGATACTAGTATCTATTCCATTAAGTACAAGTACTTATTCATTAGCTAGTAGTGCTTATTCTTTAGGTACTAGTGCCTATTCTTTAGATACAAGTGCTTATTCTTTAGGTACTAGTACTTATTCAATAGATACTAGTTCTTATTCATTAGATACTAGTACTTATTCATTAGATACTAGTACCTATTAAATAGATACTAGTACTTATTCATTAGATACTAGTACTTATTCATTAGATACTAGTTCTTATTTATTAGTTACTAGTACTTATTATTAGATACTAGTACTTATTCATTAGATACTAGTACCTATTAAATAGATACTAGTACTTATTCATTAGATACTAGTACTTATTCCAATAGTTACTAGTAACTATTCTTTTGTTACTAGTAAAAAAAAATTTTTTTGCCATTGACTTCTATGGGGATCTGTCATTCAGATATCAACTATTCAGTTCTGACTAGTATGTATTCCAATTGTGACTAGTACATATATATTAGATACTAGTAGTTATTAATTAGGTACTAGTACTTATTTTTTAGATACAAGTACCTATTACTAGATACTAGTATGTATTCAGTAAATACTAGTACTAAGTCATTAGATACTAGTACCTATTAAATAGATACTAGTACTTATTCATTAGATACTAGTACTTATTCAATAGATACTAGTACTTATTCTTTAGATACTAGTACTTATTCATTAGATACTAGTACTTATAAATGAGCTACTAGTACTTATTCAATAGATACTAGTACCTATTTATTAGATACTAGTATTTATTCCAAATGTTACTAGTATGATTTTTTATTTTACTAGTAAGATTTTTAATTGAACTCTCCAGTAGCCATTCTGACTAGTCATAACATAAGACGAGTAAAAAAGCAGTTGTGACTAGTAAAATAAAAAATCTTACTAGTAACATTCGGAATAAATACTAGTATCTAATAAATAGGTACTAGTATCTATTGAATAAGTACTAGTAGCTAATTTATAAGTACTAGTATCTAATTAATAGGTACTAGTATCTAATGAATAAGTACTAGTATCTAAAGAATAAGTACTAGTATCTATTGAATAAGTACTAGTATCTAATGAATAAGCACTAGTATCTATTTAATAGGTACTAGTATCTATTTAATAGGTACTAGTATCTAATGACTTAGTACTAGTATTTATTGAATACATACTAGTATCTAGTAATAGGTACTAGTATCTAAAAAATAAGTACTAGTACCTAATTAATAACTACTAGTATCTAATATATATGTACTAGTCACAATTGGAATACATACTAGTCAGAACTGAAAAGTTGATATCTGAATGACAGATCCCCATAGAAGTCAATGGCAAAAAAAAAAAATGTTACTAGTAACAAAAGAATAATTACTAGTCACTATTGGAATAAGTACTAGTATCTATTTAATAGGTACTAGTATCTAATGAATAAGTACTAGTATCTAATAATAAGTACTAGTAACGAATGAATAAGTACTAGTATCTAATAAATAAGAACTAGTATCTAATGTATAAGTACTAGTATCTAATGAATAAGTACTAGTATCTAATTAATAGGTACTAGTATCTAATGAATAAGTATTAGTATCTAATGAATAAGTACTAGTATCTATTGAATAAGTACTAGTACCTAAAGAATAAGTACTAGTATCTAAAGAATAAGCACTAGTAGCTAATGAATAAGTACTAGTACTTAATGGAATAGATACTAGTATCTAAAAAATAAGTACTAGTAGCATGAAAATAGAGACTAGTCGGTTAAAATGATTAAATGTTAAAACGGCTTGCCATACACAGACAAGGTAGAGTATGTTGCATGATTTCATGAAAGTATGATGTATTGAAACAAAACGAAGAAAAACTAAATGTCCTGAGATTGCTGGTTCAAAGACAAAGACTGCAGAAACTGTGGAAAAAAAGAGAATATTGAATGTGTATGCCAAAACAAAAAGCAAGATGAGAAATTAAATCCAGCTAAACCTGTGGAGTTTAAGAAAAGCTATGTCAGAAAATTCAAAAAGAAAAACATAAATCAGGTGGAATATACAGGGAAACAACAAGAGGATGAATCTGATGAAAATGAATACTCATATGTAATGTCTGTGTCTTCAAATTCTGATGGCTACTGGGTGACGCCACTGCTAGATGGAAAAGCTGTTACCATGCAAGTGGGCACTAGGGGTGGGCGATATAGCCTCAAAATTTATATCCGGATATTTCAAGAATATTTGCGATAATGATAGGCCTATTTATGACGATATAGATTTTTTTTTTCTTATTACATTTATCTCACCTAAATGTTTGCTCACTCATTGCGTTTTTACAATGGGGTAATTTTGTTGTTAAGAGTTTACACAACACAAGGAAGCTTGATTTCAATCTTTGAATTAAATTGAAAAAAGTAGCAAAACATTTTACAAAATAATAAAGATACAAATGAAGAGGAATAAATAGTCTTTGGGTAGGTTTAACACTAGTATTCAAAAATACTAGAGAAACTGAATAAAGTAATCAAATGTAAAATAACACTCGTTTAGTCCTGAGTCCTGACTAAATTAAATACATAGGCTATGTATTTAATTTAGTCAGGACTCAGGATTAAACAAGTGTTATTTTACATTTATAAAAATAACATATTTATATACTACAACATGTATATAATATATAGCCCCCCCCCCCACACACACTGCTGGCCCGATTGTGCAAGTGACAATTCAGTCATATCCGACTCCTGAACGTGAGAGTGTAGTATCGCCTGCAGCGCTTGCCTTGTGCAACACATTTTTAGAGACGAAAGAGAAGATGCGGCAACACTGCTGAACACTCAAGTTGTTTGTGAAATTGCGTCTAGGAGAAAGTTTAGTTGTACTCAACGGTGTGTTTTTGCTTGTTGTGTTTCCACTTTTAGCGGTAACAGGTTTTTTTGTGTGCATATTTTGAAAAATATTGTGCTTTGTTAGGTCTGACCTCTTGGAACCAAACCACTTCCATTCTATTGAAGTAGAACCCTTTTTCATCGGAGGCTGACATGCTGCTCTTACTCTCAGATGTGTTTTCATTGTGCGAGCTAGGGAACGTAAAGGCGCCATACGTCATTGCGTCCCTATATCATTGATATCGCGATATGACACCTTTTTATCATGTAAAAATTTATACCAGTATTATCGTGGAGCCGCTGTATCACTCATGGCGGAGTCAACTTGCCAAGAGAAGTGGCCATATCTCTGTCTCGAGGAACCGAAGCTGACACAGGTGAGCTTGTACCTCTTTCAGGAGTCATGGGTGTGGCTGTAGAGCTAAGCAAACAGAAGGTAAACTTACCACTGTGAACGCAGTAGTCACACAGCTCTGATGGGCCGATCATGGCTAGAGAAAATAAAGCTAAATTGGCAGGAAGTACATTTAGTGGTGAAAGAGTCTACCAGTCTACAACATATCCTGAGGAAGCATGCAGAGGTGTTTGGAGATGAATTGGGAAACATGAAAGACATCACTGTAATGTTGGCCATTAAGTCTGATAGTGAACCTAAGTGCTTAAAATCTCGCCCCGTTCCTTACGCGATAAAGCCTAAGGTAGAAACTGATCTAGACCGTCTGGAGAAAACTGGCGTACTGAAGAAAGTGAATGTTAGAGAGTGGGCCACGCCAATTGTTCCTGTACTGAAGAAGGATGGATCAGTCAGAATTTGTGGCGATTTACTGTCAACCCTGTTTTAACTGTAGAACAAAACCCCTTGCCACTAATTGAAGATCTTTTTGCTGGATTAGCAGGCGCCAGAAATTCAGCAAGATAGACTTATGTCAAGCTTACCTCCAAATGCAGGTCGATCCTGCTTCCCAAGAGCTGCTGACCATCGTGACACATAAGGGCCTGTACAGATATCAGAGTCTTCCTTTCGGCATAACTTCGGCTCCAGCGTGCCATGGACCAGATTCTGAGTGGATTGAATGGAGTACAGTGTTATCTCAATGATCTGTTAATCACAGGAAAAGATGATGAGGATCATCTCGGGAACTTGAATGCAACACTACAAAGGCTAAAAGAGTATGGCATTCGGGTGAAGAAAGACAAATGTGACTTCTTCCAGCCCACCATCGAGTATCTAGGACATGTAATTGGCAGTGCTGGTCTTCACAAAAGCACCATCAAAGGTAAAAGCTATCGTGGATGTGCCATCTTCAAATAACGTAAGCCAGGTGCGATCATTCCTAGGACTGTTAACATACTATGCAAAGTTCATGCCAAACCTTTCCAGCAGACTTCGTCCATTACATGAACCGTTAAACAAGTCCAACTGTACTTATATCATCAACACAACATCCATGATCATATTAAAGATATTCTAAAGTTATAGCGCGAAATGAAATGTGCTTGAAATGTGGGAAAAAAGTCTGTGATGTGTGTTCTTTGTTTTTCAGATATGATATCGCTCTTATGCGTCTGTCCTCTGATGTCTATATGAACCCATTCGTGCAGCTGGCCGCCCTTCCACCCTCTGGACAGGTTCTGCCCCACAACAGCATCTGTTACATCACCGGCTGGGGCCGCGTTCAGAGTCAGCTTTCACTTACTTCACTTCAGATAGCTTTGACATTGCCTGAAATCATTTGCATGTACTCATTCCTGATACTTTCCTCTCATGGATGTGATCATTTAGCTGGTGGGCCATTCTCCTCTCATCTGAAACAGGCCCTCCTGCACGTGATGGACCACAATACCTGCACTCGGAGCGACTGGTGGGGAAGCACCGTGAAGAGCTCCATGGTGTGCGCTGGTGGCGGCAGCTTGTCTGGATGCCAGGTGAGAAAGACTGGCTGTCAAACAGATCATGAACTGCTTCATACTGCAGTAAAATGTCTAATTTTGTCTCCTGTTGTGTTGTTTTTAGGGTGACTCTGGCGGTCCTCTGAACTGTCAGGTCAACCGTCAGTACGTCGTCCATGGTGTGACCAGCTTTGTGTCATCAGAGGGTTGTAATGCCTACCAGAAGCCAACAGTCTTCACTCGTGTGTCTGCCTACAGCAGCTGGATTAGTGGAGTAAGTGCAATTATATCATGATTATAATACGATTTTACATAAGTAACTAACATGCAATCAATGTCATGACTATATCTTATAATACTGTTTTTATTTCATATTTCTTGTGCCATTTCATTCATTTCAGATCATTGGATAAGTGGAAAAACTGAGAAAATGAAAGAAAAACATCCTCCATTTATCAGCTTTTAACATCTGCAATGGCAAGAAATATTTACAATAAACTTTACTTAAACTTTACAGCACTTAACTATTTGAAGTTATTTTTTTAAGTGGAAATTTAAATTGTTTATACGTAATGGTCTTGACATATTAACTCCTTCAGACCATTTGAAACAAATTTATTTTTCTAATATGAGTAATGTCTGGTCACTGATTGGTCCCTGAGAAACCAACAACAATGAAAATATGCTGTCCATCGTAGTGGAAACCTCTATTAATTAATGAGTTCGCAAAAAAAAATAGTTTTTTAGATTAATTTTTACATTTAAGGAGAGCAAAATATCAAGTAGGTAAAATTGTTTTGCTCAGTGGTTAAAAAAAAGGTCTGTAGGGAATAACAACATTTTGGGGAAATTTTGTGGGCAAAAAAGATCCACTGTCAATAGAGACAAACAATGGTTATTTAGACCAGTGGTTCTCAACTCCAGTCCTCGGGACCCATTGCTCTGCACATTTTGTATGTCTCTTCTCGTACAATAGTATCTATTGAATAAGTACTTGTCACGGTTGTGAATTCATTGTTTCCTCTGTGTCTCGTGTCATTGTTGTTTACATGTCTGTGAGTTTGCGTGAGTGGGCGTTGTCCCGCTCACGTGTTTGTTCAGTGCTCCAGCTGCTCGCAATCTTCTCATTCTCCACCTCAGCTGATTCACATTACCGTTCCCTATTTATACTCACTCACCTCTCCATTCCAGTGTCCATCCGTTGTTTGCCTGTTCCTGCCTGTATGTTCGTGTCGTCTTCCGGGTTGTCGTGTCTACAGTGGATCCCTGTTGTTTCACCGCACCCGAGCACAGACCACCGAGCACCTGCACTCAGCACCGAGCACTTGACCATCGAAGTCCCTGTGTGTCCGAGTCTGAGCGTCTTCCCCTGTGTGGACCGTCCGGAGCTGCTGTTTACTCGCGAGATCGCGACCACGCCTTGAGAGGAACCTTCTTTCCTGAATTGTCTTATTCTGTGTTGAAGTTCCAATAAATATATTGTTCACCCGCAATTGCTTCCAGTTTTGTATCATGACAGAACGGATGGACCAAACGATGGGAGCAGCGGGTGATTCATCGGCTTCCTTAGAGGATTTCATTCGAGTGTGCATCGGCCGGATGGATGCACAGGAGCGCAGCCAGGGGGAGACAGGACGCGCCATCCAGACTCTGGTCACACAGGTGTCCGAGCTCACCCAGCGATTCCATCAGCTACAACCCCCCACTGCGCCAGCACCTCCAGCAGCACTTGCAGTTCCCCCCACACCACCCGTGCCTCTCTCCCAGTCGGAACCCAGACTGCCCACGCCTGAATTATACTCTGGTGAGCCGAATTTCTGCCGTCCATTTCTGACACGTTGCAGTATGCATTTCTCATTACAGCCCAGAACTTTCGAAAAGGAGGAGGCGAAAGTAGCCTTCGTGCTGACGCTATTGACTGGGAGAGCGGCGCTTTGGGGAACTGCAGTGTGGGAGAATCGAGACCAGTGCTGCTCCTCGTTCCAAGCCCTCTCGGCGGAAATGAGACGGGTCTTCGATCGAGCCGTCGAGGGGAAGGAGGCTGCCAGGGTCTTGACTGACCTACGTCAAGGAGACCGATCGGTGTCAGATTATTCCATCGAGTTTAAGACCCTGGCGGCCGGGTGTCGCTGGAACGAGGAGGCGCAGTGGGACCATTTCCTGCATGGGCTGGCCGAACGTGTCCAGAGAGAAATCTACGCCCTGGACCTTCCTTCAACGCTCAATGGACTCATAGACCTGGCCCTGAGAGTGGACGCCCGTCTGTCCAGGATAGGGCAGAGAACAGCCACCAACCCAGTTCCGAGTAGGAGTGAGAACCAGCGGTCCAGCGGCCTGGACACGTTCGGCTCCCACGATCCCGAGCCCATGCAGGTGGGGCGAGCTCGGCTTTCCCGGGAGGAGAAAGAAAGGCGGAGATCCCAGGGCCTTTGTCTCTATTGTGGTGGCAACGGACATTATGCCTACAGCTGTCCAGTAAAAGGCCCAGCCCGATAGTAAGTTTGAGGCTACTATCGGGTGGGATCTCCGCAGGTAAGACCTCATCCACTTCCACCATCCTCCCGGTAAGACTGAGATGGTCAACTCTGGATCACCACTGCACTGCACTCATTGACTCTGGGGCAGAAGGTAACTTTTTGGATCATCAGTTTGCACTTCAATTACAGATTCCCCTTCATACACTTTCCCAGAAGATCACTGTCAACGCATTGAACGGACAGACTTTACCCCCCATCTCCTTGGTCACCGAGAAACTTACACTCATCACTTCTGGAAATCATGCTGAAACCATATCGTTTTACATCACTGACTCTCAACTCACACCCATAGTTTTAGGACACCCTTGGCTCAGTTTACACAACCCCCGCATCGATTGGAAGAGACGTACCATCTCAGCTTGGAGCACTGAGTGTCACAGTTCGTGTCTTGTGTCTGCTTGTTCTGTTGTTTCTGTTCCTGTGTTACAGGAGGAAGCGGTGGATTTATCAAACGTGCCCGAGGAGTACCGTGACCTGAGTGAAGTGTTCAGTAAGTCTAGAGCTGCTTCTCTCCCTCCGCATCGTCCCTATGACTGTGCTATAGATTTATTGCCAGGTAAGTCTCCGCCTAAGGGCAAGATTTATTCACTTTCAGTTCCTGAGAGAGAGGTTATGGAGAAATATATTTCTGATTCTCTAGCAACCGGGTTCATCCGCCCTTCCTCTTCTCCAGCGGGGGCGGGGTTCTTTTTTGTGGGGAAGAAGGACGGTTCTCTGCGACCTTGCATTGATTACCGAGGGCTGAATAACATCACGGTAAAGAATACTTATCCTTTGCCGTTGATGTCTTCAGCCTTCGAGAGGTTGCAGGGAGCGTCTCTCTTCACTAAATTGGACTTGCGTAATGCTTATCATTTGGTCCGCATCAGGGAGGGGGACGAATGGAAGACTGCTTTTAACACCCCCAGGGGGCATTTTGAATATTTGGTTATGCCTTTTGGGCTTTCCAATAGTCCCGCAGTCTTCCAGGCACTAGTCAATGATGTGTTGCGAGACATGATCGATCAGTTCATATATGTTTACCTGGATGACATATTGATTTTTTCTTCGTCTCTCCAGGAACATGTGCAACACGTACGACTAGTACTTCAGAGGTTGCTAGAGAATGGGCTTTTTGTCAAGGCGGAGAAATGCGTTTTCCATGCACAGTCAGTTCCTTTCCTGGGACACATCGTGTCGTCTGAAGGTATGCTTATGGACCCTGACAAGGTTAAGGCTGTGGTAGAGTGGCCAATCCCAGATTCCCGCAAGGCCCTGCAGCGGTTTCTGGGATTCGCCAACTTCTATCGGCGTTTTATTCGCAATTTCAGCCAACTAGCCGCACCTCTGACCGCCTTGACCTCTCCCAGAACTGCGTTCAGGTGGTCAGACGCAGCTGAGGCTGCGTTTGCCAAACTCAAGAGCCGCTTTGTTTCAGCTCCCATTCTCATAGCCCCTGATGCTTCACGTCAGTTCGTGGTAGAGGTCGATGCGTCGGAGGTGGGGGTAGGTGCAGTGCTTTCACAACGTTCACCTTCAGACGACAGAATGCATCCCTGCGCGTTTTTGTCACATCGATTATCTCCTGCCGAACGAAACTATGACATTGGTAACCGGGAGTTGTTGGCAGTCAAGTTAGCTTTGGAGGAATGGCGTCACTGGTTAGAGGGTTCAGGGGTACCCTTTACAGTCTGGACTGATCACAAGAATTTGGAGTACATTAGAACCGCTAAAAGATTGAACTCCAGGCAGGCTCGGTGGGCACTTTTTTTCGGTCGTTTCGATTTTACACTTTCCTATCGTCCGGGTTCCAAAAACGTCAAACCCGATTCTTTGTCGCGTATTTTTGATCGTCCCGAACACGAAGCTACTCCTGAGCGCATTTTTCCTGAGAACCTGATTATCTCTTCGCTCACATGGGAGGTCGAATCGAAGGTCAAGAGGGCCTTAGAAGGGGTAACGCCTCCGATCCGGTGCCCACCTAACCGCTTATTTGTGCCGGAGGAATTACGATCAGAAGTCGTCCAGTGGGGTCATAGTTCCAGTCTAGCTTGTCATCCAGGGGTGAGTCGTACCATATTTCTAGTTAAGCAGCGATTCTGGTGGCCCCTGATGGCTCGTGATGTTCACAATTTTGTTTTGGCTTGCTCTAGTTGTGCCATTGGTAAGTCGTCCAATCGACCCCCAGCTGGGTTACTTCAACCGCTGTCGGTGCCTTCGAGACCTTGGTCCCACATCGCTCTAGATTTTATCACCGCCCTCCCACCCTCCCAGGGTAACACGGTAGTTTTGACCGTGGTGGACCGATTCTCGAAGGCAGCCCACTTTATTCCCTTGCCCAAATTACCTTCAGCCAAGGAGACAGCGGTGGCAGTCGTTGATCACGTCTTTCGGTTACATGGCCTCCCGACAGACGTGGTTTCTGACAGGGGACCCCAGTTTGTGTCCAGATTTTGGCGAGAGTTTTGTAAGTTACTGGGGGCGACGGTCAGTCTGTCCTCTGGGTTTCATCCCCAGAGCAATGGCCAAACTGAGAGAGCCAACCAAGATTTGGAAAGATCATTACGATGTTTGGTCTCCAAGAATCCCTCCTCCTGGAGTCAACAACTGTCCATGGTGGAGTACGCCCACAATACGTTACCAGTGTCATCCACGGGCCTATCTCCGTTTAAGTGTAGTGTAGGGTACCAACCACCTGTTTTTCCTAGTGCTGAGTCCGAAGTCGCGGTCTCCTCCGCCCACGCCTTCATCCAGAGGTGTCACCGTACTTGGACGAGGGCCCGTGAGACTCTCCTCCAAGTGCGGGAACGCACCAAGGCCAAGGCCGATCGCCACCGGTCAAGGCCTCCCGTATACGTCGTCGGTTCCAAAGTGTGGCTTTCTACTAAGGACATTCCGCTCCGCTCCGTTTCCAATAAGTTGGCACCCAAATTCATTGGCCCGTTTTCTGTCACTAAGATCGTTAGTCCGGTGACAGTCCGCCTCAATCTTCCTCCAGTGTACAGGAGGATTCATCCCGTTTTCCATGTGTCCAAAATTAAGCCCGTCTTTTTTGCACGCATTAATCCGCCAGCCCCGGTTCCCCCCCCGCCGCGTCTCGTAGATGGGGAACCATCCTATTCGGTTCGTCGTATTCTGGATTCCAGGCGGAGGGGACGCGGATTTCAGTACTTGGTGGATTGGGAAGGTTACGGTCCGGAGGAGAGAAGTTGGGTTCCTGCTCGTGACATCCTGGATCACTCCCTTATCGATGATTACAATCGACAGGTAAGGAGTTCTGGGAATGCCGTGAGGCATTCCTAGGAGAGGGGGTACTGTCACGGTTGTGAATTCATTGTTTCCTCTGTGTCTCGTGTCATTGTTGTTTACATGTCTGTGAGTTTGCGTGAGTGGGCGTTGTCCCGCTCACGTGTTTGTTCAGTGCTCCAGCTGCTCGCAATCTTCTCATTCTCCACCTCAGCTGATTCACATTACCGTTCCCTATTTATACTCACTCACCTCTCCATTCCAGTGTCCATCCGTTGTTTGCCTGTTCCTGCCTGTATGTTCGTGTCGTCTTCCGGGTTGTCGTGTCTACAGTGGATCCCTGTTGTTTCACCGCACCCGAGCACAGACCACCGAGCACCTGCACTCAGCACCGAGCACTTGACCATCGAAGTCCCTGTGTGTCCGAGTCTGAGCGTCTTCCCCTGTGTGGACCGTCCGGAGCTGCTGTTTACTCGCGAGATCGCGACCACGCCTTGAGAGGAACCTTCTTTCCTGAATTGTCTTATTCTGTGTTGAAGTTCCAATAAATATATTGTTCACCCGCAATTGCTTCCAGTTTTGTATCATGACAGTACTAGTATCTATTTAATAGTTACTAGTATCTATTTAATAGGTACTAGTATCTAATGACTTAGTACTAGTATTTATTGAATACATACTAGTATCTAGTAATAGGTACTAGTATCTAAAAAATAAGTACTAGTATCTAATAAATAACTACTAGTATGTAATAAATAAGTACTAGTCACAATTGGAATACATACTAGTCAGAACTGAATAGTTGATATCTGAATGACAGATCCCCATAGAAGTCAATGGCAAAAAAAAAAAATTGTTACTAGTAACAAAATAAGAGTTACTAGTCACTATTGAAATAAGTACTAGTATCTAATGAATAAGTACTAGTATCTATTTAATAGGTACTAGTATCTAATGAATAAGTACTAGTATCTAATAATAAGTACTAGTAACTAATGAATAAGTACTAGTATCTAATAAATAAGTACTAGTATCTAATGAATAAGTACTAGTATCTATTTAATAGGTACTAGTATCTAATGAATAAGTACTAGTATCTAATGAATAAGTACTAGTATCTAATGAATAAGTACTAGTATCTAATGAATAAGTACTAGTATCTATTGAATAAGTACTAGTACCTAAAGAATAAGCACTAGTATCTAAAGAATAGGCCAGGGGTGGGCAAACTACGGCCCGCGGGCCACATGCGGGCCCGTTAGGCTGTTTAATCCGGCCCGCCGAGTATTTAAAAAAATTGCCTTAAGATCGCATTAATTTTGCCTTTTTTCTTGCAATACTTTGCGTTATATGTATATATTGCGTTGCATATATTTGACAATCGGAATATCAGATATTGCATGCCATAGCTAACAATGTAAAAAAGAAAAAAAATGACATAAAAGCAGATCATCATTCATTCAGCGCTGTTGTGGCTGCGGTGTGTCACGTAACAAGTAATGACGCGTCACCATGGAAACCAAACAGACAGCGACTTAAGCGCATAGACTTGTTGCACGTTAATGTTTTTTCCTTTTTTGGAAACTCAATGAGAAAAAAAATGTTTGGTAACCGCTTGCACACCTTAGTTTTTCCTTTGATTTGTCTGCTATTTAGTTTCTTTGCTCCTCTGGATTTGTGGATGTATCCTGACTGATTCCGTTTACCGAACTTTATCGTCCGGCTTTTGACTACGCTCGTCTGCCATGATGTACAGAACCCCCTTTTTTTTTCATTAAATGTTCTGATTTGCTTTTGCCTTTTATGTTTTATTTTATTATTCTTAAAATAAATTTGTATATTCGTTTATTTCGTTTTTTTCCACAAATGTATGACTTTTGGAAGTGCAAATTGCCATGCAGTTTTAATAAAGTTGAATTAACGTAACCTGTAATTTTTACTCTTTTAAGTGTACACTTGCAGGTGTTTTGTTTCTAATTTACTGTTAGGCCCATTAAATAATAATGAGGATAAACAATATTTAAAAAGTATAGGCTATAATTATCTAACATCTTTAAAAATGAACAAGACATAACATGCTAAATGGGGGATATCTAGCATAAAAAAATGTATTGTCAGAATGTCGTCTCTCAGTTGTCTGTTTGCTCATCCCGATCTCATGAAAGTGCGAATACCACGAATTGTATTTGTAGTGCATAATATGTTTTCGCGTGCATAGGATACGCACTTTATGGCCTGTAATAGGCACGCACTCCGCACCCTTAATCCTAACCAAGGGGTTTACAGTGCGCAGCATATGCACGCAAAAAAAAACAAAAACATTTTTGGTATATAAATGGCACGAGAAATAAAATTTGTGGTATAGATACGCACTTTCATGAGATCGTGTTTCATAATCTGCTACTGGGCCGGCCCTCTGTCAAATTTTTAAAACCCAGTGTGGCCCTTGAGCCAAAAAGTTTGCCCACCCCTGCACTAGTACCTAAAGAATAAGCACTAGTACCTAATGAATAGCCTAAGTACTAGTACTTAATGGAATAGATACTAGTATCTAAAAAATAAGTACTTGTAGCATGAAAATAGATACTAGTCGGTTGAAATGATTAAATGTTAAAACGGCTTGCCATATGAACTGTTTATCTTTACTACTGACAACATAATAGTGAATAGCAGACACAATCCTTACATTACTGTAATTGTACTTGGAGACGGGTCTGTGTTCCAGTGAGTCATTTTAAATGAATATGGAAAATATGTATATTAAGTGGTCTGGTAAAAGGTAAGGTTGGCAATTTTGAAGAGGCTAGCAATAGCAAGCTAGCTTTGAAAGCATATCTTCTAATAGACCAATTCTGTTATTGTTGTGTTTGATTTTTGTTCATTTTTTACCTTGCATGGCCTCAAAAATGAAAAACTTTACTACAATAAAAATAAAACAATATAACAATAAAATAAAAACATTGTACTATACTGTTATTTAGGCCTACATTATCTTTTGTTCTTTGTCAGAAAGATTAAAGAATATCTATCATCTTTTTTTTAATAATACATCATAACAGGACACTTTTTTTATAATACATCATAACAGGACACTTATCACCATTTAAATCATATTGTTAAAAAAAAACACATTTAAAATTAGGCGTAAGGCCACTGAGCCTGCATGCCAATGTTGCAGATAAAATATAATTGTTCATAACTGTGCAAAGAATTCAAAATCCTTTAAAAACTCACATGATTCAGCATCACACACCATGAGATGGGTTAAACACACTAAAACAAATGCATGTCTCTTTGTAGTCTCGAAAAGCTGTTTTATCAGCAGCATCCACAACAACAACAAAAATGTTGTAGTTGAAAAATGTTTTTGCTCAAGTGCACTTGCTAAATGAAGGCAGATTGTATGAAATGGATAAATCAAAAAAACGTTGTTTATTAACGAGCTGTAGTCACGCACTGACAGAAACGCAGTTCAAGTTAAGTCTATTGGTTATAAGGTGCACTGATACTGAATCTGGTTCTCCAGTTTCAGTACAGAAGGTGTTTTTCCACAGTTTTAGACTGTCCCCAACACACGCTCATACTAAAAAGAGTATTTTATTATTATTACAGTTTTTCTCAATTGCTAAAACACTAAAACCCATTGGCTGAACAAAGTTCTCAGTTGCCTGAACTCGTTTAGCTAATTGTGCAGTCTGTTGTCAATACCTTAAACCATTTCACATGGTAAAAACACAATTTGCAAATCTCACTTAGACTTTTCAGCAAAACTCTAAACACATTCTCATTCTCAAAACACATTCTGCACTCTAATGCACATGTCATCCATACTGGTAAACACAAGTGGCAACAATCAAATACAAATAGAGAAAGACAAGAAAGAGGAAGAGGAAGAAGAAGAAGAGGAGGAGGAGGGCAAGAAAGAGGAAGATGAGGAGGAAGAGGAAGACAAAGAGTGGAAATTTCTGATGAAATTCGAGCAACAGTCATAGACCATGTTCTTGTCCATGGACTGACAATGAGAGAAGCAGGACTTAGAGTGCAACCCGATTTGAGCTGATTTTCTGTGTCCACCATAGTAAGGGCATTCAGAGAAGAGAACAGGTACAGTATACTACTGTATTTTTGTAATTGCAAATTTACTGTACTACACTATATGCAACTGTTTCAATAGACATTTGTAAAGTACATCACTGTATGTATAGTACTGCATGATTTTTTTTTTGTAACTGCACATCTACTTTTTTTTAGAATTGCAAGGCTGCCATATGCAGGTGGAAGGACAGCTATATTCACTCAGGAGCAAGAGGCCGTTATAGTGGGCATGGTCCTTCAGGATAATTTAATACAACTCAGAGAAATCCAGGAACGGGTGATACAAGACAACACACACTTCCAGGGAATCGACAGTGTGAGCATTTCCACAATTGACCGTGTCCTCCATCGTAACAGGATGCGAATGAAACAAGTATACAGAGTAACTCACCAAGGAAGAAAGAACTGCGAGCTCAGTATGTGCAAGTAAGTGTACATTCAGAAACATTTACTGTAATCCAGATTGTCTACAGTACTAACACATATATGTGAATGACATTACTCTTCAGTACATACAATGTATGTGAATCAGAAGTGCATACAGTAGGCCTAATTGTACTCTACAGTATATCACTGTCTCTGTACGACTTACAAAATTCTAAATACAGTATATTGTATTTCTACACAGACAATATTTGACTTGGAATCCTTGGACAGACCCCATGAGTTCATCTTTGTCGATGAAGCAGGCTTCAATCTAACAAAGAGGAGAAGGAGAGGCCGAAACATGATTGGACAGCAAGCCATTGTTGAAGTCCCTGGTCCCCCAACTTCATTGTTGAAGTCCCCCAATCTGTGCTGCTATCAGCAACCATGGTGTTCTACATCACCACGTTACACTCGGGCCATGTAACACCCAGCACCTTCTAAGATTTATGGCCAATCTAAGAGATATTTTATTTGAGCAGCAGGTTCAAGAGCAGCAGGGTCAAGAGCTAAATGAGAATCCCATTCCCACCTATGTGATAGTGTGGGACTTTCCACCGAGCTGCTCAGGTAAGGGAATGGTTTAACATCAATGGGCAGTTTATGAACTTGTACCTCCCTCCATACTCGCCTTTCTTGAATCCGATTGAGGAGTTTTTCTCCTCTTGGAAATGGAAAGTTTATGATAGACAACCCTACACCAGAGTAAATCTGCTGCAAGCCATGGATTTAGCCTGTGGTGATATTGGTGAGGAATCATGGATATGACACACAAGAGGCGTTTTCCCCCGTTGCCTCAGGAGGGACAATATTGCTTGTGATGTCGACGAAGTGCTCTAGCCTGACCCAGGCCAAAGACAAGAAGCACATTGATCACATGTTTACTCCTTTCATTTGTGTCCCTTTGAGTATTGTATACCGTAGTACAGTGCATTGATGTAGACTGTACAATGAACAAATTGAAAAAATGACTGTACAATGAAAAAATATGAAATTTGTTTTGAGATTAAAAATTTAGTTCTCCCTGAGAACTATATGTTTTGAACAATGTGTTTTCTATTTTTTGGTGTATATTGTTTACTGACTGCTTGATAGTGTATATCATTTTGATCACTTTGTTTATGATTTACATTTATTCATTTAGCTGACGCTTTTATCCAAAGCGACTTACAATTGCTATACATGTCAGAGGTCGCACGCCTCTGGAGCAACTAGGGGTTAAGTGTCTTGCTCAGGGACACATTGGTGTCTCACAGTGGATTCGAACCTGGGTCTCTCACATCAAAGGCATGTGTCTTATCCACTGCGCCATCACCACCCATTTTGATTTGAGAGCAGTATTTGATTTTGAACACAGGTTAAACTGTTTTGAGGCGAAAGTTTCATTTTGCAAGAGGAGTCAGAGGTTTTGTAAATAGTGCTTGAAGATGAGGTTTTGTGTTTAATGTTTTCAGAAAATGGAGCAAGGTTTCAGAAATTGTGTTTTAGCAATTGAGAAAAAAAAATATATATATATATATATATATATATATATATAGCGACAATGCCTGACATGCGGTCACATGCTGTTCCAATTAGTAATTCCTTGTTTCCAAACACATCCTTCGTTGTCTTTTTAGACAACGGGTCTGTCCACGACGTCGCTAAGTCTGCTTGGACATGTCAAAATTGCAATCTGTGTTCCCCAGAGGGACATTTTAGTCACAAAGGAACCCTGTTCTGGAGAATCCCTTGTAAAACCCCCCATTTCAGCATGGACTCCCTGTGACTTTACAGCCTCATGACATTCCAGAAGACACACACACACACACACACACACACACACACACACACACACACACTCGTGGACTTTCAACCAGAAACCCACCAGGAGATGCAACTGAAGCACATTTCCATATATGGACTTCCACATAGTAAAATTTCATTTTACCATTCGTTACAAATTTATAATAGAGGTGTGACTTGCTAGAGTAAAATCTTTAATTCTGAAGGTTCATTGAAAGAAAATCACTCCATAGTGTCTTGTAACTCGACCTGGTTCGGTCTGGCAATTTGGTCATAAACTTTATGACCCAAAGCTGCATCTCATCCAGTTCCTCTGCAAGCCAACATTCCAACACCTTAACACACATGGAACATTTCAGAGAAAACTCTTCAAATGTTTGATATGTATTCCTGTGTTTCTCAAGTGTCTTCACATGCCATAACGGAAATACTGACCATTTTATTGTGTGTTTAATCAAGCTTTATTTGTGTGTAATGATGCATATGAACGTAATGTTATGTGTGTCCAATATCTACCTGTAATTCTTGGTATCTGTCTGACCGTCCTGTTTTAATTCAACCAGTCCCGCACATAGTATTATCATAAGATGTATTATTCTGTATGTATAATCTTAAGAGGAAATATTAATTATTTCGCTCAGAAGACATATGATACAAGGGGGCGTGTTGCTCTTTACACAAAGAAGACGTCTTCCCGCTACAGATCAGAAGTTTTGATTCGCTCTGTCACAAAACAAGGCGTAAACAGATTGTCTGTTAAAAGGAAGAGACCCCCACTTCTCGCTCTCTTCTCTCATCGATCCCGCTTGACCTCCTCCTCCTCCTTCTCCACGTGCAGCGCTGCTCCGGTTGGACAGGCATCGCCTCGGCCTCTGGGACACATGGCCCGCGTCATGTAAAAGCCTGCCGTCTTTGCAACCAAGCTTTGCGTCCCGGGAGATGAACTTTCTCGGTAACGTTACAGTCAGTAAGCCTTTCAAACTTCCGTGGCACTGGAAGACGCAGCAACAGGACCACCCTCGCTTTCCTGCCTCAGCTTCACCAGAAAGAGCAGAATACTGCAAGTATATTGAGTTGATAAAAGCTGTTTTCCCGGCGTCTCGTGAATCTAGGTTTCTGTATGTAATAATTACTAGCTTTTCTTTCTTTCTTCCTTTCTTTCTTTCTTTCATTTCATGTTATCCTGATCACGTATTTTCTTGTTTGGTTAAATGTGTGTTTGTTTTATTGGTTTGCATTTTTACGTACGTTTATATTCGTAGCTCATATAATCTCTAGTTTTGCATTTATTAAAATTCATAAATACTTTTCACTGTCTCCGTGTTTGAAAACCCACTATTCTAAAGTCAATGAAACAAAAGATCTTAAGCTACAAGCTCGATATTAGACTACATTCAGTAGTTTTAATTAATAAACTCAATAAAGTTTAATGTTCGTGGCCAGGACATAAACTTCCTTGAAGTTTGTGAATACCTCTTCTTGACTGTAATGATTTTACATTTGTTTCGCTGGACGAATTAAATGTTGGTCAGACCAGTTACAGAACAAGGTAATCTCGATAATTGATAAAATAAATGTACATGCGACTTATGAATTATGACCATGAGTCATAAATATTAATATTCCCAAGATTCCCCATATTCTTGAGCTAATTCATATTTACCCAGAGTCGTATTCGTTACAATATATATATATATATATATATATATATATATATATATATATATATATATATATATATATATATATATATATATATATATATATATATATAGGCTATATATATATATTTTTTTTTTTTACATTTCCAAAAATGTATATATTAAACGAGTAAAATCATTCTTGCTAATTGAAAAATGGAAGGAACAAAAAAAAAAGAAGTACATTTTCTATTATCAATTATTCTAAGTGACTTGATTAAATATTTTACTATTTTGATTAATATTTCTTAGATATTTAATAAATCATTAAAAGTAGGAATTTTCTTAAGAAACCTTTGTTTGTGAAAGTAAAACTTTGCCACAAGGATAAGAAGTTAACTAGATTCTAAAGATTTGTTTGGGTTTTCAAAAAGACAAATTAATGCAATATAGATTACCATTCATATTCATTCTTACAGAAGGTGCATAGGCCTACATCAGCTAAATCACAGTATTTGGATATGCAGAATTTTAAAATGCACTTCTCTCATTTCATTGCTCCTGTTGCGTTGCTTTCATCCTCTATTGAGTCTATACAAATTGCGTTTACAAAAAAAAACACTAAAATGCATCGCACGTCTTTGCACACATGTTCTATAGATCTGCGATTGAGTTACGTCTTCCTTCCGATGGCTCATAAAACGTTCTGTGCACTATGACCCCAGGGTTTGTCGCATGTTGTGACGTCACAAGCTGCGACATTTGACTCCCATTTGCTGCAGGCGGGAAGGAAGTCGACCGGAAGTTGAAGCCGGTGTGGTATAGTATTCTGTACCCGTATAGTATTCTGTAACCCTGAGGACCCAGTTAGTATGCCAGTAGTATGCCTGATCTAAATCTGTTCTCGCGATAACTTGTAGCTAACGTGAGCTGTTTAAGTGTTATTATGTGGTAGCTTTATGTAGAATGCTAAATCCCGCTGCTATATGCAAGGTAAGATTGAATTAAATTTTATGTTGTATATGTAAATTGTGTATATTCTATAGCTAATATTTAAAATCTCAAGTTGCGTCAATAGCAGGAGAAAGACCGCGAAATTTAAAAATACTACTCTTATTGTGTCACGAAATGTAGTTTTAAGAGTTTTTCAGTCGAGAATGTAGTTATTTTAATCTCAAATATGTTGTTTGTTTATACAGATAGCGCCTATTTCAAATTTTGATCTGACGTTTTCGGAGATGTGAGATCCAAGGGATCACCGGGCGCTCAGCGCTCACGTATCCCGCCTGGCAGAGTCTTATCTCGGCTAGAGCTGCTGACGTCTGCCGCTGAGTCTAGTGCACTGTAAAAAATAATTCTGTGGCTTAGTAAATATTACAGAATTTTTTTACTTTATTAACTTAATAAAATCTCTGAATATCATTTACTTGATTGTTTGAGTTAAACATACCAAAATAATTGAGTAAAAATCCAACAGTTAATTTTATCTAAAATTTACAGATACATTTAAGTTTTTTTCAATAAAATGATTTAGTATTTGACTAACCAATTATTTCTGTATAATATACTTAATATATTTGTGAAATTTCTATTAAAATATTTGAGAATGTTGAATTAAACTGATTTGTTTCAAGAAACAAAAATATTACTTAATTCAAATCAATATTATTAATATATTTAACACGCTCTTAAAATTTAGTAAGTTTACTCAATTAAAACAATTCACCCCTCCCCCACCCTCTGACGTGACGACAACTCGACGGTTGGTTGAGTGAGCGCGGGCTGTTTGAACTCTCTCCAGACAGTCTCCAGTCCAGTCTCCAGAACTACAATTCTCTTCTCAGCGTCGCAGATTTGGTGCATTTCCTCTGTGAAATTCAGGTTTGTGTATGTTTTATTTTATCTATAAAATCTTTACTGTGCTTTAAATCATATTTAATGCAAAACAACATACAGAGGCGTAATTCGACACCTAAACGAGAGTCGCGCCTGTCTTTTTGCGTGATTGAAACGCTTCGCATTAACAGTACACACGACTTCATTACTAATGAAAATGAATATAAATAATTATTATCATTTGGATGATAAAATCTCCTCAGAACTGTCACTTTTTGTTTATTGGCAGGTTATGTCAGTCGCTCGCAGTATCTTTTGGCTGAGTGAAACGTTGGACGGCGGTATGAAGTTTGAAGTTCACCCGCAGAGGCGAGTCCGTCTCCGGCACGAGGACCAGCGTAGATTCGGTGGATATTGGATACCACCAGACTGGTTGATTACATTTGAATTAGGCTACCTGAATGTTTAAATATTTAATTTTTACTTATAAAATGTTTGTTAACTGAGTTTAAATGCAGGCAATATTGTATACAATATTGTTAAAAACAGTGTAAAATGTGCTGTATTGCTGTAGTTCATCATTGACAATAAAGGCCAATGTCATGTATACTGGTGGTTGTGTGGAGTACTATTTTACAAAGGTTTAGAGAAAATAAAAAAGTTAATATTACTCATTAATAAAAACAGTTAATATTACTCATAAATATTGTTTTTTAAATGTTTAAATGTTAAATTATTTCTACTCAATTTTATTTGTTAATGTACCAGATGCAGTTACTCAGATTTACTTAATTTTTTTACTTGCATTTACTCAATTCATGCAGTATATTTCATTGATTTCACAGCTTCAAAATTTACTCAATTTTTTTGAGTGTAAAAATGTTTCACCAATAAAATTGAGTAAATAATAGTTGAACTTTTTACAGTGTGGAGTGGTTAAACATGAGATATAATTCGTCTTGTGTAGGCTATGTCTAACGGACGATCTTTGATCTCATTAATCTATCATTTTCGTTTTGGCGGGGGGCAAAGTTTAGTTTTATAACTTTATATAACGTTAAATTGTTTAGGCTATTTATCTTTAACGTTGTGCCTGCTGACTTATGTTTGACTTGTCGTGGAAATTCTTTCACAACTTTAATAAATAATTGGAAGACAGCTGGAAATTTCAAAAGTTATAAAGATCTTTATTTCTTGCAAGAAATTGGCAGTTCACACATCAGTCAGAGTCTGATATGAGAAGGGCGCTGACTTCTCCTTTTTGCCCAGCTTTTATACCCTTAACACATCCTGGTCTGTCTCAAAAGATCGCCTTGGTTTACCTTAAAAGGCAACACGTCTTTGTTCGAGATCTCTGTCTAACATAAATTCTATCTAGACAGAACAATATCACGTCTGCAAACGTTTCCTGTTTTTAGCTGCTGCTCTTATTCACACATTTTGCTTATATCTATTTCTATCAAAGCTGCGCACATACTTTTCACACTTGAAGTACACAATAGGTCACTTTGAGTACACATAGTCTACTAAGTCTCCTATAACCCAGAACATTTTGTTCCTGCATGCTTATCTTAACTTATGCATTTCTAAAACTTGGTTACATATATTTAATAATGCACTTTAGCTTATATGGTTATATTCCTTTAAATGCTTATGAGTAAAAATAAGTATTCAATGTTAATACAAGTGATGCTCATCTAGAAGTAAAAAAACACATCTAAGTAAAAAGAATACATCTAAATGTAAAATTTCCATAACACTCCACCCCATGTTCATTCAAAGAACATTCACACAATTTGACATTTACTTCTCCATAATCATAGTAATTTACAACAGGTAAATTTTCCCTTGGTCATTTCATTTCTTAGTCAAACTCATGTTCGCTCTCGTTCTCGTATACCTCTTCAGGCACTGTAACCTCAACTTCATCTTCTTCCCAACATTCTAATTCTAGCAATCTAATTCTATTTTCAAAAAAAAAAAAAACTAATCATACCATAGTACATTGCCTTTTAACTTTGAATCAAGCTAAATTTTGAATCACATTGATCTATTAGGCCTTTAACAGGCTGATACCTGCTGATTAACCATTTTTCTTAACCTTATTTTGCTAGCTTTTAATTCAAGTAGGCGATTGTTTTACTTAGTCAGATCTATTTAAGGATCTGTGTAATAAAATCTAACCAACAAAGTTCCATAATTTTCATTTTTATCCTTAACACAAATATCAATAGTTGTATTATCTTGTTTCAAACAATGTCATTTTTTTTTTTTTTTTTTTTTTTTTTAAGTTCTCTCACCCAGCTGTTGCCATGAGAATACCTTTAGCTGCTGATGTGCCATTTAATCATTAGTTACCAATCCTAAAATCCTATTTTTCCAGAATTAACTGATGGACATAACATGTCCTGTCTCTATTTGTTGGCAATGCGGAATAATTCATAATGGATCCATTGATCCAGATCATTAAATCCGTAACTTCATTCTGAATTAAGAGAGCTTTTTTAGAATTTTGCTTTATGAGCAAATATTCTATTTCACTGAAATGTCTTAGATTCATTTTAGTCTTTAAATTTAACATGTTTGAGTTACATTGTTCTTGGTCTAGGTTTTAACTTTGTGCCCCCTACCTAATTTCTTTCTCAACAAAACAAATCCATATTTCATTTCTGGAAACCGGGCTAAATAAGCAAGCACTGTTACTGTATTCCTAGATAGACTAGACCCGCAGTCACCTCTCAGATATCAGATACAGAAATTAGACAATACATGAAAGGAACATTTCAATAATCACACTGGTAACTTCTTTAACTAACAATAATCCAGAAATTAAATATGTTTCCCAAAATCAATCTCCTTTTGAAAGTTTTTCTTTTGCTATTTTACCAAATGGAAACACCTAAAAAATATTTAATTTAGTCATTAATTAATCGCTATATAAGTTTACCCAATTATCTATTCGGACCTAGTCCGGCAAAGTAACTTATCCTCTCTTATTAAAGAACAACTATTACAACTATTAATTATTTTTTTAGCATCTATGATATCTGAATTAGGGTTCTAAAACCCTCAAGTTTCTTCAAAAATAGTCCCTAGATTATTTATTATCTTTACAGTAAGGTATCTATTTAGAGTCCCTATAGAATTAAGATATTTTCCTCTTCTTAATTTACGTGTACCTGAAATATTTTCAAATTCATCAGTAATTGTTCAAATCATGAGATCTAAATACTCAGTCCTACAGTTTGATTGAAACAAATACAACATCAATAAACATCACACAAAATTAATTATTACAGTATTCTAAGCCTAAACCATTAGTTGGTTCACATCCTCCAGATGTGTTGATCATCTCGTTGCCCCATGGACGTTCCGTCTTCACCAGGGTGATTCTTTTGCGAATCGTCGCAATGGGCTTTCCCACGTTGGAAAGGGAGGAAAGTTACTAGCACTTCCTGTATCCCCCACTTGATGCTTTGCGTTGTCAGGCGTTGGCGTTTGGGGTTGTTGAGGCTGGTTGGTGTAGTTTAAGTCGATATGCTTGGACGGAGGTGTCACACACTGCAACCTTGCTGATAGTTTCAAGATTTTTCCTCAGAACACAACCACAGTCCACTGGACCTTGTTTGTGGAGTGAACCATTTCCTGGCTGCTTTCACCTTTGAATGGAGACCTTAAGTATTTTTGTTAGTGACAACATGTATCATGTCGCCAGACTCATCTACTTGTCTGGCCGGTCGTCCTTTCTTGATGAGACCTGTAAAATTTCATGTTAAACAGTAACAGGACAATACTTTATACATTTGGAACAGAATCAGCTCTGTTCGATGAGATCCATCATGACATCCTGTAAAAGGAAAAAGTTAAGTATGGGGTGGACAGGGCAAGCTTGCTTGCTCTCTGCCTTCCCAAAGTTATACGCTGCGCAGGTGGCATTGTTTATTTCTGCCACAACAATAACCCAGCTCAGGATAGTTAGCCAAATTCATCCATGGTTGTTATTTTATTGGGAATTATTTTCTTCCCTGTTGGGTCATATTTTAACCTGTTTAGATACAGCTGTTTTGATTGACATCATTTATGTCTCTGAACACCATAATTAACACACTCACTTTCACACACTCCACACACCCCTCTCTGGCCAGAGATTCATTCATTCATTCATTCTTTGTCTGCCTTAGCAGTTTATGAACTGAATGGGGAACATATATTTATTAGGAGTGGAATACCACCAAATATGAACGGTAACAAAGTTCGACGACGACAGAAACTACTGAACGTAGACACACTGTGGCATTCCCCTTGCGACAGTGTCTGAACGTTAGGATATAAATTTTCAATTGCCCGATGCAGTCGCCATGTGATTGAGTTTACACAGTGAACGTAAACCTAACTTTTCAAAATCAAATAGATTAAACACTTTAAGATAATCATATAGACCTACAATTGCAGTTGAGAGAATGCGTTTTAATTTCTCAAATGCAATTTGTCATTCTTTGCACAATTTCAATTTTCCACTTTTTGTTGTTGCTCATAAGCTATTTAAAAGAAGATTTGGAAATCTTCACACAATCTTTGATCCATGGACAAAAATAAAAAAACATTTCTATCTCGCTGATGATGACAGCATGTGATTTCAAATGTTTATAATTAGAAAACATTGTTTCTATTGTATCCAGAAAATTACCTTTTAAATGAAATGGAGTGACCAATATTTTGGTCAACCCACAATTTATATTTAAAGTTGGTCACCCAATCTCATTCTCATATGCACAATGCACAAAAAAAAAGTATCTTAGTTAAACATACAGTAAACCATTGACTCTTAGAATCTCATAGATCAAAACCATTTTTCCACACTGTCTCCCAGGGATAACGGGATACAAATTCTAGACGCCTTCATATAAAAAGTATAATATTTAAACACGTTCAATTCATATAGTACTATTTATTCATCACTTTAACAGTTCTGATTCCCTTAATATTTTCTCTTATAGTGACTGTTTGTAAAACCCTGTGCTCTCAGATGGCCACACATTTTGTCAGCCACCAATCTTTTAGTCACACTGTTTCACAAAAAGCCCCAATTCTCTCCACTCTGCAGTCAGTGGTTTAGCTAAAGAGATGTGAGGGACTTCCCCCTCTACATCATACAGTGATGCTTGGCTATCAGTCAAGTCAACCTTTACAGCACACCATTTATCTGACCAAGCTAACTCTGAGGTTTTCAGTTCCTCAATCTCTAGTTCAGACCATTTTTCAGCAAACATTTCATCTGGCTCACTGCTAACATGACATGTGCAATGCAAATCACTTTCTTCCATGAAATCATGGTCAGGAGGCATCCTATTTGTGGCTTTGTTTTGCAGACCACACTGAGGAGTGCTCCATTCAAAAACATATAATGTTTCAGTTGGCATTCGCACCATGCTCATATCAGCAGTGAGGCCACTGTCATCACAATACAAGTCCAGCTTTAGTTTACACATCAAATCTCTTCCCAGAAGATTACAAGGACAGGTATTAGTTACAAGAAAAGCATGAGAAAATGAGCGATCACCAATCTGACAAGACAAATCTGCTGTATATGGTTCCTTTACCAGATGCCCTGTGGCACTTCTGGAGGTTGCCCATTTTCCAGATAATACAGTTAAATCAGGCAATTGTTCATTTTTAATTACTGAGTTCGTCACTCCACGGTCAATTTAGAACTTAATTTTCTTTCCCTCGACACTAATGTCAATCATTGGTAATTTTGCAAATGCTTTATACATTCGTTCAGTATCAGCAAGCGAATTTTCTTCATTGCAAGAAAACAGCAAGCACATTTTCTTCATTGCAAGGAGCAGAAAAAGAGATAAGATTAGACATATTTACCACCTGGGAGTCAGACCCTTCACCGTCGCTCCCCTCCCCCTCCTTCTTTCAATCTCCTTGTGGCTTTGGTGGCTGTTGGAATCCTCTCTTCTTTGGAGGATCCGGACAGTCATTTCTCCAGTGTCCTTTTCACCCACAATTATAACAAGCTTCAGGGTCCATCGCGGGTTGGTCACCCATTCCACGTCCTCTTCCACCCCATCTTCAGCAGAGCCAGTTGAGTGTCTTTGTCAGTCTTTTTCTGTTTGTTCTTGGCTTGGTCTCTCAGCAGCTGTTGTTGATGCGTTGCGTGTCGTCGGATTTCTTCCAGCCGCGCTTGGTGGTACCCCACACAAGACGTTTTGACCTTTTTCCCTATTTCAGGGTCCAGACCGTCCAGAAAAACAGTTTTCAGATACTTATCTTTGATTGTCTGGCCTGTGATTCTCTTTGGGTTGGTGAACATTTACGAATTATGGAGATGGAGGAGTGTAGTCTGGAGGAGCAGAGGGCAGGGTAGTCGAACCTCGCAAGCTTCGATGTTCAGGGTGTCTTGGTGGTCTTGCTTGCAGACTCGTTCCCTCTTCTTCTTTGTCTTCCTCAGGATCTTGACCTCCCATTGCTCCTGGTTGTCTTTGTGGTTCGTGGAGGGCCACTGCTGGTGGTGGTTGGTAGGGGGAGTAGGGAGCCGGACAGCGGTCGTCCTCAGCCAGGCGGGTTTTCATGCATCTCATTTCCTCGGAAGAATTAGAAACAGAGTTTAGTAAAGTTTTTCTGGCTTCCTCTGCCTTTGTCTCTCTACTATTTGTACTCTCTAATGGTGCTAATGCTGCGTTTATCTGTCTTCTTTGTCTGGTAATTGCCTCATTTAACCATACATCTATAATTCGACCATCAAAGTCATAATTATCTTCTTCCTTTCTTTTTGGACTTGTTTTTGTCCAATTTTCCTTTGTCTTTTGCAGATGGCTTACACTCAGACATTAAACACACATTAAATCCATAAGATGAATTAACTGTGGTATCCTATGATGCCACCCCGTTCCATTTTTCTTGGTAATGGAACAATAATTCCCTTTTGAGAAATCCACTGTCTCCAACTCTTTATCATTACTCATTTTTGCACTAATTTTACTCAACAGTATTTGTATTTGCGTATTTAAATTCTTCAGTATTTATATTTGCGTATTTAAATTTTTTCCCCGCGTGGTCACCACGCACTATATTCACTGTGTCAATTCTTTCCCCCAGCGTGGCCACCACGCCTGCCTAAATCCGTCAATCTAGGACTTTCAAAAATGCCCACATCCGTCGATGCTAGGTCTTTTTCCCAGACAAGTGCCTTCTCAAATGTTTGAAAATTACTGTCAGGCTTATTTCAAACTGCACCTTGTCTAGACGTTTGAGAAACTTACTTTCAGGCTTATTCTCAAACTCTGGCCCTTCTGGGAAAACAATTAACACCTGGCATTTGAGAAAATTACTTTCAGGCTTATTCTCAAACCCTTTTTGGAAATTACTTTCAGGCTTATTCCAAAATCCTGACCCTTTTAGGAAAAATATTCAATACGCAAATAATTTTCTTATTTACCACGTAAATAATTTTCTCTCACCGTGCTTTTTGCAGCTTGGTTCTTTATTCGCGATCGCGTCCACCTAGGCCTGCCGTGGTGTCTACAATTCTCCCGTCCCTTGCAGTTTTAGCGTTGGGGTATCGGAGCCAGAGACTTTCTTGTCTTTGGGATGTTCAATCAATTGCTTCGTCCACGGAGGTCATCAGCTTTGCGAATCCCAATCCTCGTCGCCATTTGTCGTGGAAATTCTTTCACAACTTTAATAAATAATTGGAAGACAGCTGGAAATTTCAAAAGTTATAAAGATCTTTATTTCTTGCAAGAAATTGGCAGTTCACACATCAGTCAGAGTCTGATATGAGAAGGGCGCTGACTTCTCCTTTTTGCCCAGCTTTTATACCCTTAACACATCCTGGTCTGTCTCAAAAGATCGCCTTGGTTTACCTTAAAAGGCAACACGTCTTTGTTCGAGATCTCTGTCTAACATAAATTCTATCTAGACAGAACAATATCACGTCTGCAAACGTTTCCTGTTTTTAGCTGCTGCTCTTATTCACACATTTTGCTTATATCTATTTCTATCAAAGCTGCGCACATACTTTTCACACTTGAAGTACACAATAGGTCACTTTGAGTACACATAGTCTACTAAGTCTCCTATAACCCAGAACATTTTGTTCCTGCATGCTTATCTTAACTTATGCATTTCTAAAACTTGGTTACATATATTTAATAATGCACTTTAGCTTATATGGTTATATTCCTTTAAATGCTTATGAGTAAAAATAAGTATTCAATGTTAATACAAGTGATGCTCATCTAGAAGTAAAAAAACACATCTAAGTAAAAAGAATACATCTAAATGTAAAATTTCCATAACAGACTGAATCGTTTAATTACTTTATTTCTTGACTTGTATGGCTACTTATACTTTCATTATTGCTATTATTGATCAATAAAACTGAAATTTAACAAAAAGAGACAGGGTTGTGGCATTTTATTTTATATAGCCTATGTAAGAATATTTTAATATATATATAATATGATATCACCAACACGGCATGTATTTTTCTTTTCATGTATGGGAAGTATTTCAGAGTATGTTGTCTTGAAAGAAATCAAGCATCACTGACAAAGGCTCAAAAGAGACCATGACTTTCTAAAAGATCTTTTAAATATAGATTGTTTGTGTTTTTGTTTTACTTTTAGGACTGGAGAACATCTGGTAATGAGATGTCACTTTTTTCTGTTTGTTAAATGCTTAGTTAGGGTTGGGATCTCTGCAAAGGAATACCTTCTCACAACATAGCGATGATAGCAGTAACACCAAAACGTACTTTGCAAGATTAAGCGCTGTTTTATATGGATTAACCCTTTCATGCATAGTGGTCATTACAGTGGACAGCTATTAAAAAAAATTAAATTTTGTTTTGATGGCATAGTTGCACATCATCCTCTTCAGTGGACCCATCCTGGTGCATCATCCTATATATTTAAACCAAGTGGCAAGCCGTTGTGTTTCGATTTTTCCCCCTCCAAACCAAGATGGCAAATGGTCAGTCAGAAATGCCAAGTTGCTCCGGAATATCCACCCATTCCTTCTATCCTAGGAGACTCTTGTAGGTAAAAAAAATATTGCAGCATCAAGCAATATCTAATGAGTCCTATCACAGTTGGGTCATTATACGTAAACGTGCCATTTTGTGTCCCTTAGGGAAAAAAAGCTCTGTAAATCTTAATAAACCATAAAACAAATAAAATATTTTATAATTTAGTTTCCGTAATATGTCTAATAATATAAGAATAAATTAATTTCTGTTTCTTTTGTTTTTAAAGGATTTTAATCACATTTTTTGTGCAAAGCATCTTGCAGAAATGTTGAAAATGGCATGTCCCTCAGTATGATTTTTCTACTTCTGCTTGTATCATCTGCCTTTCATGAAGTTGATGGTAGAAGACAAGTGTTCTCTTCTTTTCTTTGAGTTTATGTAATATCTGAAAGACAGGGACACACTCATTGTGTCAGCCCTGTTACCAGAAAAGCATACGTTAAAAAGTTATTTGTACATATTTAAAAAGGGATCTCCATATCTCAGCTCAGGAGAGGAGAGGCAGGACTTGCACTCCTCTCTACGCCTCATCGCCCTCTATCAGAATCCAAGGTTTCAAGAAGATCCGAGAAACTTTATTTTTCGAACCAAAAAAACTATAAGGCCTTCTTCCCCTGTCGTTTTTTTTGGGTCAAAAAATAAAGTTTATCTGATCTTCTTGAAACTCTGGATTTGGATAGAGGGTGCTGAGGCGCAGACAGGAGTGCAAGATTGGAGGCTCTAGAGCCTTCCAGAGCTGAGATATGGAGATTCCACGAAGCATTTGTTACACTATGTAAAATAGTGGTTTCGCGGACAGTGGACAGTGTGCTTAGTACATGTGACGTGTTGTGTGTGTGTTTTTGCAGAGTTCCTCGTGCCAGTCCATCCACGGCACCCAGGTTCAACGAGCTAACTACGTCTGCTGCTGCGTTGCACCTTTGAGTTTGCTTATCAAAGCAAAAACAGTGAGTGATGTTCCACAGCACTAAAGACTGCAAGTGTTCAGTTGCATGTGACGTGTTGTGTGTGTGTTTTTGCAGAGTTCCTCGTGCCAGTCCATCCATGACACCCAGGTTCAACGAGCTAACTACGTCTGCTGCTGCGTTGCACCTTTGAGTTTGCTTATCAAAGCAAAAACAGTGAGTGATGTTCCATAGCACTAAAGACTGCAATTGTACAGTTGCATGTGACGTGTTGTGTGTGTGTTTTTGCAGAGTTCCTCGTGCCAGTCCATGACACCTAGTCCAGCCTCCTCACCTACCAGGTCACGACCGCACCATCTAAAGGGGAAACTGACTGACTGCATCATCTAAACCTTAGGATGGTTCCACAAAGAATTGACTGCACATACAACATGAATTTACTTCAAACTAAAGATCTGACTTTACATACAGCAAAAGACACTGCATCTATTTGTGTCTCATTAGCTCTCAAAAAACTTTAACCTTACAGTTCATTAAATATTTTAACACAGCTAACTCAACATTAATTGTTTTTAAATCTCCACAATGTATAGCCAGAGGACTATCACAAAAAGTGTTTAGGAAAGTAAATACATACTAGAGTATGTTTGTTTAAAGCTGCTTTGTATTGTGTATTTTAAAAAGCTCTATAAATGTCCTAAAACAATGTGCATTTTGCTTGTAGTTTTGTGTTAATAAAAATGTAATATATTACATTTCATAATTCAGTTGAATTCATTATGTATTGTATTGTATTGTGTAATTTAATTAAATTTTTATATAAGTTTTGGTTCTCTCATTTTATTACATTAAATGTTATTGTGTTGTATGATGTTCTGTATTAAGAATTAATTATGACATAAATCATATGCATTAGTACACAAATGACATGCTTGTAATAAAAAAGCAATTTATGCCCCATTGCTGAATAACAAATAACGTTGTCACAAAACATACTTTAAAAATGTTATTTCTTTCAAATAAAAGATTATTATATGAATTAAGGGGTTTGATTAATTACATTAAAAATTGTGATTCCATAATTTTATTATACTGTTCTTTAGTCAAGGCTAGATTTTATATTTTATATTTATTTATAACCCACAACACACCCACTAGCATTCTGTAATTTATTTAAATGTCTAAACTGTTAATACGAAAAATAGTAATATACACAAATAAGCATTATTTTAATAAATAAAAGTGTCAAAAATAATTACATAATTATAATTGCATTACGAATGGCTGTTAATATGGTAAGGCGGTATCAGTGCAGTATAAGCTCAGGAAAAGCTCATAGCACGAATCACGATCATCGGATAACGTTAGCTGTATGCAATGATATTATCTAAGCTAACTAAAAAACACTACCAACGAGAAATGTTTAATTTCACAATCTATAGCTTCGGTTAAATACTAGTATATGAACCGTATAATTTAAAATACATTAAATACATTAATGATTCGTTATAACGTAGTACAAACGTCTTCTATAATAAAGTGATTTTGTATGATTTGTAACCAGGCACTAAAGCGATTACCCATAAAACGGGCTTTGAACCAATCGGATTGCTTGGGTCCTCAGCCCGGACCCATTACTATTCGGTTGTTAAGTCGTGACGTCACCACTCTCCGATAATACTGTTTCCGGGTCCAAAGTCCGCGTCCTCTCTATCTACCTACCGCTTTCGCTAGTGTTTTTACAATGCCGCAGTGCTGTGTCCCGTGTTGTTTGAACAGATCTGAGTTAAAAAAAGAAAGTGACATTCAGCTGTCGTTTTACCGATTTCCCTGTGACGACAAAGAGAAGAGGAAATGGCTGCAGTTGATAAGGTAAGTTACAAATCTTAAACGAATGAAGAAATTTTGGCGCCAGTGGGTGCTAACGTTAGCATCCACTGGCGCCGAAGCAAAACCAGTGCTTTGAGAAAAAGGCTCATGTAGTCTATGGGTTTTATGTGTTGTTTGTTGTTATAAACCCAAATCTTGCATCATGTTAGGATTGTCAGGCATTGTTCTGTGCTGCCTAATTAAGATGAAACTAGCTAGCTAAGATTAGCTTTGGCAATAACGCTAGTCAAAGATAAGCTGAAGCACGAAGATGTCTGTACGTAGCAATGATAATCTGCTAACGTTTCTCATTTCTATAATACATCTAGGACATTATTAATATAACTCCGATTGTATTCGTCTGAAAGAAGAATGTCATGTACACTTTTAGGATGGCTTCAGAGTGAATAAATCATGGGGTAATAACATACATGCATTAGTTTCTGAAAATTTACTTTGAGAAATCAGATTTAAAAGTAAAAATACAGGTAAATGGGTGTAACGTTAATGAGAAATGTTAGCATATTATCATACTTTAACTGGTTTAATGTTTTTTTCTTGCTATAATTGAGTATTGTTGGAGGGAGTCTGAGATATAAGATCAGAATCATGATTAATGGCCTGGTATGTTTACATATTTGACTCTGATCTTTGCTCTCAGTGTACATACACAGAACAAGCATAAACTAACAGGACAACAAGCTAAATAAAAACTGCACAAACTACAGTGTTCAGTACACACATGCACACAATTCAAACAAAACATTTGTAGACAGCAATTATTGCCAATGAATGCTTTAATGTTATTGTAGTGTGTTCACATGAAAATTAATTTAAGTAATTAAAATGTATTTTGTTTATAATTTTTACAGGCGTGAAAACTTCACCCCAAACTGCAAACTGCAACTCTAGGGTGTGCAATTGGCATTTCCCCAATGGAAAAGCTGCTGGGCCATCGCGATTTGCTTGGAATGAGGGGAAGACTTTCCAATTCCCTGAGCACCTCAGCCATCTCCCTAAACGGAAGAAACAAATGGTCCCAAGCAGTGGTGAGGATGAGGGAACGGATGCTGACATGGTAACTGAAGAGACCCCATGTACTTCAAAAAGTCTTGTGGCACTTGAGGTGGAGAATGAGGTGGAGAATGACATGCTGAGGAGAGAGAATGACCAATTGAAAAGACAATTGGAGAAACAGAAGCAAACTTTTTCCTTTAGTCAAATTTCTTCCAGCCCTGACAGAGTTCAATATTTTACTGGATTGCCTGATGCTGCCACTGTCCTGTTTTTGGAAGCACTTCTTTCTAAATTTGAGTTACAATATCATTCCGATTGGACTGTCCAAATTATGCCCCTAGTTGATCAATTGCTCCTGACCTTAATGAAGCTTAGACTAAATTGCGGCCACGTAGACCTTGCAACCAGGTTTAATTGTAGCACAGCTACAGTAACCAACATCTTCACTACTATCATTAGTGCCCTGTATGATGTTTTGTATGTTGGTTTGCTTGAGAACAACATCCCCTCAACAGCCAAGAATCAAACATCACTGCCATACTGCTTCCAGCCCTTCCCCAACTGTAGGATCGTGCTCGACTGCACAGAGGTTGCCGTCTCCAACACAGAGAGACTTGAAAGTTTCAGAGTCTTTTGCTCTCTGAACCACCAGAATTTTGATTTTATTAATAAGCTTTCTTACCATGATGCGTTCTTAGCCTGGCCAACTGTTGCTTCCTCAATCTGCTGCTTCTCCTGATCATTGACAGCAAGCATTGACAGCACATATAGAGCCTTGTCCTCAGCTTGGACAAAACCTGGGCTGGTCATCAGCCCATCAAATGTCTTGATTGGGAGAGTCTAGATTTAACGTTAAGCACAAGTTGTGAAGTCAGTGAGGTGTCCACATACTTAGCCACATTGTGTTTACAAAATACATTTGAAATGAAAGCAATGGTTTACATACATACATGTGTGTAGTTTACCAATATTTTAAATGAGCCTAAATTATGTAATGTTAGTTTTTAACTATAATAAACAGTTTGAAACACTTTTCAAATTTCAAGAAATGATTAAACATAACATTGTACAAAATTGGATGACAAAATTCTAGCTGAATTGTCATTGATATAATGTAGTGTTATTGTAATGTTTCTACTAATTTTAAGGGAACATGAAAGTACAAAAGTAAAAAAAAAAAAAAAAAAAATACCTGAGGCGTCTCTGGACTCAAAATCCACCCCATCCCTGTAAAACGCCCAAGTTGCAATAAGGACGCCTGAGCCCATTCTTTGTCCTCCTGGGTGACAGGTCTTTTAATGCCAGCTGAAATAATGGTATAAAACTGGTTATAAAAATGAATAGTAGTATTTAAGATAATTTCAAGTGATGATTCTCAATTCAACTGCCTTTTATTATGATCATTCATTCATAGCACAAAATCTAAGCTTTTAAAAAAAAAAAAAAAAAAATCAGTGTACATCTCAGCCTCACAGTCTTGCAACTATATTTCAATGTGGTGATAAAGCTCACAGTCATGATTTTTAGCTGAATTACAACACACCGTGAGTGTATGTTAGAAGAGTTTCATGAATATGATTAATCTTATTAGCAATAGCTTTAAACCACATTAACGTATTTAAGAAAATAATTAAAACCAGGCAAACATCAACAAACTTATTACAAACCTCGTGTTGTGGTTGGTGTCATCTCAGACACTCTCTTGGATGCAATTTCGTCCCCCTTCGGAGTGCTGGCCTTCTTCCACACACATTCCACGTCGGTGCGGGACACATTTTTCTCAACCCAAATCAACAAAGCTGCCATATGATGGCACTTGTCTCTGCCGATTGGGCACTCGCATGTGCTGTACTTGACTGCTTGGCCCTCAACGTGAACCTATATTGAAAACAATTTAACCCTAACACTTCTAAAAAAAAAACCTATGTTTATTAATTCTGTAGCCATCCCGGTGCTGTCAGATCATACTAACGTTACTAAATTGACTAGCCTAAGTTCACTAACTTAACTCTCTAAAACCTGGCAGTCACATATTTGCCATTTCATCTTCGTTTACATCCACAGTTATAGCAGTTTTGAAATACTTTTGAAATACCTCATCCAGAACATGGAATATCAAATGATGTCAACTAGCTAGCTAGCTTACAGCTAACTCACCTCAACCTCGTAAATCTTCTTTTTCATCGATGCCTGGACTCTACCCTTAATTATGCCACCTGACTGATGAGCTACACTAACCACTCTGTTGGAGTTAAAAGAATTTAAACCCTTTTTGACCGCCAAGGGTGCCTCACTAAAGAAGGACGTGATCGTAAATAAATTTACTGGCTCCGCCATTGTTATTTCTGGACGAGCGGTCGGAGCGCTTGGACCCGGAAAAGGCTAAACGTCACGCGTGACGTCAGACTTAACAATCGGATACGGGTACAGAATACTATACCACACCATAGACAGTAAAAGAAATGGACACAGCGACCCCATTGGAACTCAATAGAGACAAGTGAAGCCCATTTTCAGCGATTTTTTAGCACTTCCGTTTCTGACGCGCAGACTCAAACTAAGCTTGATGACGTCAGCAACCTGTCTGCCAGATGTAAATCTTCTAGTAGCTGTGCATGCAAACTGCCATCATTAATCTTGCAGAGACGGCAAACTTGAGCGGGGAGTTCTTTGGCGTGAGTGAGCAGGAGTAAGTATTCTGATTAATTATTTTGTATAGTATTTTATAATGTAACGCCAGTATAAGTTAATGCATACTATTAAGAAGTTATGTAAAATTATGTTCAAGAACTGATATGAATTCATACGAGCAGGAGTAAGTTTTCTGATTAATTATTTTGTATAGTATTTTAAAATGTAATATATAATATAATATAATAACATAATATAATAATATTATAATAATTATAGATCGTATCATATTACACTATATATTATTACAATATGACATCTTACATTAAAACATTATAGGCCTGGCAAAAGAAGTGGCTAAAATCGACTTTTATTATTATTATCGACTCTGAAATTATAGCCTATTTTTGGATTGTAATTGTTTGCCTTTCTGCAGTAGCCTACTTAGTCATTTTAGTTAGTTAGTTTAGTTAGAGACTTTCAGAGTCAATAATAATAATAAAAGTCGATTTTAGCCACTTCTTTTGTCAGGCCTATAATGTTTTAATGTCATATTGTAATTATATATAGCGTAATATGATACGATATATAATTATTATAATATTATTATATTATGTTATTATTTATATATATATATATATATATATATATATATATATATGTATATATATATATATATATATATATATATATATAGGCCTATATATATAAAACATATAACAAAGAACATGTACAATCATCCAAAATGATTAAAAGTGATTCAAATAGCACACACACACATATGCATAAACGCACACATTAAAAAAAAAATTTCGTTTCCTTCTATCTACATCAAACCGAATAGTAACCCATCCAAAACAGACATATATAATCCCAGGAAACAAACTGTCAGTATACAATATTCCCTCGAGTCATTTTCGTATCGATTCCATATAAGCTGTTCATTTATAGTCTCTTAAAATTGCTTATTGTTCTACATGATTTCATCTCTTCACGTAAAACATTTGCCCATAGGCTAATATTCAAATAATTGTGAGCTAGGTGTTAAATCATGCAGTTTTGGCTAATAAATCATGGTCAAAAACACTTGAACAAAAAACTTTTTTCTTTATTTCACGTTATGTAGGCTATGACATTTTGTAGATGGCTTCCGACCAGGATGAAAGGGATCACATTCATCTTCAAGCGTAGATCTGTAAATAAATAAAGTAATGTTAACCGCGATTGACATTGAGATTTTTCTTACACTGCCTGTATAATTTCCTGATAATTTCTCCATTGCCCGTCAATATACCGGCCGTTACCCATACTTCATTATTTAATGAAGTAGATAAATTATTATAGTTCGTGGATAAAAGCTACTTCATATGTATTCACTTGCCACATACCGAATTATTTCCAATTACCCAAAAACGTTGTTGAAATATTTTGTCCCGTTGCTTTTATGGACTGTATATCTATGGGCTTCTCTCTTGACGTCTCCCCAATTGCCTGCGAGCTTCTCCTCCTGTCCATACGGTAATCTCGCTACTGTGCGACAGAGAGTCGAGTGGTTATGACGCAATCGTTAGCCTACTTTTACAAAAACTGCTTCTACGGGGCCATAACATAAGCTACAAGGTAATGGAGCATTTTATACATTGTCCTGTTTCTTTAGAAATAAAAAATGGACAAATGGAGTCTTCAAACGCCTCAGATGTAAAGTTATTCGCTGTCAAAGTGACGCCAAAATGAATGGAAGTCAATGGGATTGCTAACGCAAGTGAAGTTCCGCTCAAGATGGCGGCACCCGGCCGACTTCAACTTCCGGTCGACTTCCTTCCCGCTTGTACCACACCGGCCGCGTGCCACCATCTTAAAAGTAGGCTAACGATTGCGTCATAACCACGCGACTCTCTGTCGCACAGTAGAGAGATTACCGTATGGACGGGAGGAGAAGCTCGCGGGCAATCGGGGGGACGTGGAGGCAAAATGACAATATAATTAATCAGAATACCTAGCAAAAGTTGCTCCTGCTCAAAGCTCATGGACAATTCCTACTCACACTCTCCGTCACTGCAAGATTCGGAAGGGAATGATTCAGATTTCTCTTAGCACAGCTACTAGAAGACAGACGGGTTGCTCACGTGGTCCGTGTAATGCTTTGCTCGGTTTGAGTCTGCGCGTCAGGAAAGGAAGTGCTAAGAAATCGCTAAAAATGGGCTTCACTTGTCTCAATTGAGTTCCAATGAGATGGCTCTGTCCACTTCTTATACTGTCTATGATTTGCTGTATATGCCTGGTATATGCTACCAGAGATGCTACTCTCTTTTATCATTGCTTCATCATTTTGACTCCACAACGCACTGTTTATAAAAATGAGTGTATCTTACAAAGTAATTAACAGTTCAAATCAATTGTGTGTAGTTTGTGTGTAATTATGCAAGTTTTTTACATTTACAAGTTTGAGGTTGACATTTGTGATATTTCTGTATTTACAGTTTTTTTCAATTGTTTACACGCAATTTTGAAAACCGGGTTCTTTTTTTCAAAACAGAATCACAATTATCCAAACACCACACTCAATTTGCATAATTCCTAGATTGTTTGCAAAATGACACACTTCAGTCAAAACATACACACTTCAGTCAAAACATATACACATATTTGTGAAAATGCTATTAGTTTTAATTTAACCAACACAGTCCTCAATGATCAGACACTATTGCAGCCAGTTACACACAGCTGTGATAAATATAAAACACATTTGTAAAAAACTAATTTTAGGAAATAGCATGAGCTAGATTTTTGGCCAGACATTGTTATGTAAGGGATAATTTAGATGACAAAAAAAATAAAAATAATAGTGACATACCCACAACATTCTTCATGATTAGTTTGAGATATAGGGAGAATGTACACAAATAGGCCTACTATAAACTTACAAAGCACTGCACAACACTGATGCTGCAGAATGAATATTTCAAGTATTTATTTCAATACTTACACAGTATTTCTTACCATAATCAGTTACAGTAATCAACCAACAATGAAATTAATGAAACAAATAAAATCTGTAGACAAATAAAAATTACTGCATGAAGTACATACACTTTGACTCTGAAGAAAAACTACTGTAAAAGCAACAAGAATACTGTAACTATTCATCATCTCTCCGTCTGGCTGGATCAGGCCATAAGATTTCATCCACATCACAGGCTATGTCTTCAATGGCATAAGTCCTTCCCTACCTCTTCCTCTACCTAGGCCTCTTCCTCTATCTCCTTCTTCTCATCTTCCTCTACCTGGGCCTCTTCCTTTACCTCCTTCTCCTCTTCCACTACCTCCTTCATCTCCTCTTTGAGCTCCCCCTCTCATTCTCACTCTTCTTCTTTTTCTTCTAGCTCCTTCCATCTTTGTTGAAGACAGGTGAACTCACCTGCTGCCTTTTATAGCACACCTGAGTGCTGCGTTTTCAAATTAGCACATGTGTGCTTCCACACCTGGTGGTTGTGTTTATCCAGTTCGTTCATTAGTGTGGTCATTGGCAATCCGGGGCTTTGTAATGACAAGGAAGTAACCTCACAATCCTTAACTGTGTCTAAGGTGTGAAAATGTGTGTAGAGTTTTACAAATCACTGTGTGTAATGTTTTGCAAAAAGGGTGAAGCAGACATTGTGTGTAATGTTGTGCAAATCTGTGGAGGTGTTTTGCTCCTTGGAGTAGAATTTTGCAAATTGTGTGGAAATTTTTATTTTAGTGTGTAAACAATCGTAAAAAACTGTAATAACATATGTAGAAATGTTTTCGTTTTTTGTTTATTGCACTTTTGAGCTATTTATTTAGTTACTATTGATTTATAACATAAATAGCCTTAAAATTGGGGGTGTAAGGATTGTTTTGATGTATGGCATATGAAAATGCTCAAAAGAATGACAGCGCAGCATGTTACAGTTTTTCTCTATTGTTTACACACATTTTCTGAAAGCATGCCTCATTCTCAGAACTCTACACACAAATCAAAAAACACACAAACAATGGGCAAAACCCCTCAATTCTCCTGCAAAATGAAACTTTACATTCAAAACAATGTTATTTCTTCTTAAAATGGTATTTTGTTTTCAAATGACACACACAAACCATCATATGAATAGACATTTATAAGAACCAGTTGAACACTGATGTGCACAATGTAAAACACTATGATGAATGGAAAACACTTCTCCATTCATCATAATGACTTAGCCCTTTTTTTGTTCAGTGTTACACTTACTACAGACAGTACATACATAAGTGTGTTGTAAAATATTTGAGAATATTGTTTTTATACTCAGAACACACAAAAACATGGTAGCCTAACAAATATATTTAATTTTCCCCACAAAAACAATGTACACAGTGTACATCCCAACCAACACAAAGGTGTACATACAGTGGTCTACATACAAAACAGCAGAAGAATTGACTGTATACAGTTACAGTAAAAAAAAAAAAAAAAAATCCACTGTTGGCATCCATTGCTCCATTGAAGAGCTCACCTGTTGCCCTTTCATGCTAAAGCTCTGATTGTAAAACTGTGTGACGGGTGTTTGCCCATGTGATGAGTCAGTGTGCATATTTGAATGGCAGTGTGTTCCTTGTGAAAACAAGAGATTTTCTGCATGAAAATTGTGTTAAAAGCAGAGAATTGTGTGTAGTGTTTTGAAAAAAGTGTGTTTTAGAACTGCAATTTGAGTGTAAAGCAGGAATTGTGCTTGTAGTTCAGCAGAATTGGTTCAGGGGGTTGGTGAATGAGTTACATGTTGTGGTCATTGTGTCTCAAGTACCAGTATTTGTGTGTAAACAATTGAGAAAAACTGTAATATACTAAGAACTGGCGGAAATGTTCTATGGCAGGTGTGTTTGTCCAGTAGGGGGCGGTGGCACACTGTGTTTGTGAGCTGTAGCACTGTTAAAAGCAGAGATGAGTCCTAATAAAAAAGAGACCCTCCAGAAGTTTTCGTTTTTAATTGGTATCTACGATACAACATATGGCGACGAGGATAAAAGTCAGAACTTTGGAGCAGCTGTTTCCTGAGTGCAAATAAAAAGCAGACGCCAACTGGGTGAGCTGATGAAAGTTAATCGCTACCAGTACCACCTGAAGCCTACTGACTGAGCTGAACTACCCATGGCTGGCATGGTGGGATCCGTGACACCATTTGATAATAAGTCACAATCATGGGATGAGTATTGTGAAATATTGAACCATTTTTTTTTCGTGGCAAATGATGTCGAAAGTTATCTTCAAGAAGAGGAGGAAGATCAGTCTGAAACCAAAAAGAACTTGCCTGAACTCAAAACAAGCTCTCTCAGTTTAAAAACATTCACTGGACAGTCAGTGCACTTTGTAGGCACCACCAAGGTTAAAGTCAAACACAAAGGGCTTATCAAAGAACTCACAGCAGTGGTCGTAGCAGGATCTGGGCCTAATTTATTAGGACGATCATGGCTCATAGACCTGGAACTCAGCTGGGCAAAAGGGAGTAAAATTAAAGACAGCTCAGAGTTGTTGCAAGACATCTTAAGGAAGCATGAAACAGTTTTCAAAGAGGAACTTGGAACATTAAAAGGAGCCACTGCTAAGATTCATGTACCAAGTGATGCAAAGCCTATTTTTTTTTTTCAAATCAGGGTCACTGCCTTTTGCTATGAGAGAGAAAGTTGAAGCCGAACTTGATCAACCAGATTAAAGACCATATTATAGAGCCTGTGAGATTCTCAGAGTGGGCAGCACATGTTGTGCCGGTTTTAAAGCTAGATGGGTCAGTAAGACTTTGTGGAGACTACAGAGTAACCATTAACAGAGAGTCGTCACTGGAGCAGTATCACATTCCTCGAATGGAGGACATGTTTGCAGTTTTAGCTGGAGGTGAAAAACACAGCAAAGTTAGATATGAGTCATGCATACACACAAAGGATTGTTCACGTACCCCAGATTACCTTTCTGGGGGAGTTAGTTCCAGTCCTGCAATCTTCCAGAGGACCATGGAAGGGGTCCTGAAAGACATTCTAAAGGTCACTGTATATCTGGACGATATCTTGCTGACAGGACGAGATGATCAGGACCATTTGAGGACACTGGATCAAGTGTTGCAGTGGTTGGAGGAGTATGGATTGACGTTGAAAAGGGGAAAGTGTAAATTCTTGGAAAAGGAAGTGAAGACTAAATTTCATCTTTGAATATAATTGCATTATTTTATATTATGTATCTGTATTATTATTCTTTATTACTATTCTTTATTAGTTTACTATTCTTTATTAGTTGTATTATCTTATGAAGTTTAAAATGCACAAGTTAGACTAGATTGCATGGACACGTGTTTAAGGAACATATTTTGGACACAAGGAGGGTAGCTCTGAGGATTTTGTTTTCTGCTTAAAGGTATGTGTGCAATGCAATGTTCACTTAGCAGAGTTCCAATGATGATGATACTTCAAATGTGTACAGTTGGTATGCTCTTTGCGAGAAGAGGAATGTTTCAACTAATGCAAATGTACCATTTGTATACCACTAATGTATTAATGTTTATACAGAAGGATAGTGGATTGCACCATGTGTAAGAATTAGGTTTACATTCCATTTTTAAACATCAGCTATATGTTTTTGATACCTTAAAAGGAAGACAAAAGTTGCTCAGTTGTGTATTTAAGCTCAATCTTACTGTACTGCAGCAGAGAAACATGGAAACGCATAGACCTGGTATGAATCTCAGAGTTTCTCTCCTGACATATAAGAATAAAATTCTTCTTGGCAAGATAACTGGGGCCTGTACCATGAAGCCGGATTAGGTGGCTAGCCAGCTATGTTTCAGTTTAGTTTCCGCCAACCCTGGGTTTTAGGTACTATGAAAGTAGCTTGGCTTTAATCGGTGTTCGTCGCCATGGTATCTTACGCTGCACGGCTAACCTGCTCCGGGGCAGGTTATGTTCTGGATTCAAGATCTCAGACTGAAGTTTGACCAATCAGCTGAGAGCAAAGAAACATATAGGTTTTTTTAGTAGTGTGCTAAATAATGATATTTCCTTAGAAGAAGTTCGGAAGGCAATTGATAGAACCAAACCTAATAAAGCTGTAGGTGTGGATGAACTTTCTAATGAGGTTCTTAAATGTCCTAAGTTGTTAAATACTCTGCACATGTTATTCCAATATTGCTTTAAGAGAGGGACTGTTCCCTCGGTGTGGTATAGTTCGATCATCAAGCCTATTCCAAAGACCACACAGGCTGATCCAAGAGTACCTTTGAATTATAGAGGAATAAGTTTGCTAAGTACAGTATGTAAAGTATTTTCTGGTATTCTTAACAACCGACTCAGTGAATATATCGAGATCAATGGAATTTTGGTGGATGAACAGAATGGTTTTAGAAAACATAGAGCATGCATTGATCATATTTATGTTTTATCATCTGTCATTAGAGCAAGGTTGCAGGAAAATAAAAGTACTTTTGTTTGTTTTGTTGATTTTAAAAAAGCTTTTGATTGGGTTAACAGAGATCTTTTGAAATATAAGTTACTTTCTATTGGTATTACAGGTCACTTGTATAATTCCATCAGAGCTCTGTACAAGGCTCCAGTGGCCTGTGTGCAGATTAATGACATGAGGACAGGATGGTTTCCCACTCCATTTGGGGTTAAGCAGGGAGATGTTCTTTCACCCACTCTTTTTGCGCTTTTTGTGAATGATCTGGCTCAAGAGATAAAATTAGCAAATTTGGGTATTGACATTGATGGCTTTAACCTCAGCATTTTATTATATGCAGATGATATTGTTGTTTGCACAGATGAAGAAATTAAACTACAAAGAATGTTGGGCATTATGAAGGATTGGTGCAGTGAATGGAGACTTTCTATAAATGTGGATAAAACACAAGTAGTCCATTTTAGAAAACCATCTGTGTCACGCAGTGAATTTGATTTCTTTTTTGGACAAACACAGCTTATGTACTCCAGAACTTATAAATATCTTGGTTTTCTTTTTCACGAAAATATGACATTTTCAGAAGGGAGAAGGGTTCTGTCTGAGTCTGCAGGGAGGGCCCTGGGAGCAGTTATTAATAAGATGAAGCTTTGCCCTGAAATAAGTTTTGTAACATTTACACAGCTGTTTGACACTATGGTGGGATCTGTTTTGTTCTATGCAGCTGGGGTCTGGGGCTTCAAAGATGCTCCTGAATGTAATAGATTGCAGAGCAGAGCCATGAGGTGTTTCCTTGGAGTGCACAGATTCACTACTAGAGCTGCGCTAGAGGGTGATATGGGTTGGGAGCCTTGTTTGGTGAAACAAAAGGCGGAAGTAATGAGATTATGGAATCGCCTTATTAGATTACCTGAAGATAGACTTACTCGGAAAGTTTTCAATTGGGATAAAGCTCACAACTATCCTTGGTCAATGGAGGTCCTTGGAATACTCTCATCAGCAAAAGCACAGTATATATTTACAAATAACTTACAATGTAATATATCTCAGGTCAGACAGTTTTTGTTTAATTCCTATAAAGAGCAATGGCAATGGCAGGTGTTACAGTTTTTCTCGATTGCTTAAACACTATAACCAGGCTTTTGAACTAAAATTTCAAAACCATAACGCCATTTATCAAAAAGCACACCCATTTCACTAAACTATAAACACTATTCCCTGCTTTGACACATGAGTCAGATTTGTTGAACTGTCACTGCAAAACTCTACACACAAATCCCTTCATTTCTCATTGCTTAGACCATGTTGTCATTTAGAAAGCACTAGCATTCAATATTGTTCACTCAAGTCAGCACAGCTTCAGCTCAGTTAGCACACAATTATCCAGGTGGAAACACTAAGAGTCAAAATTTAACACACATCAATCAGAACCTTCAATAGATATATAAAAGGGCCCAAATCAGATTATTGCGTTTTGGAACAATGGATCCAGAAAGACATGAAGGAAGAGGGATAAGAATGAGGAGGAGGAGGAAGGGCAAGGACAAGAAGACAAGCAGTCTCAGATGAAATTAAAAGCCACTCTAGTTGCCCATGTCTTTGTCAATGGTATGACTATGAGGGAGGCTGGACTACGAGTAAGGCCAAATTTGAGTCGCTTTACCGTCGCCTCGAGAAACTTCAGGGAGGTGTGGTGGCAAACAAAATTCTATCACTGAATAAGAGACAAACATTTCCAATAGTCTTTGATGAGGTTTATTTTCTTGCAAGAAAAGGCCAGCAGTCGTACAGTCACACAGAGTGGCTGCAGAGTGTGACAGTGAAGAGAGGGCATCCTTTCTCCTTTATAGTCTTGACTCCCAGAATGTTATCTTTCTAGGCCAATGATGGTATTTCAACCATATGTGGAACATTCTTAGACGTGTTCATCATACTGTATCCTTGAGTGGAGACCCTCCTGTCACGACCAACACTCTTTACCATTCCAATACAATTCGAATTCCATATTAGAATATGGTTTGTGTGTGCTCTTTTACTGTCATATGTTGGTCACACACATCTTACTGTAAGTAAATATATAAAAAAGGAGAGAGTAAAAAAAAAGAGTAAAAAAAAAAAGTAAAACAGGAAAAAAAAATATTTTTGTGTGTGTGCACCTGTGTATGAATAAAAATGTGCCAATGTATCCACTGGTTGTGTCTTTTGTGTTCATCATGTGGAAAGGTTTGTGATGGGGGAACCACAAGCAACATAACTTAACAGTTTTGGAAATGTTGTTTTGAATTTATTGCACCAGTGTCTTAGACTATGTTGTAGTGTGTGTGATTTTGAGGGCTTGTGTGTCCAGTCTGAGGGCAAAGTTTGGTTTTTCAGCAAGAGTGAATGGTTTTGAGTGTAGAGCTTCATTTTGACCTGAAAATAGGAAGTTTGGGGAATTGGGTGAGACGTTATGGATTTGTGTTTACAGTTTTGAGAATACGAGGCATAGTTTCAAGAAATGTGTTTAAGCAATCGAGAAAAACTGTAAATAAGTCTAAATTGAGAAGCTATGTTCATTTTAAAAATGATTACTCCACAGAGCCTTATGTCAAATGTTGGTTAACCAGATTACAAAGGTCTTTGTGTGCCCAGCTCAGAGCAGGGGTGTTGCCTTTGCAGATCGAGGTGGGGCGCTATAAAGGTGTACCAGAAGAGGACAGATTATGTGTTTTGTGTGATTTAAGGGTCGTTGAGGATGAATGCCATTTTTTGTTTTTCTGTCCTGTATATCATGATTTAAGAATGGGTATGTTTGAGAGAATTCAATATAAAAAGCCTGATTTGTTTTGGATGACGGATGGGGATATGTTGAGCTGGCTCTTTGAAAATGAAATTTATAGTTTGGCTAGATATGTGGAAAAGGCGTGGAAACTTAGGCAAAGGAATTTATATCCTGGCCTAGATTGACAGTGTTTCTTTTTGTTGGTTTATATTGTGAAAATGATGGTAATGTACTCTGTATGATGGTCATCTTCCTATGTACTTTGTATGATGGTCATCTTTCTATGTTATGTCTGTTTTATGTCAATAGTGTCTTTTAAGCCTAATTGGGCTGGGCACGTAAGTGCAAGACACTTTAATAAAAATCAATTCATATAGGTGACGTAACTTATTCCAAGTGTCTGTTGCAATGACTTCACCTTTTCTTCCAAATCCGGTGGACATCTCAGCGCAAATTGTTAGACGAGCACTTCGTAGAGAAAGAGTTTTTAGCCAGACAAAATCCCCTTGCCTTAACTGATAGTTACTTGTATGAAAGATACAGATTTTCTGCGGAAGGAATGTCTTATCTTCGCGAATTTCTTGAGAGCCGCACATAAAGAATTTAACACGTCGAATTCATGCACTTACTGTACCGCAAATTGTATTGCGTTGCGTTTTTTTTTTATATAAAATTGCCGGTAAGATATATTGATAGGGTGACATCACATGAACACTTGTTTTTTTTGTTGTTTTTTTTGTTTTGTTTTTCAAAAAGCAAATTTCACAAATGTACTACAATATAATACATGTTAAGAATTATTTTGAATCTTTTTTATTATTATTCTGTTAATCTTATGATAGGATTCCCAAGTCATTGCAACATGTATGCAGTCTATTGCTCCAATCTCCACTGCTCTAGGGGAACATGAGGCAGATTGTGTTAATAGGAAGTCCTATCACAGCCATAATGTTCAGGTAGAGATATGTTAGATCTCTATTTTCTGTGAGATGAATCTTTAAATTAATAGTAACTTTAACAGATATAACAATGATTTACCAAACACTTCATCTGCAGACGACTTGTGGTCATGAACATATGATCAAGTTTGGATGCCAAATGGCCTGGCTCCAGTGCTTGTCTCACAAATTTTCCATGAGTCTGTGTTGTGTCAGCGCTTTGAGGAAAGCAAGTTAAATTTGGTACAGTACAAAACACTTAAATTGAACTGAGCTAGAAAAACCTACACAATAACCCCCTATCATGACCCTCAGACAGGGCCACAGCACCGCTTCAGTGTGGCCCTCAGTAAAACCAGAGTGAAGATAGAGATGACCTTTGGCATCCTAAAAGCACATTTCAACGGTGTTCGGCGCTTCAGAGTCACCAGAGCGGGCATCAGAGATAGTGGCTGTATGTGCCATTCTGCACAATATAGCCACCAGTAGAAAGGAGCGAGAAACACCACAAAACCAGCTTCTCCCCGATGAAACTGACCCGATCACACTTGACCACCCAGCTGGTGCAGATGTAGATGCAGTCACCATACAATATTACACTTAATAAAAGCACACTGAAACTGCAGATAGGTCACAAACTGTTTTATTGGTTTTGTGGGATGGGAGGGAGAAAGAGAGCAAGAGAAAGTTGCATTCATAAATATTCATACTAAAAAGTGTTACTTGGTTAAATAAGTTATACTAATATATATATAATATAACTATATACATACTGAGATCAGTTTTATCAAGCTGTTTGATTTTGTTTGGAGCCTCCTCAGCTCACAGTCAGCTCCTTTAATGAACAGTCTAGTTCAAGACCCCTTTAGTGTGCAGTCTAGTTCAAGTCTCCTTTAGTGTGCAGTCTAGTTCAAGACTCCTTTTGTACAGGGCCCTGACTGAGTCTGTTTCCACCTGAAACATAATTCCACTACAAACATGATCATTACAAGTTTTCTGGAGGCTCATCAAAATCACAAAAAGTTCCTTGACTTCCTACAAACACAGGACTGACTGTAATTTATGGCAAGGGTTTTAAATCCTTACACATTTCTTCTGAAGCCCATTGAGGTAGAGGCCTCAGTTTCTGGGGCAGGTTGTGAAAAATCCTACAATAAAAGAGATGTGTAAGGGCCAGTCCCTTTTTTATGCCACACATTCAAATGTTTGCCATAATAAAAAGCCCAGTGCATTCACATCAGCAACTGTCTCAGAACACACAGACAGAGTGTCTTCATCATTTCCTCCACCCTAATAAATAAAAATAGGCCAATGTAAAGCATAACTGTTGTAAAGCAGCAGTAATATCTACTGTGTGGGAGACTGTGTGTATGTGTGCTGGCTTCAACAGGGACACTGTATTTCCCTCTACTGCAGAACATAGTCAGCTATATTTAAAACTTAAAAAAGTAGTAATGTATTGCACACGTACCCAGTGTTACTTGCTTAGAGGAGCCAGCACCAGGGTCAGATTGTACAGCACCTGTAATCCCATCCATAATCGGCCGTCCCTTATTGCCTACTCAGAGCCAACTCCTCCGCCACAGTGTATTCTGGTTTTCTGAATTTAATTCTTTATTTCTGTTTGCTGCAAACAAGTGTTTGTGATAAAATGTTCACAAAAGTAATAAAAGGTTGTGGTAAATACTCACCACTTTGAATTATATTTTTATATTTTGTCTTTATCTGCTGCCAAGAACATTTGGAGTTGGGGTTGCATCTAAAAATCAATGAATATTAATCTTTCTTAGTACATACATGCACATTTGTTATATATTATAAAAATAGGCTATAGGCTATATTACACATAGGCTACACATACATATACACACATTACATACATAATTTTACATAAATATTGAACGTATTTGTTTAACTTACGCATTAACAATCAGCAATCTTTCTCCAACAGTCTTCTCTTGCTTTGGCAGCAGAGAACATATTGTTTCGAGCTTGAAATACATATTTAAATTCATCGTAATTCTGAATGATTATCTCTTGCTCCTCCGCGGAAAAATAGGCCTAAATCGCTCTCGCTCTACCCGCGATTGGTTGTTCAGTGTCGACGTCACTCTTTTATGTGCACGCACGCGTGGAGTAATCATAGCTTGAGGATCAAAGCCTGAGTTGACAGAGAAAGTTGATGAGCTGCATCATGGTACCAAGAAAGCCTGATTGCATCGGTTTGGTTTTGTCAACTCAAAACTAATCCTGTAACCCCGAGTTTGTTCAGCTACCTTCATGGTACAGGCCCCTGGTGTCCGGCCCTGTAAATCTAATAATAAGGGGAAAAGACTAAATTCCAAGTCTACAGGAAGGCATTTTCCTGGGACACAAAGTGGATGCCACTGGTATTCATCTATTTCCCGAAAAAGTCCAAGCAGTTCAAGATGCACCAAGACCAACATCAGTAACATCAGAAAGCATATTTGGGACTGTTGGATTTCTATAACAGTTTTCTGCCAAACCTCTCAACACTGCTTGCTCTATTGCACAGGCTTTTGAAGAAGGACGTCCCCTGGGGTTGGAAAGAAGAACAAAAGGAAGCCTTTAAAAAATCCAAAGAGTTACTGCAGTCTAACCGTGTGTTAATCCACTGATGAGAAAAAATAATTAGTGCTTTCTTGTGATGCATCAGCGTACGGTGTGGGAGCCGTGTTAGCACATCGTATGGCAGATGAAACGGAGAGACCCATTGAGTTTGTGTCACGAACACTTACAGTAGCAGAAACAAATTACTCTCAAGCTGGAGAAGGAGGGTTTAGCTGTAGTGTTCAGGGTAAAGAAATTCCATAAATATTTGTATGGCCGTAAATTTGTGATCTCTACAGACCATAAACCTTTACTAAGTTTACTGAATGAACTGAAAGCTGTGCCACAGATGGACTCTCAAAGAATTATGAGATGGGCAGTGATGTTGGGGGTATACGAGTATGTCATTTTTTACAGAGCGGGCAAGGACGATGGAAATGCTGATGCCCTCAGTCGTCTTCCTGTTCCAGAGATTCCAGAGAAAGAGTCGAGGGATTATGTCTTGATGTTGGACAGCATTGTTAGTCCTTTGACGACATCAGAGCAAATCAAGCGCTGGACAACACGAGATCCTGTCCTCTCTGGAGTGTGAGTGTGTGCTTAAAGGTTGGCCTGATCACAGTAATACAAATGAATTTGCACCTTATAAACAGAGACAACAAGAGCTCAGTGTTCAAGACGAGTGTGTGCTGTGGGGAGCCAGCATCATCGTTCCGGAGCAAGGACGTTCAGGGTTGCTGGAACGGCTACATCAATCTCACCCAGGTGTGTCGAGAATGAGAGGCCTGGCCAGGAGTTACCTGTGGTGGCCAAATTTAGATGCTGACATTGAGGCCCGAGTTAAAGATTGTACTGTGTGTCAAGAACAGAGAAAAGACTTTCTCTCTACCCAATACCCCCAACCTCACACCAAAATGAATATCAGGCCCTGTAGATAGGCTAGCCTACATAAAGATCATTTAGTAAGCAGAAATGTGAAATGTACCTTAGCATATTAGAGGAAGACGCTGATATCTCCATTGAATTGATGCCTGAAGAATGCACTTACACAGCAGCCACGAGTAACAGCAGAAAGGCTAGCGGTTAAAGTTTTCTATGCAGAATTTGATTTCACACTGTAAAATAGTGTTACTGGATTTGGTTTAGGCTTAGTTACTTGTAATTATGCATCATTTACTGTTATTACTATAGTAGTAATATAAAAGTACATGTAGTAACGTGTAACTACGTCACCTTAAAATAAAGTGTTGCCTTATTGTTTGCACTAATGACAGTAACACATCATATATCAACTATTACGCATTTAACTTTAATGCCACACATGCAACTACTCTATATCTACAATTACAGATAATATCAAAGCAGCATACTTGACTCTATTGAGTTTTTGACATAAGTTTCATGCCTAACTACCCATTCTTACATCATCAACACAACATCCATGATCATATTAAAGATCTTCTAAAGTTATAGCGCCCCCTAGTATGAGAAATGAAATGCGCCTTCTAGACTGTGATGTGTCCTTTGTTTTTCAGATATGATATCGCTCTTATGCGTCTGTCCTCTGATGCCTCTCTGAACACGTATGTGCAGCTGGCCGCCCTTCCACCCTCTGGACAGGTTCTGCCCCACAACAACAACTGTTACATCACCGGCTGGGGCCGCACTCAAGAGTCAGTTTCACTTCAGATAGCTTTGACGTTGCCTGAAATCATGTGCATGTACTCATTTCTGATTCCTTCCTCTTATGGATGTGATCTTCATTTAGCTGGTGGGTCACTCTCCGCTCAGCTGAAACAGGCCTACCTGCCCGTGGTGGCCCACAGTACCTGCTCTCGTAGCGACTGGTGGGGAAGCACCGTGAAGAACACCATGGTGTGCGCTGGTGGCGGCAGCTTGTCTGGATGCCAGGTGAGAAAGACTGGCTGGCAAACAGATCATGAAGAGTTTCATACTGCAGTAAAATGTCTAATTTTGTCTCCTGTTGTGTTGTTTTTAGGGTGACTCTGGCGGTCCTCTGAACTGTCAGGTCAGCGGTCAGTACGTCGTCCATGGTGTGACCAGCTTTGTGTCATCATCAGGTTGTAATGCCTACCAGAAGCCAACAGTCTTCACTCGTGTGTCTGCCTACAGCAGCTGGATTAGTGGAGTAAGTGCAATTATATCATCATTATAATAAAACTTTACATAAGGAACTAACAAGCAATCAATGTCATAACTGTATCTCATAATACTGTTTTTTTATTTCATGTTTCTTGTGCCATTTCGTTCATTTCAGATCATTGGATAAGTGGAAAAACTGAGAAGATGAAAGAAAAACATCCTCCATTTATCAGCGCTTAACATCTGCAATGGCAAACAATATTTACAATAAACTTTACATCTAATCTTGGGCTGCTTTTTTAATCATTTTAAAGATTTGTGAGATTTGTCCAGTTTAATCAAAAACAATAAATACATTTAGTAGAGCACTTAACTATTTGAAGTTGTTATTTTTTTTAGGTGGAAATTTAAATTGTTTATACGTAATGGTCTTGACATATTAACTCCTTCAGACCATTGGAAACAAATTTCTTTTTCTAATATGAGTAATGTCTGGTCACTGATTGGTCCCTGATAAACCAACAACAATGAAAATATGCTGTCCATCGTAGTGGAAACCTATATTAATTAATGAGTTCGCAAAAATGTAGTTTTTTAGATTAACTTTTACATTTAAGGAGAGCAAAATATCAAGTAGGGAAAATTGTTTTGCTTAGTGGTAAAAAAAAAAAGGTCTGTAGGGAATAACAACATTTTGGGGTAATTTTGTGGCCAAAAAAGATCCACTGTCAATAGGGACAAACATTGGTTATTTTGACTGTACCTTAAGGTGAATTAATTGACTATTTTATTGAATTAAACTAGAGAATATTTTAGTTTTTGCTATCTTTCCAGAAAAGACTTCATCAGATTGTGGTTTACAAACAGATAATAATACCAGCAGTATGTATCTATATATTATATGAACTTTTATTAATTGAGCAGAATTTTATACAAATGACTTGGAAATGAGAATAAAACAAAAGCCATTCATCCAAGGAACACACACAAAAGCAGTGGAATACAAAAAGCAAGACCATAAAAAAAAAAACAGATATGGAATAAACCTCGAACCAGACTCATTAGAACCTCATTAATATCAAAATGTATAATATTACCAATTATAAATCATTGTCCAATGTCAAGAGTCAGGCAGTATGCATGCATTCAGCCAATATGAAATATAGCACTGTCTAACACATAACACAGTAACAAATCACTGCTATACAGTACATATAAGGTCCATACACTAACAAGTTAAGGACTGTAGTAAAATAAATTCACAAATATATAACATAAAAAAAAATAGATTAACCATTTGAACCAAGTTCAGTTATGATCACATTTGTTATGTTCACAAGCACCTAATTAAAATAGTCGATGACAAATTCTCTAAAATTGTTTACATAATGCCATACAAAATGTGCAAAAAATTCAGTTATATTTATATTAAGCGTATCCCCTCCTGCTCATCCCCGCTGTCTGTATTTCTTTCTCTCTCTGTAAGAAAAACAAAGAATACTGGTTAAAGGTTGATGTCACAGCTACTTTAGTGTCAATGTTCAGCCAATAAACGTGTTTAAAAAACAAGCATTTCTACCACTTACCCGATCAAAAACACTCAAAATAATACAGTGTTGAGTGTCAAACCGTAAAGAATTGAGAAATTGAGAAAATTAAAGGACAATTTAGAAAATGAAATCTTGCAATTCTAAAGTAGTCCACGGAAGGTGAGCCTGTTGAGAACCCAAATGCAGTTTATTTATAAAAACGTGATCAAACTGAAAACAAAAGCACGGACACGGCGCTTATCTAACAGTGGTTACAGGAAACAATGCTTGACAAAGACACATGGCAAACACGAGGGCTTAAATACAGACAAATGACTAGACAAAGCACACCTATGAACAATGAAACAATGGACCAATGACAGCATGACACATCAGACAAGGGAACACATGGCAGGATCACATGACTAACAGGGAATCATATGACAAAGACATGAAACATGACTGACACGAAACAAAACCAAAACAAGACGTGACAGCAATATGTTCATTTCAGAGCGTCTGTACACAGAGCCAAAATAGAAAAGATCACCATGTTACTCACCACGGATTGTAACTTTATATCTCTTGTATTTAGATATAGATCTATCGGAGCTACTCACCATGGACAGTAACAGTGTGTATTGACTAAGGTCTCAGTGCTGATGATCTTTATATAATAATCTCCGGAGTGTTTGGTTCTGATGTCACTGATGGTCAGAGATTCAGTCTTATTGTCCAGCTGCAGTCTGTCCTCGAATCTCCCATCATCAACATCATATAATGAGACTGTCTGAGCTGTGCCCTCGATTTTAGCGATAATGGAGTTTTGAGATCCATACATCCACATCAACAAAAATATTCTCTGCATTTCAGTGACATTAGACTGCAGAATGACGGAATCTCCCTCTTTCACTGACACTTGTGTCGTCTCCCCAAACACACCTGAGAAATAATAAAAATGTAGCTGAAAGTTTTCAATATCAGTAAACTACGTAAACAGTACAATCTTAAAAATAAAGGTTCCAAAAGGAGGGTTTTCTCAGCAGTGCCATAGAAGAAAGAAGAGCAAGAACCTTTCAGTGATCAGTTCTTAAAAAGATGTTACTCATAGTGTAAATTAACATTTAAATAATGTAAAGAACCTTTTGTGCAATGGAAATGTTCTGTGTAAGTTGGTTCTTCATGCACATAGATGCCAATAAAGAACCTATATTTTTAAAAGTGTAACGCTGCAGTCGATATTTAAATATTAACGATTATTATCCAATCAGAACAGCCAACTATTCCTTGAGAATACACTGAATAGCCTAGGCCTACTATAAAATTAAATAGCATCATAAAATGAAAATCTTGTCATTGTGGAATTTGTCCACGAATGATTGCGCAATATTTGCATAACAAGAACAGAAGCAGTGAACCGTAAGGCTATGAATGAATGAATGTACATTCCGTCATGAATTTATCTTTGACCAGTTTAAAATAAGTTTATCATACGTTGATAACCTATGGCTATAACTGTTTGTGTGGAAACCCGCCCCCTAGATTATTGTAGAACAGACAAAAGCAGTGATTTAGCTTTTCTTTTATTCTTTGCAAATTATTTTCCTTACATGAAAATGTTCCGATTCATCAACATTACAGCGACGGTGAAATTCGTATTTTTCCGAATCTGTTGAAGCCTAATACGTGACATTTTACGTATAAGAACATAGGCTATAACCCTGAATGTGAAACCGAAAGAATGACGAACCGATGACTTACCGTGAAAAAATGCGAAAGAAAAGAGCAATAACAGTTTCTTCATATTGTTTTAGAATCCTAGATCATAACCATTATTTTAGTAACTGTTTTAATAAAGCATCATCAGTTGTGACTGTGAATCTTTTCCTATGCTTGTTCTCCAGGTGTGTTTGGTGTTGAGACCAGTGAAACAGAGACAGTATCAGTGATGGAGGGAGATTCTGTCACTCTACACACTGATGTTCCTGAACTACAGAGAAATGTGATAGTGTGGACGTTTGGACCGCAAGACACTATCGCTAAAATCAACAGAGTGCACAATGAGACCTGTCACGATGGTGCCGATGAGAGATTCAGAGACAGACTCAAGCTGGACTATCAGAATGGATCTCTGACCATCACAAACATCAGCACAGAACATGCTGGACTTTATAAAATCGAAATCTTTGTTGAAAACAAGGTCTCGATCAAGAATTTCATTGTCACCGTCTATGGTAAGCAGAGCATTATACTGTGTGCACATTTGATTTGCCTCTTGCCATGTCCTTATTTCAGGTAGGATTATTAAATTATCATAATATATGTTAAGATATGGGGTAAAATATGGGCTAGTGGGTAAATTGAGCCACCAATTAAACTTAAAGGTCCCATTCCATGGATTATTTTTATTATTTTATAATGTTTCCAGGGGTGCCCTTATAATGTTAGTATGTTTTTTAGATCAAAAATTGTTATAATTTAGAAATAAAAGGCATATTTCCTAGCCTGATTTCATTCCCTGGTTTGAACACTCTGTTTGAAGGGGCGTGTCTGCTGTGAGACTTCAGTGTAAACGCCCTCTGCTGTGATTGGCTGACATGCTTGCATATGAAATATCTGGCATTACATGTGGAACTATCTGGAAAACTTTTACTATTACAGCTATTATACGTTTTTACTATTACAGCTATCGGGATTAACGAATCATGAGAAGTTTTTTAAGTATTTAGATCTATTCCCATCACATAAAAGGTTGCAGTTATGAGCATTGAGCAGATGACAGTCTGTTGATCGCGTGAAAGATCTTATCATTGCAACGCAGTTTCTGCACTCTCACTAATGATTTCACCAATGCAAACATGAGGCATATAAATACAGTAAGAGCTTCGTTGTGCAGTGTAACAGCGTCATTGATTTCATAACGAGTTTTGGCAAGAGTCCAGATAAACTCGCGCTGTGTCACCGACAGCAGCTTGGGCGATTGGAAAGGGATTGTTCTTTGATCGCTTTCTGTATATTAATCACAGTTTAAGTAAGATTATTTTCATCCTACTAAGAGAAACGAACGATGTGAAGAGTGATCGCTACTTCCATATTAAATCACTACTTACCGCTTGCTGGCATATAGCTGAAATTGCCCCCTTCGTCAGTATGAAACGCTGAGAGAAGCCTGCTTGATATTATTCCAGGTTAGAAAACAGTCCGTGGTGAAATGGACAGAGCAAACTAACAACTTCGAATTAAACTTTTGCGGTATCCGATTATAGATAAACATCAACCGTCTGTTGACATTTCGCCATCAATACGCCTGTGTTCCTGTGGGCGGAGGTTAGTCTAAACACGGTTCTGGTGATGTCATTAATGAAGGAAGTAGAGGGGTGTAGTCCAATCCAGCCGTTTTTTTGTAGTCAACTTCTGTTAAAGCTCCAATATGTAGGAATTTTGTAATAAAATTTCCGAAAATAACTTGCACAGTGTGATATATTTCCTCCAGTTGTGTACTTACAATATCTCAAAAGTCTCCAAAGATTTTTTATTTCAGAGAAATTCCGATTTTAAATAACTGGCCGTCCCGGAAAAGAAATGTCGCGCCTCAGTGACGCAATGTCCGCTCTATCCTTTTTTTCCGGTGTGGACCATGTGATAGGATATTCCACCACACCGGATTTTTTTTTTTTTTATTATTTTTTTTTACAACAACTTTATTGAGTTTTTTTTCTTATCACAATAAACAATAAAGACGTCTGACAAAGAATAAAAAAAGAATAAAATAAAAAATATGACCCACCACACCGGAATATCACATGGTAAAATGCGGAAGTGGTGGTTAAAGCGTTATAGCCATAGACTGTATGGTTATAGCTGTTATGGATCACGATTACTCTTTGGCGAGTATTGAAGTGCCAACAAAACGAAAGCGTCCATATTCGGATACACGCGGAGTCACGGACTGTGTGACAAACGGAGGAATAAAACCCGGATAATATCAGCCAGGCGTTTTCGAGATGGAGAGAGCTGCGCGTCAATCTTGGACTTGACAGAGACTCTCTCGCGAGTGTAACGTTATTGATAGACAGGTAAGACATGCAACTGTCAATAATAGCACTTATAAACAAAGTTATATTGCTCTTTGTACTTCGGTAAGGCTTGTTATCACGTGTGGTGACCGAGATTATGGCAGTACAATTAAATACAATCGGATATGTTGTTAAAAAAATATATTTAGTCATTACTTGCAAATGTTCGTTCAAATTTACTTTTAGATATTGGTTTGAACACGTTAAACAACACGCCATTAACCATAAAAACGTAAAACTGCACAACATAAACCAAACAAATCATTTGACAAATAGCTGTATGTTGTAACGGGATAATATAGCATAACATTTCACGTTCCTTGCAGTTCATTAATTATGATGACATAAAATAATACGATCAGACATACAGGTAATACAAAAACGAATAAATTACCTCATCCGTGATCATGATTCATTAATTCCATTTAGATACATTGCTATGGTGAAAACGCATTAAAAACGACATCTCCCATCGTCACCTCCTTCATAGCGTCATCAAGCTTCGCCTTTGTTATTGTTGAAACTGCGCCCTCTTGTGGTCAAATACCAAAGTTACATAGTGGAGCTTTAAATAAAATATCTCACTTGGCATTGAACTTTGAGCTTTATAATTTTACAGAAATTATTTATACTCTAACAACAACATTACACACTAACTAAAGTTTGAAACATGGGATCACATAGAACGGGACCTTTAAGGGTACAGTGCAAAAGATGATTTGCCAAGGATAAGGCATTATGGCATGACTTCTGTAAAGTTGCTTTGAATAAAATGAAAACAAAAATTACTTGATAACAAAAATGTTATTTATTTAATCATATATGGTGCGTGGTTTTATTTTAAAATATCTAAAAACATGAGATGGGAGGAAAAAATATATTTGAATGCTTTTTTGTTCTTTCGCAAAAGTCTTGCAATACCCTGATAAACTTTGCATTCGCTCGCAAAACCTTTGCGTTCCCTCGCAAAACTTTTGAGTTCTTTGCGAGAGAATGCAAAGTTTGTCTGGGGAACACAAATGTTTTGAGAGGGAATGCAACGGTTTTGTGAGTGAACGCAAAGTTTGTCTGGGGAATGCAAAACTTTTGCAAGAGAATGCAAAAGCACTGAATTTTTTTCCCTTCCATCTCCTATTTTTCCCATCATCACCTGTCTCTATTAAGAGCTCCATACTTTGTGCCTGACATGTCATCTATTCTATGGCAAATCTTCCACTTGGTCTGTTATTGTGGTATTGCCTAATCTACATTCCTAAATGTCATTTAAAATCAGAGCTATAGCTGTGGTTGGTTGCTTTTCATGTTGGTCAAACTTTTCTCTTTTTTAATTCTCAGTTCAGAATGAAAGCTTCAACTGATGATGGGTGATTCAAAGAGTTTTTTACTAGACTTAATCATAATGTGAGGAAAATAAAAAATCCTTTCGATGAGGAAGTTCACAATGCAAAACTCACCACTTCTCTGTTCAGGCAAATGGTGGTTCAAATATGGAAATTACCCAAATACTGTATTAAAAAAAAACAAAAAACTTGTTCAGTATGGCATCTTCTATAAGCTAATTTTGCAACTATATATTTCACAGTTGTAATTTTACTTCTAATACTTGTGACATCTTAAAATTGTGACTTTATACTGTATTTCACAATTATGACTTCATATCTCATAATTGCAACTTTATTTCTCTGAAGTGCGTTTTTTTTTCTTCTTTTTTTTTCTTATAATTCTTTGTTTATAAACTGTCACAATAAGACACTGGCACTTACTATTCTGACTTTATTTTGATGTCTCTTTATTTTTTTGTGTTATTCAGCTCTTCTGCACATTCCTGTCATCACCAGATACTGTGCCCAAAATCCTTCATCATCCAGCTCAAAATGTTCACTGCTGTGTTCAGTGTTGAATGTGTGTGATGCGACTCTCTCCTGGTACAAAGGAATCAGTGTATTGTCCAGCATCAGTGTGTGTGATCTCAGCAGAGGTGGGAGTAAGTCACACATGTGCAAGTCACAAGTAAGTCTCAAGACAAGTCTTAACCTTCAAGTCTCAAGCAAGTCCGAGTCAATTTTGTGAAAAGCAAGTCAAGTCAAGTCAAGTCACTGCTTTATGTCAAGCAAGTCAAGTCAAGTCATAGCTTGGGTCACAAGTCACTGGCAAGTCATACAAACGTTTGACGATTTCACTGAATTTATATATTAAAATAAGTTAAAACTACATAAGCTGTGGACTATGGTTTTATTTGCAACATTTTTTTTTAAATATGCATTTCCACATACAGCTGAGTGGTTACTACAATAAAAAAAAAAAAAAAAAAAAAAAAAAAAAAAATTCAAACTACATAGCCTAAAATGTAAATGTAACTGAAATTAGGCTAACATTAAAGCATGAAAAATAAATATGCCTCAAACATTGCAGAAGACCATTAAAAGGTATTACACAATTCACAATTCTAGTATAATGGTTCCTATGCCACCAAATGGCATTCTTCAAACTGGCATCCCCTTTATGGAACATGAACACATCACAACAAGTTAGATCTTTCCTTTTTAACAAAAGAATAACAAGAAAAAAACAGTAATAATTGAATTGACACAAAACTTACACCTGTCAATCAGGTGGATTGACTATTGTACAATAGTAATCTGTGTGAGTGAGTGATTTATTAATATTTGTGAATGAATGTGTGTGTGCATGTGTATGTGTGAAAAGTGTATTGTTTGCATGTCCATGGTTGTGTTTGACTGTGTGCGTGTGTGTGTGTGTGTGTGTGTGTGTGTGTGTGTGAGAGAGAGAGAGAGAGAGAGAGAGAGAGAGAGAGAGAGAGAGAGGTGATTTGATTGAGTGTGATTGATTCATTAATATTTGTGAGTGAATGTGTGTGCGTGTGTATGAGTGAAGAGTGTATTGTTTGTTTGCATGTGTGCATGGTTGTGCTTGCAAGTTTGAATTTTTGTTTTGTTTATTTGTGTATGCATGGTTCGGTTCGAAAGTCTGTATGTTTTTTTTCTTTGTGTGTAGGTGTCTTTTCACAATCTTTTAGTGGTATTAACTAGCGATTTCTTTTTACTTATATGCCCTATATACTAGCGTTATAAGCTAAACAGTTTTTAGAGATAAAACTCTTTACATTCGATTATCATGAAAACAAATCCCAGAGAACGGTAGACTGTATAATGCATTATTAATTATTATTAAATTACAGTTAAATTTTTTTAAATATTTCTTTTAACATTCAAGTCAACCCTGGGATAGCAGACTATATTGGTAGCATATAACTAGACAGTACAAAGGGATGCATGCAGGTAAGAAAAACTGGAATATGGCATATTTTAACATATTTTAACCCGATTTTCATTTTCATTTTCAAGAAAATATTTTTTCTCTGTGCTTTTGTATGTAAGGGATTATTCAGATCATAAAAAAATCATTAATCCAAGGCACTCGAATATTATTAAAAATATATAGAAAGCCTTTATTTTATCATGGCTTTAATATTTTAAAATCAGGTGACAAGTTGCACAACTATGCGTTGTGGCTAATGAGCCTTTGTCAGGGTGTGTGACCAAAACCCCTAAAATACACGGATAAAGTGACCCAAGATTTGACCCGGGTTCGTTTGATTTAGGTTCATTCACTGCCAGTCTATGGAATTATTCTTGTGCCAATAATAATGAACGTAGCTTTTCAAGAAACTAATGGAAATATAAATTGAAACTGAATAAAATATCTTTGAAACTGAAAAAGAATAAATCGCAGGCAAATTTTTTGACTTCGTTTTTAATACACTGCATGTTTTGCTAACTATTTCTCATATTTCAATCGCTGATCTGAACTTACAAATGCGCTTCCAGAGTTTTCATTTGCGCTTCTGAAGTTTTCGTTTACGCTTCTGGAGTTTTCGTTCGCCGTTCTGACACATTTCTCTCGTGGGGGTGGGGCTAGTGGCAGTGTGTTCTCATTGGCTACTGAGGTTTTGACTGGCAGCTTCTTCACCTGGAAGTGAAGACGTCAGTGTTGTGTTTACATGTGTGGATTTAAGCGGCTGTAATCGCAGCTTTCTATTTCATTTTAGTGATATTAAGTTAGGTTTGTTTTTTTAATTTTATCTGTATTTACCTGCTGCTACTACTTTGTCGATAGAAGCTTTTAGGAGCACAAGAGATCTATTCAGTCTATTCAGGTGTAATTGTACATTAAAGTACTGTATATAATACTTAAAATATTGTAGTGTCCAATGTTTTCAGAGAATATTTGTTTATTCCTGATTATTATTCTGCATGTTAGGCTCTGATTAGGTTGAGCTGTTACAATTTAAAGAGAATACTAGCAAACGTGTGTGATATATTCATCCGTCAAGAAAGTTTCACTTAAGGTAATCAAGGTTGGCAACCATGGCCATCACACTACTCATTGTTAGCATGATATACATTTACACCATCAAAATTAATGATCACTTAAATAAGAGGAATTTAAACAATATGAAAATTACAATTCTGGCCTGCTGTCAGATGATACAGACCTCAAAGGGCATTTCCTTACATATGTCACCCAAAGAATGTTCTTGTTGCCATTTTTTTTTTTGATAATTGAATTTAGTTATTTCATTTAATTAATACTATCTTCTAACATTTAAAATTGTAAATATATTTTAACAGTCATCAACCGTTTCAGTTGTGACTTCTACAACCAGTTAAATGAATGTAATTGAAAATAATGAATTCCAATAAATGTACATTCTTTATTGTCACTAAAGCATATACACAAGTATCAGAGTGAAGGTCTTGGATGCAATTATGCTGTGACAGGAAAGACCAGAATCCACAAAACATTAACTGCATAATATACATGTAATGCACAGTATTCTCATCATATACATTACTATACAAAGTGCACAATTACAAATACAGAATACATTTAAAAAATTCATATACATTTTCAATGTTGCAATGATTCTTTGAGCAGTTCCTGTTGCAGTACAAGTAACAAAGCAGTGACTGGATACAAGCAGTACAAGGATAGTCCACCCAAAAACATGAGCATTCTCTCATCATTTACTCACCTTCATGCCATCCCAGATGTAAATGACTTTCTTCTTCACATAAACATAAACAAAGAGTTTTAAGGAAATAATCCTGTGAGTCCATAATACAAGTGGATTGTAACCCATGTACGTAAGACAGTTGGTCGGAAGTGATTTTTAATAGTTAAAACAGTTTACATTATTAGTATTTCTTTTATCTAGCCTGTTGTTTGACTTCAGAAGGCATTGATTCATCCACTGAGGTCGCATGGATTACCGTCACGCTCACTGTGTGTGGTTTAAAGCGTCTTTAGGTCTCACAGAGATGGATTACTTTCCTTACAATCTTAATTCGTGTTTATCTGTAGAAAGAAAGTAAAATGCATCTGGGACAGCATGAGGGTGAGTAAAATAAGTGAGAATTTTATTTTTGGGTGAACTATGCCCTTAACATTCATATGCTGTTGGTATGCTAATCCAAGATCAGTAATAATTAATAAGAATAAAGTGCAACCTCTTGTGTACTTGTGAACTGTGTTTGTTTTAATCTAGAGGAAATTAAAATATTTGCTAGTTTATAATATTAAAATAAAATAAATCAGGTGTCTGAAGATCAAGATCCCAGTCATTCAAAGGTGATGTGTCTGAACAGAGTAAGATTATTGTCTGATAGGGACAGTGGATCTCTGGTACTATCACTCCATCCTCTGTGTCAGCATCATAATTCTGTTTATGGAAAAGTTGCTCCACTCCCTGGAAAATGAGAGAGGAAATGTATTATAATCTAACAATACAATGCTTTGAACTCCCACATACAGTAACAAGTTGCAGACTTAAAATATTTATTCCAGAACAAATTATATGTTTTAAGAGATTTTACAGTACTAAATATTTACCTCGGAGTCATGCAGCATTTATCATCTGTAATACTGTTGTGTAACCAGTAGATGGCTGTATAGCCCTATATATAAACATCCATGGCTGTGTATTCCCTAGTTGCTGGATGTTTTCAGACATAATTACTTGCATGTATTAAGTTTTTAATTTGGATATATATTTATTATTAAAGACTGTTAAAGATTAAACATTTTTCTCAGAAATGTTCATTTGAAGTGCAATTTTTTTTTTTTTTATCAATTATTATTATTATTAGTCAAATATGGACACAGAAAATGCCTTTTGTTACTCATACTACCTACATATAATAGCTTTATCAGTCATCTTTATCTCACAGAAATAATCAGAATAAATATTGCGACTAGGATACTTCAAAATAATTGAGTGTTTACATATTATGAACAGAGATGTGTTCTGTGGTCAAGTCGTGTCTCTCCTCTTTCAAAAACTCTGCATCGCAAATTAATCATAAGTTGATAAATTCAGGTTTAAATAGCTTTATTGGCATGGTAAAAAAGGCTTTACATTGCCAAAGTTGAATCAGGCAGTGATTGACAGCACTCTGGTCCTATGGCATCGGTCATTGACTGATACAGTACTTTGTGTAGTGTAGGCTACAGTACAGATACTGTACAGTACTCTAGCCCAATGTTGTTTGGGGTGGCTGGGGGGAAATATGATCTAATCGAAGACTGTAACTGAATGTAGATAAACAAGTCATGTAATGATTGGGCTAACAGTCAAATCAAGACAACATAGCTGTATAATGTTATGGGCTCTCACTGAGCTCTAAAATGCCTCTCCACCTGAAAAAAGCCAGTACTGTATTATTATAAATAGTATTAGTAGCCTATAGTATTTTAAAAAAAATCAGACTTACCACGAGTAGGCTATCCAGTATCCTGATGGCGACGACGATGACTAATGATAATGATATCATTCGTCTGTACTATTCCTTCTATTTTAAATCATCTCAACAATATAGTGTAGCAGCAAATAAATACAGATATAAACTTAATATCACTAAAATGAAATAGAAAGCTGCGATTACAGCCGCTTAAATCCAAGCGGGAAGGAAGTCGACCGGAAGTTGAAGTCGGCCGGGTGCCGCCATCTTGAGCGGAACTTCACTTGCGTTAGCAATCCCATTGACTTCCATTCATTTTGGTGTCACTTTGACAGCGAATAACTTTACATCTGAGGCGTTTGAAGACTCCATTTGTCCATTTTTTATTTCTAAAGAAACAGGACAATGTATAAAATGCTCCATTACCTTGTAGCTTATGTTATGGCCCCGTAGAAGCAGTTTTTGTAAAAGTAGGCTAATGATTGCATCATAACCACGCGACTCTCTGTCGCACACTAGAGAGATTACCGTATGGACGGGAGGAGAAGCTCGCGGGCAATCGGGGAGACACGGAGTCAAAATGACAATATAATTAATCGGAATACCTAGCAAAAGTTGCTCATGCTCCATGCTCATGGACAGCTCCTAATCACACTCTCCGTCTCTGCAAGATTCGGAAGGGAATGATTCAGATTTCTCTTGGCACAGCTACTAGAAGACAGACGGGTTGCTCACGTGGTCCGTGTAACGCTTTGCTCGGTTTGAGTCTGCGCGTCAGGAAAGGAAGTGCTAAGAAATCGCTGAAAACGGGCTTCACTTGTCTCAACTGAGTTCCAATGGGGTCGCTGTGTCCATTTCTTTTACTGTCTATGTATGCATCAGACGTTTAGCCAACGTTCCGTGGGCGTGACGTCTGAGGCTGAGACTGTTATACTTGACGCGCTCGCCGTTGTACTATTCTGTGAAACGACAGGGGGCGACTCGAGTAATTGTCCTCTAAACCATCAGGAATCAGCAGTGAGAAGAAGAAAGCTATACACACGTGATAATGTTTATTTTAGTACACCACCACCAATACCACACTACAAAAAGAATCGTGTAAAACCCAGTAAACCCTGTGATACTAGTGACAATAAAACAAAATATATGGATATGAGAATGTGTATAAAACATAACTAACTTATATTAACGATCTCTTACATATTTTTTAATTTCACTAAACATTTCATTAAGTTTCGTGAACATTTTTATTAAACATCCCAGCTAACAATGACCTGGCGGTCCACCAGCGTTTTTTGGGCGGCACAAAGTTAGCAGTTTGACACGGCCGGACCTCCGGCGGCACACCATCGGCAACCCGACCAATCTGAAAACCCCGTCGGTCTGCCAGCGTTTTTTGGGTGGCACGCCACCAGCGGTTTTCCGCGGCTGGGCCACCGTCGGCACACCAGTGGCAAGCCGATAGTCGGTCCACGTGTTTCTGTGCGCTTACAGGACATCTTTTATTTATAAATGTATATTTGTTTTAATTTATTTTTACAGTTAAAAAGAATCTGAAAGCACAGAATAAAAAAAATGGTGAAACTGACCTAGCTGCAGCAATATCAAAAGCAAAATGTTGGTGATATAAAAAATACTGCCTATGAGCATTTTTAGCATGCGTTCAAATGAAATATGGGGCTTGAGTGTTCGTAAAAACAACAACAAAAAATATTTAAATTATAAAAAAAAGCCACAATTGTCCCACTATCACGTGCAGTTGTGGTAATTTGCACATATGAATGGGTCATAGAACTTCAAAATGAGTTTTAAATTCATGATTTAATAATGAGATTTTTATTCAAGTAATTTCTTATTCTAGATGTTTATGTTTGTAAATGCTGTGTGACTGTGACGCGTTATAATGTGCGTGCGCGTGAACACTCGAGTCGCCTTCAAACCCATGCTTCAAACACGGAAGCGGAGATGAGTTGCCATGGAAACGGCGCGGGACCGCACTACTGCAACTGTCAGCAAAACTCCGTCTCTCGCTGTTGCTTTCACTGCTTTCAGGTGAGTTTAGCCTCTAAAATCACACAAATAATACACTCAACTGTTCTTGACACTTATCTTACTTGTAATTGACACGCTTCTGTTGAATATTTACTTTATAGAAATGGTTTAGTGTCTTCGAAAAAGTCCGTTAGCATCTCAACTGTTTTCAGAAGAGGTAGGCTAGCTGCTAACTTTATAGCTTGAGCTTTTGTTTATGAAAGTTTGGGCCTTTAATCACATCTAAATGTGTAGATGAGAGGTTTTGATAGTTTTGTAAAGATTTTGCTTGGACGTGAGCTAATTTATTTAACGTAAACGTACTGTTAATCGGTGACGTCACTTACATGGAGTGCTTAAAAATTGCTGAAACTAGCTCAATGGTTAACAAATAAGTTATTGATAAAAATTGTTCTGTGATTTCAGCAGCAACACAAATAATCCATGTAAAACAGAGGAAAGCTCCAAAATGTCAACATTTCTGAAGAAAGCTGCTGCCAGAGAAGTGGGAAACACAGGTGAGGTGAGGAAGCTCATTAAATAACAGAAGATTTTCTTTTTCCCGAAAATACTAGTTAATGTTATCTCATTGGTATTTTTGTCAACTTGTTCTCTTTCATTTAGGACTAGTTTTATATTTCTATTTCCATCTGATTAATCGTGGGCCTCATTAATGAGAGTAGGCATTTATGAATAATTTTGGAAATATTAAATAAAATATGAAAAATATTGCACTGTTGATCAAACTAGTCTAATGTTTCAAAAGGAAGTTTGATTTGTTTTGTGTGTATCAATGTCAGATGGATAAATTGATATTAGATGCAGTTCAGGGTAGGATCAAGTTTCTCTCTGTGAAAAAGAATGTGTGTAATACTCCAAATAGTTTCTGTGTTTTAATGTGTGTGTGTGTGTGTGTGTGTGTTTGGGTAGCGTGTGTATGCATGTATCCACACATGCTCAGGTCCAAGGGCTCAATGTTTGCAAGCACACATACACATATGTGTACATAAATATAATGAACATGTTCATATTTTACTTAATATTTCCAAAATTATTCATAAATGCCTACTCTCAGATAAATGAGGCCCACGATTAATCAGATGCAAATAGAAATATAAAAACAGTCATAACTGAAAGAAAACAAGTTGACAAAAAGATTGAATCCAGAATTGGGTGATAATATAGCATAACAACTGATTTATAAGCTATTTTTTGTAGGCCAGTTATTTTTGACCGGGAACACCACAAGTGTTATAGGGTTTTAAACACAACACAATGAAAAAGTAAACCTAAAAACATACATTTTGTTATCCTAATTAAGAAATCATTGTCTATTTTTTCTCTTTTCTGCATTTCACTTCTGCTGTAGCTTCTTTCCTTTTAATAAACCTGTCATTGTATAATAATATTGTTGGCTCTGTGACAAATGGTTTGTTGTGTTCCTAGATCCTCCCATGCTGATGTCCTGCACCATAGCAGAGTTGAGCTGATCATCATATCTGAGGCGCTATCACCCATATGACTAGTGAGTAAAACCAAGCCAAAGACACATTTCCACTTGTGGACAATAAAGGAACTAAACTAAAACTTCAAACATACTCTAATGTTGTTGGTAAAAAAAATAAAATGTTTTGAATGAAGTCTCTTATGCTCACCAAAACTGCATTTATTTAATTAAAAATACAGTAAAAACAATAATATTGAGAAATAATATTAAAACATTTAAATAACTGTTTTCTATGGAGAAGCATCACATTATCCTTCAGAAATCTTTCTAATATGATGATTTGATGAAACGTTTATGATTATTATCAGTTTTGAAATCAGTTGTGCTGCTTCACATTTTTTTGTTTTTCAGGATTATTTGATGAATAGAAAGAAAAAAAAACATTTATTTGAAAAATCTTTACTCTCTCTTCTGGTCAATTTAATGCATCCTTGCTGAATAAAAATATTTATTTTCTATTCTTATAAAAATAATAATTCTATTGAACCCAAACTTTTGAATAGTAGTGTAAACTACCATTTATATATGTTGGGTCTATTTAACAATTAATCCTGGAGAGAGAGAAAAGAAAATGGATTAAACTGTTAGACTGGTTTACACAGAAATATTAATCAGCACAACTGTTTTCAACATTGATAATACTCAGAAATGTTTAGGACGTTTGCATTGTGAGAATGTATAGTATTCAAATATAAAAATGCTGACTCGTTAGGTCATGTTTTCTCATTAAAATCTGACGATTTCCTATTAATTCAATAGAATGTAAGGGAATAACTCTAGAATAACCTTCCTGATAATGTTTGGGGCCCAGAAACATGATCCTAATTTAAATCTAGATTAAAGACACATTTCTGTAGCCAAGCATTCAATTTACACATCTCATAATCTTGCACTTCAGTTATATGTGATGAAATAATAAAAAGTGCACATGATCATCTTTTGCCTAAAATAATATGACAGCAGCTATGCTAATCTTTCTCCTGTTGCTTCCCTGTCTCTATCTCAGGATGCTCAGCAAGTTCACTAGAGATTACAGCAGCTCCAGTGTGGATCCAGCCTCACTCGTGAAGACTTCTAATGACACCAACACTCACAAAGACTTCAGATGGTGGCAACTATAGATGGACACAAAACTGCCAGATATTATCCTTACACTGCATTGGCCCGGTTTCACACACAGGGCTTAGATTAAGACAGGATTAGGCCTTAGTTAAATTAGGATATTTAAGTAGCTTTTTAAAATGTACTTTAGACATTACTGTTGTGCATCTTGAGACAAAACAGTGGCCCTGAAATATTTTAAGATATGTGAGTGCAAGTTGCTTCCAGTTAAGACAGTTCAAACATGCATTTTAGTCTGGGACTATCTTAAGCCTTTTCTGTGAAACCGGGTAAGGTAAGGGAAGGTTTGCATGACAGTTTTGCTGACAAATAAACAGGAATATCTTAGTACACGTAACTAAGAGAAAGAGTAAACATTGTTCTAACATATTACCAACATTGTAAGAATAGCGAGTTGAAAATCTGCAAACTTACCCTTTAAAAATGTTGAAGGATAGCAATTAGGACTTTAAACTCATGACTTGTATTATCTTATGGACATTACTTTGTTGCCAAAAGATGCTCTCCAGTGAGTAGCAGTCGCCTCCGGCTGATTAAAGGATATTTTGCGATTGTATAACCTTGAACATGCATTTTTTGTAAAGCTGCTATGAAACAATTTGTATTGTGAAAAGCACTATATGGTTTTACTATGGTACAACTGTACCAACCATGTTATTTATTTATTTTTCAAACCATGGTTCAACTAGTAATATTGCTGTAAAATTATGGTAATCATGACTATAAACGTATGTTTTTAAATCTTGGTTGTTGTGAAACCATGGTTCATTTTGTTAGCAACTATGGTTTTACTGCAAATGCTGTGGTAGAACCATGGTTAATTTTCATAAGGGTACAACTTATAATGTACTTGACTAATAGTCACATTGGATAAAAGAATCTGATAAATGTAATGCAAATGTATCCATTTCATCTGTTCACTGAAAATTAATTTAATAAAAATAAATTTGCAACTGCTATTGAGACTGGTGTACATTGCTTTTTTTATCCATTATAGTGAATTTTGGTTAGCATGAGTAACTGATTATAAACCGTGGACCGACCGTGGTCCGCCAGAAAACACTTATTATAAACCAGCGGCACGATAGCGGACCACCGTCGGGAAAGCGGCGGCTGCCGCTGGAGGTCCGCTAGAATAACGATGAGCAAAACGCCAGTGATCCGCCGGCGGCGTCCGCCAGTGGGCCGCCAACTTTGCCACCGGTGGTCCGCCACTGGCCCGCTGGACTCATGTTAGCTGGGATGGACCTTTATGTTCATTAAAAATACTTTTTATGCTATTGTATGCTCATTTTTTTATATGTAAGCAACTCATTTAGACGTGCAAACTGAGATGGTGCTCGATGCAGAGCCAAATGGGAGGAGCTAGAGCTCCAGCCCCTCCCCTTGCTGGAGCTCCAGCTCCTCCCCTCGCTGGATTTAGTGAGCGGGGATTCGCTGCAGCTAGAGGTCTAGCTCACCCTTGCTGGATCTAGTGCGAGTTCAACCGTGATGGAAGGACGAGTTTGTTTTGATGCGCAAGATGCTGGCATACATCATATTGTATTTTTCTCTAATATTTATCGTGATTATGATTAAATATTTATCGTTTCTGTGACAAACGCGTAAACACCTAATAACAACATTACTCACACTATGTGTGTGTGTGTGTGTGTGTGTGTTTGTTTCTAAAAACGGTTGAAACTTTGTATCTATGTATTATTTTATCTTTATAACGGTTTCGTTGTTTTCCTCACTTTTAAAGCTGCTTTGGACAAAAGCGTCTGCTATTATTATGTAAATTACTAGACTTAAAAGGCAATGTGAAAGCTTAGATAGTGCACGGTGTGCACCCCTATTTATTTTTTGTCCACCGCATTTACGTGTGTGTTATTTGTGAATTAATCTAAATCATCTGATTAATTTATGAAATAAAAAATAATAAGACTATACCTAATCTGCCCTATTTGTAGAAGTAAAAGCATACTCCAGCAACAGGCCAGTTGTAATTATTATTATTTTTTTGTTATATTGTAAATTTAAACTGTAATTTTGGGTAGACTCAACCTTCATGTGGTAGGCTATGCATGAAGCTATTTTAATGAAATGGAAACCAGCAGTTTTAAAACCAGCTATGTGACCCCCCCACACAGAGGAAAAACAAGATAACAAATGTGCTCTGAGATTAGTGAGGCATCCACTCCAACCACATTTGGGAGAAGATATGTGATTTAATAGTCACATACTCTCCCACAAGAGTTGAGTTGGATTTATTATCCTAAATTATTTTTGTATCTTCTGTTATAAAGAGAAGATTGATATTTCGTTAATGAAATAAATAAGAACATATTGGAAAAAATGAACAACTCAGGTTATGTTATGTTAGATGTGTTTTTGTTTAATTATGAAGATAGCCTATTAACAAATATACATTTTAATATATTAGCCTATATAAAAAAACATTACAGGACAATATAAAATATATTTAAAAATAGGGCCTCACTGATTAATTTTGCCTGGGGTTTTATTTATATGTGGAAATAAATCTGATATTGGATGTGCATTTTGGACCTGCCGTGTGCGGACAGATCATTCTGGCAATGTCGTAGGCTACGTCATTAACGTGATAGGCCGTTTCTTTAAGCTTTTTCCTTCTCCATATCTTCCCAAGAAACTGTTGCATATCGCTAAAATGCAAACGCATATCAAACTGATCTTTTCTCTCTCTTTTGCTATTTATCTTGGCCTCACTGTAGAAGTAACCATGGCAACTGATAGAGTTACCACCTAAAATGGCGGCGCCTTCCCGGAATGCAACGCTGCGGGAAAAGATCGTGACGTAACTCTTTGATAGCGAGAAAGTTAACCTGCGCATGCGCGGCCCCGCCCACTAAATCCAGCGAGGGGAGGGGCTGGAGCTCCAGCGAGGGGAGGGGTTGGAGCTCTAGCTCCTCCCATTTGGCTCTGCATCGAGCACCACTTGTGCAAACTGGGTGCTGCGTGGTGAGAAGTTCGAGCTCGGCCAGATTCGGCTCGAAGTCATATCTTCGGATGCGGCGCCGCGCGCGTTGTTACAAAAAATGTCGCGCACACCGCCAGGCGAAATTGGGGCTGCGTTCCAAACCGCATACTCAATGAGTAGGTACTTAATTTCAATGAGTACTTACTTAACGAGCGCTAAAAGAGTAGGTACTTTATAGCCAAATCTCGTTGAGTATGAATGCGAACCGGACATCTGCCATGTTGGCGTTATCATGTGACCTACGACGCGTTATCACACGCGCAACAACTTAAAAGATTCGAACGGACACGTTTAATTCATCTATCTGTAAATATCTTGATATTGATTAAACTTGCTCATTTTGTGGTCTTTTTGAAGAAACTGCTGCCCATTTATTTTGTGAATACATTTAGGGTTGATTTAAATTATTTTATTTAACCTTACTAATGTGAACTACCGTTTTATCCATAACGATGTTATTTATTTTTATTACGAAATCCCAAAATTGTCATCTCTTGAATATGTTGTTAATTTTTTATATCCAAATATATTCATCCACAAGCAAAAGTGGCTAACTGCTTTATTTTTTCCTCTTTTTCTTGTTGAATTTAACTGTCGTTTCATCTCTCAGGCCTATAAATAACAAAAAATGCTTTTTTTAAATGTATTATAATGAATTATTTAAGGAAATATATATTAAGATATTCAACCTTGTAGGTTCTTTTTTCCTATGTAAAAAATCTCATATTATGTATGCAAACCAATTATATATATATATATATATATATATATATATATATATATATATATATATATATATATATATATTGGGTTTGCATACATAATGAGATTTTTTACAGATCTCATAACATCAGTAACTCAACAGCCCTACCTAGAACGGGTTTCCTCAGCGTTTGTAATGTCTGCACAAAGGGCAGCTGTGCGAAGATTCGCCTTTGGAGGAAAACTGTTGATTTTATACTCGAAAATTTTAAGTATCATTAATATTAAAAATGAATATTACCTCAGAATGAATTGCATTTCTATCCCACCCCAAAACATACAATAATAACAACGATAAATGCTGACCAATACTTAATTATATGACTTTTTACTGAAAATTATATGATCAATAAAACAAACAAATTGTAATGTATGTCATATGACATAGCTATGCATGATTGAATACACTCTAGATGTGTATATAATGAACATATCTACATCTTCTTTCAAACAATTAAATCAAACATTAATTAAATAATTATATTTTATTTACTGACAACAATGAGAAATATTAATAAATTAGTAAAAGAATGAATGAAAGTCACCATCACACAATAAACAAATGCATAAGTCAACACATGAAACAAGCTTTATTCAAACTACAATCATGTATGTATGTAGACTACAGGCACTGAACCCCACATCCTTCTGCCATCTCAACACAGTGGTTCCCATTCTGCGGCTTTATTCTGATGAATCAGCTGACCGCCAGAGGTGAGCCGTTCCCTCGTGCCGGAGGTTGTTGCGTGATGTGTTGTGCTTCACAATCTGAGGCAAGTGGAGTGATGGAGGGACCATCTCCAGGATTCAGCTCTGTGCTCCTCATCCTCAGTGCGTCACACCAGCCCGCTGACATTTCAGATCCTACAAAATGCACAAACATAACACAAAAGCAGTCATTTTAACCACACAATGTCATTTGATTTCAGTATTATTTAGAAGACAAAAACGCTTTTTTTCCACAAATGCCGCCATCATCTTCCCTTGCAGGTCCTGCTCCACCACAAAAGTTGTGCGGCAAATGCACAGAAATCAAGAATCAGAAAAGTGCTGCAATAGCTCTGTTTGAAACTACAATAATTAAAATAAACTACAACTTAAGATTTAAATAGTTGTTATTCATTTCTGTAGTATACTCACTCAAAGCCTTCATGAGCAACTCTCCACCAGATAAACACACATCTGTTCATCTGACCCTGTAACATCCAGACAAGATCCACGTTACCTCTGTGATTTATGAACTCAACACTACATTTACATGTTGAGGTTGTTTTAACTTTTTATACAACATAAATGTTCCTCAATTTATCAACAGTACTAATGAACAAATAAAATAGATAACTTATGTTTAACGTTAGTTACTTTATAGATTTGTTCTACATAATAGCACACATTTCACTCAGATGTCTATTTCATGTTGTGATATTTCAAGATTTTCCTGTCAGATGTAAATAGACATTTAAAATAAGCGTCTTTTATGTATGGTTTGTTTATGTAAATCCACTTTAGAGACGTAACTTACGTGTCCTTACTGGAGCTCCCCTGTTAGCTAACGTTATACATAATAAAACGTGTTTTTACAGCAAAATCACGACTATACTATACTGTGTAACGTCTTTACACCTTCAACAATTCAACAGTTTACTCTACAGTAGTTCAACACTTGCAATTTTAACAAAAGGAACTGTGTTTACTCACATCTGAAAGCACCCGCGTCGCTGATCTCTGCGATGTTTTATAATGACGTATCCTCTCGCGTGGCTTCCTGGGATAGAAGAGTATCCATCGGATGAGCACTCAAAAATCTGGCCGGAAGAAGTAAGCCATCCGGGAACTTCTCGCCTACTCTTTTATGAATACTGATGTTTGGAACGTACTGCTTCCTTCACGTACTGTTTTCGCCTACTATATAGTAGGAAAGTAGGCATATTGGAACGCACTTAAGTCCGAATCTCGCGATAATTCGTACGTCACCCAGGTAATTCTCGCCTACTCTTTTGGATTCGTACATACTTTTTCGCTCGCCTACTCTTTTTCCCATACTAAATAGTAGGGAAGTATGCGGTTTGGAACGCAGCATATGACTTTACCGCTAAACAAGGAACTGCATCTCATCTCGGCAAGAAACAGTTTCAGGGTTCATTTCAAATAAGTCTTTACCTCTTTAGACTCGTGAAGGGTTAGCAGGTTGCAGGTTCTTGAAGAAAATGCATCATACATTTGTTTTTTTTTCTGTCTGTGGATATTGTACTTAACTGGTAAGGTGTAAAGGTTTGTTTTTTTAGTTACTGTTTTATTAAAGCATCATCATTGTGACTGTGAATCTTTTTCTATACTTGTTCTCCAGGTGTGTTTGGTGCTGAGGCCGGTGAAACAGAGACAGAATCAGTGATGGAGGGAGATTCTGTCACTCTACACACTGAGGTTCCTGAACTACAGAGACATGTGATCAGGGTTCTCAAGTGTTATCAAAAGCTTGGAGTGAGATCACATGTGGTTGGGGGAGGAGCCTAATGGAGCCCCGCCTCCACCTGTCCCCGCCCCCCAATTTTACCCATTGTTCATAATTAACCCGCACAAATTGAAATTATAACAATTGGCAAATCTAATAAATGACAGAGCAATTCATCACATCAAATATACTCTTTAATGTTATATTTCAAAATTACAAATAAGTTATACAAAAATTACAAAAATATAATAAATTGCTCCAAACAGTTTGGAAAAACAAATATTTTTGCATTTTGAATATGTCTAGTCGAAACGGTATAATGATTTATTGTGTGGTGGGACATTGTGAACAAATGACATATTAGAGTATTATTAAGGTGTGTGTGTGTGTGTGTGTGTACACAAGAGTGTTTGAAAAATACAAATGCAATGGCAATGATTAATGTATGTTTTGACAGGATATTACCCAGAGCACTCTGCTTTAATACGTATGTAGCCTTAATGTAACTAGAAATACTATTAATACAGTACAATATATAATTTAAAATAAAATAAAATAAATAAATTTAAATTTATTTAAAATAAAATGAAGAAATACATACCCAGAAATACATCCTTCCCATACCCACTAACATTTCCCTTAGTTTCAGATAACGTAAGCTAGCCAAACTGAGCCAAAGCTTCTGGCCTGGTTGCAAAGTAGTTGTAGAGTTTTTGATTGCATCAATAGGCCTTTTTCACGGAAGTTAGAACACACATCCGGTTCAGCGTTTGTTGTGTAAAGCGACTTCCGGTCGAAACAGCAATGGCTGAAGCAACATCGAGGTGTCACTGTAGCATCCCTCATTGCACAAATAATAATCAGTGACAACCATATTTGAGTTTTAATGCTTTTCCAAGCGATGACTGTCTGACAAAGAAGTGGATGCATGCTATTTGACACGTAGAGGTCCCGACGTTTAAGATCACTAGAAGTAGCACGTTTGTTAGCCGATGCTAATTACACTGCCGCTACTTATATTTTTGTTTCTTTACAAAAAGACGCCACAAAGTACGGCGTTCTGTGGTACAAACGCCGCAAATTACGGCTTTTGCAAAGCAAAATCGCCGTCATTATCGCTGTTTTTTTTATCCAGTCAACAACGCCGTTTCTGACGCCGCAGGCCATCCATAATGCGCCGTAATTTGCGGCGCTTCTGTCTGACAAAGACGGCGTAAAAAGCGGTGTTTTGTATAATATTATAATCAGCCCCTCCCTTTTCTTCAAAGTTCAGCCCATACAATGAAGCAAATGGAAAGACATATGTAGTAGATTGTCGATCTGAGTGATAGGGTTCTGTTTTTCTAACGTTGTTAGGACTAGTGTTTGGACTTTTATCGTGTCATATTTTTTATTTCTTCATTATAAAGAAGGTGCGTGTATCCCCCTTTTTCCATGTGGGCTGATTTCAAACTTACTACCTTCAATAGGGCATTGGTCTGCGTGCACGGGCAGTGATGTTGTTTTGCTCTTAGTGACAGGGGTTCGAATCCAAGGTCCGACCGTATTATTTTTTCTCCATTTTGTTTCTTTTGTATTTGGTCTGTTGCTGTATAATTTTGGAAGACTACCCGGTAGCTGACAACTGATTGAATAGCAGGCGGTATATGCTACTTTTTACGGAAATGACAGCTGGTAGCCTAAAACAATGTGCTTTAATGCGTGTAGCAACTGTTACAGTATGCCTGCTTTGTGGGTCCGTTTGTATTGCTGATTATGATTTAGGCCTAGATGCTTCACGACATAGTCCATCTCGCTTTTTAAGATCATAAAATGCGCAACTTTTTTAAGCCTTCTTACAGTGGCCATTGTGGGTCCGTTTCTATTGCTGATTATAATGATTTGGAATGGATAGGCCTAGGTGCTTAACGATATAGTCCATCTTAGAGCTTAGATCGGGCCCAAAAAAATCAAGCCCGAGTGCCCGACCCCACCGGAGCCCGTGCACGTTGTGTCCGAGCCCTGCCCGGCCCGACACAAAACTGTAATTATGAGCCCGAGACCGATTTAAACTCGACCATTTTATAACCAGGGGCGGCGCCGGATAATTTTTAACGTGCTGAGGGGGTGCTAGATAAATTGCTATATAATACTATTAATAAATGAGCAAACATTGGCCACTTAATATTTAATATTAAATTATTTTAATGATCACAATTATTAAATTGAACAGGCACAACATTCAGCATTCAATCAAATATTCTTAAAGATTTATTATTAATAATGTTATTTCAACATAATATATCGTTATTTCAACTTAAAGGTGCATTAAGCAACTTTTCATGTTAAAAATACCCGTTTTTCTAACCCATACATGCTTAAACAATTGCCTGATGGGCTGAATGAGCCCTTCTATGATCTCTGAGATTGCCTCTATAATCCTGTACAGTAAAATAAATAAGAGGGATTCGGGACGGAATCGACTGGGCCTGACTTCATGCGCGTTCACGCTCACCTGGCTATGTCTGGCAGGTTTGTGTATTCGCCACCATTATCCGCATCAGCGAAGACAACTCAAGCGACTTTGGCAAAAGTAGAAGATGGATTCAAAGAGACCGGCTTCTAGTTCATCCCAAACCCCAACGCAAACTCCACGTAACCGCGTGCACAACTCTGGTTGCAGTTTCGCGTGTTGCCAGAAGGGGGCATAGTTCTGCAAAAACTCAGAGACTTGCGCAATGCACCTTTAAAAATGAGGTGATCAGTCAGTTTTTAAATGAGTCAGAAAAAGCAGCAAAGCCTGCAGGCTTGTAGTTTTGACACTGATTATTATATCATTGTGATTTCAAACAGAATTACATAGCAAATTGAGAAAGACTTTCAACTTCATGTCAGATTCCGGAATCCATTGCTTCAATAATGTATTTATATTCTTTTGAGTGATTTATAATCAAGTTAGTAATCAATAATCAGTATTTTTTCTTTCATATTAAATAATTTGAATGACTTCTTAAAGCATTTATTTTTACTTTTGGTGAATAGTGGTGAATGTTGTCTGCACCTCTCATTGAGAGAAAGAACATGTTATCGGGATGTTTTTGGAAACTGTTCTGTTTATAGTTCAAGCTTGACCAATTTCAACCATGAAGAAGCTGTGTGTGTGTGCCAGTATTATTTGTTACAGATCAGTATTGGTGGACAACTGGCACTATTGGTGAGGTGAACACAAGATGAAAGGACAAGCTGGCGTCTAGATAAAGCAGTTCTGTGACCTCATGGTGTCAGCCGTATCATTAATGAAGAGATGCTTCTGCCTATCAGTCCATTTGTGGAAATTTACTGTTTATCTATTTCTTAGCCAATCAGAATCATTCAACCTGACATGATGACGTAGTTAGTGACGTGTAAGCAGAGCCGGCCCTAGACCTTTGGGGGCCCTATGCAAAATTTGGTTGGAGGCCCCTTTGATCATTTTAAGACCTAAAGAAAAGCAATGACTACCTAATAACTATACGGTACATATTATTATTATATCTACTATGTTTGATGTCTAAAAGAAAAAAATTATGATACCACTGACTGAGCTGAGTGGCAGTGCAAGACTGAACACACACTAAGGAACTTGCTGAATAAAAAGACTGATAAAGTGATTTTCACTGACCAAATATAATTTATTTGACAACAGAGTTTAAGAGTCACAAACTACAGCATATATATATATATATATATATACATATACAGTGAGGAAAATAAGTATTTGAACACCCTGCTATTTTGCAAGTTCTCCCACTTGGAAATCATGGAGGGGTCTGAAATTGTCATTGTAGGTGCATGTCCACTGTGAGAGACATAATCTAAAAAAAAATCCAGAAATCACAATATATGATTTTTTAACTATTTATTTGTATGATACAGCTGCAAATAAGTATTTGAACACCTGTCTATCAGCTAGAATTCTGACCCTTAAAGACCTGTTAGTCTGCCTTTAAAATGTCCACCTCCACTCCGTTTATTATCCTAAATTAGATGCACCTGTTTGAGGTCGTTAGCTGCATAAAGACACCTGTCCACCCCATACAATCAGTAAGAATCCAACTACTAACATGGCCAAGACGAAAGAGCTGTTCAAAGACACTAGAAACAAAATTGTACACCTCCACAAGCCTGGAAAAGGCTACGGGGAAATTGCCAAGCAGCTTGGTGAAAAAAGGTCCACTGTTGGAGCAATCATTAGAAAATGGAAGAAGCTAAACATGACTGTCAATCTCCCTCGGACTGGGGCTCCATGCAAGATCTCACCTCGTGGAGTCTCAATGATCCTAAGAAAGGTGAGAAATCAGCCCAGAACTACACGGGAGGAGCTGGTCAATGACCTGAAAAGAGCTGGGACCACCGTTTCCAAGGTTACTGTTGGTAATACACTAAGACGTCATGGTTTGAAATCATGCATGGCACGGAAGGTTCCCCTGCTTAAACCAGCACATGTCAAGGCCCATCTTAAGTTTGCCAATGACCATTTGGATGATCCAGAGGAGTCATGGGAGAAAGTCATGTGGTCAGATGAGACCAAAATAGAACTTTTTGGTCATAATTCCACTAAACGTGTTTGGAGGAAGCAGAATGATGAGTACCATCCCAAGAACACCATCCCTACTGTGAAGCATGGGGGTGGTAGCATCATGCTTTGGGGGTGTTTTTCTGCACATGGGACAGGGCGACTGCACTGTATTAAGGAGAGGATGACCGGGGCCATGTATTGCGAGATTTTGGGGAACAACCTCCTTCCCTCAGTTAGAGCATTGAAGATGGGTCGAGGCTGGGTCTTCCAACATGACAATGACCCGAAGCACACAGCCAGGATAACCAAGGAGTGGCTCTGTAAGAAGCATATCAAGGTTCTGGCGTGGCCTAGCCAGTCTCCAGACCTAAACCCAATAGAGAATCTTTGGAGGGAGCTCAAACTCCGTGTTTCTCAGTGACAGCCCAGAAACCTGACTGATCTAGAGAAGATCTGTGTGGAGGAGTGGGCCAAAATCCCTCCTGCAGTGTGTGCAAACCTGGTGAAAAACTACAGGAAATGTTTGACCTCTGTAATTGCAAACAGAGGCTACTGTACCAAATATTAACATTGATTTTCTCAGGTGTTCAAATACTTATTTGCAGCTGTATCATACAAATAAATAGTTAAAAAATCATACATTGTGATTTCTGGATTTTTTTTTTTTAGATTATGTCTCTCACAGTGGACATGCACCTACGATGACAATTTCAGACCCCTCCATGATTTCTAAGTGGGAGAACTTGCAAAATAGCAGGGTGTTCAAATACTTATTTTCCTCACTGTATATATATATATATATATATATATATATATATATATATATATATATATATATATATATATATAATTTAAATTAAATATAGCAAATAGAATAACATTTAAATAAAATATTATATAATATAATAAATAGAACATTCAAATGTTTGAATTTTTCAAATAAACAAAACAATAACATCTAAAACACCACAAACAAGATCAATAGTAACAATAATAATAATAAAAACAATAATAAGAATAAGGTAACATTTCAATAGAACTATTCAAATCCAAACTTATTTAGTACTTATGTATTTGTGTGCGTCTCCTTGGGAAAAAGTAAGTCTATTTCTAGGTTAAAATAAAACACAGAACTTACCAACATTGTTAGCTTCTTGAGTGACATGACTGTGTTGTGAACTAGGATATGTGGTTGATGGAGCTGCAATGACATAAAGAAAATAATTATATATAAAGGTAGAATTAATTTTTAAAATGCAGAAGGTTATCATTTTACAACCCCTTTATACTCACCAACAGCTGGTGCTTTGTTTACTGGTAGCATGTAACTTAACGTTACTTTAAAAGTGCTCCTGGACATAAGGAATAAATTAATGTTAACGTTAGCCCTTTAGTGTAGAAGCCAAACTGGGTTTATATTGCTGTTAAATGCTTTAACACCACATCGAATGATATAGGCATGATACTAAACCAATTTCATGCAGCAGCATGTTATTAGCATGTAAACACTATAGCATAATGAAAGTTAATACAAGCACGATTTTGGCTAATGTTAATATGAAGCAATTCCTAACGACTTTTGTTAGTGCAGATAGGTTAACATTATCCATACAGGTATCGGAAAATTAGGCTTACATACCTTTATCTTGTTTCTTCTCTTCTTCCAGTCTCTTTTGACGTTTTTCATGGCCAGAAAGATGTTTTCTTTTCTTGTCAGACATCGTCGACGTCGGAGTCACTGTCTGACTGACTGACTGACTGACCGACCAAGTAGTGATGGGTCGTTCGCGAATGAGCCGGATCTAAGAGCCGGCTCTTGTAGGTGAACGACGGGAGCCGGCTCGCATATCTGAAGAGCCGACTCTATTTTTAAAAATATAGTCTTTAGAAATTAAATCATTATGTAGGCTAATAATGAAATAACAAATGATTTTAATTGTATTTAAAATAATTGACTAATTCAAAGACCAACAGAAAAATAATTATATAGGCCTAAAGGCGCACACACATTTGTTTCGACTGTCTGATCAGCCTCACATTCTGTTCCTGTCAATCATACACGCGATGTCAACCAATTAAAATGCATGAGGGAGGGCCGAGCTAACTCACACACACACTCGAGATGCGGATAAACCGCGGATCAGGCGGATGACGTGACGAAAAATAATATTTTAATTAAATTCGGGCGGGTGGCCGTTGAACCATTCAAATGAAAAAAATTGCCAAAACCTGCAAGCTATGAGCCCAGCTGTGAGTAGCCTACTATTGGAGGAGGGCTAAACGTCTCGTAGATGTGACTGCCTAACCCTATTTTGTTTTTGTTTTTTGTTTCGATATTAATTATATTTTAAAACAGCCAATCGTAGCCTACCACTCGTGGAATAGGCATTTAAAAGAGAGATAGTTTATGGTCTGATATTACTCAGAAATGTCATCGGGCAATTGCACCGCAAGATGTTTAGAAGAACACAAGAGCTAAACTTCTACAAGCTCAATAACATCCATAAAATAAAATAAAAAAAGGTAAGAAGAATAGTCAGTTAGGCTATAACTTTGCCCATTAATTAGATGTGCAAGGCAAGCAGACAAGTTTTTGGGTTGTTATGGACAATTACAAATGTGAATATTCACGTTGCACAGTTGTGCGGTGGACTTTCAGCGAGTTAAAACATATATTTTTAAAGAGCCGTTTGTGAGTCAAAAGAGCCGGCTCTTTTCAGTGAGCCGAGTCAAACGAGCCGGCTCACGAAAAAGAGCCGGATTGCCCATCACTACGACCAAGTGACAACAAGTGACATCATAGGGTCATTCAGGGTCAAGACGTCGCGGGAAAATTGCCAATCGCCATAATAAATAAATAAATAACAACTATGCTTATGATGCCAGATAAAGAGCGCTGCAGGCCCATTTCTTTTTATTTATTTATTTTATGTTACTTTTGATGTGTGATTTTTTTTTCACCCACTAGCTAGCAGTGACTCTAGGGGGCCCTCTGCTGGTCACGGGGCCCTTTGCGATTGCAAAGGTCGCTTAGTGGCTGGGCCGGCTCTGCGTGTAAGAGTATAATTGATGAGGGGGAGGGGGGGAGTCAGTTACCATGGAGGAGGGGGGGGGGGGGGGATAAGAATACCCGTTTAAACTTGGATATAAACTTATATTCTATAGGCTACTCCATATAAATATGTGAAAAAAATCTGAATGTGTAGATTGTGTGATGTGTAGACACATAATATTAACATTACCTCTCTGTGGCAGCACTCTTTATCCTCATGTGATGAGCATTTGGTTGAGTACAATTTATAACACTATTTGTCATAATTTCTGGTGTATTGAGTAGGCGACTTACAACTGTCTGGGGTTCTGTTGGGACAGGAGGCTCCAAAAGACAGATATTACCATCAGAATCCGTTAGGACCAACAAAAAACCCAACCCAAAGTAAAATAAATAGAAATATCAAAAATAGCCTATATAAAAAATAACACGTATATAAACCTCTTACATTTTATGAGGCCCTTGGATCTTCAGGAGTGACTGGCTCTGAAGTCCCTCCAGGAATTCCCTCAGCCAAAAACGCTGCTGCACTGCTAGACACTGGATGCTATTTAGTTATTTAACATGTCAAATGTAAAGTCAGGTAGCCTACACCCATGATATGCTCAAGCCTTACCTGATTGAATTATGTTTTATATGTTCTTTTAATACCTGCAGGATTGTACCTACATGAAAATTAAAATTAGGTTGAATAACATACTGTTTTTTCACCTCTGATATTATAACAGTTGGGTAAGTTACTTGTATTACTAAGTACAAATGACATCAGCAGTGTAATTAGATTAATGTCTACTTATTACTAATTACTAAATCCCATATCAACCTCAACCACTTGAACAATACAAGGAGAGACAAGAAATTGCACTTTTAATGCTTTAAAATAAACAATATACAATTGCATGAATTATTCTTGAATTGACCAAAGTGTGTAGAGGGAGAAGGTTAAATATACCTTTTAAAAATGTATGTTAAATATACAGAATTATTCTATAGTCTAATGCAATTACATCAGATTTTACTTTAAATTACAGAAGAATTAAGAGTAATCCATTTAATTAAATTGCAGTATTTAGATTACTTGGTAATTAATTACACCCAACACTGTATAACAGTAATTAAAATGTAAAGGTGAGAAACGTGCAGACCTCTTTGTGTCTGGCGCTGTTGCCATGGTGACTCATAATATCTGCGCTCCATTGATAATGGCTCATTTGAGCTGTTCTGTAACCGAAAACTCAGAGTTTCCCATCTCAGGGTAAGTCAACTCAGAGTTCAAGTTTTAACTCAGAGTTGGTTGAACCTCCTTTCTGAAACAGGCCCCTGGTCAAGACCAAGACCAGTGTGTGTTGAAACCAAGACAAAACCAAGACTTTTGAGGGGTTGAGATCATTGAGATCAAGACAAGACCATGGCAGGGCGAGACAGAGTAAAGAACAGACCAGCTCTCCTTAAATTCTTCTAAAATATCCACATTTACTGCCTGAGAAATGTCTTATATTTAATCAATAGAATAAAAACACCTACAGCTGTGTGCTGAACAATCCCATCAGCAACCAGACCACACATCTGGACATCAACACACTCTGTCACACACATTCAGGTGGTGATATTAGTGATATGAGGAAATCATTTTAATTTAGGGGTGAACTATCCCTTAAATATGTTTAAGCGCTTTAATCCCATTTTATACACAGACTTTTCTAATACGGGTAATACACAACCTGCCTTCAAAATAAGGCCCTAAAACGCCACTGTATGCGTTATAGAAATAAACTATACATACTATTACATAGTGTTGCTATGGTTATTAATAAGTGTTATAGCCACAAATTACAAAAGCAACGAGGCCTTGAATACAAAAGTGTATAAATTTGGGTATTGGGTAAGTATTTTTTTTCCACTTCTACTGCCATCTGGTGCTCAAAAAGATGAAGTGCATCTAGGCCTTTTCATGGCTAGATTGGACTTTTCTTGAACTGTAATTCGGTTTTTAATGACATGCCAAATTTAAACACAAAACCATTATACTCTTCAATTACCAAATTCAGCTAACTGAACAACGTCTAAACTATTGTCCCATTTCATCTTTGTTTGCGATTACGATTAACACAACTATATATTTTATGGTTATAACTAAGTTCAGATTTAATGAAGATTGTAGGCTATTGTGTACATACAGTACATATGGTATGAAGCAACACACATTTCACACAATTTTACCTTTTTATTATTTATTAATATTGTACATTGGTACATTGTTTATAAGTTGCATGCTAAAGATGAAGTGCATCTATAGAGCATTTTCATGGCTGGATTGGACGGCTGTTAGTAAGTAAAATACCGGTAAGCGTTTTTCCACTAGAGGACAGAAATGTATTAAGATCAGTGGCATATCTATATCTAACATGAACATGTATTCCTCAAGCAGATGCTTTTATCAAAATCAATAAAACAACACAAAACAACACAATGTGGTTATACTGTAACTAAGTACTAGGATTGAACAAAGGCACTTTTTCCATCTTTTTTTGCTATAAAAGTGCAACAAGAGTAATTTTAAGTGCTTCTGCATGAATACAAATAATTTCAGATCACATTTACAATTTGGCATTCACATCTGATTGGAAGATGAACAGAATCACTTCAGATCAGACCCTTATTTAAGCATAATTACTAAAGCAAAATAAGGCACACATTTACAAATTTCAACGAAAATATTAAAAAGAATGTCAACATAAGTTTTTTTTTTTTTTTTTTACAATAAAAGGGTCACTTACAGTGAAATTCAGTAACCCTGAATGGTCAAAGATGCACTAATGAATTTCTACACATGAAGAGAAGGTCATGTGATCTCAGCTTTAAAGAGGCTGTGATCAGATGAACATCAACATTAATCTGGTTCTGCTGTTATTAAACAGCACATTCCGTGGTTAGAGAAATACTGCTGTGGTAAAACAACAAAAAAAGCATACTACTTAAACTCGCTGTCTACAATCACACAAAATCAAAGCTGTAAAAGTCAGACTAGTATTATGTTAATAGAGTAACAGGTATGAAGCGTAACATTAAAAAACAATATATGAAACGTTTCCCTGTTCATCTAAAACCAAAGAAGCTTTTTACAGACAAGTTTAACAGCTCAACAGACACAGATTCATTTCTCACTTTAAGGCTCATATAAGCAGAAATATGTTTTTGTTGCTGCAACTGGAGCTGAATTGTTGATGATGTCACTGGTGGGCGTGTCTTATCTCATCACATCACAAGTAATCTCATCCCCTCTTCATTCTCCGGCGGCATCTCTACAGTCGCTGAATCCTTCACTCCGTTTCCTGCGGAATCAGCCAGAAAATACACAGACAATTACAGATATTAAAAAGAGAGATGTACTGATCTAGAGATTAAGCTTGAACACACACTACAAGATATTCGGGCCGATTTGTGTCCAATTCTCCCCTTCCGAGTCAATCCTAGGAAAATTACTGATAATCTTGACAGATTATTTGATCAGGTTTTGCTGTGTTGTGAGGTGTATTAAGAGTGACTGAATCTGCTCTGAAGAACATCCGGGTCACACTGATCTCAAATCATAAATAGCCAACATGTTAAATGCAATCAGAAATCTGTTTTGTGGGAGGAGCCCCGAGGAGAAACACGCACACACTCTGCAGATTGTCACAAAACAAAAGCCACAAATAGTTCAATTAGATAACCCTGCGTGATCAATAAATAAAATGAAAATAAAGAAAAATTATTAAAATTACGAAAGGATAGCCAGAATCAGGGCTGTAGTACTCGAGTCCGGTCTTGGACTCGAGTCCGGACTCGAGACCGCTTTTCTATGGTCTCGGACTTGTCTCGGACTCGCTGGTATTCGGACTCGGACTTGTCTCGGTCTCGGCCACTGGTCTTGCCAAATATGGCTTTTGGTCTCGACCGAGTCCAGGTTTCTTTATGATGTTCCCAGTAATCACACATACGTCGCCGCGATATTAAAATAATTGTATTATTGGAGGGAAAGTGAAACACTGGCCACCTAATAACTATGGGCATTTCGGCTCTTTTTCGTGAGCCGGCTCGTTTCACTCAGCTCACTGAAAGAGCCGGCTCTTTTGACTCACAAACGGCTCTTTAAAAAATAAATGTTTAAATAAACTCGCTGAAAGTCCACCGCTAGTGCAACGTGAATATTCATATTTTTAATTGTTCATAACACCCCGAAAACTAGCCTGCTTGCCTTGCACATCTAATTAATGGGCAAAGTTTTCCGACTTTTTTTCTTACCTTTCTGTCTTTGCCTCCACGAGTGGTAGGCGCAATGACTGGCTGTTTTAAAATATAGCTAATATCGAAACAAAATAACCCAGCTCATAACTTGCAGGTTTGCTTATTGGCTAACTTTTTTCATTTGATTGCTTCAGCCGCCACCCGCCCGAATTTAATTAAAATATTATTTTTCGTCACGTCATCCGCCCGATCCGCGGTTTATCCGCATCTCTTGTGTGTGTGTGTGTGTGTGTGTGTGTCTGTGAGTTGTCTCGGTCGGTCCTCCCTCATGCAGTTTAATTGGTTGACATCGCGTGTATGATTGACAGGAACAGAATGTAAGGCTGATCAGACAGTCGAAACGAATGTGTAGTGCTCCTTTAGGCCTGTATAATTATAATTTTGTTGTTGTTCTTTGAATTAGTCAATTATTTTAAATAAAATTAAAATTATTCATTATTACATAATTATTTAATTTCTATAGGCTAGCCTATATTTTTTAGCAGACTTCTTTTTCCCTGTCCTGGACTCGGTCTTGACTCGGACTCGAACCTTTTTGGACTCGGTCTTGACTCGGACTCGAACCTCTTTGGACTCGGTCTTGACTTGGACTCGACTAGTCCTGGTCTTGGACTTGTCTTGGACTCGACAAAGGTGGTCTTGACTACAGCCCTAGCCAGAATTGTCAACTTTGTCTTTTTAACTGCAGAGACGACAATAAACGCGAAACTGGGGTGCAGTCTTTAGCTATGTTCACAGCATCCAGAAATCTAACTAGAACTGCTGAAATATTTTGAAATCACTTGTAGGCTTCCCTACCTGATAGAAAGAAAAGAAATGTCTCTTTCACTCTATCTGTGTCCGTTTGAGTCTTTTCAAATTGTGCGCGGATAAATATCCTACATTCTAAAACGCGTAACGTGAAAAACGCTTAACGGCTTAATCTCTCAAGAAGACAGTTAGACCAAATTCTGCACACACCTTATTAATGAAGCACAGTATAAAGTCAACAGAAAAGCAGATGGGCCAAGAATATGAACACAACACGTTTAATTACACATTAAGCTTTTTCCTCTCAAAGAAAAAACGTTATTATAAAGAAAACGCGTTCCGTTCATATTCTGCGCTCATCTGCGTTTCTGTAGGCTCATATGCTTATGTGGTCTTTACCACACTACACGTTTTCACTAATATTCAACTGTAATTTTAACTACTAAACAGATGTTAAATTCAAGAGGATGATATTTTATGCTTATATGATTATAATTTATAAAGGCTTGAATTACTCACCATTGACAATAACAACGAATTTCCTTTCTATTCCACGTGAGAGTAACTTCAGACAATAAACTCCGTTGTCACTGGTTCTGGTGTTTTTGATGGTCAGATCTCCAGGCTGAGGCCCTAATACCAGTCTGTCTTTGAATATCTCATCACAGTATGGAGTCTTCTTAATGTCTCCGTCCTTTCCAGTTGCAAGAATTTTATCATTAAAGAACCATTTTACCTCATCTTTTACTCTATAGGTATCAGAGGATAGAGTGACATCTTTTCCCACCAGCACTCTGACGCTTTCAGAAGTGCACACATCTGGAGAACAAACAGAAATAGTTATGTAGACAGAGGTAAAACTGTTATTTCACTGTCAGTAACTGATTATACCAGGGAACAACTGAAATTTCGGCCGCCCAAAATGGCACTTTTGTTTTTCTTTTTGTATAAATAAGGATGAAAATATGATGCACACAAAAAAAGAAAAATAAATTGAATTGAATTGAAAAGTCTACTAATAATAGAATTATACCAACAAAATAATTATAAATAAGACATGAATTATTTTACAAAAAGTCATTTTAGGTTTCGGTTTTCCACCTAGTGTTCCCAGAGTTCTAATTTCAGTGCATCCCTAGATTAAACTGAGGTATCGTGTCAATTAATCCAGTCTAAATGTAATGTTTACTGTAATTATTCAGATCTTTACTAGTCTAAAGCAATATCTAGTGTTTACTCTGAAATGAGTGTGCCGGTCAGGAGAACATTTTACTTCAACAGATTGTAGCAACTATATGCAGAAATACCCTAACTAACATAATACAGTTGGTTTCTAATAATATCATAGACTATTATGCTGAATATGTAAAATGTAGACACATTTTAGATCGGGGGTCCCAGCTCCATGTCTTTGTTGCCTAAAGGTGCATTCAAACTACCAGCAACAGGATCACATTAATTTCAATAGAGAGTGGGTGATTTCTGGCGACACAAGTGACCGTGACCGTTGGTGACCGGGTGGGGCACAGTATTGCCAACTATTTTCAAAGGAAAGTACCTAACACCTCCCCTAAATGTCGCTAGATGACGTCATACGTCAATTAGCATATATTCATGACGTCACTGCGGTGTACTTGCATTCTGCCTGCCTAATGTTTTTCTCTCATTAAAATCATGCTCACATACTGTATTTTAATATAATATAATATAATATAATATAATATAATATAATATAATATAATATAATATAATATAATATAGCTGAATGTCCAATAAATCTGTTCTCATTTATTATATGTTTTTTGTCAGACAATAGAACGAGTAGCTATCTGAATTGAGATAGGCTAGTGAGTATTAGCCCACAGGTGGTAAGCACAAGAAAAGAAAGGAAAATAAAATGGTCAATCTAAATTCTTTAAATATAAAACAAAAGATAAGTGATAAGTCCGTGAAAACAACACTGCTCATCCACGTCTGTTTGCTGCCGTGCTGCTGCTCCTCTCTCAGCCATTCACTGAACAGGTAAGACGCAGATGTGTGTGTGACGGCAGAAAGCAAACCTCGTGCTCGCAGGACTGTGCTGGCAACATTTGGAGGTTACTGAGGTTTGTCCGAAAAGTAGTTAGATTTGTCGCTAGTCGCTTTTTTGAAAAAAATAAAATAATAAAGTCTATATTTCTATCACATTAAGCATTTCCCTTTAAAGAAAAAACGTTATTATAAATAAAACGCGTTGCGTTCATATTCTGCGCTCATCTGCGTTTCTGTAGGCTACATATGCTTAGTGTGGTCCTTAATGAATTTGGACTTGTAACATCACTGTCTTAATATACATTAAGTATAAACTTTTTCCAAAATCTGTTTAAACTGTCTTTATATACCAATACATTATTAAAATGTAAGTACTCTGAAAAAGAGAGTATAAAAATCGAGTGTCTGTAGTCCTCTCAGGGCGCAATAAACACAGCTACTTATTTCCATTCGGAACGAATGAAATGATTGGCTGGGCGACTGTCACTCTCCCTCGCTACCATGGCTACCACCCCTGCTGCGACAGGAGCTGCCCACATGCACGCACCCCTTTGACTCAAGGAGGGGCACAGAAGCAAGGAAGAATCACAATTATGGCAGAGAAAGAGCAGTCAAAATTCCCAGTACCTGCATACAGTCAGTGAAGGCAAAAAAAAATGAAGACAGTAGCCTATTCGAAAAGGCTATGACCAAAAAGTCTTTGGATAAAGCAAGAAGTCAGACGAGAGTCAATATCGGCATCCTCATCAGAGCCAACAGTGCTTTCATCGTGGAAGCTCTTACATGCAAAACACCGTATATGTTATGAATCTTACACGAAATTCACCTTCATCACAGCGTAACTGATGGTAATGGGAAAACGTGTATGCAACCTGTTTTTAGCTTCGCCTTATGTTACTAGCTCGTTACCAAATCAAACTCAATATATTTTAAACTTTACCAGTATCGATATGCTAGCTTGATAGTGAGTACTAACAGCCATGTTAGTTGTTTATATACATAATGATAAAGTTAGGTATTTTATTACATGTGATTCTGACATGATGTCACTACATGCACTGCGCTCCTCTCCGCTCGGCGCTGGCAAACGCGTCCTCCTCCAGCTGAGCGGTCAGCGTCGCGCGTTCATGTGTTTTGGGGGCGTGGCTTTGGAAGGAGCCCAGAAGGTTGGGGGTGGGAGTGAATGGAATAAGTAGCTGTGTTTATTGCAGCCCTGAGAGGACTACAGACACTCGATTTTTATACTCTCCTTTTCAGAGTACTTACATTTTAATTATGTATTGGAATATAAAGCAAAACAAGGTTTTTTTAAACCTGCTTTTAATATACATTAAGCCATGTTAAAGTGCCCTTTAAGCGTTTTAAAAGCGTTTTTCACGTTAAGCGTTTTAGAATGTCCTGAGGAAAACCAACTTGTTAATGTTGGCCGGCAGAAGTGCGATCATGGTTTTCCTGATGCTAAATCCAGCCTTGGAGAATATCCTTATTAAAAACTTATTTTTTTCACATTTTTATTTACAGCATTATCATAATAGGCTGTATATTCACTTATTGGCAGAAACCCAGTTGTTAGATGTGAAATTAGACACTGAGCACCCTCAAGCAAAATGACATGATCCTCTTTCATAACACCTCTGCGAAGATTCGACTGTGAGATTGGTAGTCCTCCTATCCATGCATCGAACCTTCGACTGTTCGTGGTCACCCCTAATCTTGTCTTGTCTGGATCTTTGGTGTAAACTCGTGAACGCCCCCCAAGAAAACCTGAACGCCACATCACACACATCAGATCATGATCTTAAGTTAAAGAGTTTTAACAACAATCACATACTTATTAGACAATGACACTTTTTACATTCATTAGATATTGTGATTAAAAAAAAAAAAAAAAATCATATATAATCAGCTGTCAAGCGAACTTTTGCTCGTTCAGTTCAAAACATGCTGAACCAATGATCACTGACATCAAACCTGGCAAGATGCGTCTTGTAGTGCCATGTTCTTTCTTTTCATATTTTCCTCAGGAAACTGAATTTATGATCTAAATAAAAGCTGAAGGAAGTACTTGTAAATTTAATTATCATTAAAACCGTGTTTGATATCGTGATTATGAAAAACTGGCGGTAAATCCTGTCCAGTCATCATCAGTCTGACACAGGCACAGCATGCAATGTTTTTTTTTTTTGCACGAGAACACATGGCAGAAGGCAGTGACAGCGCTTGGGAGATTTTTCAGCCTTAAGAGGATCAAATCTGAGGTGTAATCATATTTTAGCTTTTACAAAAGTATCGGGGGAAACTTATTAGAGGACGGTCACCCTTTCTAAAGAACATGCAAAGTCGCTGCAAAAGGGGAAACCGTTCAAATCATCTTCGTGACCACAACTCTCTTGCATATCAAATCCAAGGAAATTAACTTTTACCTCAATACCAAAACTAAGTTAAGGAAATAATTGGACCCAAAATATTGTTTTGAATGGAAATATTTCATTGTATCACTTGTAATTAACATGAAGAAAAGTTTGAAGCAAGTGGCTTTGAGTCAAGACAAACGAACATGTCCATACAAGATATTTAAGGGTGACATTTAAGGGATAATGTTTATTCATTGTATACTTACACACATATTTATTTTATTTATTTTTACCAGTGAAATAATTACGGGAGTTAATAACATGAGATGTTTTAAAATCATACCCATTTATAAATCCATTTTATAATTTACAGTTTAATCCTCTCCTTTGACTTTGTTTTGTGTGAAGCAGAGTAAAAGCCAGCCTTTAAGTAGACAAAACTGGATACAGGCAATAAGAAATGAAGCCTCAGCAGGAAGAATGAGTAAATTTTATCAAAGAGTTCATATTAAATAGTGAATATCAAAGTGGACGAATACTAGTTGGCCCAAGCTACAGCTTGCTAACACACGTAGCTAATATTAGCTTTCTAACAGCCAACTTGCCCCATCATTTTAGTAATCAACTGCACCCCTGTTTCCCTCTATCTTTCATAAAGCTGAGAATATATGTGCCTTGATTATTATTACATATGTTAAGGGATGAAATAATCATAACTATGTGTTTTGATCTTTGTTAGGTAACGTTAGGTTAAATTATGCTGTTAACTGGTGATTTGATCAAATAGTTGTAGCTTATTCAGTTGGATCATTTCTCCAACAAAAGGAAGGTAAGGAAAAGGGGCACTGATAAAATATAGTTTCTCAATAGATCTCCTCCTCTCTGGTTCACATAGGGTGGTGAAATAATCCTTTGACATGCTTAAAAATAATATCCTGTCGGCGATTACGTTCCCCTCCAGTGGGCGTAAGTTAGTTCTCAGAGTAATATGACACGTTGCGCTCTGACTCAAGTGCCTGTATCCACTTATGTCTCCTTAAACACTCGTTTTTTGGGGTCGAAAGCTTATAAAAACTTAGTTGTTTTTTTTAGCTTGTTTGCTGTACAACCTATCACATAGCAGCTTTTAGACAATGTTCTGTCTTTTGTTAGAAGCAAGAAATGACAAGGAGGCAGCGTAATACAAAGTCAATGGAGAGGGTTGTTTCCCCCCAGTGGACGTGGTTTTCAGAGTATGAACATAAGATATCTGTCTCTATGACGAGTCACGCAGGCACTGGGCTACTCCCCACCTGACCAGTCTAAAATAGTCGGAATATAAACACTGTGTGTATGTAGAGTATTTGTAAAAATAAACTGCCGGTGACATGCAAATTAAACATGTAACACTAATAACTGTAATACTTAAGAACAAATTCTGACATAAATACAATATTTCTCTCTGCAGATGCATTATTTATTTAATATATTTTTTCATGCTTTGGCTTTGATTGGAACTATTTTTATTGATAGAGCAAAAACACAAAGTGGATCATCACTTTTCACAAAGACATCATCTATAATTGAAAAACTACTTACCATGGACAGTCACAACAAATGTCTTGTTTGTGGTTCCTCTGCTGCTGCTGATCTGTAGTTTATAAACTCCAGTGTGTTCAGTTCTCATGTCTGTGATGGTCAGAGATCCAGTCTTCTCATCCAGCCTCAGTCTGCCTCTGAATCTCAAACCATAATCATACATCTCTCCGGTCCCTCCTAAGATTTCAGCTATGAGAGTGTCTTCAAACCTCCACTGTATCTGATCATCTTTCTGTATTTCAGTTTCAGTCTCTAGAGTGACTGATTCTCCCCCTGTCACTGATTTGCTCCTCTCTTCATTAGTGACAGCAGCACATAGAAACAGAGAAACACAAAGAAATGTGTCCATTAGTGTGTGCATGTGAACATCACAGCTTGGACATGATTTGCTGTCTTCTCACACAGAAAATGTATATTACTGCCTTAGTTCCAGTTTGTTGAAAACTGCTCTGAAAAGTGCTGATCTAAATAAAAGCTGAAGGAAGAACTTGTGGATGCAGGTCAGCAACAAAATGTGTTTTAGCTGAATTTGACAAGCTGTGAAGCTAAATAAAAGAGAGATTCAGATGAATATCCTCCTGTTAATTCACATCCTCTCCATTCAGCAGCGGCATCTCTACAGCCGATTCATTCACTCGCTTTTCTGTGGTATCAGCCAGAAAATACACAGACAATTGCAGATATTAAAAAGAGAGATGCACTGAAAAAAATACCAAAAAACATGGTTACTACACTACTATCATGGAAAACTAGTTTTACTATAGTAAAAAGATGGTTAATTTTTGTAAGGGATGTTTATTCACTGTATACTTACACAGATTTTTTTTATTTTTATTTTTTTAACCAGATAAATAATTATGGGGACATGAAATATTGATCTGAGATGTTTTAAAATCGTACCCATTTAAAAAAAATTTTTTTTACAGTTTAACCCTCTCTTTTGACTTGCTGCCTTCTTGTCATTTTTTGCTTCTAAACAAAAGACAGAACAATGCCTAAAAGCTGCTATGTGACAGGGTGTACAGCAAACAAGCTAAAAACATGATATGTCCGCAAAGACGTCATCTATATTTTAAAAATAAATTGAAATAACTACTTACCAAAGGCAATAACAAGAAATTTCTTATTTGTGTTTCCACTGCTGCTCCTGATCTGTAGTTTATAATCTCCAGATTGATCAGCTGTGCTGTTTGTGATGGTCAGAGATCCAGTCTTCTCATCCAGCTTCAGTCTGCCTCTGAATCTCTCATCAAGAACATCATCATGTGTCTTTCCAATCCCTCCTCTGATTTCAGCTATGAGAATGTCTTGATCTCCAAACCTCCACTGTATCTGATCATCTTTCTGTATTTCAGTTTCAGGGTCTAGAGTGACTGATTCTCCCTTTGGCACTGGTTTCAACCTCGCTTCATTAGCAACAGCAGCACATAGAAACAGAGAAACACAAAGAATTGTGGCTATTAGATCAAGAGTGTGCATGTGAACATCACAGCTTGAAACTACTACAGAAATATCATTCAGGTGGACACGATTTACTGTCTTCTCACACAGAAAATTAATATTATTGTCTCAGTTCCAGATTGCTCAAAACTGATCTGAAAAGTGCTGATCAAAATAAAAGCTGAAGGAAGTACTTGTGGATGCAGGTCAGCAACAAAATGTGTTTTAGCTGAATTTGAAAAGTTGTAAAGCTTAATAAAAGAGAGAGATTGAGAGGAATACCCTTTCATGTTATGAACCCTTTCTGTCTCCATATTTTGAGCTGAAGATGCTAGATCATGGCACACACGTTTGTTTCACAGTCTAGTTCAATGGGGAATTGTAAAACTGATCTTACATTGTTGAACACTGAAATGATTTAATTCCTTGTGTTTGAATGTCTGTATGTTACAGAGTTATTGCTGTTCACCACTTGAGAACTGTTCCACTGGTAATGTGTTGGTCAGCCACATGTGGGTTTTTATTTTTATTTTTATTGTTGCTGTTGTTGATGTACAGCCATGATATCAAGTGAAATAACATCATTTTGCAGCTTCATCTTTTCTTCATTTGATTGAGTTCTCTGGTAAACATGTTGAATTTATTACTAAATATTAAAACTGATTTTTTATTAAAGCTGCAGTCGGCAAGTCTGGCAGATTGAGTGGACTTAGCCAAAATTTTGAATGTTTACAACTCTCATTCCCCTCCCTACTACCAACGAGCACCCGCCCATCGTCAGTGCATGTGTACCTGATTTTCTGTGAACGCGTCCGTCTCTTCAGCATCGATCAACACCATGGACTCGGAGGTCGGCTGCCCTGGCTAATCTACCCATAGATAGCAATAACCGTGGAATTGGAAGCTTGTTAGTAGATTTTCTCTCCGCCACCACGCTTCGTACAATCTCCAGGCGAACTTCAGGCGTGTCGTGTGCATGTGATATTGTAACGTGTGCGTCTGCGCGAGGGAGAGGGGATCTGTGGCGCGTGCACGAACTGTGATTGACAGTCAGATCTCACACCCCCCTGCGCTGATTGGACCCGATGATCCGGGAGCGGTGGATTTTTGCAAAACAAATAACACGCTCCAGGTGGAGTTAGAAGCTCGGGTTTTTTTCTAAAACCACCTTATTTATGTTTTTCTGTCGGATTATAGTGTCAATTTCACTGAATTTGATCAAAAAAAATTTTGCTGACAGCAGCTTTAAAAATGTTTATCATGTTACCAAGAATTTCAGCATTAAAAGGTTGCAAAGGAAATGTGAAGATGACATGTCAGTGTCACACAGTGGGTCTCATTCATGAAACACGAGCAGAACGAATTTTTATGTAAATCGTGTGTAAAGTGGTTCTGGCGTAAATTTTCGGATTCATTAAAATGTTCGTATTTTCCAAATGTTAGTTGGTACGAAAGAAATCTACACCTGCTCCCAGCCACGCGTAAATAGTGCGTTTAACATCCGAATGTTTTGCTCATTAATAAGGCTGCATTTTAATTCACCTTAATCGGGTACATATTTACACAGCATTTTGAAAAAATATTATATATATTAATTACATACGTTTTTTCTTTTTACTTTTATTAGGAGAGCCAGTAGCCTAATAGCATCTGCAAACGGAACACAAGTCCGCAAGTCTTTTTATTTTTATTTTTAATTTTTTTTTAGATTCAAGCTGTTTATTAATTTTTTTATTATTATTATTTTTTTTTTACAAGTCCGCAAGTCACAAGTGTTGCAGTCAAGCTTCATGTCGAACCATTTTCTTTTCACTTCTGGGACTGTTCGATTAACAGATGAAATTAACTGCATCTCCATTAACTGCATCTGTAATAGGCTGCCAAGCATTTTTACCTAAAGCATTATTACCTAAAAAATATTTTTTTTAGGACCACCTGATACGCCACTGTACGCTTGAAAATAAAATGTGGCGTTTTGAATGAACTTCTGATAATAAAACTTCAATTTCTGCATCTGAGAAATTTCTCTTCTTCATTCGCTTTTGAGAAGACATGTTGAAATCCTTCGTTTCGTGTCATAATATGATGCCCATATATAGTTGTCAGTCGGTTTTATTTGGCGGGATTTATGGTAATTGAGAGAATGAGCGTGTACGCGCGTCCCATTTACGACTGATTGGAATTCATTAACCCACACACACATTTCACCATCACATCTGACGTTTACGAAGTATTTGTGAATCAGGAGAAGAATTTTCAAGAATGTCTCTTTACGCGCAAATCAATATTTACTCGTATATTTATGAATGTTTCATGAATGAGACCCAATGTTATTCTTATTACCTTAAATTAAAGTGGGGGTGAAATGCTATTTCATGCATACTGAGTTTTTTACACTGTTAAAGAGTTGGATTCCCATGCTAAACATGGACAAAGTTTCAAAAATTAAGTTGTACGTTTGATGGAGTATTTCTGTACCAAAAATACTCCTTCCGGTTTGTCACAAGTTTCGGAAAGTTTTTTTCGAGTATGGGCCTGTGTGACGTCAGATGGAGCGGAATTTCCTTATTCACCTTATTTTCGAACGCGGAAGTAAACATGGGTCCAGTATCCGGTTTTTGTGCGGGACTTCCATTTCCTCGCTTCCCTGGGCTAACTAACGATATCAATCGCAAAGGATTATGCAGAATTGACAGAAAAATGTTACACATAACGTAACAGATGAATACAACAAAGATCTAAAGCCCCACCTCACCCAGTTCGGGTACCGGACCTGGTTGAAAACACTCATGCATCTAGCTGGCAGAGTGCCAACTTCGCTGGCGCCTTCAGCACCGCCCTAAACACGGCCGAGCCAGCGCTGGACTAATATATCTATGGAGGTATTTTTGTCATGTCAAATGTATTATTATGCCATCAGAATGCAACCAAAGCACAGGACAGCAATAAGTAGATGGCTATAAATAATTGTAAATCATACAAAATAAACGCCATGATGACTAGTTTTATGATTTTGTTTCTCCTAGAGTTTTTATTGAGACTTCATAGCCCAGCCACTTTTCTGGTATCGGGTGGTCTTCTGTAGGTCTTGTGTTCACGAAATGAAAAGAACAAACATACGGTCGTTTCGGTGGTTTCTTCAAATGTAAAGCTTTTAACCACAGGCGAAGGGTGCGGTAAAGTAGGTTTTATGTTGGACATTCGTTAGACATTCGCCAAGCAAATTAAGGGACTGTCTCAAAACTGCACACACACACACACACACACACACACACACACACACACACACACACACACACACACACACACAAATAAGCATTCCAAGGTGCGAAACCACGCAAAGCATACTAATAAAATGTAAAGATGTGAATTAAGTGGACAACCTATTTTGCGTCAATACTGCTGACGTTGTCTTTGCTGCTATATATTTATGTTTAACATAGGCCTTCCACAACTCCCCTTCCTCATATGTCAAATATATCACCAATGAGGCTTATCATATGTCACCAAGCAGCAGCAGCGCCGCGTCAGACACGTTTCTGGTGTGCAGAGATATAGAAAACGCCACGCAACAGAAACGCCAAGTAAATCTTTCTTTTGTACCAGTTATTATGACAACCTCTAACTGCACAAACAATCCCGGTCTTCCTTGAAGCCATAACGATGAGTTAGTTGTTATGAATACTTGTTTGATTAACCGCTACGGTGAGCTCGCCAGTGACCGGAAGTGCCTGACCGGAAGTCTCGCACAAAATACCGTCAACTGGCTGCGTCCGTATTTCCGTTAAAAATAAGGTGAATACGGGTCCTAAGGGCAGTTCTCCCGGAAGGGCGCGCGCGCACCCGTAGACCAGCGCGAGAGAGCGAAAGCAGTACGCCCATCAAAGCGCTGTGCTCGGCTTTAGGGAAGTATTTGCCGGATTTGCAGATCGTCTAATGCTTAAGGATGGAGCAGTCCCAACGATAAAGGTTCACGGTCGTGCGTTGGAACTGCAGGCGGTGAGTAAAACTGCTTCAAATGTCTGTGTGTTGTTAGCTATCGGCGTGTAAGCACAGCAAGTAAACATGATCACGCATATCTATGGAGCATGCGATGGACAGTGTGTGTGTGTTTAAATACATCATTTCTACTTTTTAAAAATTCTCGAGACCTCGTGTTTTTCCCCCATTTCATGTTTTTCTAAGCTAAAACGCGTTCTGTATGCTCATGATTCTTTAGCTCGGTACAGCCTATCTTTCTTTTATAAATATAATAAAACTAAAGACTTTTTGGAGATATGAAAGATGCAATACTACTCTATAGGTACTCAAGATTGACATGAGAATGAGATTGACTGAAACTAAGTATTTCATATTTAAAGGTGCAATGTGTGTTTTTTCTGAGGATCTAATGGCAGAAATGCAATATAAGATCCATAACTATGTTTTCAGTGGTGTATAAAGACCTTACTTAATGAACCGTTATGTTTGTATTAACTTAGAATGAGTCATTTATATCTACATAACAACGGCCACCCCTATCTGAAGGTCGACATATCGTGACGTCATATTTCTACCGTAGCCGACAGCGAACAAACAGCGCTACAGAGCGCGTTTCGTCACTAACTTGAATGAGAAGCAGCAGAAAAAGACGCAGCAAAATACTCAGGTTGTCCCCGACTCTGCAAACGTGGAGAAAAACATGCTGTCTGAACGACACCTCGGACATCATAACGTTAGCTATTTCCCCTTATCTAGCTCTTTTGATGCTCTTATCTTATACTAACTAGCATGGAAACAGGCTATGGTAAAGACAGTGAATAAAAGACTAACACAATGATGAACAAGTAAAAATAACAATCGCAATAACATGTGGTTTTACTGAATAATTAAGTAAATATAATTTAATATAAAATATAATATAAAGAAACCTCATTGCTTGACTTGCTACTCTCTGCTGACTTAGATGACGACATCTTCCGATCCTACGTCGGCCACCATAGCCTCTCATTCGAGTTTGAAATTTGAGGGATGTGAAGTGAGTGAATGACAGTGTGCAAATCGCAAGTCTCACCACTAGATGCCGCTAAAAATCACACACTGCACCTTTAATGGTGATTTTCTTGTACGAGTTTGAATCTCGAAACAAGGATTTTAAGACCTTTTTTGTTAACAATCATGTAACACTAATAACTTTACAACTTAAGAACAAGTTTTAACATAAATACAATATTCTCTGCAAACACATTATTTAATATATTTTTTTCATGCTTTGGTTTCCATTGGAACTATTTTCATTGATAGAGCAAAAACACAAAGTGGATCATCACTTTTCACAAAGATCTATATTTTAAAAATAAATTGAAAGAGAACTACTTACGATGCACCGTTACAACAAATCTCATGTTTGTGGTTTCTCTGCAGCTGCTGATGATCTGTAGTTTATAACCTCCAGATTGATCAGCTGTGCTGTCTGTGATGATCAGAGATCCAGTCTTCTCATCCAGCTTCAGTCTGCCTCTGAATCTCACATCAAGAACATCATCATGTGTCTTTCCAATCCCTCCTCTGATTTCAGCTATGAGAATGTCTTGATCTCCAAACCTCCACTGTATCTGATCATCTTTCTGTATTTCAGTTTCAGGGTCTAGAGTGACTGATTCTCCCTCTTCCACTGATATGTTCCTCACTTCATTAGTGACAGCAGCACATAGAAACAGAGAAACACAAAGAAATGTTGCCATTAGTGTGTGCATGTGAACATCAGAGATTGAAATTACTACATAAAGATCATTCAGATAATGTTCATCAGTTTGAAATGGAGAAAGACTCAAAACTTCACATTACTGTCTCTCAGTATCACTGTAATGTGTGTAGCAGGACCCTGAACCAACAGGTGATGTATCCTGACTTCTTTCCACATGATTTTATTACTTAAATGGTCACTCTGTGCAGGAAAGATGAACTGATTTGCTAATATATGAGGCTTTCAGCTCTTTCAGTTATTTTGTCTCATCCAATATCTAATCAAACATATTTATAGGCCATATTTCTTCTGTGATCGCTGATGTCACTACACTGAAACCACATGTCTGCTCAATGTTAAAACAGTTCATCAAATTACCACACTACACATGTTCACTAATATGCAACTGTAATTGTAACTACTAAACAGATGTTAATTTAAGAGGATGATATGTTTTGCTTATATGATTATAATTTGCTTATAAAGGCTTGAATTACTCACCACTGACAGTAACATCGAATTTCCTTTCTATTCCACTTGAGAGGAACTTTAGATAATAAACTCCTCTGTCACTGGGTCTGGTGTCTTTGATGGTCAGATCTCCAGTTTGATGATCTAATTCCAGTCTGTCTTTGAATCTCTCATCACAGTATGAAGTCTTATTAATGTCTCCGTCCTTTCCAATTGCAAGAATTTCATCATTAAAGAACCATTTTACCTCTTCTTTTACTATACAAGTATCAGAGGATAGAGTAACATCTTCTCCCTCCAGCACTGTTTCAGCAGTGTACTCACCTGGAGAACAAACAGAAATAGTTATGTAGACAGAGATAAAACTGATATTTCACTGTCAGTAACTAATTATACTAGTAGGGAAGAACAGAAATTTCGCCACAAAAAATGGCATTTTCGTTTTGTAGAAATAAGGAAAAAAATATGACAACGCACAAAAAAGGGAAAAGAAATTGAACTGAATAAAAAAAATCTAATAATAATAGTATTATACAAACAAAATAATTTAAAATAAGAAATTAAATATTTTACAAAAAGTCATTTTAGGTTTCGGTTTTCCACCTAGTGCTTCCAGAGTTTTAATTTCAGTGCATCCCTAGATTAAACTGAGGTATCATGTCACTTGATCCAGTCTAAATGTAATGTTTGCTGCAATTATTCAGATCTTTACTGGTCTAAAGCAATATCTAGTGGTTTCCTCTGAAATGAGTGTGCAGGTCAGGAGAACATTTTACTTCAACAGATTGTAGCAACTATATGCAGAAATACCCTAACTAATATAATACAGTTGGTTTCTAATAATATCACATAGACTATGCTTAAAGGATTAGTTCACTTTCAAATGAAAATGAGCCCATGATTTACTCACCCTCAAGTCATCCTAGGTGTATTTGACTTTCTTCTTACAGACGAATACAATCAGAGTTATATAAAAAATGTCCTGGCTCTTCCAAGCGTTATAATGCAGTGGATTGCAACCAACAGATTGAAGCTCAAAAATGTGCATCTATCCATCATATTTATCCACGATGGCAAAGAGCAATCGCTGTTTCTAGTTCATCTTTAATATTATGCATTTTATGTACACTGATTACATTTATGCTTAGACTTTTCCTTGTAAAATGTTTGTTTGTAGCAGCAAGAAGTCTACAACTGTACAACATGTAGTAACATCCGTGAATGTTACTCTCAAACATTACTAGACACCCAGTAGTGGGAACGCCCACTAGAGACCTCATCGCCAGACACTGGAGACATGCAGCGACAAAGTCACTTGATGTGTGAAATGTGAATGCACCTTTAGGGGTCCTTTGAAGACCCCCGTATTAACTGATTCTGACAGCATTTCATGTGATTTCGAAGAGATGCAAAGATCAAACTTTCTTTCTGTCATGATCTGATAATCATTCTCATCCACACTTCACCAGGGTGTTTCAAACTTTTTGATAACAAGAATCCCCATGTATAATTATCCCATCATGATCCTAAAATACTATATGAGTAACATTACATTGTGATGTTATAAATACCTCATGTGCCTTCCTAAATTAAATGAATAGGCTTTTATTTTGCACTGGAGTCCCTAGCACCCCCTTGTAATCTCTCAGGGGCCCTGGAGCACAGTCTGAAATAGTGTTGCACGATATACCGGTACTAGAAAGGTATCGCGATACCCTGCTATTAAAAACGAGACGATATTAACTTTTTTTAGTACCGGCACTTTAAGAGTGAGAGGACTCTAAATAATAAGAGCAGTATTTCTTAATTTGCGTAGCTGTGTGACAGCAGGAGTCAGGACGTGTACATTCACTAAACAACAGAAGCAGAACAGTTAAATATATACGCGCGGCACTTGACAAAGAAACTTGCATGCATGAGAAAATGAAGCGCGGGACGTGCTCGCGCTGCTGGGCTCTCAGACCTGAAGCACGCGCACAAGCCATTCAGACAGCATGCGATCGCGACTTCAGTTCTCTTTCGTGGATTATTAGGTTTGAATAGTCAAAATTATATTATTCACGTAAACACAGTTGGGTTATGTCTTTAGTAAACGTAAACCGTTTGTAAACATAAATCGTATATGTTCCAATGTATTGGATACGTGCAGGTCTTAAAGGTCCGGAACGGTGTTGTGCCGAATTTCGACCCCCTGCCAAATTATTACCATAGACAGTATAAGAAGTGGACAGAGCCATCTCATTGGATCTCAATTGAGACAAGTGAAGCCCATTTTTAGCGATTTCTTAGCACTTCCTTTCCTGACGCGCAGACTCAAAACGAGCAAAGCGTTACACGGACCACGTGAGCAACCCGTCTGTCTTCTAGGAGCTGTGCCAAGAGAAATCTGAATCATTCCCTTCCGAATCTTGGAGCTTGGAGCAGGAGCAACTTTTGCTAGGTATTCTGATTAATTATATTGTCATTTTGCCTCCACGTCCCCCGATTGCCCGCGAGCTTCTCCTCCCGTCCATACGGTAATCTCTCTACTGTGCGACAGAGAGTCGCGTGGTTATGACGCAATCGTTAGCCTACTTTTACAAAAACTGCTTCTACGGGGCCATAACGTAAGATACAAGGTAATGGAGCATTTTATACATTGTCGTGTTTCTTTAGAAATAAATAATGGACAAATAGAGTCTTTAAACGCCTCAGATGTAAAGTTATTCGCTATCAAAGTGACGCCAAAATGAATGGGAGTCAATGGGATGCTAACTGCAGGTGAAGTTCTGCTACAAGATGGTGGCACGCGGCCGGCTTCAACTTCCGGTCGACTTCCTTCCCGCCTGATTATTACCCCCCTCGTTGAAGTCAGCTCCTGATTGCCTAATCCTAACCCCACCCCTAATCCTAACCCCTCCCCCACAACTAATCCTAAACCTACAAATACTAGGGGGGGGGTAATAATTTGGCGGGGTCAAAATTCGGCACAACACCTGTAGCGTAATTTTCTGTGTGATTAATGTTAATCCAACAACAAAAGAAAAAAGATAGTCACCCAATGCTTGACTGAATAAATGTAATTTATTTGTTAAGAATCAGTCTATAATTGTAACAAAGATACAATTAAATTAAATATCTATATTATAATTATAAAATTACATTTAAAAAATATCAAATGACTCGTATCATGAAATAAGATTTTGGTCATCCCAACCTGTTGTGAAAGGTTTGTAAATGTTAGCATGATTGATAATAATATAACTTTATAAAACAATGATTTTTAAGTTCTGTCATATTTTTCAGTTACTTTAACTGTTTTAGTTTTTTAGCCGTGGTATTGATTTAGTATCGGTATTGAGGTATTTTGGTCTGGTATCGTATCGAAGTCATAATTTTGGTATCGTGACAACACTAGTCTGAAAACCTGTGTACTTTACAATCATAATTCAGAAAATAAACACACCAATTAAATGACATAAAAAATATTATAGTTTAGTCATTGTATTCATCATGTTTTCATTTCATTTGTTGTAAAAGCAGTAAGTGAAATATCATTAAAATATTAAACTGAAAGACAATACTCACTATATACAACAACAACAACTTTGAAGGTCTTGTTTGTGGTTCCTCTGCTGCTGCTGATCTGTAGTTTATAATCTCCAGTGTGTTCATTTCTCATTCTTGCGATGATCAGAGATCCAGTCCTCTTATCCAGTGTCAGTCTGCCTCTGAATCTCACATCATCATCATGTGTCTCTCCGGTCCCTCCTCTGATTTCAGCTATGAGAATGTCTTGATCTCCAAACCTCCACTGTATCAGATCATCTTTCAGTATTTCAGTTTCAGGGTCTAGAGTGACTGATTCTCCCTCTTCCACTGATTTCAAGCTCACTTCATTAGCGACAGCAGCACATAGAAACAGAGAAACACAAAGACATGTTGCTATCAGATCAAGAGTGTGCATGTGAACATCACAGCTTGAAACTACCACATAAATATTATTCAGATGGACATGATTTGCTCTCTTCTCACACAGAAAATGTATATTACTGTCTCATTTCCAGTTTGCTGAAAACTACTCTGAAAAGTGCTGATCTAAATAAAAGCTGAAGGAAGTACTTGTGGATGCAGGTCAGCAACAAAATATGTTTTAGCTGAACAAGCTGTAAAGCTGAAAATAGAGAGATTGAGATGAATATCCTGTCATGTTTTGACCCTGTTCTGTCTCCATATTTTGAGCTGAAGATGCTAGATCATGTCTCTCACTCACACGCACGCACGCACGCACGCACACACACACACACACACATTTGTTTCACAGTCTAGTTCAACAGGGAATTGTGAAACTGGTCTTACATTGTTGAACACTGAAATGATTTAATTTATTGTGTTTGAATGTCTGTATGACATTTGTTGTTACTAACTTACTAACCTTTGCTGGTCTAATTTCATATTTTCTTATACTCAGATCCATCACATCTGCTCTTGTGTTGAATAAAAATAAGCCAGTTAACAAAACAGTTAAAGAAGAGTTTGCAATGCTATGGCTAGAGTTGTGTTGGTGGCAAATATCAACTTTCTTGATTGGAGTTTCAGTGCTTTGAGGATTTTCTTTAGCTATAGTGCTCCATTACTGATTTTGAAATGTAGCATTCCTCAGATTGTGTAAATGTATGTTAATCTTCATTAGCTTTAATATAATGTGCTGTCAACCATTGCTGAGAGCTGAATAGACGCAGGTAAAATGACACCCTCCTCTCTCTCTCTCTCTCTCTCTCTCTCTCTCTCTCTCTCTAATGGCTAAACTGAAGATTGTTAAAGACTTTAGGTACTCACCACTGGGAACAACAATGAATGTGAAAGACTTGAGGCTCTTCTTTTTCTTGTTGGTAATCTGTACATAATATTCTCCATAGTCTGTGATTTTGAAGTTTGTGATGGTGATGGGGATGGGGATGGGGATGGTGATGGTGAGAGGTCCAGTGAGATCCAGCTTCATTCTGTCTTTAAATCTCCTCTCCTCAGATTTAAATTCATCGCCCGGTTTACTGAATCTAGCTATGATAACATATGGGCATCTTTTCCTAAAAGCTGTTCCAAACCTCAAGATTATCTCATCATCTGTCTGTATTTCAGTATCAGTGTTTAGTTTGAGATCACGTCCCTCCATCACTGACAGAGTCTTAATTTCATCTTTTTCATCTCCGAACACCCCTAAAAATACAAACAGAAACAGTTAGAGATTAAACAAATAAAACATTCAAAAGAGTTTGACACTTTCTACAATCATTTGCCACTGGTAGAAAGTTGGTTCTTAAAGGGCTCTAATAAAACTCTAAAGTCGCATCTCAAATCCTAGAGAAAACTACAAGTGGAATGTTGAAATGCGGACATAGACATATAATCAAATGATTCTGCAGGTGAACATCAGGTCAGTTTACTGAATATTTGCTTTGTATTGATAATATAGTAATCCCGTCTGAAAAGCTGCTTTAAAAGAATACATAATAGAAAGGAGTACACAAATACACCTGACTTGACTTTATAAATGACACACTTGCAGTCTCTACTAATGATTTGATGAGTTGAATCTTGTGTTAGATGATAAATATGTGATGGCCCTTCAGGACAGATTTGATCTACTTGTGAACTCACAAATCTTACTATAGCGAAGGAATGGCTCATGAACATTTATAATCTTTAGTTACAGTATATTTTCATAGTACAATGAACATTAGCATTTTTTTTTTTTGTTCTTGTGAGAGCATAAGGTAACACTTGCCCCCAATTCTTGCCAGTCCACAAAACCTCTGGATTCGACCCATAAAACCTGTAATCACTGATTCATTCCCTGAGGTCTCAGTGGGATCTGTAAGAAAAGAGAGATGAGCGAGTGATAAAGGACAAAACCAGCACACACAACTTAACTTAATCACTTCATTTAGTTCTGCACAGATTTTTAAAGAACAGTCACTTTATAAAACTCATACGATCATTTCTCAAATGTGAGTGTGTGTGAGAACCAACAAATGCACAGAAAACACACATAAACCTCTTCAGATTTGAAATCTATAAATCACAAATGATCTTGTTCACAGCTGAATGGTTTCAGATCTCCGCCTTGTAAACGATGGCTAATTAATGTCATTAACATGCATAAGAGCACCAGTCAACGTCCAAATGCTTTACTTTATAATGCAGAACAGTATCACACACCTGCAGTTCTCCGACAGTCCGACACTCTGACACAAGGAAAAGTGTGTACGTCTGCTCAGAACCTGACGTGACTGAGCACTTTACCATGTCAAAGAGCGTTTTTATAAATATGAACATTGCCATGGTTTTTAGCATACACACACACACCAAGTTCAAATCTGTGCGTACACACTTTTATAAATGAGGCCCAGATTTATGCTCTAGGATTAAACCATTTGCTTTGGAGAATATTTTTATATTATTTGCCAATTGGAATCCAAAGTTGACATACTTGGTTATATTCAGATAATATTTAAAAGTACTCATATACAATTGTGATCAAAAGTTTACATACACCTTATATTCTCTATATTATGCAGTTTTCTATATTACTACTACCCTGATTAATCTATTTCACTTAAAGGTGCAGTGTGTGATTTTTAGCGGCATCTAGTGGTGAGATTTGCGAATTGCAATCGGTCAATAATTCGCGGCCTTTCCTTGAAATTTCAAATTCGAATGAGAGGCTACGGTGGCCGACGTAGGAAGCCGCGTCTTTTTCTGCTGCTTCTCATTCAAGTTAGTGATGAAACGCGCTCTGTAGCGCTGTCTGTTCGCTGTCGGCTACGGTAGAAACATGACGTCACGATATGGCGACCTTCATAGAAGGGGTGGCCGCGGTTATGTACATATAAATGACTCATTCTAAGGTAATAAAAACATAACGGTTCATTAAGTAAGGTCTTTATACACCACTGAAAACATAGTTATGGATCTTATATTGCATTTCTGTCAATAGATCCTCAGAAATATCACACATTGCACCTTTAACAGATGTTTACATTTAGACCAAATCACTCTAAAAGTTTAGATACACTTGATTCTTAATACGGAGAGTCATTTTCATGGCATGTTACTGACTTCATAAGTATGCAAAACAAACAAAAGAATTCTGGATTACAGATGTGCAGTATGAAAGAGTGTGAACAGAATGTTAAGTGTGAAAAATAAAACATAACCTAGGATTATCTGGCTATTTCAAATTTTCAACAATTCAGAAAGCACTTTAGCATCAATAAATGGAGGATGATTTGAGATTTGTAAATTATAGAATGCGTATATAGTAAAAATAAATGAATAAAAACAGAAAATATGATTCATCGTGATGTGAGTCCTTTAAAGAAAGCAAAATACTCATGTTACTGTGAAAATGGCCCAGTATATACTTCTTTTCACCATGTGTCATATTTATGTCACACTGTTTGCCAGAAAAATTCAACATTATGACAGACGATTATTACACTAAAAAGACTTTCTATACTCACCATCAAAAACAACATTGAACGATTTCTTGCAGATATATCCGGGACCTGTTATTACTCTATAAAGTCCAGTGTGTTCAGGTCTGATGTTCTTGATGGTCAGAAATCCAGTCTGTGTGTCCAGCTCCAGTCTGTCTCTGAATCTCCCACCAGTTCTCCGATCAGGATACTTAGGTTTATTGTCCTTTGAATCTTTTCTTATTAATGTAGCTATTCTTACTCCATTATTCTCCACTTCAAACTCCCAGTTTGTATAATTAACACTCTTTCCTGAAAACTCTAGAGTGACATCATTTCCCTCCTTCACTGACACCGTCTCCACTTCACCTGTGTTGAGAACCAAAACAGACGACATGAAGGAACTGAAAGGAAACTTTAATAACACAGTCAGTAAACAGATGAAATCAACTAGTGGTCAGATCTTTTTAACTGGGAGGCCCATGTGAGGCATCATGAAACAAGACTTTCTTCTATTACATAATCAAAAGGTAAAAAGAAATCTCAATCCAGTGCCTTTAAACGGGTTAATGCCAGAATGTGATAGGGCACGCCATTACACACCTCCGAATGAAAACACAGGAGAAGAAGAAACAAGCAATAGGGCCTGTCCAAATACCCACACTTGCAGTCTATGCACTTGACCACTTTTCTACTAACATGACTTATTTCCTGTATTTGGCCCAAGTGTTCAAATGGGGTGAAGACTGCAAGTGTGTGTGTAGAACTTTTTATTACCAAATGAGACACACTTGAGGGTTGTAAAAATTAATGTTTACAGCTTTATTTACACATTTTAATTTTCAATACTTTGCATTTGAAAACTTATTTTTGAAGTTTGTTCAGTAGTCCCTATGTAACAGAAGACACATATTACAAATTGTGATGTTCTATTACGTGATAAATCTATTAAAGGGGCATTTCACCCATTTGAACATTGTTTTTTATTTAAAGTGGGTCATATATGTAGTCGAAATGTAAAATAAATTTTGAATTTGGTGCCTTTGTGACCGAGGAAAGACAAAAAATAACTTCAGGACGCATTTGTATGAAAGACAACAACTCCCACAATGCACCACATTGCACAGCTCCGCAAGCCACTCCCACTAATCCAGAAAGCGCATATCTGCCTATAAGAGAAATCACTCTTCCGTCTACAAGGCTAGCTACCACCAGAGCTTGAAATTCATTTCACATTCACACAAAATGTCTAGTTAGTTGGCGAACTCATATAGTGCATTACTCCTCGTTTGTATTTCTTTCGAAAAGATGAATTATTGCATGGTACCTGGATGTCCAGTCAGAACATATGCGGTGCGAAACTAGGATAGTTCTCAACACAAACCTCCGTGTCCTCGTCTGATTCAGAGATTTCGTCCAGGAGAAATTGTCATGGTTGAAATCCTCGTCCGCGGCAGGCAGGTCTTCTGCCTCGGCTGCTCTTCGCTATAATGCGGCTTGTAAAGGTAGCCACAAACACCTGATTCAAGCATCAGACTTCCGAAATCCTCTTCCTCTATATCATATTGAGCACTCTCCTCCGCTATTGTCATAACTGTACATCTGTCTCCACAGTGTCTGTTAGCTTAGCTTCAAACAAGATGGAGGATATTGCTTTCAGTTTCAGAGAGTAAAGTCCCACCCACTGATCTGTAATAGGTCTGTAGCGTGAGCGGGTCCCGCCCCCTGGGAAAGATGAGGAACGAGTGCTTGTAGTCTCAACAGAAATCCCCCCCTCTTACACTTCCTCCTACAATGACGTCAAATGACGATTTTTGCGTCATTGTAGGAGGAAGTGAAAAAGGTAAATAGTGGATTTCTCTCGTCTCAGGGGAAAATGAGAGAATGTTGCATGACCATTTAATAGTATGACTGGTTTTCTAACAATGGACCACTTAATGCAAATGGGTGGAGTGTCCCTTTAAGTGATAATAAGCAGTTGCCAGTGTTGTACAAAATACACATTCATCTTTGCACCAATAAAATGTGCAAAACTTTACGTTTTACTACCGAATTATTTGTAATATCTAATTCATCTAACTTAATGGAATGTTTTCCTCGACATCTCACGATTTCGGGGCATGCAAGTTCCCGAACATGATGCATCATGGGATATGCTTAGCCTCAAAGACCACTCTGAGGCGGTATAGAAGACAGTGTGGGTTTAGTGTGTGTGAAAGGCCCACTGAAGTACCCTGAAAAGTGCAGCATTATTCAATGTGTTGATGTAATTTCCACCAAAAAAGTAAAACAGGGCGGGACATATCGAACAGCTCCTCCCCTTTTTAAAATAGTCTTTATATCACAGCTCAGTCAGAGCCGTTGAGCTCAGTAAAGCCACAGTTTATTTCTAATCTCCAACATATCGCTTTAAAATATAGCATTCTGTGCAGAATTCATAAGGGTCCGATAAATTTTCTGCTCTGTGCCGACTCGATCATATAATCTATGTGCTTTGTGTCTCTGGACCGGAGCTGCGGAGCTTTGCATGATACTAACATGAAACCAGACTTTTTTTTGTCTTCATATTTACATTGTTCCCTATGCCCAATATAGTGCACTACACATCATTCACCATGTAGAAAATAGTAAATGTGTGAACAAGTGACTGATTTCAGCCACAGCTTCTATTTATACTGTAGGGGGTGGAGCTTCAGATTCTAGAGAGCATTTGATTGGACAGAAAATCTCATAAGAAGTTGCAGTGCAGAGTGATGTCATCGAAATCATTGATCCATATTGGCGGAAGTGAGAAACTAAGTTTTGAATGCTTATATCTTCTAAATGCGAATTTTGAAATTGTTTTGAAGCACACTAGCTTATAGATAACATCTTCATACCAAATGCCAAAAGTGCAAAGGGCACTGTGCTTTGGCATTTGTAAGACATGGGACAGACTTCCACAATGGGTCGCCCGAAGAATAACCGTGCTATATGTCGGCGTGTTGCGCTGCCCACAAGGCTATCAGCGCCAAATCTTTTGATCATCGTTCTGAATCTGATCTAGATGTAGTCTTTGGAAAAAACAACAACATGATTTTACCAGCTTTTTGTTAAAAATGTTTCTGATGAAACGTACCCAGATTAAAGTGTTAAAGCTAAAAATATATGTTTAAAGCAGGGAGTCTGTTCTTTATTTTGACATCGTATGTTTAGATAATTATACAACAAATTACTCTCAGGGCCATGAAAATTGTGAAAATCATCAAAATCATTATTAAAAAACACTGGTGTTGAAAGAGTTAAATTGAATAAAATTGTAAAACCCCCATGGGCATTTTTATAATGAATAATATACATATTTCTATTTATGCCAAGGTGTACATTGAGGAAAATATATTTTTAAATATACTCAGTGTTTCCCCTACCATTATATAAGGGGGGCGCCCCGCCCTCCTAACGGCTCCCCCCGCCCCCCTTGAAGGTCAAGTAAATTTGATTTGATTTTCTTTATAGCGCCAGATTATTTTTTTTTATTTTATTACAAAAACTAAATAGCCCTTAAGTAATATATATAAATAATACAATTATCCCAATGAGTGCGCAAGCGCGCACACTCACACACAAACAAACACTTGCGTCAAATACAGAGCACTAGCGGACAGAGAGCGCGGCAGCGCGGCAGCGCGCGGCGGGAAATATGTCGCTGAACTGAAGATGGGAACACTCGCTCTACTGCGAGTAGCAGCCGGAGTAGCTCTCCTGCTCCAAGTCTAACGCCCGTTTCACACATATTTCGTTTGCAGTGTGTATGCGGTGAGTATTGTTTTCCGTACCCATGTTTACAGAGCTTTCACACTGCACGCGGATGCAGTCCGTCGATGATCGATCCGTTCCAGTTGCGGTGCGTATACAGCAGTGCAGCGATCGTTTCCGCACCGAGTCTATTTTTGCCGTTTATATACTGTCTATGATTTTTGCTGTGCTGCAAACGCTGAATTAAAGTGACAGCGCATGTTTCGTGGTCAAAATGAACACAGATTGACCTGAAAATGTAGTCATTTCACCATAAGTGCGATTAATTAAATAAAATGTATGTATTTATACCATAAATTTATTTAATTAAATACTACTTTTTTCATTTTAAGACCGGGGTAAAGCAAGGAAAACTACAATTTACCTCAACAAGGCGACATAATGACATTCGTGGAGGTGGAAAAACAAGTTCTTTGTGACATGCAAGATTTATTAAAATTGAAATGCAAAAGATTTTAATATAAATACATGGTTAAATATTTTACCACTTGCTTGAGCAACTTAATATATAATTATATAGAAGTAATGCATTGAATAATACATTGTTTAAATTGTGTTTAAACGTGAACGCGCGTTCACAGCAGTGCTGCGTCTGACAGGATTATTCTCTCCAATAAATGCATCATAGAAATAAAAACTTCTCACAAAAAAAGCCCATTTAAAATTTGTTTGTCATATAAATGTATTAATTAACATTAACGAACAATGAATGAGCAATATATTTGTTAGTATTTATAAATCTTTTTTTAGTTGTTAGTTAAAAAAGAAAACTATTTAAGCTCTGTCCATTAATATTAACAAATACTTCTATAAATTTAACAAAGGTTATTTGCAAAAGTCAATTTTAAAAAGATTTAAATGTTTATTTTATTTTTTAAAGAGATATCTTATGTTAACATTTTTTTTAAAACATTTGTTTTATGTTAACTTTTACAAAGCATTACCCTCCCAGACAACCAATTAATGTGACAGATAGATAGATAGAAAGATAGTGTCTGTGTCAATTTTCCCCAACCAGTCAAAATGTGGAGAATGACTGGTCATGAAGATGAAAAAAACAATAACATGTATCTACTAAACCAGTGGATCTAAAAGAGCGCTTCACACCCTGTATGAAGGCAGGGAGGTATTATATAGAGAGAAACTTCCTTTGTTGCATGTGCTTCTTTACTGCCTTCTCTTTATATATTGTCAAGTATGACACTTATGTAAACTAACAGCATTGTTAGCTTAAGCATAACAGACTCAAGTGTGGCCCAGGATCTATTTTTTTACAGTCTATGCCCAGGATAGAATGTGGAAAAGATATTGAGTGAACGGCTAAAATTGGGTCAGTTTTTAAAGCAAACGAAAAATTTGAAATACAGCACACAAATCATGTGGAAAACTGTTTTTTTTTTCCCCTAAATATCAGTATACACGATTTGTTTGTTTCTTACATCAGTCAGAAAAAAAGTTTCAAAGATTGGAAGCACTACAAAAAAATTGAAAAACACTGCATTAGCTCATTTGCATACTTAACATTGGTAATTTTGGGGATTTTTCACTCCATTAATTGCTTTTAAGGATAAAAGAAAGCAATGAACCTTAAATAAAACCTCAAGCTGCTTTGTTGTGTGTGGATGTATTATAATTATTATATACTGATAATCTGTTTTTGCTGTTTTGAAATGATCAACATTGCATTGTTGTGCTAAAAAAACAAACAAGACAAGCCTCACTGTAATGCTGTCCTGAGTTGTCTGACAAGAAAAGACCCGAGTTATCTTCAGTTGTTACTTAAGTCACAACAGTAAAAAAATAAACTGTTTACATGATTATCCTAATCTCTACCCAGTTCCAGAGCTCATCTCTAACCTCTGCTCGTTATTTAAGGCATACCCAAAAGTACATTCTCCATAGTTTCCCTTTATCACTTTAATATTTTGTATGATTATTTACGATTAAATATGCTACGTAAGAAAGTAATAATAATAATAATAATAATAATAATATTTATTATTAATAATCTGAGGTGTTTGATATTAATCTGATTGTTGTGAACTGTTAACCCTTAACCATTAAAACATGTTTATGAACCCTAACCTAAATTACTAAAACCAGATGAAATCAACCCACAGAAACAGAATTTCAGGACTTTCTCTGGTTCTCTGTAAATAACAGTTATGTTATCCATGAATAATTATTATATTATACTACACTAAAGTAATCACTGTAAATCTAAATAAAACAGTTATTACATTGATATACATTTAAATCTACTCACCAGCGAGAATCACTTCATATTTTCTGTATGCGGTTCCTCCTTCGCTTTTGATCTCTAGTAAATAAACTCCAGCGTCTGTTTTTCTGAGGTTTCTGATGATCAGAGATCCAGTCTGAGGATCCAGCTGCAGTCGGCCTCTGAATCTCGGCTCATACCAATAGGTCTTCTTGTCATTTTCACTCATTGAAGCTATAGCAGAGTCTTTAACGGAGACACGTCTCCACAGCATCTGAACACCTTTCTTTATTTCATGATAAAACTGTAGGACAGCACAATCTCCCTCCATACATATAACAGTCTCAGGTTTAATTGAATCTACAGAACAAACAGAAACAGTTAACAGACAGGTTAAATATTTTAGTAACCAGATCCAACTGTGATCAGTGGGTTTATCTAATATGTGTAAACTGTAATAACACAAACAATATACTGAATATATTTTCTTTTTTTTTACATTTATAGTTTTATATATTTTTATATCCTAACGAGATGCCTACTGCAGCTTATTCTGCAACACAGTGGAAGATCATAACCATTAAGTGGCACTGCTCTGCAGACAATACTAGAGGTTCTATTCATCCTGATAATAGATTTTTAATTATTAATTTTATAATAATAAAAAAATTAATATTTCAGAAATATAACTCTGTGTTTAATTAATAGTAAAAATTAGTCTTGTTACATTTGTGTTATCTGCAAAGTGAAAATTTAAACTTATATACTGTGCAAGTCTATAACCAATAACCAAAATATACTTTGAAAGTTTATAACCAATGGTCACCAATGCCACACTAACCAGAAAGGAGGCTATGACTGATAGAAGTACAGTGCTTTCAATGGATTTTATTGTTGTTTAACAACATACCGATTGCTCAGCTGACGCACTGGCAGTGCATGCTAATGTAAAGACTGTATGTGTCTATCCCTCACAGCCTGGTTTTCATCCGTGTTTAATTCAATAGTGTCTAACCTGACTAAGGTCTATACCCTGAATATCCACAGACTCTGGAACCGCTGGTATTATTAGAGTATTATATGACAGTGTTCATAATTAAAATTATTTATTTTTTAAATTGTATTTTCAATATTTCATTGCAACATAGACTGTCTATGGTTTTGTAACTATTTGACAACAAATGACTGTGCCTCCGAGTTATAATGTATATTAATAAAAAATCAATAATTATTGTAGTTAATTAACTTGTTGTAAGTTTAAATATTTAATATGAAAAATATGACTATTTTCAAACCTAGACTACTGCAATAAAGCTCATTATTTTTCTCTGTAGGTTGTACTTACCTATATGTTTTTTTACTTTAGAACCTCTGTGGCAATAGTAAATCAAAGCAGCCACCACCACTGCCAGCAGAACACCACCAACTATCCTTATGATAAAACCTGCAGATGGACCTGAATCTGAAACAGCTACAGAAAGTCATTAGTGTAAATGTGTCTGATCTATAACACACAGTATAAACATCAGCACTATATAACCTGAGTGAAGATCTGATACTGTAATGATAAAGACAGACATTAGTGTGAATGTGTCTGATCTATAACACACACTATAAACATCAGCACTATATAACCTGAGTGAAGATCTGATACTGTAATGATAAAGACAGACATTAGTGTGAGTGTGTCTGATCTATAACACACACTATAAACATCAGCACTATATAACCTGAGTGTAGATCTGATACTGTAATGATAAAGACAGACATTAGTGTGAGTGGGTCTGATCTATAACACACACTATAAACATCAGCACTATATAACCTGAGTGAAGATCTGATACTGTAATGATAAAGACAGACATTAGTGTGAATGTGTCTGATCTATAACACACAGTATAAACATCAGCACTATATAACCTGAGTGAAGATCTGATACTGTAATGATAAAGACAGACATTAGTGTGAGTGGGTCTGATCTATAACACACACTATAAACATCAGCACTATATAACCTGAGTGAAGATCTGATACTGTAATGATAAAGACAGACATTAGTGTGAATGTGTCTGATCCATAACACACACTATAAACATCAGCACTATATAACCTGAGTGAAGATCTGATACTGTAATGATAAAGACAGACATTAGTGTGAATGTGTCTGATCTATAACACACACTATAAACATCAGCACTATATAACCTGAGTGAAGATCTGATACTGTAATGATAAAGACAGACATTAGTGTGAATGTGTCTGATCTATAACACACACTATAAACATCAGCACTATATAACCTGAGTGTAGATCTGATACTGTAATGATAAAGACAGACATTAGTGTGAATGTGTCTGATCTATAACACACACTATAAACATCAGCACTATATAACCTGAGTGAAGATCTGATACTGTAATGATAAAGACAGACATTAGTGTGAATGTGTCTGATCTATAACACACACTATAAACATCAGCACTATATAACCTGAGTGAAGATCTGATACTGTAATGATAAAGACAGACATTAGTGTGAGTGTGTCTGATCTATAACACACACTATAAACATCAGCACTATATAACCTGAGTGTAGATCTGATACTGTAATGATAAAGACAGACATTAGTGTGAGTGGGTCTGATCTATAACACACACTATAAACATCAGCACTATATAACCTGAGTGAAGATCTGATACTGTAATGATAAAGACAGACATTAGTGTGAATGTGTCTGATCTATAACACACAGTATAAACATCAGCACTATATAACCTGAGTGAAGATCTGATACTGTAATGATAAAGACAGACATTAGTGTGAGTGGGTCTGATCTATAACACACACTATAAACATCAGCACTATATAACCTGAGTGAAGATCTGATACTGTAATGATAAAGACAGACATTAGTGTGAATGTGTCTGATCCATAACACACACTATAAACATCAGCACTATATAACCTGAGTGAAGATCTGATACTGTAATGATAAAGACAGACATTAGTGTGAATGTGTCTGATCTATAACACACACTATAAACATCAGCACTATATAACCTGAGTGAAGATCTGATACTGTAATGATAAAGACAGACATTAGTGTGAATGTGTCTGATCTATAACACACACTATAAACATCAGCACTATATAACCTGAGTGTAGATCTGATACTGTAATGATAAAGACAGACATTAGTGTGAATGTGTCTGATCTATAACACACACTATAAACATCAGCACTATATAACCTGAGTGAAGATCTGATACTGTAATGATAAAGACAGACATTAGTGTGAATGTGTCTGATCTATAACACACACTATAAACATCAGCACTATATAACCTGAGTGTAGATCTGATACTGTAATGATAAAGAAAGACATTAGTGTGAATGTGTCTGATCTATAACACACACTATAAACATCAGCACTATATAACCTGAGTGAAGATCTGATACTGTAATGATAAAGACAGACATTAGTGTGAATGTGTCTGATCCATAACACACACTATAAACATCAGCACTATATAACCTGAGTGAAGATCTGATACTGTAATGATAAAGACAGACATTAGTGTGAATGTGTCTGATCTATAACACACACTATAAACATCAGCACTATATAACCTGAGTGAAGATCTGATACTGTAATGATAAAGACAGACATTAGTGTGAATGTGTCTGATCTATAACACACACTATAAACATCAGCACTATATAACCTGAGTGAAGATCTGATACTGTAATGATAAAGACAGACATTAGTGTGAGTGTGTCTGATCTATAACACACACTATAAACATCAGCACTATATAACCTGAGTGTAGATCTGATACTGTAATGATAAAGACAGACATTAGTGTGAGTGGGTCTGATCTATAACACACACTATAAACATCAGCACTATATAACCTGAGTGAAGATCTGATACTGTAATGATAAAGACAGACATTAGTGTGAATGTGTCTGATCTATAACACACAGTATAAACATCAGCACTATATAACCTGAGTGAAGATCTGATACTGTAATGATAAAGACAGACATTAGTGTGAGTGGGTCTGATCTATAACACACACTATAAACATCAGCACTATATAACCTGAGTGAAGATCTGATACTGTAATGATAAAGACAGACATTAGTGTGAATGTGTCTGATCCATAACACACACTATAAACATCAGCACTATATAACCTGAGTGAAGATCTGATACTGTAATGATAAAGACAGACATTAGTGTGAATGTGTCTGATCTATAACACACACTATAAACATCAGCACTATATAACCTGAGTGAAGATCTGATACTGTAATGATAAAGACAGACATTAGTGTGAATGTGTCTGATCTATAACACACACTATAAACATCAGCACTATATAACCTGAGTGTAGATCTGATACTGTAATGATAAAGACAGACATTAGTGTGAATGTGTCTGATCTATAACACACACTATAAACATCAGCACTATATAACCTGAGTGAAGATCTGATACTGTAATGATAAAGACAGACATTAGTGTGAATGTGTCTGATCTATAACACACACTATAAACATCAGCACTATATAACCTGAGTGTAGATCTGATACTGTAATGATAAAGAAAGACATTAGTGTGAATGTGTCTGATCTATAACACACACTATAAACATCAGCACTATATAACCTGAGTGAAGATCTGATACTGTAATGATAAAGACAGACATTAGTGTGAATGTGTCTGATCCATAACACACACTATAAACATCAGCACTATATAACCTGAGTGAAGATCTGATACTGTAATGATAAAGACAGACATTAGTGTGAATGTGTCTGATCTATAACACACACTATAAACATCAGCACTATATAACCTGAGTGAAGATCTGATACTGTAATGATAAAGACAGACATTAGTGTGAATGTGTCTGATCTATAACACACACTATAAACATCAGCACTATATAACCTGAGTGAAGATCTGATACTGTAATGATAAAGACAGACATTAGTGTGAATGTGTCTGATCTATAACACACACTATCAGCACTATATAACCTGAGTGTAGATCTGATACTGTAATGATAAAGACAGACATTAGTGTGAATGTGTCTGATCTATAACACACACTATAAACATCAGCACTATATAACCTGAGTGAAGATCTGATACTGTAATGATAAAGACAGACATTAGTGTGAATGTGTCTGATCTATAACACACACTATCAGCACTATATAACCTGAGTGAAGATCTGATACTGTAATGATAAAGACAGACATTAGTGTGAATGTGTCTGATCTATAACACACACTATAAACATCAGCACTATATAACCTGAGTGTAGATCTGATACTGTAATGATAAAGACAGACATTAGTGTGAATGTGTCTGATCTATAACACACACTATAAACATCAGCACTATATAACCTGAGTGTAGATCTGATACTGTAATGATAAAGACAGACATTAGTGTGAATGTGTCTGATCTATAACACACACTATAAACATCAGCACTATATAACCTGAGTGAAGATCTGATACTGTAATGATAGACAGACATTAGTGTGAATGTGTCTGATCTATAACACACACTATAAACATCAGCACTATATAACCTGAGTGTAGATCTGATACTGTAATGATAAAGACAGACATTAGTGTGAGTGTGTCTGATCTATAACACACACTATAAACATCAGCACTATATAACCTGAGTGTAGATCTGATACTGTAATGATAAAAACAGACATTAGTGTGAGTGTGTCTGATCTATAACACACACTATAAACATCAGCACTATATAACCTGAGTGTAGATCTGATACTGTAATGATAAAGACAGACATTAGTGTGTATGTGTCTGATCTATAACACACACTATAAACATCAGCACTATATAACCTGAGTGTAGATCTGATACTGTAATGATAAAGACAGACATTAGTGTGAATGTGTCTGATCTATAACACACAGTATAAACATCAGAACTATATAACCTGAGTGTAGATCTGATACTGTAATGATAAGCATTGTTTCTGCAGCAACTTTCAGCGTGTTTCCTATAACAACGTCTGCCGTTAACATAAACCACGCGAAATCCGATCAGAGCAGTCTGACTGAAATACATTTCCAGAAATGCGATTTGAATAGGACTTCAACCCACTTATGAATGTAGCTTGAAACAGATTTGTTAAAATCGCATTTCATGTGATTTTTTGTTGTTCAGCTAATTCTGATCGAATTTCAATCGGATAAACATGAAAATCAGATTTGGACTGAGAGTCTGAACGTAGCCTAACAAACACTGTAAACATCAGCACTAACCTGAGTAAATATAACCAAGAAACCACGATAAGTGCAAAGTGACAGTGCAAAGAAATTGCAGATATTAATATAAAAATGCACCCTCATGCGCCCTTTTTTCCCCTCAAGAAATCTAAGTTTTGGAATTGAGAATACAAGATCAATGTTCCCATTTTTATAGTTTATCTGTAGATAAAGGTACCTAAAGGATAAAGGTTTTGCATAAAAGTACTTTATCTTGCTGGACTTTATTTCTCTTTCTAAATCATGTAATCTCCTCCTGGTTGTCTGTTAGATCACAACACTGGAGTAGAGAGCACTATGAATTGTTCTTCACGAGCACAGTAACTGAAATTTAAAATTGTTAAACGTTTCATTTCTTTTTGACCATTTTCATCTCATTTTAACGAAACCGTGATAATATTGAGAATTTTGATATTTTTGGTCACTAATCATGATATGAAATTTTAGGCTTGTAACACTTTTGCGCAATGAAAGATTAGCCTAAGTCTTTCTTGTTCTGTCCTATCCATTATATGTTGTTTTAGTGTACAAAACAATCGTCCAGACAAGATGATCATTTCAACAATATTATAGTAGTATTAATACTAAAGTCTGATTTCATTTTCAATACAATCAAAAACTGAGAAGCAAGACGATAAGTTTCATTTGCATGAAACGAGATAGCGCATCCGCAGTGATACAAGAGATGTGTGCTGTGTTATAATGCGTTGCTATTGACGACTGCCATATAATTTAATGTTTCTGCTTAAAAAAAAGTGCATAGAGCTGCTAATTTCATTTGTTGTTTGTTGATTTTCAAATATAAAACATGTTCAAATGTTTTCCGTGTGTTTATCAGTGCTTTTTTAACATTTTCATGTCATTTTAACAAAACTGATAATATTGAGAATCGTGAGAATTTTGGTCTCTATAATGGTGATATATAGCTTGGGAGTTGGGATGTGCCTGAAGCCGAATACCTTATTCAGAAAGGCACAGTAATGGCTTCAAAACAAATTATGAATTCTACCGAATAATAGGAAAAATATTTGTCAGACACGGTTACTACTTGTGTTTGCATCACTGTAAAAAATTGTATTATGTATTATGCCATTAATGACAAATTCCAGAAATTCGCAATTTTTATAGCAAATGTATTCAGTGTTTGCTTTACTGTTTTAACTTTTTAATCTTTAGTTTTCCGCTGGCTGCATAACTGTGTGTTTATGACGTGTTTATTACAGAAAACGTGCAAGAGAAAATCTGATCAAAAGATGTTGGTTATTTATCACGGATGATATAGTCATCATGTAGTGGTCTGATTCACTGAGTGAAATATCTGAATAAATCAGCTGTTAATTTCATATTTGTTCAGCAGTTTTATGATATTATGACATCAGTATTACAACAGATATTCTGAGTTTTTTGAAAGTCATTATTCAGAAAATGTTTGAGCTGTGTCTTTTAGACGCACAGAGACATCACGAAACAGCATATGAATCTCACCAATGGTGACAATCATCCAAAAATCCTCAATAAAAAAAAAATCGACAATTGCAGCCATAGTTAAGATACATATGATGATTCTTGATGTCTGTGTGTCTACATGATCCTGTCAAAACATTTACTGTATAATGACTGCAGGATATTATGCAGTATTATTGTTGGGCTACAATAAACAGTTTAAAACTAAATTGTTTAATAACTTAAATTGTTTAAGAATTTAATAACTAACATAAAAATATTAAATTATTTAATCAGAGATTTGACTCTGGGTTGTATCAGTGAATCAGGCCACTACATAATGGTTATTTCATCACCAATATGTAGCCAAAATTGTCGGATCACATTTACTCTTGCATTTTTGCCATGACAAATGTGCTTTAGAAACACAGTTACAGCAATATGCTAAATGTTGTTTATTTAAAGGCAGTAGCTGTCTAGTCACTAGCGCAGTGAAGTCTGTAGTTACATTAGTTCCTGTGTGTTATCTAGCCAATGGCTAACAGTAAGATATTTACATTTTACAGTGAAAAACCTGTTAAATAAATGTTTTTCTGTAATTCATTTACTGAAAATTTCTGAAAATGTTTTTGCATTTTATTCATATTATAATATTTTATTTCAATTTTACGTTTTTTTTTGTCTGCAAGTAATTTGACTTTAAAAAAAAAATCTAGTCAAGGTGTTTGATCGTCATAATTCAGGAAATATAGTGTTTTTCTGTAAAATGGTTAATGAACATTTCTATAAACGTTTTATTTTTTTTCCACCTTATTTAAACCAGGAAATTTTACTTTCATTTTGTTTTTTTGTTTAGCAGCTATAGCTGACAATCATTTGACTGTTTTTTTTTACAGTGTGAATAACAGCTGAGCCAGAGGATCATAGCACGTTATATATGAACCTCTAAAATCACCATGCAATAATGAGTGTTTGAAGTGAATTAGTTTAAACTCTATAAATGAAATGAGCAAAGCACATACGAAGAGTAAAATCAAGTAAGTCATACACATTTTCGATATGTCTATTTACATGTTTTAAAGCTTGTACGATATAATAAGTAATGGATGGGCGGTCCACTTTCCCGCAGAGTTTAGCAGTAACCCTGATCAAACTCCCCTGCCTGTATCTTTCTAGTATTCCTGAAGAGCTTGATCAGCTGGTTCAGGGGTTTGATCAGGGTTGGAGCTGAACTCTGCACGACTGAATCTGCCCATCCATGCGATACATATGTTTGTCTCACTCTCTCCTGCAGCTGGCAAACATTTGTGAATTATTTATCATTTGTTCAGAATTTGCATTTGAATGTAAAGTTTTTTTGTTGTTGTTTTTTTTGTGCAATTTTTCAACCACTAAATATTTTATCTTTAAACTTCCATGCTCTCCAATCAGTTGTTTTAGAGTCAGGCGACTCTTATTTGAAGTTGTGGATGATTGTCCTGATAACTCTATACACAAAGTTCCTCTAAAAAGTTCATTTAACATTAACATTTAGTGTTATTGCTTTAATCAAATTATTATATTGTATTATAATAGATATAAATATTTTATGAGTTATACAAGATATACTTGTCAAATGAAAACTTTGAAGGGAACAGAATTATATTTAAACTGAGCGTCTCGTGTAAGTTACAAACTTCTGGTTTATACCCAACCCATTTCCGGTTTTATCTGAAAACAAATACAATTAATTTTGAGATGGTTACAGATACAGGCTCCGCTGCACAACCCTAAAATGAGCCCTTTGAAGTCACATTACCTGAATTACAGACAGCTGATAAACAATCATTACATTAAAAGTCTTGAGTTACTCACCACTGACAATAACAGTGAATCTCTTGTATAACGTCTGATTGCTGCTGATCTTCACTGTATAAAGTCCAGAGTAATTGGTTCTGGTGTTTGTGATGGTCAGAGATCCAGTCTTCTCATCCAGCTTCAGTCTGTCTCTGAATCTCTCATCATATTCATATATTGGTGAGCTCTTTGCCTCTATATCATGTTTAGCTATGAGTTTTCCTTCATCTCCAAACCTCCACACTATCAGCTCATCTCCGTGTGGTTGAGTAACAACAGCCGGAAGAATGACAGAATCTCCCTCCATCTTTGACACATTCTTTATTTCAACTCTATCAACCACAATAGAAGATGGAGAGTCTGCAAGAAACAGATTCACAGAAAGAGATTAAACATAATAAACACCATTACTTGTAGAACAGCAATCTGAAGTTTTACAGTTGGTTAGCTTTGTGGTCACTACTTAAGGGCACATGCAGATTAATAAAATAATCAGTTTGACATGTACAACAGGTAGCTACATCCTAACTGGACTGGCCAAGAGTCGATGTTTGTATCACTGCAGTTGTCTGTGTTCAGTAGATAACATTACAATTCTTAGTTCTACACAACTGCTGATTCTTCTTTGGACTATTAATACTGGTGGAACGACCTAAACAAAATATAGTGACTTCATTTTCTTTCTAGAACCGTTAAAAATGTTATAAAATCAATATCACACTCGCAATCATGATGCTGTTCTGAAATTATTCATGTGATCACTTGTGACCCAATCATTGCTGTGACGATATACATCATGAGTGTGATACTGCATAACAAAAATAATGTTAAATGTTATTTACACTAAAAATAATTCAGTTTAATTTGTAAAAAACAAACCTGAAAAACTGAATTACTCAAAAATAAAAAAAGCTCACCATCAACAGTAACACTGAATCTCTTGTCTGTCGTCCCACTGTCACCTTTACCGACGGCCTCTAGTTCATAAAGTCCGGAGTGGTTCCTTCTCATGTTTGTGATGGTGAGAGATGCTGTTTTACTGTCCAGCTGCAGTCTGCCTTTGAATCTTCCATCAGGACCATCTTTATATGAGATTTTACCTTCAGTGATCTGAGCTATGAGTTCAGTGCCAAACCTCCACAGTATGTGCCTATATGTGTGTATTTCAGTAAAATCAGTGTTTAGAGTGACAGAATCTCCCTCCATCACTGACACTGTCTTCACTTCATCTGCATCAACACCAAACACTCCTGCAGAACAAACAGAAAATAATTCTCAAAGTTTAAACTTACACAACACAGCTGGTCATGGTAAGCCAGTTTATCTAAATCTTGTCTATCTATTAACTTATGTCTAATTGACTTAAAGTCTTCCATAAAAAGTAGCCTAAATCTTGTCTATCTATTAACTTATGTCTAATTGACTTAAAGTCTTCCATAAAAAGTAGGGTAAGTGTACCCATTAAGCCCATGTACCCTTTAAGCCCACTTTCAACTCTGAAGTCAAATTAAAAAAAGAGAAAATAATATTTTATGCTGCTTATTATTTTAACCAATCCAGTGATGTGTTACTTCCCTGGCATTTTTAATTGCATACCAATTACATTTGGCAATGTTGAGTTAGCCCCACCCATGTGCACGCTGTCTCAGGGGACCTCACACAAAGTCACCCCAAAACTTTGGTGTTTCGGGACCCTTCAGAAATCAACACATTTCAGCAATTTTCAGCCATTTCTTTGGAAACTACATTGATATTATGTCAAATAAGAGATAAATGTATTGTTTTTTGTGTATGAACAAATAGTACTTTATCATTTTATATCATTTTCCTTTAAATGGAAAGATGAGTTTTACTAGCTTGCGTTCAAAGCTAATCTCTAGGTCAAACCATTAGCCTTACAGAAAGATAGACTGCCAAAGAATTAAGCATGTGAACTGAAAACAATGAATGTTTTGTGATTCATTTTACATTAATTTACAAATAAATACATCATAAATTGTTTTGTAGAGAAGATTAATTTTATAAATTAACTTTTTTTAAAGATGGGCTTAAATGGTACAGCACCACAAAACACATGCAAACTACAGCCAACACAAGCTAACCTTGAATGAAAAAAACTTAACATTTCTCAATGTGGGCACAATGAAAATTACTATGATACTAGTCCACAGTATATTTAAGCTCCATGCATGTATTTGTAAACATATCTTACATTTTTAAAGGAAAACATTGTCTTTTTTCACCATTACTCACTGTGGAACCATTTAAGCCCACCTGATGTGTTTCAGTGAGGAATCCCTCTAATTGCAAACTTTGATACATTTTCTGAAAGTGTTTAATGATAACATGTCTTTGTGTGCTTTTACCTTACTAACCTTTTAGCCTTACCTTACTTACACACAAATTACACATTCATTCAAATGAGATAGAGCCTGTTTTGTCCTAAAGTCCTTTATGTATAACCGGGCATAATTCGGGAGTCAAGCTGAGTTAAGGATTGAGATTCTGGACATTGAGAGCTCCCAGAGGGACCCTACATTCCCCACAGTCCTGAGCCCCTGGGACTGTTAGGGGGGCCCACTAGGAGCCCCCCTAAGCCCAGAGTATGGAGCCCTAACTCAGCTAGGCTCCGGAGATACACCCGGTCAAACTTCCAGCTTGACTCCAGCTACAACTCCAGTCAAGCCGAGTTAAGGCTCGAGACCACCGGCCACTAACACCAACCCATCCCACCCAGGGCTCTAATCAAACATTAGCAAAAGGATTTTTTTTAATACTTCCCTGTCACTGAATAAATATATTGATGTTTTAATTCTTTAAAATCATTTTTTTATATATATATTTTGTGAATCAATGATGATGTGGGCTTATTTGGAACACATGCGGGCTTAAATGGTGCCAAAGTACCAATTAAGCCCATGCCAGACTTCTGACTTTATTCCTAAATTATCTTAATTTTATATTCAAAAATGTCCATCAACTAATTAATATAATTTCAAATGAGAGATTAATCTTGCATTTTAACAAATTGTATTTCTTATATACTATGTCAATATCTATGAAAAAAACCTAGACTTAGATTTTGGTGGGCTTAATGGGTACACTTACCCATGAGAGAAAAAAAACACTGTTACTGGTTCTAGAATCTAAAGATGCGCTACTTTTACATTTATTCGTTTTTATACACTATTAACATTCACAATTTTATACAAATTTTTTTTTTAACTAAAAAATAAGCAATTTATCTCAGAGGCAGCAACAAGACAGAATTGTTCAGAAAAGTAAGAAATAATACAGAGTTCAGACGCTGTGTTTTGTGGTTGCTTCTGTCACTAATTATGCATTATGGATATATAAACATCAGAGAGCTGATATAGAGATGATATAACCACTAAAGGAAAGGGAGGACAAATATAGAAGCATCTGGTATTTTTGTGCTTCGTTAACTTTTTCCATGAAAAATAAACAACAGAAATATGTATAAAATTCTACATTCACATGCCAGTGCATTCCAACACATCAATGCATTTAATATCATACATTCGACAATGATTATAAAATATGTACAATCAAACCGCCAGAGTTTCGTAAAATATATTAAAGAAATGTATACCAATTTTGTCCCAGTGGTAGGCCTATGTTGTCACGTGTTTAACTAAGGAAATCAGATAAACAACCTTATTTCTAATAGAGCGCTGTTTATTATAGCTAGTGACAACGATAGAAATATCTATACTTGTAAGTAGAAATATCTATATAATATAGAATATCAGCAATCTGCATCCGGTTACAATATAAAACCGAAAGTAAAAAAACATTAATTTATGTTGTTATAAGTTAACACTTACCGCACACGAACAATACAAATATGAAATGTTGGGAAATGATCTTCATATTGCTGTTGATTCAAAAAAAAAATTGGATTCTGTCAAATTGTTTGTCGTTTCTGAACCGCACCCACACGGACTGCAAACGACGATTGTAAAACAAACCGTACTAAAACAAAACAACAGAGATAATTTTATTACCAACTGTAATTCACTAACACTTTCAACTATTAATTTATATGCTATGAAAAAATAAGCAGTTCTGCTCTCTGTCCTGAAAGAGTAGGGAAGAGCAGACGACTAATGGCGGAAAGCAGCGTCTGACTCTGTCAGTAACGGAGAAAAGAAAACAGGAATTTAGCGCCCTCTAGCAAACTTTTACAGTCTATGCTACCAACTAACACGTGCACACATGTTGATGGGGATTGGAGTCTCGGGAACATCGAGACATCTTCACAGTGTTGTAGGCCCAACTAGTGATTTATTATTTTTAGGTCCACACACATGCACAATAGTTTATTTAGCCAGACTCGCAAATTTCATCTGTCAATCTGTTATAACTTGACTCATCCTGTAGCCTACCTTGGAAACACCATTCTTAAAATCAGCGCATTAACCCTCGTTCATACAGTAATGCTGAGAATTTCTGGAAAAGTTGATCCAGGCAGTAACTGTCCTGGCCTTGTGTGATTTTATTATTTTACATTACTAGAGTTTTGCCTTAAGGACTCTTTTCAAAGTTCCCAGTTTGGAACACAAAAGTAAACTGTAGCAGGTAAACTATATGGGAGATCTTAATTTTTTATCTTCCCATTTGCTCCAAATGACGTCATTTTAAATTAATTTTTTTAAGTTTGATTGTAAGTTTGATTCACTTATGATATGAGCTCTTAATGTCAAATTATTTCAATTATTCACAGACAACTAATAAACAATTATTAGGCTACTTCAATTCTCACCACTGACAGTAGCCTATAGTAATATCTTGTACGTTTGTTGCTGCTGATCTTCATAAGATTAGTCTACTCAAAATTATGTCCTATGTGGTATTATAAAATAAATTATAATCTCTACCTTAAAGTATATAAAAAATATATAAAAGAAATACATTTTTTATGAAAATAAAATGTGTAAATATTAAAATATTGCATGACAATCAAAAAATCATTCAAAAGTTGGCTCACCAAAATAATGTTTTTATTAAATAAAGTAGTTATGTGGTGAGAAATTATGGTTCTATATGAGGATAGTAATACTAAAACCTGCTTGGAGGTTGGCTATAGGGCAGTTTTGAAATTTCATAAATAACAACGTAATAAAATTATAGGCCCCCAGCAGGTTTAGAAATATTTAGTATATCTAGGCTAAATGAAGTTTTTTTTTTTTTTTCAATAATAATAATAACAAATGTATAAATTTAAGCTTTATTGTAATTAAATGCACTATAGGCATAAATAAAGCCCTCCTGCATTGACCAGGGGGGTGTTCTTCGTAGTTCGTACGCCACTAACTCAGTTAGCTGGATTCGAATAGGCTTGTTTGAGATGAGCAAAATCTGCGCAGAACCGGGCTGCGTGACAGTCCACTTTAAGACACGCACTTGCGAACTTCCCTAAGCACTTAATGAATCTCTGCCGCCATTTTGAAGCGCGTTCCACTTCGTGAAGTGGACGAGGGAAGTTTATATGGAATGGACAGACCCTCGTTCCCTCGATTTTGACCGAGGGAGCGAGTCTACTTCTTATGTACACTTCAGGCACCTATATGTCCCACAATACAGTACGATTGTGACGTCCCCACAGATCTAATCTAATCACCACCACAACAAACAATTCTGATATATTAATTCTGTTTTATTTTTATTTTATTTAAAACAACCCAAATTTGTTAACACACCTATAAAATGTGGATGCTGCATTAAACAAATTCTTAAAGGGGAATAAATAAATAAATAAATAATAAATCAACAACATAGCTGAGTCCAAGTGATCAAGGGCTTAAAAGGATAGTTCACTTTGAAATTAAATTTTGGTATGTTTTAGCTTACCTCTAGGGCGTCCAAGATGTAGGTGTCTTTTTTTCCGCAATAGTTTTAATTTTGATATTTTTAGGTCAAACCGTTCTTGTCTGTCAGTCATATAATGCAGGTCTGTGGTCACTGTCTCAAAGAGCATGCACAGAGTCCAAATTAAAACAATTCCCCATCGTCCAAATTAAACAATTCCCCATCGTAAGTACACATTGATGGCCTAAGACACGAAGCGAGCGGTTTGTGTGAGAAAACAAACAGTATTTATATCGTTTTTACCTCTTGTAACACAGCCACGTCCAAGTGATCTGTATGCAGACTGGTGCATATACACTAGATGTCGCCTTGGCTACGGCAGTTCTTAACGAAAAAAGACACCTACATCTTGGATGCCCTTGAGGTAAGCTAAAACATACTATCCCTTTAAGGACTATGGAGGACCATACCTGCAGAAATTAAAAATGAATAAATAAATATGCAAAGAAATGTAAGAAAACAAAAACAAATGACTATTTATACTTTTATTTCCCTATTTATGTATAATGATATATTTTTTATTATATTTATTTATTTATTTATTTCCACTTTCATTTATTTTCACATTTATGTATATATGTATTTATGTCTACATTTATTTATTTATACATTTATTTATACATTCATTTATTTATACATTTATTTATTTACACATTTATTGCTCTGTATGCTAATGAGGGGGGCGTGTTTTACCTCAGACATATCAATCGAGCTCAGAGGGGCAGTGCTGAAGCTTTGAGGCCAAAGTGACACGTTGTGGTGTGACCAAACAATACGCAAAAGGTTCGTGGACATGACTTTACAGGTCATGCAGGGAATATGACTTAGAGAGATGGACAATATTGCCAAAATCTTATATCATGGTTTATGTCCTTTAATATCACCCTAACTGTATGTATAGGTTTACCATACATAGGCCAACTCTTTATTCCGGACATGGCCGTAAAACATCAGCTGGTCAGGATTTCTCAAATGTCTGGGCACACCTCAACAGAATCCGCTGATAACAGACAATTTGAAACGGAAGCGCGTCAAATTATCCACTATTAAACACATTTTATGCCATGCATTGTGGGTCCGCACACAGAAGCTAACTGCATTTTTAATGTATCTTCCAAAGCCAATGTTGACAGCAACAGAAACAAACTTTTCCATAAAGAGGTGATATTTCCGTTATAAATTGATTGATTAATATGTATAATATTAAATATATAATTTAATATTATACAAAAATATATTTTTTTATGTTTTATATTTGGATAAATATGACAACAATCAAATAAACCATAGATCACACTGTCAGAGAGTTTGGGAATACTAACACATAATTTATACACATAAAAACATGAGGAACAAACACCAACAGAGATGGCTTGTCTGTGATTTTGGTCAAACAAATTCTACAGCATCGAAAGAAGTGTGAGATTGACAAATCACAGCATGAATACAATGCAGAGAAAACAAAGGTTCAGGCACTGGCTGAACAATTGTAGAATGAACAAAGAAAGACTCTTAAAGCAACACTATGTAGTTTTTCAACCTTCATAATATTTTTCCAAGACCCTTGTGATGGTACATCGACTTACAATAGGTTCAATGACACGTCTGCCATAGCCTGACGGGGTCTGTATCGCTTTTACTGGCACTGCGGAACTTCTGGGTTCGGGTAGTAACCCGACCCCAAAAAGAACTACAAAATTTGACTGCTTTACGGCATACCTCACTTACCCCATTCTGCCCAAGACGTGAGAACTCCTTCTGCAGAGTGTTGGAGAATTTTCCCTTGATTCATGTCTAAGTATGATGTAATGAAAATGACAAGCATGAAAAAATAGGTCTGAAAAAGGATGAGAGAATGGAAAATAACCAGTATGCATCAGCAATGCAAAGTGTCAAAATACAGTATGAAACAGAGCACCATTGTGTGAGGTTTGACCAATAGAGAAGACATGTCTAACTGTGCCAAGGTCACCAGGCGTGACAGAGGGGAAGAGATAGATTTGAGAGTGCCCATTGGGCACCTAGAGATAAGAAAAAGTATAAGACATGAACACTGGCCAATGTAACTTTAGATGTCCGGATGGCCAGCCGGCTTCTCACTTTGTTGCTTGTCAATAAAGTTAATTCTTCTGACCTGGAACCTCGACTCTGAGAAACTACTTTGAGACCTGAACCAAAAAGAACTACGAATTTGCCACAACAAGAGTTTGGGGGTATCGGCTTCCCAACAAATGCACGTGTATCCCCTGGTAGAACCATGACAGATTTTACGACAGTAGTAGAATACAATACTGTTTCCCAACTGTAGGGGGACCCCGAGAGCAAAACCTACATGGTGTTGCTTTAAATGATAATGACAAGCTTTTAAAGTTGCTATCCACACAACTGAAATCAAAAGACGGTTCTGGCCAAAAAAATCCCATAAAATCTAGCAGCAAGATAGAGAAAGAGACACTCTGCCCATTTAAAGACCTCAAGAAGATTGAGGATCAACAATGTCGTTATCTGCTAGAAGTGACAGCAGCTCGACTGGGATCCCTGATGACAGTGATGTTGAATCTGAGACACATGCTCATGTCACCAAGAAAAACAAAAAGGTTAGATTCGCTCCTGTAATTGTCAAGAACAGAAGAACTGAAATTGAAGTTGACAATGAGGAGGAGTATGAGGAAGGCGAAAGACGAACCCGCATCATAAAAAAAACTATTAAGAAATATGTTCCATATAGAACATACCAACCAGCTTCACCAGAGCAAGTTGAGAAATGGTCAAAATAATTGCCAGACGTGTACAAGCAACCAAGGAAAGCTTGGCAATTTCTTCAACGCTTACAGAAAATCTACAATTTACATCCAGTAGATGGTGTGATGATTGTTAATGTGAACAGGGTATGCGAGTCTCAAGAAAACATTGAGGCTGGATGGGAAGCTCTACGAACATTCTTGTTTGAACTGAAACCAGCAGAGGTTAATTGGGCTAGAATTACCTCATGCATGCAGAAGACTGGTAAAGTGTTGCAGAGTTCGAAGAACGCTTCACACAAATTTGGTTGGAACATGCTGGTTTAAATGACAGCGAGGATCTTGACAAGAACACTAGCATGCCTCTGAAAACTGCTTTTGTAAATGGACTGAAATCTATAGTTTCAAAAGCCCTCAAAATCCAATATGATGACTGGGACAGTGTTGGAAAATCTTTTAATCAGATTGTTGAGTGGTCAGCAAAGAATGAAAGAACACATGAAGGAATAAATGTGGAATGAGCATAAAGAAAATTAATATAATAGACAGTCAAAAACTCAAAGAAGATGCAGGTATTGCAACGAAGAAGGACATTGGGTTCGTGATTGCAAGCTGAATTTAAAACATCAAAGCGATGATGACGAGGACAACCTGTTGAGGAGGTTTCAGCAGTTGACAGCCAAACAAAAACAGATTCTGCTAAAAGCTGTTGAGCCGCAGGGAAACTGAAGAGCCTCTCTCTGCAGCAGCAACTAGTGACATCTCATCAGACAACTGATGAAATCCTGCGAGATCAAAGATGGATATCGCGGGATTCATGCTTGTGCACAGTGTTGCTACACTGGATGTAATTTAAGTTCTGTTGCTTTTATATGAAAATAAATATAATGAACAAGACACCCAAAGTACTTATTTAATTCCATTCCAAATACATGTTTATCAATAATTTTTTTCTTAAATACAGATATTTGCTGTTGTTGTTGTTGTGGTGGTGTTGTCATTTTAATCAATTTTGTGATTTTTGCTGTAACTGAAACAATGATTCACTTGTCAAACTAAGTTTGGTTGTTTGTTAAATCCAGCTAATACAGTTTTTTGCGTGGTGTGACGTTGTGTGAATATTCCCAAACTATCTGACAGTGTGATCTCTATGGGTTATGCAATGTAATTTGTGTTTAAAACAATTTAGTCTCATCTACATAATTTGGTTGAAGAATAATGATCTTTGGTCTTATGTGTGTCATTGGTGATTCATTGTGTCACTGGTGTCACTGTCTTTTCTATCATGTTAAATAAAATGTCACATGATAATAATTTTGCATCCATTTAATTCTGATGCACTCAAAGTTAAGATTTAAAGGATTGCATCATTACTTGATTTTAACAGGTTTTTCAAATATTTTCATAGCAAACACATGGTAGCACAGATGAACTAACATCATTCAAGCATAGCTACTTTTAACAAATCTGATTAAAATAAATAAGACATAATCGCCTTATTTGTTGCACTATTATTATTTTCTGTAACTACATGTGCTGAAAAATATAAATAATATTTCATAAAAACCTTTAATATTGCCAAAGAAGTAGGGTAACACAAGCGTCAAAATGGTAGGCCTACATGCAGTCTTTAAATAAATGCACAAAATATAAAAATCATTAAGCCGTCATTTTTGTGTATTCATAAAGTCAAAGGGTGTTCTATAATGTGTTTAAGTTTAAATGTTAGAAAAAGAAATCTGATCTTCAAAAGGTGTCAGAATTGAGGTGTCATTTTTGGGTTTCATCTTTCTTTCACACGTTCTCCTAAAACAACAGGCTGGGGGACAGCTCACCCAGGAAGAGGACGATTTAGCTTATCAGCACAATCACTGGATAAGAGTAGGCTATATAAAATGTAACTTCCTTGCTCTTTTGTTTTGACCCATGACTTTTATATGCTAATACATAGCAACTACGCATAGAGGAAGGGGAGGGCCTGTGCCCCTGCCATGATGGAACCAATCTTCATTTTCAATTTAGCAAACGGAGAGCAAACATCTCTTCTGCTCAAGGATTCTAAATTCAAGGATATATGATTTTATCCAGAGACAAAAAGACCTCCTAATTTCACCGATGGTAAGTTCACTTCAACACCTTTAAACCTTAAAACACTTGATAATTTAACGTCTTATTTCAAACAAAACAACCTATTTTATGTTTTATCTATGTAATGTAGTGTTTTGTTAGATTAAAATACTCATACTTGATAATTTAACATTTCAAATAATATGAACTATTATTCACTATTAAAATACTTATACTTGATCATTTAACATTTCATTATAATATGACCTATTATTCACTATTTTATCTTTTATCCATGCAAGTCAGTGTTTTGTTGTGTATTAAATTAAAATACTTATACTTGATCATTTAACATCTTGTTTCATAATCTAAATTGTTTTATTTATGGATGTGACTATGTAATCTGAAAACAATTCACTCTGACATATTTCTTCGGCGCAGAAAATTCCGCCATCGGCTATTATACACTCCTGAGAGACTATCAGACAGACATTTGTATTCTTAACGCATATAATGTTGTGTTTAAAAGGTTAAAACTTACTTTTAGAAATAATTAAATAAATTTCATCTTATTTCACATATCTGTTATTGTATATGCTTTTTAATTTGTCTATGCTATTTCTTAATTTCATTCACCCGTTTTTATTCTACCCACAGACATTATGGAAGCTGCATCGTCATCTGAAAAACAAATCCATGACAGATTTCTTCATGTTCATATTTTCACCATTCTGTGAACATTATCCACCAATATAACATCCCTGCAAAAAACATTCACTTCCATTTCACCAATCTGTTTACAGTCAAAACACATCTGAAAAACAAATCCATGACAGATCTCTTCAAATTCATAATTTCGTCATTCTGTGAACATTATCCATATTAAAAACACCCCTCCTGCAAAAACGATCCTCTCACACCAACCAGATTACAATCATAAACACACAACCATAAAAATTCCAGAAACACACACACACACACACACACACACACACACAGTCAACGGTCAACAAACAGGTAATCATAAAACCCCCATATGTACAAACATCCGGTCATAAACAGATGTCATAAAACAATAAATCAAGGGCCATAAATAATTTTTGACACAAGCTACAGGGTATAGCTATACTAACAGCAAGCTGATGATGTATAATTTCCTTGTTCTGTCAGTATTCGCCATATCTCGCCATCTACTGAAATCTACCTCAAACTGGAAAAAAATAAATAAAAATAAAATTAATAAAAGGAAACATTAGAGTGACAAAATGCTGTAGTTTAACATGTATTCAGCTTGAAAATGGGATAGTAGGGAAGTAGGGATTCACCAAATTGAGTTGGTGTATAGATATTAAATGTGTGAATAATATAGTATCAAAATGTGTTAAAAGGACGAAACTTAACTATTAGCTATAAAATATGTATCTAAGAGCATTATTTATGTATTTAAATGCAGTTCATATATAGTGTGACAAATATGACATATATAGTGTCACACCATATGAGGTTTCATGTACTTAGCATGATATTAAGCAATGTGCTTTTATGCTAACATACTAAAACCATGCTAACTACAATATGACAATATAGTTTTAAAGTTAATATTGACTGAAAATTAATTTCATTTGGGCATTTTTGTGTAAAATGTGTCGCACCAAAAGACAGCGCAAAAGGGAACTGAAGCAGGAGTGCCGGATATACTTGATTTTTTTTAAAACATGAAGAGAGAAAACTCACATTGTAACTTTCAGTGTCCTTCTGAGATGTTGTTCTTCCTCCTGAAAGAAAGAGGACCCCCACTCCCCAAATGTCTCCAAACAATTGCCCGTTTAAAAAAAGGAATATGGCATCACACCTTATGATATCCATTTTTGGGACAAAATGTTTTAGTTAAGGGTGGCTTCACAATATTATGCCTGAACTTTTAAGCAGACTCACAAGTAGAAGAAGAAGAAGAAGAAGAAAGAAACCTTTATTTGTCCCACAATGGGGAAATTACGGAAAAGCCATCAACCTGTCCATACAAACATACATACAATATGACAAGGGAGTAGACAGGACAGGAAGACAGGGAATACAGCATTGACATGAGGAGAGGTGAGGAGAAAAAAAAGGCAACCATGCTCCTGTAAGGAGTACAGTTTGGGAACAGGAAAAAAACACCTCAGCAACATTAGCACATAATCAGTATACTCTACAACATGAATATACGAGACTTGCAACAGGGAAGGGGAGTGGGGGATGGAGGTAACCCAGCACAGGCAAGCAGCCATCTGGTCCTGCAGCCATTCTCGGCGCTGGTCACAGACCCGCCTGTCAGACTGGGGGTACAAAGCGTTGAAGGCGAGGGATGGGGGGTGGGGGGGGGGGGTGATTGCATATCTGTATATGTGTAAGAGTTCGTGTATGTTTAGGCCTGGAGAGTCGCTACGCCTGGCATCATAATCTAGGTGCCTCAGTCCGCAGGATTGTCATAGCGATACACAGCAGTTTCCATGGAGTCAGCCTTGATCAGGTCCCAGACAGAGTCAACAATCAGCAGGTGTCAGTGGGGAGTGGGGGAAGGAATGCAAGAGCGTCTCGCTGCAGTGCTCATCCGGGGGAGATGTTGTTCCAACAGCGGCCTTGCCAAGGCCAGTGCTGGTTGAGGGGGGCCAAAAGGAGATAAGATTGGGATTGTTTGGTCTTGGGGCGAGTAGCCGCATTCAATTTACACGGCTATTCTCCTGGTCCATTTTGGTCTCCGAAACGATCCATTTGCCTTTGCAAAGCTGTGAGCTTCTCCATGATGTTATCCATATTGTGGTTCATAGTCACAGTCTGAGTGCTGACAGCTCTGCCCACTGCTTCAATCATGACGGGCAGCCTTATAGGGTTTTGGACAGCTGTCACCGTCTTCTTAATTCCTCGATAAACCAGGGCAATGCCTAATCCAATGGTTCCGAATAGGTAGATATCTTCAGTGTCCTCCACGGAAAGAGCCGCCAGACACACGACCCGCCACCTCTCCCACGCATCCATCGTGTAGCCAGCTGCGAACGTTCCGGCAGGGCAGTCAGGTTCCCCCAAACCCAAGCTTCTCGTCGAGAAGATGGTGTCAAATGCGTTGAGAGACCAGTTGATCAAATCCATAGTTTCTTAGTTTGGAGAGCAGTGGAGAGAGAGTCTCTCAAAATACAAGACAGTAGACTAGACGAGACGAGAGAAGCAAAGCAGGGGAGGTAAGGGAGAGGAGGGGAAGAAAATGTGACCGCCTTCGTTAAGAGCCAGAAGAAGACATCTGGGATAACAATATATGATTGAATTCATAGATGCCATCTACGTCACTATAAATAGAACGCCGCCATATTTGCGACCGACTCGCCCGGTATGGCCGCCCAAACTGCCCATTTGAATGAGAGAGAGAGACAGAGATACCTGGAGAAAATTTCTATTTTAGACTCCGATCCTTATTTTTTACCCCCAGTTTTCTTTAGTCCATTATTATCTGCCCCAGGCTTGCCCCAATTGGCCTTTCATGATATAGAAATACTTAAGTCATAGAGCTTCATGAGCGCGCGTTCATGAGAGTCGAGGCGATGTCATGAATGAATCTATGAATCTGCAGCTGTTCGGCTGGCATGAATGAATCTATCTAATCCATCCATCAGCACAGCCAGAGACATCAGCCGAATGTCATAAAAGACTGCCATATCTGTCCGAAAGAACAGATGTTCAATTACAGAGAAGAAGGTTTAATACACACAAATATCGAAATGAAAGAATCTTTCGAGTCGAATCTTTTTGAATGATTCACTCACGATTCGGCTGCGATTAAAAGCTATCAAGAGGTAAGCTCAGTGATTATAATATAACGACTTAAATTGCAGTTTGTTCGTCACATAAAGCTATCATATGAATAACGATATTAATATAACGGACGAGTCGTATTAGATCACTTTTATGATACTTTTGTGATGTTTTTTTTGCCTTTTATTATTATTATTTTTTGCGCGACAGCCCCCAGTAGGCTAATGTTACTCATTCACTTTCATTACATCGACAAGAAGAGTCTCCATTAGGCTACATATTCAAAAATGTCCCTTTGTCTTCCACGGAAAGTAAACTTAAGGATTTGCACATGAAGGTGAGTAAATGATGGCAGAATTATCATTTTTGGAAGAACTAGTCCTTTAATATGCATTTCAAGGCTGAGATTATGCATCGTCTGCAGAGCTAACGTTAACGTTACTTACACAAAATAACATCTAAAGCGCATGTGACGAAGACAATATCTTTATGAACTTCAGAAAAATATTTATTAGATTTAGGTAGGTATTAACTAACAGACAGACAGACAGACAGTTATATTCAAAACAACCCCAAATCTTACTAACTTACCATGATAAAGTGCATTTAAACAGATCCAACAATAAAATGAAGACAAAACATTATCTGTCGATATCTGTCTATAATGTTGTCCACTGAGAGTATAATGGAAATATAATTAACCACAAACCAACATGAGACTTCAAGTCTTTTAAATAAATGATTCTCTCTTCTATCCTTTTCTTTTGGTATAGAATAAAATACCAGTTCAGGGTTCCTCTTTCGGCTGTTTTTGCAGCCAACTGCACAACATATTGCAGGCATTACTGAGACCGCCGCGGTCGCAAAGATGGCGGCGCAAAGCTACAGTGACGTCATGTGAATCGAATGAATAAACAGAAAATGAATAAATGTTCTTGTTTTTATTCAAAATCAAAATTTGTGAAATGTGCTTGAGACAGTCACGCCATATGAGCTTATTCTGGTTTGGCTGAAAATTGTGAAAAAATGGAAGATTAAACCTATGAATGCTCTGTACACTCTAAAAACTCCTGGGTCAAAAATAACCCATAATGGGTTATTTTTGACCCAACTCCTGGGTTAAAAAGGGACCAACTAATTTATGGGTTATTTCAACTCAGAAAATTGGGTTATGCTTTTTGACCCAAATTCTGGGTTAAATACCTGACCCAAATGATGGGTTTAAAAAACCCAACATCTGGGTAGAAATAACCCAAAAATTAGTTGATCCTTTTTTAACCCAGGAGTTGGGTCAAAAATAACCTAACTTGGGTCACTATCCCAGTATACCTTATTTCAGAAAATAAAACTTTGTTTTACATTATATTACACACTTAAAGCACTTTTACATTTTTATTGCATTAAATTAAAATCTATATAAAAAAAAACACACACTTGGACATGTTTATTTTCCTATTTATTTTAGGTCACACTGTAATAACAATATTAGAAATAAAAAATAGAAAAATAAACAACAATTCTCAGAAGAGCCTCAGGAATTTAAGCCTGGGGTCAACTTTGGGGACAAGATTTTTGATAGTGTCCTCATCAAAGAGAAGAAATGCCTCCTCATCTATGCCTTCATCTGAAAGACAGAAAACAAGACAACATGAGTATTGTTAATAAGTTGAGACAATTGTGAACCACTCACCAGACACTCTTTCATTATCAAGCTAACAAATAATCACTTTTAAGGGAATGCAGTGGCTTTCACAAAATCTTGCACTGACAGATTTAAGTCTTATTAAAAAAATGTAGGTATAGAGAGATGATATAAGGGCAATAAGAGTAAAATGCTCACCTCTAAAATTCTGTCAGCTCAGACAGCTCAGCTCCCACTCAGTTAGCTTATCAGCGACAAAACTGTCCATTTCAAAATGACCTGGAGAAAACATAGCAATAAAGAGGTTAGCAACAATTTGAAGACTTGACCCGCTTAAATTTAACTCTCACTAACGTTACTTCAGCCAGTAGAGCACTGTATAATATGATAAGCACGGCGCAGTTGGTAAACATAACTCAACTATTGTGTTGCCTCGTCGCTCTGTAACGTTAGCCGCTGCTATGGGGCTCGCACACCGGACGAGAAGCGGCGCGTCGCGTCGCGTCTAGGCAGGGTTGCCAACTTTTGAGTTTAGCTCGGAGTGAGACTTCTCAGGGGGGGGGGGGGGGTACCCAATTTTTGGGGGGTATTTTTATTTAAAGGAATTAATTATAAAAGCGATTTAAGTGAATAAAGAAAAAAAAGCTTATTGTATTAGTGAAATAATTGTAACTATTTGCAAATAACATTTTATTTTTAATTATGCATGCATTCTCTCTAAATGAATCAAAGAAATTATAGCATATTTTCAATTCAAAAAGGCTAAATTTAGTAAATAAATAAAAAAAGTTGAGTAATTCGCGTCACCGGATACTGTCGGTAGTTGAACATTTCTATTGTAAAACAGTCAAATATTAAATGTTTTCCACTTACATTTTGCCAGGCATTCGTTCACTTCTTTAATCATTCTGACATTGAAGAGCTAGACCGCTGAACTTTTAGTCATCCTAACACCAAACAGAGCGGTGCGTAATGGAGCGCATCAGAACAGCATCAAGAATATCAAATACATTGCAGTGAATCTTTTATTTGCATCTTAAGTTTATAGGCAATAATAATGACTGGTTTGCGAAAGTGTAGAACTCGGTGAGCTCGCGCAAAACACATCTTCAGGACAGCGACTCATTTAAACGCCTCTGATTGGCCAATGCGTTCAATAGACATGTCAGTGATTGGCTACAATGCTCAACGCTGCCGTACGCCGTGCGTGCGCTACAGTTTCTGTCTCGCATGCGTGCTCGCTCTAGATTCCGGGAGATTTTAACTAATTTGCGCCATAAATAGTGGTCCATCCAGTAGTTAAGAGCCTGAATTGTTTATAGTAATTCTGAAATTTAGTGCACACGAGTGAAAAAAATACAGCACAGAAGAATGTCTAATTTAGCGTGAGATTTCTTTGTTAAGCGTGAGAGCGTGAGATTGAGGCTGAATGCGTGACTGTCACGCCAGATGCGTGAGAGTTGGCAACCCTGTCTAGGACAACTCGAGGTATCGCTCACCGGACGTGCACTCTCTCAAGGGGCTCGCACACCGGACGAGAAGCGCAGCGCAGCGCCGCGTCTTTAAAATTCGAACACATAACGTTACACACCGGCGGCGCCATCCGGTGTCTGTCCGCGGCACCCAGCAACGGCTCAGGACCGTGTTCAAAATCGCGTCCGGTGTGCGATAACGTTACCTCGAGTTGTCCTAGATGTCGTCGTGATAGCCGCGGCTACATGCCAACCACAGAATTACCACGGCTAACGCTAGTCTCAACGTAGCAACGTATTTTTTTTTTTTTTTTAGCAAATGGTGCTAAACTAGCAACAGGGACATGGACACAGAAAAGTTTACATTACATCAACACTGAAAATACTCTCTTACCTTGAATATATGTGACCTTTGGTTTTCTTATTCGACCCGGTTTGTCCCACCCTTCATTAGCACACACACACACTCGAAATGTGGATGACAGCTGACTTTATTCTCCTGCACACAGAGCAGTGAAAGAGAGAAGATGGTGAATCGTAAAGTTGTATAAAGCTCCACCCACAGCAGTTTTCTCTAGCTCTGCTGCTCTCAATATTAGTGATGGGCAATCCGGCTCTTTTTCGTGAGCCGGCTCGTTTGACTCGGCTCACTGAAAAGAGCCGGCTCTTTTGACTCACAAACGGCTCTTTAAAAATATATGTTTTAACTCGCTGAAAGTCCACCGCACAACTGTGCAACGTGAATATTCACATTTGTAATTGTCCATAACAACCCAAAAACTTGTCTGCTTGCCTTGCACATCTAATTAATGGGCAAAGTTATAGCCTAACTGACTATTCTTCTTACCTTTTTTTATTTTATTTTATGGATGTTATTGAGCTTGTAGAAGTTTAGCTCTTGTGTTCTTCTAAACATCTTGCGGTGCAATTGCCCGATGACATTTCTGAGTAATATCAGACCATAAACTATCTCTCTTTTAAATGCCTATTCCACGAGTGGTAGGCTACGATTGGCTGTTTTAAAATATAATTAATATCGAAACAAAAAACAAAAACAAAATAGGGTTAGGCAGTCACATCTACGAGACGTTTAGCCCTCCTCCAATAGTAGGCTACTCACAGCTGGGCTCATAGCTTGCAGGTTTTGGCAATTTTTTTCATTTGAATGGTTCAACGGCCACCCGCCCGAATTTAATTAAAATATTATTTTTCGTCACGTCATCCGCCTGATCCGCGGTTTATCCGCATCTCGAGTGTGTGTGTGAGTTAGCTCGGCCCTCCCTCATGCATTTTAATTGGTTGACATCGCGTGTATGATTGACAGGAACAGAATGTGAGGCTGATCAGACAGTCGAAACAAATGTGTGTGCGCCTTTAGGCCTATATAATTATTTTTCTGTTGGTCTTTGAATTAGTCAATTATTTTAAATACAATTAAAATCATTTGTTATTTCATTATTAGCCTACATAATGATTTAATTTCTAAAGACTATATTTTTAAAAATAGAGTCGGCTCTTCAGATATGCGAGCCGGCTCCCGTCGTTCACCTACAAGAGCCGGCTCTTAGATCCGGCTCATTCGCGAACGACCCATCACTACTCAATATCACAGTAAACATTACTCATTCACATTATAGTGTACTTAACAAAACAGTAAACAAAAATAAAACAAATCTGAAGTGTAATAATCTCTCCAGGAAAATTACAGACTTTGTGAACAATTCAATACTGTCTTTTCATTCTTAAACTTTGGTTTGTGATCGTATAAAACTGATTACACAGCTTACATCATCCATTTTATGTTACTTTTAAATGTATGAAATTAATGGAAATAACATCTAGTATTTTTAGTAAAACCATGAATTAAGTACTTTATAAAACACAGTTCGTACCAAAAATTTCTTAACAATACAGAAAATACAACTTCATGAACAGAGTTAATTCTTAAACACTATATGATAAAAACATTTACCTGCACACAGAGCAGTGAAAGAGAGAAGATGGTGAATCGTAAAGTTGTATAAAGCTCCACCTATTCAAAATACATTTCACCTCGTTAAAAAGCACATGGAGAATGACGCAGATAGAAAGATCGTATAATGCATACAAACAGACATGAAACGATCAAAATACTCAAAAATATGAACAGAAAACATGCTCTATAAATCAATCAGTATCTACTGCGAGCAATCCTTGCATACAGTGTCAAACATCTTATATGAAATTACATATTTTTTACTTTTAGTGTGGAGCAAACACAAAACCGACTCACCCACAGCAGGGTCCGTGTACGTTTTGATAGTTTGTTTTTTTGTTTGAAACACAAAACAAAATAACGAGAAACCACCTGTTTTTCGTTTGTCGTTTCAAACCAAAAACAAAGAAACGGTAAAAAAACAGCCGTTATCCCGTTTTTGGTTCTGAATCCAAAAACGAAAAATGACAAAACCAAAATCAAATAACGGTCCGATTTTGGTTTTTGGAAATTCCTTTTTCCGTTTTTCCTTTTGAAGATCTACATTGAAATACTAGCTGTGTCCCAAAGTGAAGGCTGCGTCCTTCGAAGGCCGTATTTGAAGGCCGATTGCGTCACCGCGGCGAGACGAAACGTCACAGCGGCGCGACGAAGGACGTCCCAATTCAAAGGCTGCATCCTTGGAAGGTCGCATTTGAAGGCCGATTGCGTCACCGCGGCTCGATGAAGGCTGTCCCAATTCAATTCTGCATCCTCCGAAGGCCGTGTTTGAAGGACGGTTGCGTCATCGCGCCGCGACGAAGGCTACCCTGATTCAAAAGCGACGCCAAATGCGCCCTTCGTTTCCCCGTGAAAAGAAGGATACATAAATGGACACTTAGCGGCCTATCCTACCCTATCCTACCCCATAAGTCATTGCGCGCCGTTGACGACAGGCCGGCGGCCGAGACTAGAGATCGGTGGTGGACAGCAAATTCACATTTAAATGTAAGTAGCCTGTTATGTTTTCATTTACTCAAATAGCTAGCGAAACCACAGTTAAAGTTTATTATAAACTTCATCTTAACTCCTTCGTCATCATTGCATGGCTTCATTTGTCAGGTTGTTTTAGGCAAAACGTGTGGTAATAAAGTTATTAGTTTAACGACCTATTTGTAATATTTGCACTTGTCTATCTCACTTGTGTATTATAAGAAATATCACTCACCCTAAAGCCTAAAACAACCAACCCCCAAATTTGGTTTTTAATGTTGGTCTAAATTGGTCTTGATGTGTCATATTTTGCAGTGTTCACAATGCACTTAAGATTGCACCCCTGTGTTAAGTACCCTTTTCTGCTTTTTTAGAACAATTCAGGGAAAAATGGGTCTGGGGTATGTAACTCCCATACAGGCACAAAATAATATTTATATATATATATTATTTTGTGCCTGTATGGGAGTTACATTCCCCAGACCCATTTTTATATGGGTATATAATTATATATATATATATATATATATATATATATATATATATATATATATATATATATATATATATATATATATATATATATAATACACACATCTTTGCTGAAATGTATTGTGCTGTTGTATTGTCCTGTTGTTGTTAACAAGCCATGGTTAATTTGCTCTGCCTTAGATTGCACGTGTCCTGGGACAGGAGAGGGTGTGAGTGGGAAACCCACTGCTGAAACTTGGCCCTGGTTTGTCCTCATGGATGAGGTGTTGGGACAGAGGCATTGCACCAACCCCCTGTCCTCATGGCCTCAATCCCTGAGGACAGATCAGGGCCGAGTTCAGCAGTGGGTGCCCAAGAAGAGGAGGAGGCAGGACCAGCACCAGCACCCGCACCAGCACCACGAAGAAGGCGAGACAGAGAGGATGAGTTTTTGGACTTGATTAGAGAAGACATGGGGCAGAGGCGAGGAGAGCACTGGAGAGTAGGGAGAGGATGGACAGGCTGTTTTCTCTTCTTGAAAGAATTATTGAGAAATATATATATATATATTCTTGTTTTAACTTTTTTTCACCTATATTTTTTAAAAGGAAAAATATAAAAAAATCTGTACATTTATTTATTTTTATGCAACTTTAAATGTGTAAATAAAAGAGAATTCATTGCTCTGGACATTGTTTATTTTTGTAATGATAGTCATAATTTCTACATGAAACAAATTCTTCTATACCTTTTTTCCCCCCAACTATTTACAACATACATTAAACATATCAAATTCAACATAAACATTTAAATTTACAGTACATAAAATAAGAAAAATGATGTAGACTTTTATTCAGCTGAGTGGGAGACCCTGGTGTGCTGCTGGACCGGGATGGATCTCCACAATAGAGACCCTGGTAAGGCCTCCTGCTGGTGGGACATCATCTGGGATGCTCTCCAGAGTGTTTGACTGCATATTTACACTATCCACTAAGTTGTCTACCAACAGGTTTGCAGGGCTGACTCATGGAATAAATATTGAGATACTTTATTACACTAAAGTACTTTTAATAATCACTAATACCACATTGGCAAAAAACTACTAGTCATATATTTTAAACCTTAGTTAAGCAATTTTTTTATTATTTTTTTCATTATCTTGCATACTCTAAAGCACTTAAGGTATCAAGAGTAAAAGTAAAGGAATTCTGCATTTCTATTACTTGCATGTTGCATTTTACTTCAGAATATTTTCAAGGTTGATACATTTAAACTATATTCTTTTGTGTAGTTTAATGTAAAACAATGCATCATGTTGTAAAATAACAGTTTTGTAGTGTTGCTGTCCCGCGGGGGAAAATTACTTCGAGTATTAACGAAGTATGTAGTTCCTTACATACCACCACTGGTTATTTTGAAAATTAAAGTAAGAAAATGTAGGCCTGTTGTCACAATATTAACAAATTGTTGCTAACTACAGCTCCGTCCCATTTCAAAGGGCGCATCTGAAGCGCTCGGACCGGTCTAGCCTACGGAGGATTGTTCTTGTCGCCTAGCAACAGTGACTGACAGCTGCCGATGACGAGCGGAGTAACATTCGCACTGGACTTTTTATATTCAACTGGGTTTTATATTCAAATGGGGTTAAAAACCTGTGTAAATATATTTACCATGGTCCATTTATGTGCATAATAAAAAGAATACACTAGCCTACAAAATCACATCAAGGTAAATGAACATTTGAATCTTCGGCTAAGCCAAAAGTATGACCTGAAACATCCTTAATACCATGTCTTCCAGTAAAATATAAAACATAAAAATGACAATAGCCAATTCTGGCTCCATAGCATATCAAATGAATTGTCAGGATGGCAGCATACTCTCGCACCGTTGCTTGGCGCCTGGAGCGGTAATCGGGAACACCTGGCTGCGCAATTAGGAAATCCTACGGAGGCTACATGGTGCGTCCTTCGGAGGACGCAAAGGCTGCATCCTTGAAGTCTTCAGTCCTTCGAAGGATGCAGCCTTCACATTGGGACACAGCTACTGACAGGTTGGCCACGTGACCCGGAAGTAATAGTAAATATGGCCTATCAAAATAAAAGCCAAGCTTTTAGAACGGTCATAAAATGCAGCGCTAACGTTATACCAGAGTAACGTTAGAAGAAGAAAAATAAATTAATAAATAGCCTTATATAAATATGTTAGCAACAGTAGTTTATTACAGCTATTTAATATCGTGCATATCCAGACATCACAGTCATGTTTAATGAGCGCATTTAGTTTAGTTAGTTTTTATTTTAAGTTTAGGTTTTAAGTTAAGTTGAATGGTTAAGTTTGTTTATGTTCATCTGTTATGTTATTTTATGCAATTATTAAATTGTTCCATTTTTTTCTATTTTATAACTCCTTTTGTTGTAATCATTTTGTTATTTTATGCAAATAATAAATTAATATAAACATTTTAATAAAATATGTTCACTTGCATGACATAGGCTACTGCTTGTTGTCTATTATGCACACTAGAACCACACACCCCACTGGACTGAAGGCCTATATGTGAGACATGTTTTTACATTTTTGAGTGTTACAGTCAACTCCTAAAACTGTTCACGCAGTATAATAGCACACATGTAAATCAGACATGAGGAGAAAGAGCTCATTTTGGTAAGTAGGCTAATGCCTTAAGCAGCAGTGCTAAGAAACGTGATTTGTGAAAGCACAGTTGTAATGAAAATAATGGAAAGTGTTTTAATTACAGAACACAGTAGCTCGCACACAGCAGACACAGTGCGACACCTACTGGTGTCTGTAATCGTTTTGAACTGCCAGTGATTTTAAACTTCGTTGGATTATTAAGGTTACATGGAGGACTGAGAACCTTCACATATGTCGTTTTTAATTGTATTATAAACAAACTACTATCACTATTAGTTACCTAACTAGCCTGTTCAATACATTTATTAACACTGTAACGTGAGCGAGGTAACAGCGTGTCCTTGGGCTTTTTGAAAATAGATATGATGCGTTTAGGATAAAATTATATTTGAGGACCAGCAAGTTTTACGAGGGTGTCAATCAAATGGCAAAGACGAGATAGGGACTGATATTTTGATGGCGGAATCCCAATCTCCCTCTTTATTAACGTTTTTAGGCCTACGCATGACGTCACGTGGGAATTCACGTTGACAAGTATTCATTCAATCGCTGTCAGTTCGCTGTCCATTACGGTGGAAACCACATTAAATATAAATTTAATTATATAATATAGCGCTAACAGTAACAACTCTGCACACACAATAAGTTCTTAGGTTAACCTATTACCAACTGTATTGAGCCAAACAATGCGCTCATTAAACATGACTGTGATGTCTGGATATGCTAACATATTTATTCCGGTCCAGGTTTATATAAGGCTATTTATTAATTTATTTTTCTTCTTCTAACGTTACTCTGGTATAACGTTAACGCTGCATTTTATGACCGTTCTAAAAGCTTGGCTTTTATTTTGATAGGCCATATTTACTATTACTTCCGGGTCACGTGGCCAACCTGTCTATATTTCAATGTAAATCTTCAAAAGGAAAAACGGAAAAAGGAATTTCCAAAAACCAAAATCGGACCGTTATTTGATTTTGGTTTTGTCATTTTTCGTTTTTGGATTCAGAACCAAAAACGGGATAACGGCTGTTTTTTTACCGTTTCTTTGTTTTTGGTTTGAAACGACAAACGAAAAACAGGTGGGTTTCTCGTTATTTTGTTTTGTGTTTCAAACAAAAAAACAAACTATCAAAACGTACACGGACCCAGCAGTTTTCTCTAGCTCTGCTGCAGATTACTCGAACACAGTGTCCTATAGTGCCACTGGTGCAGCCAATAGGAAACGCAATCCCATTATTGCAGGATTTACTTAAAGGGACCTCAACTTACAATATTTATCTCGTTACATATAGATGAAGTTGCACCGATGAAGCACAGGCCAAAACGGATCGAGGGCGAAGCAACGGTTATTTCAAACGACTGTTGTGAGAAAATTCCAGAACAACTGCGGGCGGGCGGGCGAGAGAGAGAGAGAAAGCCAACCCAGAACATGGGTTACTCTTTGAAAAATAACCCAGAAACCCAAACAACCCATGAATTGGGTCAAAATATTAGCCCTATAACCCAGAAAATGGTTACTCTCTGAAAAAATAACCCATAATTTTAACCCAACACTAATAACCCAGAAAATGGGTTGAAGAAATAACCCAGGAGTTTTTAGAGTGTATGTTCATATAAAACAGCACTTTCTGAACAATATCACCACAGGTTTTGATATATGTGGTTGTATCAGCGATTTCAGGCCCAAAAAAGGCCCAAACATAAATGATCACATTCATCTAATCTTTCCTAAATCTTTCCCGCCCCATAAGCAGGCTGTCAAAAAATGCATCTCTGTAGGCAGCCTAGGCTCTGTGATCTGCACACAAAAACAATTGGTTTCACCAACCACTCAAAACCAAAATAAATAGTGTTCCAACCAATCACCGACAGTGTTGTGAGGTTTTGCGCAGTCAGAGCTGAAAGGTTGAGCTCACCGTGACTGCTTTATGTCTGAGTCTCCACTGAAGAGGTGATGAGTTGTTTGAGATGTGATTATGAAGAGTTGGAAAATGTGTTGTGTTTGGTGTGCCTCCAGGAACAGGGTTGGGAAACAGTGAGGTTGCCTTTTTTTTTATTTGGTAAAATACAGTACCTAAAAATGTCTGCAAATAAATATGACAATCATGATTTAAAGGGAGTGCAACATGATAGTTTACTGTATGTACAATGTAGATTTCTCTCATCTTACATCGAGTAACTGTGTGTAGGCCTACTGTAAGTGTAGTGTAAGTGTATATAATATTTGCTCCATTAGGCCTATTTATAACCCTTGAACCACAAGGGCCAGAAACAAAAGGATTGTTCCCCTGAATCATAGAACCAAGTCATTATTTGATTTACTTTAGTCATAAAGGAATTTATGACTTTTTAACTTTGCAGCCAGCAGTTCCTTAATTATGTTACATTTAATAATGTGTAATCCGAATGGTTTACCATTTTGAGAACGAGTACAGTCATGTGTTGTGTGAAATCAAGTTCACTGAATTTAGTGGACAGCCACAAGGTGGTGCAGTAATTAAGTAATTCTTAATATTTTGATTCATGTTTTAATATTTTGGTTCTGATGTTGTACTGACAAGCACAAAGACAGACAAACACATTTGAACCAATATCAAACATGCAACACTACCATCACAATGTTTTTACGCAGGCTTTGTGACCAATCTAAATTCTGCATAAATATGCAATGCCGCATAAAAGGCAGAAAACATATTGTCTGTGCTGACCCGTGCAAAGTGATTTCTAAAGCCCACACTTTATTCATAAACTGACAGCCTGTCTATAATAATGAAAGCACCACCCTAGTAACATTTTACATTGTTTTCTAGATATGGTGTTTTGTTTTTGCCTTTTGCTGCCCATCTTGATGACACACTGTATCTCAAAAGGTCCTTCCAGGTTACATAAATTGACAAATAAATACATATTTTTACATCACTAACAAGCCCAATTAAAGACTGCTACCTGTTCTTTTGCCTTGTTACATTTTGGGCATTCATCCTGTTCATCCTGTGTTTGTATGTTTCTGAAGGTGTTCCCTCAACACACTGTCAGCTTATGAGAGTTTGTAATTACATTTACTTTACTTCAGCTTGTTTCTTTTTGTCTTCATTGCTTGGTTTGTAAATTAAAGCAATTGCAACCAATACATAAAAAAAAAAAAAAAGGTTTGCTACTTCTAATTGAATGTAAATATTGTCCGTGCACTGAACTTGAAAAGTATTTACATGACTATAATAACAACAACAACAATAACATACTGGTTAATGCAAAAATTTAGCCAAATAATCCAACGATTAATATTTGTGTAAACAAATGTATTGGTCAAAACTATACTAACACAACAACATCTTTTTTACATCTTTTTTAGGCATTTCATTTAGACATGTTTAGCCTACTAAATGTATAGTTTTATAAAATTGCTGTAGGCAGTAAAATCTGTCAAATACCAACTGCAAGATTTAATTAATTGATTTACCTTTTTCTAACTGGCAGCCTTAAGTAGCCTAACCTATAGCACTTGTTGCAGTCCTACTATATTAAATCTTGCGTAAATATAATTATACTAATTATTATTATATTGATTACTAATAGTGTCTACACTGTTGCCCAACCCACAAAAACATGAAAACGTGTGTGTATGATCATATCCTAAATTAAAAAGGTTCAATAGTAAAGATAATAGAATATAGCCTATAGTATTAATCCAGACGTTTAGCCACACGCACGATATCATGTACGTCATTGCTCACGGCAAGGTACGCGACGATCGACACGACGATTGCTTAGTTTGCAAAGTAAATGCACAAATCACACCTCGTATGTGCCAACGTTCTGTGTTTGCTGGGTCCTCACCGCTGAAGGGAGGCGGTATTCACACTCACTGACTGCTGAGTTTCATTAACCTCAAGCCGACTGCGCTGTAGGCTACAGACTGCAGAGCGATAGCCTAGCAAGCTGCTTTATGTCATCTGTTGTTTTATGACGAAACGCATTTTTGTAATATTTATGTTGCATTGTTGTCGTCTTGTCTGAACTGAAGACTTGAAGAACTGCTAAAGAAAATGTTTCACCCGAGGCCGATTGTCTTCTGTTTGTGTTCGTGGAGTCTGATCGGTAAGTTAGGCAACGCGTTCTTATGGCTTCAGTTATTTTGTTTTTAATATGGCAGGCTACTGATTATTTCACACATAAGATGATTTAGGCTAAATACATTTTAATGTCAGTTGAATGTCACTGATAAATATGCTGCAAATTAATCAACATTTTGCTGATGTGAGGACTGTAATTTTTGTTTGCACACATTTGACTGTTTAATCAAAACATCTCTGAAATGTTGGTGAGTTTCCGTGAGTTGTTGTATAACGTTTCTGAGATATTGTGTTTCTTTTTGTTTTCACCAAAATTTTTTATTTCTCTGGGATCATGTTTGGACAAATCAGGAGTCAGACTGTGTCCATCAAAGCGTTTTAAGCCAGCTGAGGGCGCTAGAGAGCGATTTGGCATTTTTATTTATTATTTTATTTTATTTTATTTTATTTTATTTTATTTTATTTTATTTTATTTTAGTTGAGAGAGATGCGTGGTTGATATGATACGGAATATCTGATTTATATATCTGATTTATTTATATATTTTTTCTTAAAATAAAAAAATGTCGACACAAAGTAAAGTTTTTTTTAATGCTTTATTCATTGACAGAACATACAGCAAATAAATACACAAAATAATAGTAATACAAAACAATAATAACAGCAAGAAAACCAATAAAACAATATATATATATATATATATATATATATATATATATATATGCTATAAAATATATATAATATATACCGATACTAATAATAATACAAGTAAATAAAAAAAGAAAGCAATATAACACAAATATGAACAACTATATACACAGGGGTATTGGAATCAAATCCATTTCTCTAATTACAAAATAATACAAATATTTTTAAAAAAGGATAACATTTCAAGGCTTTACAACAGTCTATAGTCTTTTTTGCTTTGGTGTTCCTCACACCCTCCAATGATTTAAGATACTGACAAAGCTCGAATTTAAATTGTATAAAACTAGGCGCATTTTTTGCCCATCGACATTTATGAATGTAATATTTCCCTAAATTAATAAACAAATTAAGAACAAAACAATTTTTCTTTTCTAAAGGCTTATTGTAAAAAAATATATATTCTTATCCTCCAGAGTAATGCCAATTCCAGAAATCACCTTAAAAAAGATCTTAAAGTCACACCAAAACAATTTAGTACAAATACAATAAAAAAAAGATGACAAATAGTTTCGTCAATTAAATTACAAAAAAGACATTTCAAATCAATATCTTTCTTAAATCTTTTTATGACCTGATTAACTGGATAAATACAATGAATAATTTTAATGAAACCTCACAAATCTTATTAGTGACACAGTATCTCCTGGAAACCATAAAAACCTCCTCCCACTTAATGTCCTGGAAGCGTGAATTCCAGAAACTTTTAGCTGGAGGAATTCTAAATGATCAACAAATCTGTCTAAGGAAATTATTGCTGCATTTTTTGACACAAAGTATAGTAGCCTACAGCAAAAAATCGGCAGCAGAAAGTAGCTGCCGGGAACCGGGAAGTCGGAGGTGGATGCCGCTTTTAGCCAGGCAAATAAGTTATTATATCTATATAAAATGTTAGTACTTATTTAAATAAAATAATTATATTAGTAATTATTTTATATTATTTTATTAAAAAAAGGTTTATCAAATATAAATCAAGTAATGAAGATCATAGACATAGCCTAATACAAAAAAACAAACATTAAGCTACACTTGAAATTATGAATTTGTATGTTTATAAATATAATTTATGATGAATGAGTGTACATGTTTGTTAAATAATGAAATCTATACTGATAGAAATGCCTATGTAATCATATTGTATATTTATTAAATATACCGTAGCCTACAAACCCATTTATTTAACTTAAATAATGAGAAGAGGCAAAGGCACAATTCCTTTTAATGATAAATCTCTGTCCAAATAGGCCCTATCTTAATTAAATTATAAATATTGTAGCTAATGTATTTAACCCTTGTGCTGCATTATATATTTTACGACGTTGAGTGCATTAATAAGTGGGGACTGGGGAGCCAAAGTCTCAAAAGCTCAATAAAATGGGTTGAACCTGACATGGTCTGTCATACTTTTTATTTGTGTTTTTTCTGTTAACTTTGACCCTAAGAACCAATAATTAGAGGGTCTGCTCTGCCGGAAATATCGCGAAAAAAAATTGTGGCCATTTTAGTGTATGCACCCTTTATTTTTTATCAGAAAAATGTGAAAAATGATTTTTTACCCTCAAATCCTCAGTGGGTTTGGTAGGCTGTTAATAAATGCATTCCAGATACAAATAACACATTTGCTGACAACATCCACTGAAAAAATAACTCTTAAAATACATTTCTACATGATTTTGCATCAATTTAATGCAAAAAATTAGGCGTTTTCTCACTTTTTTCCCAATATTTTCATCTTTACTTCATTGGCAATCAACTATTCCCCCAAGTTATGACATCAGTCAATATGTCATTCTTTTCACCAAACAGTATACTCATTCCACAGAAAAAATCATAAAAATCCAACCAAAATCAATGGATCTGTGATGATTTCACTAATAGTTTATTAGCAGGCTCAGAACCTCAATAGAATTGTAGGCTACTCTCAAAATTCCGAAAGACATGTAGTCCATGAGCCAGGGGGGTTGATCGGTATCATCGGGGGGGAAAATGCTATCATTGTTTTTTGGCAAGGTATACACCCCTAGTATTAGATAAATCACGATAGCAGTGCAGGGGTGGTAGCGAAATCACTTTTTTCAGCTCATGAAGTTACTAACCCCCTAAGATAAATTCCGTTTTTGAAATCTGGTGTATATCTGGTTTAGGCTCATGCTAGGGATATTGTCAATATTCTATAATATGGTGCTTGGTATCGCTGGAAAGGGGACGTTTTAGGCTTTCATTTAAGCCCAGTACTGAATCTGTCTGATAAACACAGAGTTCACATGACTTCTTTAAACCAGAAATAACACACATTTTTTCACAATTTCCGCCCAAACTGTATGCTTCATTTTATCCCTGTGGCATGAAAGAACACCACGGACACAAAAGTCAACAACTTCAATTCAATTTTTGAGAGCCTTAAATTAGACTTGTGCAGCCAGCACAAGTCTTCAAAATAGAATAGAGCCAATAGAATGGACAAATATAATACCCTAGTCCAGGGCCAAATGTTGTAATAAAAACACTTGTAATTGGTGTAACAAAATGTTTCTATCATGTATTTGTCATTACAAGTGCACAGCCATGTGAGCGCTGGCTGAATTATTATCATTTTTATCCATATCTTTCACATCTACTGCAGTCAGATTCACCGTGTTCATGTTGAAGGAATCACTCACATGGCTGTGCACTTGTAATGACACATCAAGGATGTTAAGAGGCTAAAAGCAGGTTTAAATATTGCCCCACTGAAGTCAACAGGGTGCAAATTTTAAAAAGAGGATAACACGGTGTAGGCAACACCGATTTTTGTCGTTGTTCTCTGTATTAACAGCACTCCAAATTTACAAAAAAAATTAATGTTAAATGTTAAAATTGACCGGAGTTCTCCTTTAAAAACTTTTACGTAAGAGTCTTCGCTTAAGAGCGATTCGGGGCCGATCTGAGAACAACTCTGAGCAAGGAAAAGACAAAAACTTTCATCTTAGTGAGGAGGCGGGGCTGACCCCGTTGCTATGTATGACACAATCTTTTGAAGACTGTGATTGGCTGGTAGTCCAAGAAGGAAAAAAATTGTGATTTTAAGTATAGGGTCTATTCTAAGCCTTCACTTTGAAATTACATGCGACTGTGTACATTACACACTGCTGCATTGTTGCATTTTCCCAGTTGCCAAATATCGTAATGTAGTGATTACTTTCATTTCTGGCGCTATTGCATTTCTGCGCTGTCGGAGATGTTAGCGCGTCTCTAAGATCAGTCACAAACATGATCCCTGCACGATCTAATCTATAACGCCTTATTAACTCACTGTCATCCATTGTCTGCAAAAGATTTCTTCTCCTTCTTCTTTCTGCCATGTTCTCCTCTGCTGAAGGACCTCTTAAAAGTCCTCGTCCGTGCTCCTAACAATTTTGACCTTAAGACCTCTTTTAAGGGTTAAGATGCTTTCTGAATTACTTTTTTCTTTACTGGGATTTTTTCTTTAATTTTAAGAGTAAACGGCCACATTTCTAAGAATTTTCTTAGAATTTTGTCACTAGGAGCTACTCTTTGCATTAAGATTCTTTATGAATATGGGCCCAGGTATATTTGGCCTGTACTTGAACTCAATCTTTTGATCCAGATATACTTAAAAGCAGGGTTCACCAATCTCGGTCCTGGAGGGCCGCTGTCCTGCAGAGTTTAGCTCCAACCAGCTCCAACACACCTGTTTGAAAGTTTCTAGTATGCCTCGTGAGACCTTGATCAGCTGGTTCAGGTGTGTTTAATTGGGGTTGGAGCTAAACTCTGCAGAACAGCGGCCCTCCAGGACCGAGATTGGTGAACCCTGCTTAAAAGAATAATTAAGAATTCAAAGTATACTTGTCTTGTAGTTGTGTTAACTCTTTTGATTGAGTAGTCAATTAAATATACTTTTTTTACATAGTTTTTTCATATACATACAGTCTTATGAAACTTACATTGTTTGAAAATATTGATTAGAAAATTGATATAAAACAGATATGTTTCTAATTCTGCATATCTGAATTTTTGTGGAGGCTAGTCTACTGGTCGTGTATATCAATTTAATCTAATTCTACGTTTTTGTTTAAAATGTTGCCTTTCTTTATGAAACTTACTGACATTCAAGTGTTAAGATTAAAAAAGGATGCATGAAGCTAATAACATGTTTTTAAAATTAAAGTACAGTTAAAGGTATTTTTCAAGTGCAAAAATAATAATGTTACATGTTAAGTGCAAAGTATAATGTTATGTTTACTTAAAGAAAACTTACAAGTACACTTGCAGTATAAACTACGAAACTAGTAGTTTACTGAGAGTACACATCAGTGTGTACTTTCATAAACTAAAAAATGTACTACTTGTATTAAAACAGTAAACTACTAGTATACTTATAAGTTCACTTGTAGTACAGATGCATTACAAATGAGAAACCTAGTTGTGTACTTAGTTTACTACTCTTACAAATACTAAAAATACGAAAAGTGAGCCAATTTAGTCCCAAGCAGTATTGAAATAGTACACAAGTTTACTACAAGTACACATTGATATTAGTATACTTATTACATAAAGTATACTTAAAAATATACTTGAAAATTACTTAAGTATACTTCATAAAATGAACATGAAGACATGCACTTTTATGATGAAGAGATGCACTTTTATAATAGAGAGATGGACTTTTATGATGGATAGATGCACTTTTATAATAGAGAGATGGAATTTTATGATGGATAGATGCACTTTTATAATGGAGAGATGGACTTTTATAATAGAGAGATGGACTTTTATGATGGATAGATGCACTTTTATAATGGATAGATGCACTTTTATAATGGATAGATGGACTTTTATAATGGATAGATGCACTTTTATGATGGATAGATGGACTTATTATGGATAGATGCACTTTTATAATGGATAGATTGACTTTTACGATGGATAGATGGACTTTTATAATGATAGATGTACTTTTATAATGGATAGATGCACTTTTATGATGGACAGATGCACTTTTATGATGGATAGATGCACTTTTATAATGGAGAGATGGACTTTTATGATGGAGAGATGGACTTTTATAATGGATAGATGGACTTTTATGATGGAGAGATGGACTTTTATAATGGATAGATGGACTTATAATGGACAGATGCACTTTTATAATGGATACATGCACTTTTATAATTGATAGATGCACTTTTATAATGGAGAGATGCACTGTTATGATGGACAGATGGACTTTTATGATGGAGAGATGGACTTTTAGAATGGATAGATGGACTTTTAGAATGGATACACGCACTTTTAGAATGGATAGATGCACTTTTATAATGGACAGACGCACTTTTATGATGGACAAATGCACTTTTATAATGGATAAATGCACTTTTATGATGGATAGATGCACTTTTATAATGGAGAGATGGACTTTTAGAATGGAGAGATGGACTTTTATGATGGAGAGATGGACTTTTATGATGGAGAGATGGACTTTTATAATGGACAGATGCTCTTTTATAATGGATAGATGGACTTTTACAATGGACAGGTGCACTTTTATGATGGATATATGCACTTTTATAATGGATAAATGCACTTTTATGATGGATAGATGCACTTTTATAATGGATAAATGCACTTTTATGATGGATAGATGCACTTTTATAATGGAGAGATGCACTGTTATAATGGACAGATGGACTTTTATGATGGAGAGATGGACTTTTAGAATGGATAGATGGACTTTTATAATGGATACACGCACTTTTATAATGGATAGATGCACTTTTATAATGGACAGACGCACTTTTATGATGGACAAATGCACTTTTATAATGGATAAATGCACTTTTATGATGGATAGATGCACTTTTATAATGGAGAGATGGACTTTTAGAATGGATAGATGGACTTTTATGATGGAGAGATGGACTTTTATAATGGACAGATGCTCTTTTATAATGGATAGATGGACTTTTATAATGGACAGATGCACTTTTAAGATTTATCCCTGGCTCATGGACTACATGTCTTTCGGAATTTTGAGAGTAGCCTACAATTCTATTGAGGTTCTGAGCCTGCTGATCAACTATTAGTGAAATCATCACAGATCCATTGATTTTGGTTGTATTTTTATGATTTTTTCTGTGGAATGAGTATACTGTTTGGTGAAAAGAATGACATATTGACTGATGTCATAACTTGGGGGAATAGTTGATTGCCAATGAAGTAAAGATGAAAATATTGGAAAAAAGTGAGAAAACGCCAAATTTTTTGCATTAAATTGATGCAAAATCATGTAGAAATGTGTTTTAAGAGTTATTTTTTCAGTGGATGTTGTCAGCAAATGTGTTATTTGTATCTGGAATGCATTTATTAACAGCCTACCAAACCCACTGAGGATTTGAGGGAAAAAAATCATTTTTCACATTTTTCTGATAAAAAATAAAGGGTGCATACACTAAAATGGCCACAATTTTTTTTCGCGATATTTCCGGCAGAGCAGACCCTCTAATTATTGGTTCTTAGGGTCAAAGGGTCAAAGAAAAAACACAAATAAAAAGTATGACAGACCATGTCAGGTTCAACCCATTTTTGAGACTTTGGCTCCCCAACTATAAGGGACACAAATGTCCACTCTAAACACTGCCATAAAACTATTAGGCCTATATATTATTATTTTTTCCCACTTTCATTGAGTTAAATATTTTAACCAACATCAGTCCTGAAAATAACTACCAAATATTTATTTAATTTTCAGAATTTTAACCCCTAAATGCCATTTGTTTCCATGATGACACTGTTTTTATTGATAAAAACAACAACAAAAAAAAACAACAAAAAAAAACAATTGTGTACTACATGCTAGGTGGATTTCTTGGGAGGTAATTATCACAGCCTGGTATATGTCCATGATTAGCAGCAACATTGATTTTTACACATTATTATTTTTTGTGTTATGTCAGATTTAAAAAAAAAAAATCACACCAAAAATGGTCACATATTAAACACTGCCTAAAATATTATATATTATTATTATTTTCCACTTTTACTAAGTTAAATCTTTTAACCAGCATCAGTCCACATCAAACCTACCAAATCTTTATTTAATTTCAGGATTTTAACCCTTTAAATTCCAGTTTTGGTGACGATACCATCAATTAGTATAAGAGGAAAAAACACAAAAATTTAATTATTTTTAGAGGTCGACCGATATGGTTTTTTTCAGGCCGATGCCGATCTTTTGAAATCCGGGTTGGCCGATGGCCGATAAATGCTGCCGATTTATTTTGGCCGATATTTGGCCGATTATGTGCTTGTTTTTAACCTCTATTTGAAATTACTTAAGATAGACAAAATTTCTCAACAAAAACTTTTATTGAACACTTTACCAATCTGCACTTGTACAAAAGACAAAAAGACCTTGAGATATGTTTGGTAATTGTACCTGAATGAATTGAAAATTAATTTGCTACATTTCAGATTAATATATTTGTTTTCCTTAACATTTTAATTAACAGTAACTTAAACACTTTGCAGTTTAAATGATGTCCTGATAAACAAAATGACGGAGTATGTTTTTATGTTTCCACTGTTAGATCGCGCCCGCGCCTCACACACACACGCGCGCGTTTGCACACAAATATAAGTAAACACTTTGCGACTTTAAACACACGCGACTTTTCGATCTCGATCGCGCCCGCGCCTCTCTCTCTCTCACACACACACACACACACAACATATTCCAGCTTTGCAATCTTTACATCGCAGCCGGAGCAAAAGCGGAGCTACAGATTAGGTGTCCTTAAAGAACCCGCGTATCTAACAGTAGTTCCGCATTACTTTGCACGCGAGTTTTATTTATTTTTATAGCGTGTATTCTCCGTGGAAATGTATACACCGAACCGTGACGCCTGTACCGTTTCGGTTCAATACGAATACATGTACCGTTCCACCCCTAGTCTACAGTGAAATACAGTCACACATTACACTACTGTTTGGCCAGCATTTTAACCGTGTTTAATCCAGCTATAGCTAACGGAATGCTAAAGTTAACTGCTGACTAGTGTCAAGTGCAGCGAAGCAATGTTTCTGTTATTCTAACGTCCGTTTTCAGAGCATCCAAGAGAAGCACAGACAACAGTAGCACTGAAATGAAGCACAGAAATGCGCGTTGATATTCGGTCCGGTAAATAACGGTCGTTAAGGCACCAGTGCCGTATTAGCTCCGGGTCTGTCTGAAGCAAAGCCAGTCCTTCACTAGCATATAGTTGGTCTCTTTTTTTTATTACTTATTTCTTTGCATTGAGTGACAACCCTCTCAAATATAAGACACACAAACAGAACAAATAAAAGTCTCAGATTCACTGTCTGTAAATTCTTGCTTACTTATTGTGACATGATAGCAACCCTTCTGCTGTGCTAATGCAACCTCAACAACGCTATCAATATCCAAAGTAGCCGAACGTCATGTCGCCTATTCATGTTTTTTCTCTAAGTTGGCAGTAACATATCAAAAGTTTTTAATTAAATATAAAGGAGTTTTCTCCAAGGAACTTAGCTCCTTCCTTAAGCACTGGATGAGGTCTGCTCACTCTGCTGGAGAATGACTCTAGGCGCAGCGTGCGTCGAACGCGTGTTCCACAACAACAACAACACTAGGCTGCCCACAGATGCGCCTGCCTAATAATCGGCTTGATACACTTGGATATTGGCCGATGCCGATTATGTTAAAAATGCAAAAAATCGGCCGATTCATCGGCCGACCGATGAATCGGTCGACCTCTAATTATTTTCCATATACTAAATGCAAAGTGAAAACCTTGGCTTTGGATTATCACAGTCTTGAAAATGTTAAAGATTAGCTGCAACATTATTTTTGGTGCATTTTTATTTTTTGTGCTATGTCAGATTTAAAAAAAAAAATCACACATAGCGCGTTAAGGACAAATTTGATCCTATTTAAACCCATTAAAATATCCATTTTTGAACCCACTGTCATAATATCATAAAATCATAATTTCTATTTAAATACCCTGTCATTACCAAGCCTTGGGGTAAAATATTTACTTTTTACTGTTTTCCACCAGTTGGTACCATTTTTCATATAATTGACATACTGCAAACATCTGCAGTATTGCAAACATTTTCCTGATTTCTACTAGGTGACTATAACCTGTGCCTGTCTCCCTACACATCAGAATTTGCTCTAGAAAGAAAGCAAAACTACAAGATCACCATGAACATGAATTTTTATTTTTCTAAATTCTATAAACATATCAAACATATCAAAAACTTCAAAACAAAATGGGGTCATCGTTCAGCCAAATCAAACCAAAAGAAAACAATGAAGTGAGAAGCGCTTTCTCTTCCTAAATGCACACACACATACACGCCTACACACCACCAACACACACACACACACACACACACACACACACACACACACACAGAGAGAGAGAGAGAGAGAGAGAGAGAGAGAGAGAGAGAAAGAGAATAGACAGAAAGGGTAAAATATGACCTTCAGGATATTATGATTATAATATAATATAATATAATATAATATAATATGAGTATTATATTACTGCCAGCTTACCATGGTGGAGGGGTTTGAGTACCTGAATGACCCTAGGAGCTGAATGACCCTTGTCTGGGGCTATATGCCCCTGGTAGGGTCTCCCAAGGCAAGCAGGTCCTAGGTGATGGGTCAGACTAAGAGCGGTTCAAAAACCCTTTATGATGCCAATAAATTCAAGGACCGTGACGTCGCCCGGCATGGCGCAGCCGGGGCCCCACCCTGGAGCCAGGCCCGGGGTTGGGGCTCGTATGCGAGCGCCTGGTGGTCGGGCCTCCCCCTATGGGGTCCGGCCGGGCTCAGTCCGAAGGGCTCAGGGACCGTAAGTGGATGTGGATCGGGTGGCAGTCGAAGGCGGGGGCCTCAACAACCCGATCCCTGGACACAGAAACTAGCTCTAGGGACATGGACACCTCTCTGTCGGGGAAAAAGCCTGAGATTGTGCGTGAGGTTCAGAGATCCCGACTAGAGATAGTCGGGATCACCTCCACGCACGGCTTGGGCTCTGGAACCACACTCCTTGAGAGAGGATGGACTCTTAACCACTCTGGAGTTGCCCATGGTGAGAGGCGGCGGGCTGGTGTGGGTTTGCTTATAGCCCCCCAGCTCAGCCGCCATGTGTTGGAGTTCACCCCAGTGAACGAGAGGGTCGCTTCCCTGCGCCTTCGGGTCAGGTATAGGTCTCTCACTGTCGTGTGCGCCTATGGGCCAAACGGCAGTGTAGAGTACCCGGCCTTCTTGGGGACTCTGGGAGGGGTGCTGGAAAGTGCTCCGACTGGGGACTCCGTCGTTCTACTGGGGGACTTCAACGCCCACGTGGGCAGTGACAGTGACACCCTGATCTGAACCCGAGCGGTGTTCTGTTATTGGACTTCTGTGCTAGTTACAGCTTGTCCATAACGAACACCATGTTCAAGCATAAGGGTGTCCATCAGTGCACATGGCACCACGACACCCTAGACCGGAGGTCGATGATCGACTTTGTGGTCGTTTCATCTGACCTGCAGCCGTATGTCTTGGACACTCGGGTGAAAAGAGGGGCGGAGCTGTCAACCGATCACCACCTAGTGGTGAGTTGGATCCGATGCAGGGGGAGGAAGCTGGACAGACTCGGCAGACCCAAACGTACTGTGAGGGTCTTTTGGGAACGTTTGGCCGAATCCCCTCTCAGAGAGATCTTCAACTTCCACCTCCAGCAGAGCTTCGACCGGATCCCAAGGGAGTCTGGAGATATTGAGTCCGAGTGGACCATGTTCGCCACCTTCATTGTCAACGTGGCCACTTGGAGCTGTGGCCGTCCCTGAACCCGGTGGTGGACACCGGAAGTAAGGGATGCCGTAAAGCTGAAGGAGTCGTCATATCGGGCCTGGCTGGCTTGTGGGACTCCTGAGGCAACTGATGGGTACCGGCAGGCCAAGCGGACTGCAGCCCGGGTGGTTGTGGAGGCAAAAATCGGGCTTGGGAGGAGTTCGGTGAGGCCATGGAGAAGGACTACCGGTCGGCCTCAAAGAGATTCTGGCAAACCGTCCGGCGCGAGAGGGAGGAGACCCCGGGGAAGACCTAGGACACGCTGGAGGGACTATGTCTCCCGGCTGGCCTGGGAACGCCTCGGTGTCCCCCCGGAAGAGCTGGAGGAAGTGTCTAGGGAGAGGGAAGTCTGGCCCGGTCCCGGATAAGCGGAAGAAGATGGATGGATGGATGGATGGATGGATGGATGGATGGATAGATGGATGTTATGATTTTTGTCACTCGCCTAAACACCATGTATTATATTTAGGCCCTACACACACACACACACACACACACACACTTTTGTCAACGCAGACACACATTGCTCTCAGACATCCACACATACTCAGAAACATCATTTTAGATCATTGAGCCATTAAAATGCTTCATAAAACAGTCAATTGTGCCCCTAGTGGAAACCAGGAAAATAACGTGCATTTCCCCCCATAGGAAATACCTATGTAGTGACGTCATCTGGTGGAATACACTACATAATGCAAATATAATACTTTTGCTTCCAAAATGAAAGGATGTTTCAACATAAGTCATGATTTATGTATTAATTACGGCCCCGGCTTTAAACGACGTTTTAATGGGTTTCAATGGGCCATTTTTGGTCATTATGGTGCTAGATGTGGCTATTTGATCTACACAGTGTGTGTTATAAATATTATGCAACATGGGATCAAAATTTTACAATTTATCCAAAAAGTCACAATTTTGCCAAATTACATACCATTTGCATTGAAACAGCTAAAATGGTCAAAGAAATTAAATGACCAAAATGTCATAATGCAGCATAAAGGTTAAAGTTTTTTCACAAAAAAAAAAAAAATCAATTGGAGTGTTCAATCCACTTGTTTCAGCTAGTTTCACAGTTTTATAATGTTTGAGCTGTGTGATTGTCAACAATCTGGCCTTATTTAAACATGAACTGTTGACGAAACGCGTTCATGCCAGCTAGAAACTAATGCGAGTAAGCAGCAGATACAGAGCGATTTAATACGCCATCAACTTCGTTTTATTGTAATCCTATAAGGTAAATTCAAAAAGGCTTTCTTTTTCTTTGAAGCAACAAAGGCTAAATAATTTGTTATAGTTGTTTTTTTGTTTGTTTTTGTAATTGGTGCGGATAACACTCAGTGAAATATAATATATATATAGCCAATTATAAATATAATATATAAATTATGAATTTTTTTGTGTATAAATATAATTTATTAATGATGAGTGTACATTTTTGTTAAATAATTAAATATATAGGCTACATACAGAAAGAAATGCCTATGTAATCATATTGTATATTTATTAAATATAGCCTAGCCTATATTCTTTATACATATTAAATATACAACATTTAAACTTAATGAAAGTCCTGTCTAAAAGAAGAAAAAAAAGAACTTTGTCTCATCTATTACCTTTATTGAAAATCATATTTTGCTATAATTTAAGTTCAGTTTTAGATTTGTTGTATATATTCTTGTCTGAAGCAGCTGTAACTGTTGAAACAGGCTTTCTATTTATTGTACTGAAAACAGAATGATAGACCACAATCCTGAACTAGATGGTAAAGTTTGTAGAAAAACTTTAAGTTGGCTTGAAAAAGCCTAGCCAGAAAGTCTGAAAAAGTTTTAAAACGTTCTAGTATGGTTTAACATGATTTACCATGTTTTATATAGCCGGCGCCACCATTGACCATTGGCCGCTGTTGCTTTACTTCCAGTTACATGTGATTGGTAGCTACTACGTTGAACGATACTGATTGGCTGCCACGAAATGGCAGGTCCCTCCTAATATGGCAGGGCTTCCGGCTGTCAACGGCAGCTACTTCCTGCTGCCAGCTGCCGATTTTTTCGCTGAACCCCTACTACTGGGCTTGTTTTCAGTGGGTTTTTTTGTGCTGCTTGTTGTCGTTGGATAAGCAGGATTTGACGGTCGCGGTGTTGTCAGATTGAATGAGATAAAAACCAGTTTAACAAAAAATAAACTTAAAACGCTAAAACTGACTCTGAAGCCCACTGTATCATGGGATTTCTGCAGAAAGACCTAAGTCGTCCCTGAAAACGAAATTAATATGATTTTCACTTTAACAAATGCAAAAAACAAACTTATGAGTGACAGTCATTTCTTAGCAAAGCCCATTTACAACACACAATCCGAAAAGTAATCAAACTTTCCGCCAACCCTGGGTTTTAGGTACTATGAAAGTAGCTCGGCTTTAATCGGTGTTCGTTGCCATGGTATCTTACGCTGCCACGGCTAACCTGCTCCGGGGCAGGTTATGTTCTGGATTCAAGATCTCAGACCGAAGTTTGACCAATCAGCTGAGAGCAAAGAAACATATAGGTGACGTAACTAATTCCCAGTGTCTGTTGCAATGTCTTCACCTTTTAATTTTTTTTCTTATTTGTTATTTGATTGTTCATAAGCACAATCCGAAAAGTAATCAAACTGAGCACAGGAAAAAAATATTCTAAATGAAAGTAGCCTACCATATCGCATCAAAATCAAGCCTCAAAAATAGAATGAGAAAGACTTGCACAGATGATTTTTTTAGCAGATAAAACAAATCGTATTCTCTGTCATGCTTATTTGTGTTGTTTTTCATATAGAGGCTTTGCATTAAACGTTTGTTTTAAATGTATGATTATATCCAGATATGTGATGTTAAATAAATATTCATTCTCTGTGCATGAACATTAAACTGGACCCATAATAAGGGTTGTGTTAAGGACTTTATTTGTCTGTGATACTTTCCATACTATACACTCTTAAGATGGTTCTAAACAGTACCAAATTAGGGTTCTTCAGCTTTAGTTAGGGAAAGTTAGGCTTTTTTTTTGCCAATCTGCAAAAAAAAATCTTACCAATAGCTTTTTTTTTTTACCATGTGTTCCTATAGGTGTCTAGTAACACCTCCAAGGCCGCATTAATGCACGGGCTTACCTGGGCTGAAGCCCAGGGGCCTCCCAAGTTCAGGGGCCTCCCATGTTTAGGTTCATGATGAGCTGAAAAGGTCATATTGTTTTAACTTTCAGATTTTGTCGCTAGTCGCTTGTGGGCGTTGGTAGTGCTGTCGCTCTAATGTTATTGTTATGGTGCGTTCACACCAAACGCGAATAGAGCGTCTGGCGCGAGTGATTTCAGTGTTAAGTCAATGCAAAGACGCGTTTATGCGCGTCTAGAGGTCCCGCGGCGCGAATGAGGCGTTTAGACTGCTCGTCTGGCCACATCTATACAAAACACCATTACAAGTGATATTATACAACTATATCATTTTAATTTGACTAGGAATTAGGCTCAAAAGAAACAGTATGCTGTTGGGAGTGTTTTTATATTACCACACAGCAGTCTTCTGTGGATTAAATAATTTACTAGATTAACGATCGATCAATCTACAAATTAAACTCACTCATACTGTCATAAATTACTAAAACGTCATCCGAATTTGACAAATAATCAATTTTCTTGTCCCTAATAGTCAACATAATGCAGGGGAAACTGTATAATGAACTGCAGCAGTGCTATTGCATCATAAAACTACAACAACACTCGAACTATAAATGTATGAATTACTGTAAACTCACTGAGACTGTCGAAAGTTTCTTTTCCATGCATCATTTTATTATATCCATGTTTGTGGTTAGTTATAGTCAACCAATAAAACAGTGAAATCGCCCTTGAACTCTTCTGTCTTGCCTGCACTGCACTCGAGACGGTGACGGGAGCTGAGCTCCACTGAAAGGCTTCTTTCCTATTGGTTGTCGCTCGCGAAAATCGCTTCTCATTTGCATAAAGTTGAAATTTAGTTGCAGTGTGTGGTTGTTAAATAAAGTTTCTTGTGTTTATGTGCTCAGTGATATGTTAATAACAATATTAAAATTAAAAACAATATAAAAAAAACTCACTGTTGTAGGTCTCGAAAGAAACTAATGCATTTTGTGATGTAGATTACCTAGATATGCTATTACACTTTTTTAAAATGAGACACTATAAATCGAGGGGATGGGGGGCCTACAAAACCTCTCAGCCCTGGGGCCTAACATTAGGTTAAGGCGGCTCTGAACACCTCCCAATTTATCCATGGCCAAATCCTCGGGGAAACGCCTGGAGAGGCAATCAAAGTTGGGGTGCCCAGACGGCCTGGGTAAAAATAATGATTTTTTTTTTTTTTTTTACCAATATTGCCTTTTGAGATGTCCAACTAGGGTTTTTTAGGAGTGCTGGGGCCTGTACCATGAAGCCGGATTAGGTGGCTAGCCAGCTATGTTTCAGTTTAGTTTCCGCCAACCCTGGGTTTTAGGTACTATGAAAGTAGCTCGGCTTTAATCGGTGTTCGTTGCCATGGTATCTTACGCTGCCACGGCTAACCTGCTCCGGGGCAGGTTATGTTCTGGATTCAAGATCTCAGACCGAAGTTTGACCAATCAGCTGAGAGCAAAGAAACATATAGGTGACGTAACTAATTCCCAGTGTCTGTTGCAATGTCTTCACCTTTTAATTTTTTTTCTTATTTGTTATTTGATTGTTCATAAGCAAAAAAAAAAAAAAAAAAATGTCTTCACCTTTTCTTCCAAACCCTGTGGTCATCTCAGCGCAAATTGTTAGACAAGCACTTCGTAGAGAAAGAGTTTCAAGAGTTTTGTTTGAAAGATACAGATTTTCCGCGGAAGGAATATCTTATTTATGCAAACTTCTTGGGCCGCACATAAAGAATTTGACACGTCGAACTGCACGAACGACACGTCATGCACTTACTGTACCGCAAATGGTATTGCGTTGCGTTTTTTCACAAGGTGGTCCTCGCGCTGCAGGAGTGCATTAATAGTTTCATAGTGTTCCCCGGACATTTATCGACCATGTCCATAAAAGAGGGCTTTTATAAAATGGCCGGTAAGATATATTGATAGGGCAACATCACATGAACACATTTTTTTTCTTTCAAAAAGCAAATTTCAAAAATGTATACTATACAATACAGTACATGTTAAGAATTATTTTAAATCTTTTTTATTATTGTTCTATTAATCTTATGATAGGATTCCCTAGAGTTATTGGAGCAATAGACTGCACACATGTTGCAATCTCCACTGCTCTAGGAGAACATAAGGCACATTATGTTAATAGGAAGTCCTTTCACAGCCTTAATGTTCAAGTAGGCTTACATGTGAGATGATTATTTTCTGTGAGATGAATCTTTAAATTAATAGTAACATTAACATATATAACAATGATCTACTAATCTGCAGATGACTTGTGGTCATGACGATCACAAGTTTGGATGTCAAATGGCCTGGCTCCAGTGCATGACCAGGAATTTTCTGTGAGTCTGTGTTGTGTCAGCGCTTTGAGGAAAGCAAGTTACATTTGGTACAGTACAAAACATGACCCTCTATCATGACCCTCAGACAGGGCCACAGCACCGCTTCAGTGTGCCCTCAGTAAAACCAGAGTGAAGATCGAGATGACCTTTGGCTTCCTAAAGGCACATTTCAACTGTGTTCGGCCTTTAAGAGTCACCAGAGCGGGCATCACAGATAGTGGCTGCATGTGCTATTCTGCACAATAGCCACCATTAGAACAGAGCGAGAAACACCACAAAACCAGCTTCTCCCCGATGAGTGTGACCCGATCACACTTGACCACCTAGCTGATGCAGATGTAGATGCAATCACCACAATATTACACTTAATAAAGGCACATTGAAACTGCAGAAAGGCCTCAAACTGTTTTATTGGTTTTGTGGGATGGGAGGAAGAAAGAGAGAAAGAGAAAGTTGCATTAATAAATATTCATACTAAAGTGTTGCTTGGTTAAATAAGTTCACATACTGAGGTCAGTTTTATCCAGCTGTTTGATCTCCAATTTTTTATTTTTTTATTTGGAGCCTCCTCAGCTCACAGTCCACCAGCTCCTTTAGTGTGCAGTCTAGTTTGAGACTCCTTTGCAGTCTAGTTTGAGACTACTTTAGTGTGCAGTCTAGTTTAAAACTCATTTAGTGTGCAGTCTAGTTCAAGACTCCTATTGTACAGGGCCCTGAGTCCTGACTGAGTCTGTTTCCTCCTGAAACATAATTCCACCACAAACATGATCTTTACAAGTTTTCTGGAGGCTAATCAAATCACAAAAAGTTCCTTGACTTCCTACGTACAAACACAGGACTGACTGTAATTTATGTCAAGGTTTTTAAATCCTTGTTCACATTTGTTCTGAAGCCCATTGAGGTAGAGGCCTCAGTTTCTGGGGCAGGTTGTGAAAAATCCTACAAAAGAGATGTGTAAGGGCCAGTCCCTTTTTTATGCCACACATTCAAATGTTTGCCATAGTAAAAAGCCTATGCATTCACCTCAGTAACTGTCTGAGAACACACAGACATTGTATTCATCATTTCCTACACCATAATAAATAAAAGTAGGCCAATATAAAGCATAACTGTTGTAAAGCAGGTTATGTTTGGTGTTCTGTCTGTTGCATACTGACCTCTGTGTGGGAGACTGTGTGTGCTGGCTTCAACAGGGACACTGTATTAACTCTACTGCAGAACATACATCTGATCTCTTGGTTCCGTATACCCCATCTAGAAACCTGAGATCCAGTGATCATGGCCTTTTAACAGTCCCTAAAGTAAAACTCAAAAAACGTGGTGATCGTGCTTTTGCCGCCGCTGGTCCGAAGCTGTGGAACAGCCTTCCTCTGTCTATCAGGCATGCCCCATCTATCTGCACTTTTAAAACTCAGCTTAAGACTTATTTTTTCTCTTTGGCTTTTAACACTATATAGCTAGCTCCCGCTTTTTATTTTATTTTTTTTGATTACTTATTTCTGTTTGTATTTATAAATGCATGCTTAAAAGTGTGTCTTTTATTCTTTGTAAAGCACTTTGGTCAACCTAGGTTGAGTCTTAAATGTGCTCTATAAATAAAGGATTGATTGATTGATTGATACAGTCAGCCATATTTAAAACTTAAAAAAGTAGTAATATTGCACACGTAGGCTACCCAGTGTTACTTGCTAAGAGGAGCCAGCACCAGGGTCAGATTGTACAGCACCTGTAATCCCATCCATAATCGGCCGTCCCTTATTGCTACTCAGAGCCAACTCCTCCACCAGTGTTTTCTTGAGGAGTGGCCTGGATCAAACAGCTGGATAAAACTGACCTCAGTATGTGAATACCTTTTTGAATTATATTTTTATATGTTGTCTTTATCTGCTGTCAAGAATGTTTGGAGTCTGGGTTGCATCTAAAAATCAATGAATATTAATCTTTCTTAGTATATACGCACATTTTTTATATATTATAAAAATAGGCTTAAATATATACATCATTTTACATGAATAGCCTATACGACGTATTTGTTTAACTTACACATGAACGCAATCAGCAATCTTTCTCCAACAGTCTTATCTTCTCTTTGGCAGCAGACCGTTGTTTCGAGCTTGAAATACATATTTAAATTCATGGTAATTCTGAATGATTATCTCTTGCCCCTGCACGGAAAAATATATCGCTCTCGCTCTATCCATATCGAACGCGATTGGTTGTTCGGTGCCAACGTGACTTTGGTATGTGCACGCGCGCGTAGAGTAATCATAGCTTAAAGCTCAAAGCCTGAGTTGACAGAGAAAGTTGATGAGCTGCGTCATGGTACCAATAAAGCCTGATTGCATCGGTTTGGTTTTGTCGACTCAAAACTAATCCTGTAACCCCGAGTTTGTTCAACTACAATCATGGTACAGGCCCCTGAATCTATCCCAGCTATTAGTTTTGAGTAAAAATGACTCAAAGTCCATACAAAAATCTGTAACAAGTTAGCTAAAAGGGGAAATATTAATAATAACTCATAATTATCGATTATGATTCATTATTAATATTTGGGTCAGTTAATTGGGTTAACTTGAGGCCGCTAAATTAATATTACAATCAATTAATCAGTTTCAACAAACTCTTTTGTTTATTCATTTATTCTAATAAAAGTGTATTTTTCATGGCCACCGAAAAATAATTATTTCTTAGCCTGTACAGTGCTTAGAGCATGTAACAAGATCAAGACCGTAAAAGGGACTTTGTTGCAAGCAGAGCACATAGGCTAATACTTACATCTACTGTATTTACGGGAATACTCGACTTGGCTTTTAGAAATATTTCTGTGTTTATTTGGCCGGTTTGGCGCGCAACCGAAGACAAAGGCTGCTTATCCGTGTTGCACTCGGAGCGCGCGCACCATAGATATCATATAATAAAGGCTAGATGTCTCGTCCGCGCTGCTGGCCAATGGAGGTCGACGTCCGCACACGACGGCCATCTTACCACAGGGAGCTCGCTCACTCGTAACATTGTGCCTGTACTTTTAAATAACCATAATTTGCTAAATTTTCTACCGATTTTCAAACGGTTTGGTTTGTTATAAACGTCAGAGATGTAGTTATGACACTGCATACATATGAATAATTATAACAATGGACTTCCATATGAAAGAATTATAGCCACGTTAATAACGTTTGTAAGAAACCAAACCGTCTGTAAATCCGTCAAGATTTCAGCGAGATAAGAGGATTTGTGTGTGTGCTGATCACTCACCTTTATTCACAGCTTCCCTGTGGCAATATGGCCGCCGGTGATGCCGGAAGTGACTCCGCCGTAAGACATCTTAGCTGTGTCCCAATGTTGAAGGCTGCATCCTTCGAAGGACGCAGACTTCAAGGATGCAGCCTATGCGTCCTCTGAAGGACGCACCATGTAGCCTTCCTAGGATTTCCTAATTGTGCAACCAGGTGTTCCCGATCACCGCTCCTGGCATCAAGCAACGGTGCGAGAGGACAGCTGCTATCCTGATCATTCATTTTGATAACTGAGTAAACAGCTATGGAGCCAGAATCGGCTATTGTCATTTTTATGTTTTATATTTTACTGGAGGACATGGGGAGCCCCGGCGCTGCCGGATCATGTATTTTCGGTTTAGCCCTGTTTGAATACAAAACCCAGTTTAATATAAAAAGTCCAGTATTTCTCGGGCTCGTCATCTGCAGCTGTCACGGTTGCCAGGCGACAAGAACAACCCTTCGTAGGCTAGACCGTTCCGAGCGCGTCAGATGCGCCCTTTAATATGGGACGCTGCTGTAGTTAGCAACAATTTGTTAATTTTGTGACAATAAGCCTACATTTTGTTACTTTAATTTTCGGAACTGCATATTTCGTTAAGTATTCACTTACAAATGTGAAGTAACCTGAAGTACTTTTTTCCCTCACATCACAATATGATTACATTACACTACACAAAAGTATATAATGTAACAACCAGATATTACTGTATATTGAAAATATACAGAAGTAAAATGCGACATAGCCTACGCAGTAATGCAGTAGTAGCCTAATATAAATGCAGTAGTTATTAAAAGTACTTTTTTCAGAAAGCCGTCGATTGAATCAGCCCTGCAAACCTGTTGGTAGACAACTTAGTGGATAGTGGAAATATGCACTCAAACACTCTGGAGACCATCCCAGATGATGTCCCACCAGCAGGAGGCCTTACCAGGGGCAGTTCAGCTCAATAGAGTCTACATAATTTTTTTCTTATTTTATGTATTGTAAAATTAAATGTTTATGTTGATTTTGATATGTTTAACGTATTTTGTAAATAGTTGGAAAAAGTACTTTAATGTAGCCTATAGAACAAATGATTTTCATTTACCAATTTTATTTGAAAAAATAAAAAGGTATAGAATTTGTTTCATGCAGAAAGTATTACTGTCATTACAAAAATAAACAATGTCCAGAACAATTCATTCTCTTTTATTTACACAATTAGAGTTGCATAAAAATAAATGTACATAATTTTTATTTTTAAAAATAAAAGTGAAAAAAGTTAAACAAGAATATGTAGGAAATATATTTTTCAATCATTCTCTCAAGAAGAGAAAACAGCCTGTCCATCCTCTCCCTTCTTTCCTGTGCTCTCCTTGCCTCTGCCTCCCTCTGTAGTTGCATTTCTTCTCTGATCAAGTCCAAAAACTCGTCCTGTCTCGGCGCCTTCGTGCTGGTGCTGGTGGTGGTGCTTCTGCTGGTGTGGGTGCTAGTGCTGGTGCTGCTACTGGTGTTGCTGGTGCTGCTGCCCCTGGCTCCTTCTCACCGTTGGCACCCACTACTGAACTCGGTACTGGTGTGTCCTCAGGGATTGAGGCGATGAGGACAGGGGGGTTGGTGCAATGCCTCTGTCCCAACACCTCATCCATGAGGACAAACCAGGGCCAAGTTTCAGCAGTGGGTTTCCCACTCACACCCTCTCCTGTCCCAGGACACTTGCAATCCTAAAGGCAGAGCAAATGAACCATGGCTTGTTAACAACAACAGGACAATACATTTCAGCAAAGATGTTCTATTACTTTTCTTTTTATATATATTTATATAGATCCATTTTTTCCTGAATTGTTCTAAAAAAGCAATCTTAAGTGCATTGTTAACACTGCAAAATATGACACATCAAGACATGCATACAAAATACTTAAGAAATCATATTTCTGTATACTAAAATTTGGTTAAAATCAGATAGCTTGCATGACAGCACTACAAAAACACATAAAAGTGAAACCCCATTGCCTTATCTAACATTACTGCTTTTCTTATTGTTTTGGGCTTTATTGGGTGAGTGATATTTCTTATAATACACAAGTGCAAATATTACAAAAAGGTCGTTAAACTAATAACGTTATTACCACAAGTTTTGCCTAAAACTACCTGATAAATGTAGCCACGCAATGGTGACGAAGGAGTTAAGAAGAAGTTTATAAGAAACTTTAACTCTGGTTTCGCTAGCTATTTGAGTAAATGAAAACATAATACTTACATTTAAATGTGAATTTGCTGTCCACCACCGATCTCTAGTCTCGGCCGCCTTTAAAAATAAATAAATAAATGCTGTCGTCAACGGCGCGCAATGACTTATGGGGTAGAATAGGCCGCTAAGTGTCCATTTATGTATCCTTCTTTTCACGGGGAAACGAAGGGTGCATTTGGCGTCGCTTTTGAATCAGGGAAGCCTTCGTCGCGGCGCAATGACGCAACCGGCCTTCGAATACGGCCTTCGAAGGATGGAGAATTGAATTGGGACAGCCTTCATCGAGCCGCGGTGACGCAATCGGCCTTCAAATGCGACCTTCCAAGGATGCAGCCTTTGAATTGGGACGTCCTTCGTCGCGCCGCGGTGACGCAATCGGCCTTCAAATACGGCCATCCGGCCTTCAAATACGGTCTTCGAAGGACGCAGCCTTCACTTTGGGACACAGCTCTAGTCTTTATTATATGATATCTATGGCTTGCACAGCATCCTGTCAGTTTAATTCAGTTCTCTTTCGCGACTTATCGCACTTTTAATACTTCTTTTCAGTATAAAGCACATCCTGCTCTTTTCTTTCTTTCTCTTTCATTCATGTTTTGTTATTAATAACTTTAAACAGAATCGGCAACTGAAATCTACGCGGATTATCAAAAATACGACACATATAGGACATAAAGGGTCTCTGCGGCAAAAGTGAAAGTACCAGCGGCCAGCGGGTGAAATGTTTTGAAATGTCTCTTTGCACAGCAAAGCTCCCGTTTCAATAAAAGGATATATTAAAGTTTATATAGCCTACTTTTACATTTTCGCTGCTGTTCTAAAATGATTGTCGCCATTACCTTAAACAAGCTGCAGTTGATTGAATCCCAGTGCAGGGGCTGTTAGGTTTTCACAGAAACGTAAGTGGTTAGTTGATTGCTGTGGTGACTTGTGAGTCGTGACACTTGTGAACAGCACTGAACATGCACTTTTGCCTGTACAACTTGAATAATATTATTATCATAAACTTTTCATTAACTTCGGTAGGCTGTATCCTACAATAAGGGGATTGTAATTGGCTGCTTTTTCTGCAGAGAGCCGATCTCTGTTTATGTCTTTTTTTTATCGTTTGTTGGTAAAAGGTGAGAGACCTTGCGAGCCACATTTTTGCCAAAGAGCCAGGTATGGCTCGCGAGCCATAGGTTCCCAACCACTGGTGTTATCAATAGAATAAATTACGTGACCTTTCACAAACTGCCCTGAGACGGGCTGGTCTGACAGGGTGGGGGGCGTGGCATCACGATGGCAGGGCCGGTTCTAGACATTAGGAGGCCCTAGGCAAAATTCATGTTGGAGGCCCCCCACCCGCCACCCCCCATAAAAAAACACTTGAAAACAAATATGATTCCTAACCTTTTTATTTATACATTTAATTTTAAAAGCAGTATATTTTTACTTACACAGTACATAAGTTTGGACACATTACTATTTGTAATGTTTTTGAAAGAAGTCTCTTATGCTCATCAAGCCTGGATTTATTTGATCAAAAATAAAGAAAAATAATATAGTGAAATATTATTAAAATTTTAAATAATGGTTTTCTATTTTACTATACTTTATATTTATGTGATGCAAAGCTGAATTTAGTGTCACGTGATCCTTCAGAAAACTTTATAATATTCTGATTTATTATCAAATGTTAGAAATGGTGCTTAATATTTATTTTATAACCTGATACTTTTTTTCAGGATTTTTGATTATTAAAAAGTTGTTTTTAAAAAAGTACAGTATATTCCTGTTTTTTCCTGTATTTTTGATCAAATAAATGCAGGCTTGTAGAGCATAATAATAAACTTCTTTCAAAAACATTAAAAATAGTAATGGGTCCAGACTTTTACCGGTACTGTATGTACATATTAATCAAACTTTATCTAAGGTAATGTCTTTTTTGTTTAATGAAGATGTTATTGTTATTGTTGTTGTTGTTGTTGTTATTTTGCTGTTTTATTCAATTTATTCACAGTTCCAGAATCCCACTAAGTGCTTTTATATTGCATTGCTACCTTAAATATGCTTTACACAAATCAAGTGGAAGAGAAAGACACGATCGCTACTGAGCAGAAAAAAAAATATATAAACTGATATTATTGGCGTAATGTCAGGAGATGTCTAATCATCAGCAGAATTTAGAAGCCCATAGATATGAGATCCTTTAGCCTATTAGAAACATTTAAAAATGTTGTACTGTGTTGGCTTTTTAACTTAGAATACACACGTCTTGTCTTTTAATTTTGTAGCTTTTTTACTAGTCAGCTCCCGACACGATGTTATTCATTGTACGCGCAAATTCAAAGCGTCGCGTCTGGGCACGTTAATGACGCTCGCGCTCTTTTAAACTCGTAATAAAGCGGTGAATGATTTTTCCAGAAATGACGCTGATCTACAGTAGGCTACAAGTTTATATTTAGAATACATAATCACTCCAAAATAGATGACGACAACTCACACACCTGCATTATGAGCTGTGCTTCTTTGTGTGCTTATTAGGCTTTTGCCTCGCAGCACCTGATGGATGCGTTCGTTATACTTTCAGAAGCCGGCACCCGCTTTGTAACGGACACATTAATTGGTTTAACTGCAGTAATGTAACAGTCTATGGTTAAGATAAACATCGTCACTATTTTTAGTTAATTAATAAATATTGAAATAAATTGTAGATAGGACATATGTAAAATTTTTTTTTTTGTCCCTCTGTCTGGGCCCCATCCCGCCAATCGGGCCCTAGGCACGTGCCTAGTTTGCCTTTGGGTTAATCCGGCTCTGCACGATGGTGGCTCTCCATCGTGATGTCGGTCAGCCATCATCGTCCATCGGCACAACCCTAGTGCAGTGGACACAATTCTTGAAGTTCTTGAAAATTGAAGCTCTTGAATGGTTCCATGAGTTTCAAACATAGAAGTTGCAATCGTTTTCTTCTCTGTTGGATGAAGAAGATATGATGAACTTGTATGGTTAATTTGACTCTGTTCTCATGGCTGGAGTGCAGATTGTGGCCTGCACGCTCTGGGCCAGAGTGGACACGCAGAGCAAATGGTGGGAGTTGCGATGGACTTCGTCCGTATTGAATGAAGACATTGGCCCTCATTTATCAAAAGTGCGTACACCAAATTTCCAGCGTACACCGGGCGTACACCCAAAACCACGGTGACTTTGAGATTTATCAATATGGACTTTGGCGTACGGCACGCTCAAATCCTACACCTGCTCAGGAGGTGGTGTACGCACGTTTTGAGTGCGGGAATGCGCAGAAAAACAATTCCTAACACCACAAAACGCACTGACAAACTAAAAGATATAATATATTATGACCCACTGTAAAAAAACAGCAACATAGTAATTATAAAATTAAGTGTTTATTTTTGTGCAACATGGACTTCAATGTTTAATTTGTGTGACTTTACCAAAGCATTTGATTTGTAGGCATATGTATTCCTTAAGTTGCGAGCCTGTGCGCTTTACCTGACGTTTTGTTTATACTTTCGCCTGGCTCCGCAGCGCGAGTCTCCGCAGACTGCGCGCGCACCTCCCCAAACGAACGAGGCGTTTATACTCGACGCGCTCGCCGTTGTACTATTCTTTGAAACGATGGTTAGGCCAGGGTTAGGCCCGGCAGGTATGCACGGACTGGGTTTAGAAATGAAAGGCTTTCAATGACCAAAAAAATAATTCAGACTGACAAAATAATAAAAATGCCATTCTTCTTATTTTAAATAATAATAATAATACAAATAATAATAACGACATTCTTCTTCTAAATAACAATAAGCGTCATTAATAATAAAAATCTAGAAATCAATTTTGTTTCTTTCCACTTCCCTGGTTTCGCTTTCTCTTTCTCAAAGAAGTTTCTCTTTAATTTGCCGTCTTCCGTGTGTCCATGGCGTAAAATGAGGGCGTGGGGGGAGCGGAGACTTGAATATATAGGGGCGTGTTATTCTAATGACGATCGTTTTCAACCGCGGCATTTATCAAGGGCAGGTATTGCGTACACCAGAATTTCAAAGGTACGCACAGCTTCATAAATCAGGCGATGAGAGGAGTGTAAGCATAATCTTACGCCAATATATACGCCCGTTTCTACGCAAGATTGATAAATGAGGGCCATTGAACTCTTGAGGTTGTCCTTGATTCTGTTGTGGTTGAGAGAATCCTCTCTCCTCCTGAATGAGCACATGGCTGTGGTGAGTCGAAGCCTGCTGCCATGGGGCCTGCTGAGGCCACGCTGGACAGCACGGCATCCTGAACGTATCGAGAAGCCAAGAGTTGATTGTTGCAAGAGTGATGGTAAGGTTGCAGTTTTCTTCTTGGTTGGATTTAAGAAAAAGGCAGTCTGACTCCCTTTGGGAGAGTGAAAGGATGGCAGGCGTTGTTCACTTGGGCCCTTGGGCGATCTCTGGCTGTGATACCTCTGGCTGCCTTCTCTGGCTGTCAGCAATTTCTAGGTTAAGCAAACCAACTTTTCTCACCAAGCTCTGCAAGACTGACAAAGCAGAGGGGGCCATGGATGCGTTCAATGACATCAGAGCCAAGAAAAGTGACATCATCAAAGCTATCTGCGAACTGTTCAAGCTCATATTCTGCAGAAATCCACCTGAAGATTTTGAAGACTTAAGATTTGATATCTTCAGCAAGCGGACCGCAGCCGGGAGCATCAAGCCTGAGAAACTGCCTCTGACTACAGGAGCTGCAGCACAGCACTCTCTGCGGGCATATCTCCAAACCAGAGATTGGCTACTGCTACAAAGTCCATCACTGGATGTCCTTGAGTATGGATGGAAACAAGGAGAACAAGGTTATGTACCAGTCCCTACAAGATATCCCATTGCACTGGACACTGGACTTCTGAAGTTTGTCAGCTGCAACTGTGCAGGGGACTGTGACACTCTCAGGTGCTGCTGTAAAAAGCAAGGCGTCAAGCGTATTGCTGTTTGTGGGAACTGTCATGGTAACTCTTGCCAGAACATCAACCAGCCAGATGATAACAGGAGTGAGGAAGATGTAGGTAGTTGGATGAGGTTTGTTAAATTTTAAACTGATTTAGTAAGTTTTGTTCTGTAATTGTTCAATAAAAACGATTTTGAGTCATATTTACTCCAAACTAATGGCTGGGATAGATTCAGCACCCCTAAAAACCCCTAGTTAGACATCTCAAAAGGTAATATTGGTAAAAAAAAAAGAAAGAAATATATATATATATAATTTTTTTTTTTTTTTTTTACCCAGGCCGTCTGGGCACCCCAACTTTGATTGCCTCTCAAGGCGTTTCCCAGAGGATTTGGCCATAGATAAATTGGAAGGTGTTAGACACCTATAGGAACACATGGAGAAAAAGCTATTGGTAAGAATTTTTTTTTTGCAGATTGGCAAAAAAAAAAAAAAAAAGCCTAACTTTTGCTAACTACTTGTTACAATAGCAGAACTCTTTTTGGTGCTAAATAGAACCCTTTTTATAAGGTTCCATAAAGAACAATGCTTTGAAAGTGCTATATAGGACCTTAATGGTGTTATAAATAACCTTTTCAATTATATTTATTTTCATTAATATTGGTATATCAGTATCTTCATATTATTAATCTTACCATTATTACTATTTTTTTATTATTATTTATTGATATAGTTTTTTTAACCCCTTTATCTGCCTGGTCTTACAGTACATCTTGTTGCCTCTATTTGGGTTTTAAATAAAAAATAAAAAAACAGCATGTTGTGTCAATTAGGTAATTTTATTTTTTTATTGACATGGCAGATTGTAGCAAAAATGACAGTGCTCTTACAACAGTTGTTACCCGAATACATTAATAAATAACAATTGAGATTGAACACAATAGGTGTAATGAAGACCAAGTCCCAGTGAAATATCTTCACAATCCTCTATGATGTCTTTACATCCTTCATTATGTGTGTATTCTGAGTGGCAGTTTCTCTCTGCTGATGATGAGGTTATGATACGTGACAGCATCTGAAATACACAATCGAGTTTAGAGTTACATTGTATCTATTTCATTTGATAATGTAAAATCAGTTATGTTAATGAAGACCAAAATTAGCAAAAATGGACAGTATGATTCCTCTACCACGTTAAAAGGAAAAATTGATATAAAGTCATTCTAGTTTTTTTTTTTGTGACTGGGTATGTTTAGGCATTAAGTCATAATAAAAAAAAACAAAAAAAAAAAACAATATAGATCATAAATTCCATATATCTGTTACTTACTTTGTGGAGAAGAGGAGTATCCTTTAACTGAACAAAGCCGCTCACACATGTTCTGTTAAACTAAAAAGAGAAAAAGACATGATTGTTATGAAATGATTGTTACAATTTTTAAAGTTATAATTTATAGACATTTTAAGAAAGAAATTAATTACCTGTTGAGAGTATGTTGACAGTCTGTGTAGTAACTGGTTGTAGAGCTCCAGAAAATCACTAAAGAGGAGGCTTTGACATTTACAGATTTGAAAAACAAAAAGGCAGAAATAAAGAACCATTTCAGCATATAAAGGGTTCTTCATGACGATACGGTACTAAATAGAACTTTTACAACGTGTAAAAAACCTTTAAAGAACCATCTTTTTTTAGATACATGTGTTTGCATGTTTTAAAATAACAATTTAAAAAAAGGAAAGAGAAAAAATTGCCAGTTATTTTAAAATAAACCCAAATATTCTCCATGCATTTTTCTTTGGCCCAACCTGATCAAAAGAAGCCCAATCTGGCAACACTGATTTGCTCCACCACTGCTCCACTGTTATTGGACGGCTGCATGCAGTGACCAAAAAAAAAAAAAAAAAAACAAGCTGAAATTGTGTGAAATAAATGCTCAGCACCATGACATGCTGCTTGCTTTTCTTTTAAATGTGCGTTGCTTCTATTGAAAATAATTGAAAAATGCTATTTTCCCGGCGGGATAAATGACTCTTGCGCCCGGCGCAAATCTAAAAGGGGTTGGTCTGAAGTAGCTTCATTATTCATAGGTGTGGTTTGGGCGTAACGTGAAATAAACCAATCAGAGAGTCATCTCACATTCCCTTTAAGAGCAGACGTGCTTTTTCCATAGCGGATTGCTATTATAACGGCGGATTTGCCAGGTGCACGCCAGGAGCGGTTCACAGCCGAGGAGAGCAACGCTCTCGTCACGGCCGTAAAAGAGAGAAGTGACATTGAAATGGAGAAACCCATCCAAATTAACTTCGGTTAAACAGGCGTATGATAATTTGGGTAAATGTGTAAGCTAGATTTATGCTTTTATAATAAATTGTCTATCTATCTATCTATCTATCTATTGTAATAATGTATGATTTGCAAAAATGAAAACTGCTGCTTCTGTGTAGATGAGAATCAAAATGCACATTGATTATGGCCAAGCATGCGCCCTTAAAATAGCATATGAATAACATGCGCAACGCGCCACTGACTTTAAACTATTTTTTTCCTGGTTAGTGGCGCAATTGTTTTCTAAACCTGCAAAATAGCATGAAGGAACGTTTGCGCCGGAACACGCCTCCTCTTTGCGCTGAACCGCCCTGGGGAGAGCAAGTGTATTTTCTAACTTACCGACGTGCATTTGTGGAGGGAAAAGTCCGCTTTGGGCGGGTGCAAAACAGGAATGATACATGCGTCGGTGTACAAAGTCAATTGCGCTGGGTGCAAGATAGGGCCCATAACCTTATTTGTTTAAAAAACTACAACAACACCAAAAAAAACAACGTTCATAGGTAGTGGGTAAACTCGGTGGCTAATTTTATTTTATACCATTTAGTTGTCAATAATGCAATTACTCCTTGGTGTGTACTAAATGCTGTTAAATTAAAATAGCATCAAAACATTTCATCTTTGAAGATGAACAGAACTGACTTGCCTTTGGTTTCTGTTCCTGTCTGTTTTTCAGGTGTGTTTGGCACTGATGTGTCTGTGATGGAGGGAGATCCAGTCACTCTAAATATTAATCTTACTGAAATACAGAGAGATGATCAGATAATGCTGAAGTTCGGACCTAAAGGCGTGCTCATAGCTGAACTGAAGAGAGGGGAGAATCAGATCACGTTAACTTATGACATTGTTAATGAGAGATTCAGAGACAGACTGAAGCTTGATGAGAAGACTGGATCTCTGACCATCACAAACACCAGAACCACAGACTCTGGACCTTATAAAGTCACCAGCTTGAACAAACGGACTCAATTAAACATGTTTAATATTACGGTCTATGGTGAGTAGAGAATGACTGCTGCTGGACATAAAGTATATTCACTTTTAAACACACACAAAAAAAGAAGTAATAATTTGTAAATAAATATTATGAAATTAAATGTATATGAACTCCATTTAAAATATGAATGAACTGTTTCACTTTTTAACATTGTAAATCAATGTCATACAGTAATTATTCTAATTATTATGAAATAATGAATTTAACGGTTTGATTCATTGGCACACTTTTTTTACGCATTTCTTTTTTGTGCGTGTTTTCATATATTTAGTCATCAACTTTTTAAATGAATGAACTGACAAATATCACAGCTCTTTTTTAATTTTTTTAGCTCATCTTTCCGTTCCTGTCATCAGCAGCAATTCTTCACACTCTTCATCTTCACCATCATCATATTGTTCATTGCTATGCTCAGTGGTGAATGTGAGTCATGTGACTCTCTCCTGGTACAAAGGAATCAGTGTATTGTCCAGCATCAGTGTGTGTGATCTCAGCATCAGTCTCTCTCTACCTCTGGAGATTGAGTGTCTGGATGATTCGTACAGCTGTGTGCTGAACAATCCCATCAGCAACCAGACCACATATCCCAACATCACTCAACTCTGTCACACATGTGAAGGTATGCTGGCAGTAATGTTACTTTTTCCAATCTAAATGCTGGGTTGAGCCTGTTGGGTCATTTTGGGGGTTATTTTTTCCATGTTTGGGTAGATTTTGTTACCAGCTCAGCCATTGGGATTGTGTCTGGGTCAATCTCACTAGCCGCGTTGTCATTACACTTCAAATTGTGCAAATTGAAATTGCAAATACACCCTATTGGAACGCGTCAATTTCGCAAAAACTCTCATTTATCGCAAAAAAAGTTTTTACGCTTGCATGAGGTGGTTTTTCAGGCAATTCTAAAAATAAATATTTCCCAAACCAACAATGGAAACAGTTTTTGCGCGTTTACAGGTCACCTGACACAGATGGTTCTAAAGAGTTCTTTATTAAATTCATAAAAGACTAAAGAATTACAGGAATACTGGATTCTAAACCTCAAAGAAATGCCACAATCAAGACCTCGAAGCAGAAATGAGGGAGAAACACCCAGAAACACCTCATGTGTGCTGCTCACAAGTATAAGGGTCTTTCCTTAAAGGTCCCATGACATGAAATTTTCACTTTCTGAGGTTTTTTAACATTAATACGAGTTCCCCTAGCCAGTATATGGTCCCCAAGTTTCTAGAAATTTCAATCGGTGTAAATCGAGCTTTTGCTATCTTTCTCTGCCTTTGAGAAAATGGAGGCTCATACGCGCTGATCTTGAATCTCCTCTTTATGACGTCATAAGGAGAAAATGTTACCTCCCCTGTCTCTGCTTTGCCCGCCCAGAGAATATTTTCCGCCCATGAGAAAATGCGATAGGAAGTAGGAACGCGCGCGCGCGATTTTAGTTTGTCCACGAGAGATATTATGGGGTTTGAGCGAGCGAAGCATAACAATTGCTCAATAATTGGATGTACAAATGAACACTGAAGGGTCAATACAGAGCTGGGCTTGCTGAACGTCTGAAACTAAAGTCTGGATCACTCTCTTTGGCTCAGCTACACACCTCGGACAAGTAAGTCAACAAATTATATATAAGTGTGTTGCTTTACTGTTTATGGTTACCTAGCTTGTTACACGTAGAATGTGGCTGTCACTTGCGCTAATGTAAAGGTAGACAGCATCAAGTTACACACACTGTAACGCGAGTGTTGTACATTTCTTTGTTATTTGGATAACCGTTTTCCTGTTGGTTATATGGCGCGCGCGATATCCGCATTTCAAGATCGCAGAGCTTGATGTAATTTTAATAAGATAAATACAGACGTTACAGATCTCTCATGAAAAGGCAACAGTATGTTAGCGTTAGCTACATGATAATAACTGTAAACCATCCGAATAAAGTACCGTATCCAGACAATATTTTAAACTAACCATTCGGAAACGTCCTGCTGGAGCCGCTGAGTTGCAACTTCTTCATCCGTTGCTTCTCCATCCGGATCCGATTCTGGGTCAAACTGAAATGCTTGAAAGACTGCGTGTCTTCGTGCCATTGCAATATATCCAACGTAAACATCCACGCCACGGTACCGTTGCGCAAGATGGTCAAGGCCACACCCACCCTCCACCTTGCGCCGCCTTTCTCCTCATTATTAGTATTTAAAGCTACAGACACCGAAACAGCCTGTCTGAAGGAAGCTCATTCTGGGACTGGCTTGTAGTGGCTATAATTCTGCACCGAGGCTGAATTTTTGGAAAGAGATTTCAGATACAGTACTAGGGACCACTAAGGCCTATATTAAAGCCTACAAAAAGTAGCATGTCATGGGACCTTTAACATTAATGCTTGGATAACACTCCTACGTTTCATTAACACTCCTACATACCATTAATGCTTGGATAACACTCCTACGATAACACTCCTACGTATTAATTATCAATTAATAATAATGGCTAGTGCGGTGGCTGAGATATAAAACCTACCAATGTCCGTTGACATGATTTTTGGAATGACTTATCACGAGAGGAAAAAAATAAATTTTACTCGCATAACATCGGTTAATGGAAACGCAGTCATTTCATAATAGTTTTTCAGTAGTTTATCATATCAACCATTAACAAACAGTCCCAAATGCAACGGTCTTCTACCGTACATTTAGGACATAATGAAGAATGCCTTGGGTCAAATTTACTTCTAAGGAGCAGTGTGATGTGCATTCTATGCACAATCGTGAGCTGAATATCTCTGGCCCTGTTGCAAATAGAGATCTTATTTGCCTCACTCCAGACCCGCTCCCAATCCTCCTGTGTTAGTCAAATGTAACTCATCCTCCCATCTTGCGTGTTCACCACTATATATAAGCAAATGCTGTTATAAAAGTAAGTAAACTGCTTACTCAACGGGGGATTTAAGAGAATCTTCTCAATAGCGTCATGGAGAGGCAGGGGCACCGTCAGGAATGTTGGGCCCCATGACAAAAAAATCTAATTGGGCCCCCTCTGCGCAGCTGTTGTCACCACATCTCTAGGACCTAACTGTCCCATCAAAAGCTTTACATAAGGAGGGGTTTGTGAAAAGGGCAGTACTTTTAAAAATATAATACCTAATTTGGAGAAATCTGAATAAGTTGGATCTGAGCAGCTTGCATTATTTTATTACCAAGTCTTCAAAAGATAATAGGGAACCTTCATTAAACAATTCACTAAGTCTACATAACCCATGAGTGTGCCAAACCTTAAATCCAGAATCTGAAAGGCTAGGCATAAACTCTGGATTATTGTAAATGGGGGTCAGTAGGGAAGATATGACAGCACTGCCCAGGCCTTCCACATATTAAACACAATTATGTTATCACATATAGTGCCTTAATTCCCTTGGAACTTCTAACAAATAGCAGATTTTGGTTAAAGGATAACTGTGGGGCCTCTAAATCAAGCCAAATATATTTTGGATCGTCTATATTTAGCCAATAGGCTACTTGTACTCTATCTTTTGATCGAGATATTCTTATAAATATAATTAAGTATTCTAAGTATATTTGGCTTGTAGTTGTGTTTAATCTTTTGATTGAGTAGCCTATTAAATATACTTTTTTTTTAATAATATTGAAAATATTGATTTATAAATAAAACAGATATGCTCCTAATTCTGAGTATCTACATTTTTGTGTAGGCTAGTCCACTGGTAGAGTACATAGGAATTTCCTTCAAATCTACTTTACTCTTTCCTCGCCAATGACTGAATTTTCAGGTTATCCGTGTTGTCACTGTTATACGGTAGGGGGCACTATTACACATCTTCTGAAAGATTACAGAATCTGTGGATAGGGCATTATTTGAGGGGACAGCCATTTGTAGTGGTGTCCGAAACCGTAGTGGACGTTATTGAGTGCACTTATTCAATCTAATTGCACCGCAATAACGAGTGTACAGCCGATGTACACTCAATGGCTGTCCGATTTCACTTACTCGATTTCATTTACTCCTTCAAACTGTATTAGTGAACTAACGTCGGAAATAGGGATTGAGGGTTTAGAGGGTGATTTACAAAAATATAATTTTCTCAACTTTTAGTTTAAATTTTTGCCTTTTTTATGAAACTTGCCCCCATTAAAGTGTTGATAAAAAAGGATGCATGACGTTAAATAAAATGTTTTTTAAATTAGTTAAAGTACAGTTAAAAGTATATTTAAAGGAGAACTCTGGTCAATTTTAACATTGAGCTCATTTTTTTGTACATTTGGAGTGCTGTCAATACAGAGAACAACGACAAAAATCGGTGTTGCCTACACCGAGTTATTCTATTTTTAAAATTTGCACCCTGTTGACTTCAGTGGGGCAAATACAAAACCTGCTTTTAGCCTCTTAACATCCTTGATGTGTCATTACAAGTGCACAGAAAATGTGAGTGATTCCTTCAGAGTGAACACGAGTGAATCTGACTGCAGTAGATGTGAAAGAAATGTATAAAAATGATGTTATTTAAGCCAGCGCAAATACCTGTGTTTACATCCTGTTTTCGGGTGAAGTCCAAAGTAGTCGATTGCCGAGTTCACGCGCATAGGTTTAGTACCTATGATCACGCGCGTGAACTCGGCAATCGACTACTTTGGAAGGAATCACTCACATTTTCTGTGCACTTGTAATGACACATCAAGGATGTTAAAAGGGCTAAAAGCAGGTTTAGTACTTGCCCCACTGAAGTCAACAGGGTGCAAATTTTAAAAATAGAATAACTCGGTGTAGGCAACACCGATTTTTGTCGTTGTTCTCTGTATTGACAGCACTCCAAATGTACAAAAAAATAAGCTCAATGTTAAAATTGACCGGAGTTCTCCTTTGAGGTGGACGAGAGAGCTCAACCGGCTGCCACTGAAGAAAATGCATGCAAAGAGAAAAAACACCCGCAAATTAAAAACCACCTTCAACTTAACCTTGCGAAGACAGAGCTGCTTGTAGTCCACCCCAGTCCAACAGCTGAACACAACTTCTCCATTCAGCTGGGTTCGTCATCCATAACACCATCAAGATCAGCCAGGAACCTTGGAGTTGTGACCACATTGATAGAACTGCCCAGTCCTGCAGATTTGCCTTGTACAGAATTAGGAGGATCAGGCCATTCCTATCGTAGCATGCTACACAACTCCTTGTCCAAGCGCTTGTTCTATCCAGACTGGACTGTTGTAATGCTCTCCTGGCTGGTCTTCCAGCTTACACTGTCATATCCAGAAAGCTGCAGCCAGAGTGGTCTTTAACGAGCCGAAGAGAGCACACGTCACTCCTCTCCTCACAAAATTGCCCCGGTTGCCAGTTGCTGCTCGTATCTAATCCAAGTCTTTGACGTTTGCCTACAGAACAACCACTGGCTCTGCTCCCTTTTACCTAAACTCATTACACCAGACTTACGTGCCATCTAGAAACTTGTGCTCTGCAGGTGAACGTCATCTCGTGGTGCCATCTCAAAAAGGCACAAAATCTCTTTCTCTGACCTTTACCTGGACTGTTCCCTGCTGGTGGATGATCTACCCAACTCAACTTGAGCTTGAGTCCGTAGCCTTTTTCAAGCAACGTCTGAAGACGCATCTTTTTTTAGTTTTACTGTTTTGTGTTACTTTTCTTATTTGACTGCGGTAGACAGTTTACTAGGTGTAGAACTCGTGTACAGCCGGAACCGGGAACATTTCCCATAAATGCTGATGTACTTGGTACATCATAAGAAGGATGCCGTCTACGCTAATATTAGTCTCTCTGTTTATCCGAGATTTACCGCAGTCCGCCGGATCCAGGCCATATCCAGATCTGATGAAGGACCTGCGCCTGGACGCGACGACAACGCAGTCCTGAAGTGTCAGCTTGTCTCTCCTCTGTGAAGGGCTCCCTCCCTTTACCCCTGTACAGATAAAACGTTGTCGGGATAATTCCAGTTCGCGTGGCTACTGGAATACTACTCAAATTTCTGTATTATACATTTTTAAGACCTGACAAGTGGTTTGTTTGAAGGTTGATTTGTTAAGGACTACTCACCTGCACACATATTAATTAAAACACACATGCTTCTCCCTCATCTATCACAGCTGATTCAACTCATGAGCTCATTAGTAGAGACTGCAAAACCTGTAATGGTGTGTCAGACATAGGGAGAGATACAAAATGTGCAGGGCTGGTGGTACTCCAGGACAGGTTTGAGAACCACTGAGCTAGACAATAACTTTATCCTAATGCTGTTGTACAGCCTAAACAATCTGTTATGGTAATTTCCTATTATCACTGTAAAGCTGCTTTGAAACAATCCATACTGTTAAAAGCGCTTTATAAATGAAGGTGACTTGACTTGATTTGACTAGATGAACAAAAAATCCTACTGAATTAAATGTGAACCTTGAAATTTATTTACTTTTTCTTCCCATTTTAGTCAACCCAATATTATAAAACAAATGCCCTGTAAGCTGACTACAATCATAAGCAAGTCATGCAATTTTATTTTATTCTTGAAGCAAGAATAATAATAAGCAATTTACAGATAATAGAACAAATTCAATAGAAATATACAAATAAAATTAACTTTAAGTTTTTCAGGTTTAGTAGCAGAGGTTTGTTTAACATGTACATGTAGTAAGATATACTACAGAGTTTGAATAATCACGTAAAAATAAAACACTGTATAGTCTTCATTGTATGAAATAAATATGAATTGATTCATATTAAAGATAAAAAAGTGATTGTCAAAATCAATGAATTTAAAAAAAAATTAACATTAATGAAACGAATGGCAACAGTATGCATGGACGTATATAGTTACATATACGATTTTTGTTTGCGTAGGACATAACAGACTCTGTTTACATTGAATACTCCAAAGTCCATACAATGTGGTCCCTCAATGTTGGGGCCCTTTGCAGTTAGAGTGCAGCCGAAACCAACAGGTTTTGAAAAAGGTTTTGCTCGAAAAAGCTTAAACTCAACTATCTTGTAGACTCTTTCCTCGTCAGGTGAGAAACTCAGGACGTGATATGTCTGTTATAGTGTCTCCTTCCCGTCGAGTTGAAAACGCAGAACAATGGTGTGTCTACCCGGGGGACATGTTTATCCCTTTCTGCTTTCTCCTGATGAGGAGGAGATTGAAATCCGGCTCCTCTGCGATCCTGGAGTGTGATTGGCCACTTGTGTCTGAAGTAGCCACAGTGTTGCCCACCCTAGTGTGGAACTCATTTGCATAGAATAAAGTACAGTGTTAGAAACAGTGTTTTTAACATTTTACCCATGTATCATTTCTTTACCAATCCTCTTTCAAATTATTGAAGGCATCGTATGGCACTGTTGTGGCAAAAATTCATTAAACAATCATCACCTGCGTAAGAGACACTCTGAAATTCAAATGATCATTAAAAAGTATTTTATTCTTGCAAGAAGGCCCAGTTGCCACACAGAAGTCACCAGTACAGTCTGTGAAACAAGTGCGACCAGGGAGGGAGGGCAGATGAGTCTTTATAATGCTTTCAAGGTCTTCTGCTTACAGGCCCTTATCTAAACAAGGAGAGGCTTCCCTGCAAACTCACAAGTTCTAAATTGGGCGGCCACTGACCCTAGGGGTCAGAGGTCCCTTTTCAATCTGCCTCCTCCTGACGTCTCACCTGTTTCCCAGTGTTTAAAAACACACACACACATTAGTCATATGTTGGCAGACCAGATAAAGTCCAGCAAAGAGTCATTTCAATGTCTTACTGAAAGTAAATGAAAATCAATACTGTAAATCATGGAAAATCAAAAATTCCCATAACAGCACAGATAGAGTTTGTAGCGACAATGCCTGACATGCGGTCACATGCTGTTCCAATTAGTAATTCCTTGTCTCTAAAACACATCCTTCGTTGTCTTTTCAGACAACGGGTCTGTCCACGGCGTCGCTAAGTCTGCTTGGACATGTCAAAATTGCAATCTGTTGTTCCCAGAGGAACATTTTAGTCAAATGGACAATCCCTTGTAAAACCCCCAATTTGCCAGCACCGACCTTCTCCCCAACTTTTACAGCCTCCTGGCATTCCAGAAGACACACACACACACACACACACACACTCGTGGACTTTCAACCAGAAACCCACCACGAGATGCAACTGAAGCACATTTCCATATATGGACTTCCACATAGTAAAATTTCATTTTACCATTCATTACAAATTTATAATAGAGGTGTGGTTTGCTAGAGTAAAATCTTTAATTCCGAAGATTCATTGAAAGAAAATCACTCCATAGTGTCTTGTAACTCGAACCTGGTCATAAACTTTTATGACCTCAAGACGGCAGCTCATCCAGCTCCTTTGCAAGCCAACATTCCAACACCTTAACACACATGGAACATTTCAGAGAAAACTCTTCAAATGTTTGATATGTATTCCTGTGTTTCTCAAGTGTCTTCACATACCATAACGGAAATACTGACCATTTTATTGTATGTTTAATCAAGCTTTATTTGTGTGTAATGATGCATATGAACATAATGTTATGTGTGTCCAATATCTACCTGTAATTCTTGGTATCTGTCTGACCGTCCTGTTTTAATTCAACCAGTCCCGCACATAGTAACACTGTATTGTAAGATGTATTGTTCCATGTGTACAATCTTAAGAAGAAATATGAATTCTTTCTCTCATAAGACATATGGTGAAAGTAGGCGTTTTTTTTTTCACACAAAGAGAATTTTCCCGCGTCAGAAAAGACAATCTGATTCGCTGTCGTTCCAAAACAGGGCGTAAAACAGATGTCTGTTAAAAGGACGAGACCCCCACTTCTCGCTCTCTTCCCTCTCTGATTCCTCTCTTCCTTCTTCGATCTCCCTCTTCTCCGGTCGCCCTCATCCCGGACCTCATCCACGTGTAGCGCAGCTCCATGGCAACCAGCTGAACAGGCCTCGCCGTGGCCTCTGGGACACAAACCCCCGCGCCATGTAAAAGCCTGCCGTCTTAGAAACCAAGATTTCTAGCCTCTTCCGCACGGAAGACGAACTTTCTCGGTAATGTACATCCAGTGAGCCTTTAAACTTCGCGCCACCTGAAGACGCAACAGAAACAGGACACCATCCGCGCTGTCCTGCCAGTTTCAGCATCACCCGAACAAAAGACAAAATCGCAAGTATATTGAGTTGATAAAACTGCTTTCCAGGTTGTCTCGTGAATTTAGGTTTTCTGTATGTAATTATTATTTTCCCCTTCTCTGCCTTTCTTTCTTTCTTTCTTTCATTTCATGTTATCCTGATCACGTATTTTCTTGTTTGGTTAAATGTGTGTTTGTTTTATTGTTTGCATTTTTACGTACGTTTATATTCGTAGCTCATATAATCTCTAGTTTTGCATTTATTAAAATTCATAAATACTCTTCACTGTCTCTGTATTTGAAAGCCCACCATTCTAAAGTCACTGAAACAAAAGATCTTAAGCTACAAGCTCGATATTAGACTACATTCAGTAGTTTTAATTAATAAACTCAATAAAGTTTAATGTTCGTGGCCAGGACCTGAACTTTAGTGGAGTTTGTGAATACCCCTTCTTAACTGTACTGACCTTACATCTACTCGCTGGACGAATTAAATGTTGGTCAGACCAGTTACAGAACGAGGTAATCTCGATAATTGATAAAATAAATGTACATGCGACTTATGAATTATGACCATGAGTCATAAATATTAATATTCCCAAGATTCCCCATATTCTTGAGCTAATTCATATTTACCCAGAGTCGTATTCGTTACAAGTTTTAGAAACGTTTAAGTCATCGTCCATGCAATCACTTATCTGTTAATACGTCTGTACTGTAAACTGTTGTGTTAACAGTCAATAACCATTAACATAAACTGTACTTTGCATTAAGTTGAAGTGGATATTTTGCATTTTATATTAATTTAGGGCCTTCAAACATATGTATGAATGGATTTAAATACGGCTCTCTGTGCCTCTCTTTGTTGCTGCATCCAGGCGGTCCTAAAGGGATTTTTATGGCGGTTCTTGCCTAAATCAATTAGGAATGAGTTTGGTGGTTAGAGTTAACCTGTAGAGACCAATGGAAAATCCTCTCCTAGGTGGAGGTGGGTGCAGAAGTTCCCCCTTCCTGCCCTGTAAGAGGTGTCTGGCAAGGGTGTCTGGCAACATCTTATCTGATGTTGCTGGAAGTTTGTTTATGTTCATCCACCGAGGATCAAATCACAGTGTGGCACATCTTCTTCCACACCAGGAGTTAGAGAGGGGCTCTGGCAAGTCAAGTCACATTTATTCATATAGTGCTTTTTACAATACAAATTGTTTAAAAGCAGCTTTACAGAGAAAACAGGAAAGTAATGCAACAAAGTTTGTTTCCAGAAGGAAATAGTCACAGTCCAGCTTAAATAAGTTCAGTGATGTTTCATTATTGTTGTAAAAAAGTTATTAATTTAGTTAATTTATATAAAAAAATAAAGGGAACACTTAAACAACACAATGTAACTCCAAGTCAATCACACTTCTGTGAAATCAAACTGTCCACTTAGGAAGCAACACTGATTGACAATCAATTTCACATGCTGTTGTGCAAATGTGATAGACAACAGGTGGAAATTATAGGCAATTAGCAAGACACCCCCAATAAAGGAGTGGTTCGGCAGGTGGTGACCACAGACCACTTCTCAGTTCCCAGCTTTCTGGCTGATGTTTTGGTCACTTTTGAATGCTGGCGGTGCTTTCACTCTAGTGGTAGCATGAGACCGAGTCTACAACCCACATAAGTGGCTCAGGTAGTGCAGCTCATCCAGGATGGCACATCAATGCGAGCTGTGGCAAGAAGGTTTGCTATGTCTGTCAGCGTAGTGTCCAGAGCATGGAGGTGCTACCAGGAGACAGGCCAGTACTTCAGGAGACGTGGAGGAGGCTGTAGGAGGGCAACAACCCAGCAGCAGGACCGCTATCTCCGCCTTTGTGCAGGAAGGAACAGGAGGAGCACTGCCAGAGCCCTGCAAAATGACCTCCAGCAGGCCACAAATGTGCATGTGTCTGCTCAAGTGGTCAGAAACAGACTCCATGAGGGTGGAATGAGGGCCCGTCGTCCACAGGTGCAGGACGTTTGGCATTTGCCAGAGAACACCAAGATTGGCAAATTCGCCACTGATGCCCTGTGCTCTTCACAGATGAAAGCAGGTTCACACTGAGCACGTGACAGAGTCTGGAGACGCTGTGGAGAACGTTCTGCTGCCTGCAACATCCTCCAGCATGACTGGTTTGGCAGTGAGTCAGTAATGGTGTGGGGTGGCATTTCTTTGGGGGCCGCACAGCCCTCCATGTGCTCGCCAGAGGTAGCCTGACTGCCATTAGGTACCGAGATGAGATCCTCAGACCCCTTGTGAGACCATATGCTGGTGCGGTTGGCCCTGGGTTCCTTCTAATGCAAGACAATGCTAGTCCTCATGTGGCTGGAGTGTAACAGCAGTTCCTGCAAGACGAAGGCATTGATGTTATGGACTGGCCCGCCCGTTCCCCAGACCTGAATCCAATGGAGCACATCTGGGATATCATGTCTCACTCCATCCACTAAAGTCACGTTGCACCAGAGACTGTCCAGGAGTTGGCAGATGCTTTAGTCCAGGTCTGGGAGGAGATCCCTCAGGAAACCAGCCGCCACCTCATCAGGAACATGCCCAGGCATTGTAGGGAGGTCATACAGGCACGTGGAGGCCACACACACTACTGAGCCTCATTTTGACTTGTTTTAAGGACATTACATCAAAGTTGGATCAGCCTGTAGTGTGTTTTTCCACTTTAATTTTGAGTGTGACTCCAAATCCAGACCTCCATGGGTTGAAAAATTTGATTTCCATTGATAATTTTTGCGTGATTTTGTTGTCAGCACATTCAACTATTTAAAGAACAAAGTATTTAAAAAGAATATTTCATTCATTCAGATCTAGGATGTGTTATTTTAGTGTTTCCTTTATTTTTTTGAGCAGTGTATATAGCCACTCCGGAGAAAACTGTGATATCATCTTCCAGCTCAGTTCAGTTCTCATATGATGGTGTCAATGCAGGCAAATCAATAATATTTTTGAATATTAAATTAAACATAAAGGTGAAAAGGCGACATAATCTGTCATAAAACTGGTCTCTGGAATGCCATCTTAAGTGATGTTCGCCACAGCTGAGTATTTTCTCCTTAAAACTGCACTTTACCAAAGACAGTCTTAAAACGTGATTTAAGACTGCCCCTTTTACTGTCACAAACCAATCCCGTCAATATGTGGTGCTGAGCTTTTCCTATCATTATTTCTAAATATACTGATTGTAAGAAGACAGCTGTCTGACTCTGAGATGGCGAATGGGAACATGGTTTGTATAACATTAGCAACACATTATTAGCTGTTTGATAACATAGTCTAGCCAAAGGCTAACGATATCAATTACCATTATGTGTTGACTTATCTAAATTATACACTCACCTAAAGGATTATTAGGAACACCTGTTCAATTTCTCATTAATGCAATTATCTAATCAACCAATCACATGGCAGTTGCTTCAATGCATTTCGGGGTGTGGTCCTGGTCAAGACAATCTCCTGAACTCCAAACTGAATGTCAGAATGGGAAAGAAGGGTGATTTAAGCAATTTTGAGCGTGGCATGGTTGTTGGTGTCAGACAGGCCGGTCTGAGTATTTCACAATCTGCTCAGTTACTGGGATTTTCACGCACAACCATTTCTAGGGTTTACAAAGAATGGTGTGAAAAGGGAAAAACATCCAGTATGCGGCAGTCCTGTGGGCGAAAATGCCTTGTTGATGCTAGAGGTCAGAGGAGAATGGGCCGACTGATTCAAGCTGATAGAAGAGCAACTTTGACTGAAATAACCACTCGTTACAACCGAGGTATGCAGCAAAGCATTTGTGAAGCCACAATACGCACAACCTTGAGGCGGATGGGCTACAACAGCAGAAGACCCCACCGGGTACCACTCATCTCCACTACAAATAGGAAAAAGAGGCTACAATTTGCACGAGCTCACCAAAATTGGACAGTTGAAGACTGGAAAAATGTTGCCTGGTCTGATGAGTCTCGACATTCAGATGGTAGAGTCAGAATTTGGCGTAAACAGAATGAGAACATGGATCCATCATGCCTTGTTACCACTGTGCAGGCTGGTGGTGGTGGTGTAATGGTGTGGGGGATGTTTTCTTGGCACACTTTAGGCCCCTTAGTGCCAATTGGGCATCGTTTAAATGCCACGGCCTACCTGAGCATTGTTTCTGACCATGTCCATCCCTTTATGACCACCATGTACCCATCCTCTGATGGCTACTTCCAGCAGGATAATGCACCATGTCACAAAGCTCGAATCATTTCAAATTGGTTTCTTGAACATGACAATGAGTTCACTGTACTAAAATGGCCCCCACAGTCACCAGATCTCAACCCAATAGAGCATCTTTGGGATGTGGTGGAACGGGAGCTTCGTGCCCTGGATGTGCTTCCCACAAATCTCCATCAAATGCAAGATGCTATCCTATCAATATGGGCCAACATTTCTAAAGAATGCTTTCAGCACCTTGTTGAATCAATGCCACGTAGAATTAAGGCAGTTCTGAAGGCGAAAGGGGGGTCAAACACAGTATTAGTATGGTGTTCCTAATAATCCTTTAGGTGAGTGTAAATGGATTATACTGTAAATAGCCTAGAAAGCGCGCAAAGACAGATCCCTTTACAATCACAAAAAACGATCACTCATCTCAGTTTGTGATCTCACAAATATCTGTTACAATCATTGAAGTTGTCTACACTGCACAATGCGTCGTTCTGCACCATTGGGTTACACAGACCTAGGAATGTGAGGGGGTTCATCATTTGTATTGACAGTAAAAATGACCCAACTGCTGAGTTACAAAAGTGTAGGTTCAGAATCACTATAAAATTATTTCCGTTTGATGATGCTATTGGCATAGACATTACACAATGAATACATGCTAACAGTATATATATATATATATATATATATAGTAGCACTTACTTTGTTACTGCCTCGTTGGATAAAGGTATCTGAAAAATGAATACATATTATAAATGTATTACACTTAAAACTACCTACCCAATGACCCACACTATTGGGATGCAACTTATAGTCTGTTTCAAAAATTGTGAGAAATCGTAATTCACTTGTTCATTTCTTCCATCAGACTCCATCTGCTTTTGTGGTTTTACGGAAGCTGTGATCCGATTGGCTCTCTCTGCTCTGGTGGGCGTGGCTACTGTTGCTGTACTGGTTTATGACGTTATATCCAGAAGAATTAAACAGAGGAGAAGAGAAAATGCATCATCAGTCAGTTAAATCACTGATTAATCAGATACTATTAATCAGATACTATATATGAAGTCTACCTTCATGTCACGATTCTAGAGGGCAATGTTCTTGATCAACTGGATCCATTCAGAGATTGCCTGTTCTGTAATCACTGCAGCTCCACACTGTATATTTCCATTTCCTGCTCAGCATTTGCTCTTTGGCAAAACAAATGCAGTTATGAACTACACTTAAAGTTAGTTTGAAATGTCATAAATTATTAATTAACACTTCATGTTTTCTTGACATGTTTTTTTTAATCCTTAAAGAACTCTCCTTACAATGCTTTTATTTGTGTAAAATGTTCTACAATTCAGATCTTTTCAAGTAACTGTTACAAGAATTCGAGAGAATTAGAGAGCAAAGCAGAAGTGACAATGGCAAGGATAGAATATTTTTAGATTTTTTTTAAATTATATTTTTCAACAGCAAAGCAATGCCACTTTAAAACCTGGGATTTTTAGATTTACTGTTTTCAGATAAAGTAGATGCGGAACAAAACTTAAATGTATAGACAAATGTTTTCCAATAAAATGTCAGTAAAAACTGGCCTACATTTTTTTTAAATGTATCTAGTCGGTGACAGAGTACAACCATATTCATCTAAAATAATTCTGTATTTTCAGCTTCAGAATCTGAAGAAAAATGAATATTTTTATTCTATGTGTAGCAAGTGGCTCAATTTTAGTGACTACGCCACCCCAGGTTAACGGGGAAAACAACCCAAATAAAGCACACAAATATGTTCCACCTAGAAAAGGCAAGAGGCATGGGCTTCCGTACAAAAAGTGTTTTATTAAAGCTAAAAGTTGATCAACAATGATTTAAAATCAGTAATTCACATGGGTCATGATTGAATTGAACAAAGCAAAAAATAAAAATAAACAAAAGAAATAAACAAGATTCACAATAAATCTCCACAAGATTCACAATACACCTTCACAAGATTCACAATACACCCTCACAAGATTCACAATAAACCTTCACGGGGGCTGAGGCTTTCGGTCAGGAGCAGGCTAGTGTGCCGACAGCAGATCTACCATAAGAAGCACGCCAACCCAACATACACCCACCAAATTCACTGCAAATAACCAAAGTGACACGGCAATAATGAAACTGCAATAACACTCTTAGTGAAGCAAAACCAGCAGTGAGACAGACAACCAGCCTGCTCCAGGAAGTCCTCAGCTCCTAAAGGAAAAAAAGAAAAAATAGATAATTAATAAACTAAACGATTTAAGTAACCAAAAGAAACAAAACAAAAACAAAGTCAACTTATTGACTCTAACGTGACGGAAACCAAAAAAAAAAAAAAAAATTACAATGCACCCCAAAATAAACAAAATATAAATACTATTAAAGCTGCAAGCAGCATTTATCGGGGTTCAAGCAGTTAAGGCCTTTAAGGCATTTAAGCACAAAAGCATCAAAAGTTATTAAGATTTATTTAGCAAGCATGTAACCACTGACATAATAGATGGAAAAGACCATTTACAGCCAATACAGGCAATTTGCCATGGGATATATATGGTTTTAAAGCTTTTTAACAGTTATAGCGCCACCTATGGTCCGATCTCCATGAAATTTTGCATGCTTGTTAATGATGTTATGTCACATATGCTGACCACTTTTTGTGAAGTTCTGAGTTTTTATTTAGGATTTATAGGCTTTTTAATGTATTTTGACACGCCCATTTTATAAATGACCCTATTAGAGCCATCCAAATGCAAAAGTTCAACTTTTTTTTGATAGTTTTTGATCTAGAGAGTCCAGAGAATTGTCCTAGACTGGTCTGGTTCCGATCGGGCGAAAAACCTAGGACTAGTTCGCAAAAGTAGGTTTTTAACATGTTTGCGAATATTTAATGAACGGTTTGATTGACAGCAATGGTTCTTGAGGCAAAGTTGTTCAGGATGAGGAGATCTATCAAATGATATGCATATTGTGTGGATATTTGTAACACCACGTGATTACAGAGCCATAAAACTCGTTAGCGCCAACTAGTGGCCGATTTCTTTCAAAATTCTTACAGACCTCTAGGGCCTTGAGTCGAACATGCCCATCGAGTTTCGTTCCGATCGGCCTCCGTTAACCTTGTCTAATAGGTGCTCAAATTTCATTGGCCGATGGCGGCCATGTTTTTTGAGATACGCCAATGTCCTCATACACATACATGGCACCTTGGACCAAGACACTGCATACCAATTTTCAAGTCAATCGGACTAACGGTCAGGTGGTTATAGCCTGTTTTATGTTTTTTTCATGTTATAGCGCCACCATGTGGCCAATCGCCGCGATTTTTTTACTGTGACCCCAGAGTAAGCTCATACACATGTGTACCAAGTTTGGTGAAGATACCTCATTTACATCGGGAGTTATAGCCATTTTAGTAAAATAGGCCCCTCCCACAACGTACGTTTTGGCGCCCCTTAGCGACCGTGAATCGAAATTTCCACTTTTTTTCGATAATTATTGATCTTCAGACTCCAGAGAACATTTCTGCACTGGATTGGTTCCGATCGGACAAAAAACCACGGACTAGTTCGCAAAAGTAGATATACGTTTTGTTCGTCAGGCGTCCAGCTTTCCAATGATATAAGACACTTGAGTCTACGACATACGGTCTAGGAGTTATGAGCAGTTTTGCGCTTTTGGTTGCTATAGCGCCACCTATGGGCCAATCGGGGTCATAATCTCTGAACCTCTCCTCGATTTTTGTACTACCATCTGGCAAAGTTTCAATGCTCTAGCCCTTACGGTTTGGGCTGCACGATGCGTTTTACGGCAGAAGAATAATAATAATAATTAAAGCTGCAAGCAGCATTTAGCGGGGTTCAAGCATTTAGGGTCTTTAAGCACATAAGGCAGTTTAGTGAGTTGTCTGAGTTTTTGTTTAGGATTTACAGGCTTTTGAGTGTTTTTTGCCATACCCATTTTCTAAATGATCCTGTTATGGCTACCCAATGGGTAAAGTTAAAGTTTTTTATATAATTAATAATCTAGAGCTTCCAGAGAATTGTACTGCACTGGTATATTTCCGATCGGGCGAAAACCTAGGACTAGTTTGCAAAAGTAGGTTTTTAACATAATCGCAAGTATTTAATGAACAAATTGATTGACAGTAGTAGTTCTTGAGGCAAAGTTGTTCAGTATGAGGAGATCTATCAAATGATATGCATCACGTGATTACATAGCCGTAAAACCTGTTAGCGTCAACTAGTGGCTGATTTTTCAAAATTCTTACAGACCTCTAGGGCCACGAATCGAACATGCCCACCGAGTTTCGTTCTGATCGGCCTCCGTTAAAAGTAAACTAACAGCTTTGAATTAAAATGGTAAGGTATCCTGTTGTAAACATCAACCATGCCTGTTGACAGTTCTCTTTTGTGGGAAGGGAATGAAAAGTTCTCAAATCCGCAGCACAGCCTCAGACATAACATTTATATCCATGATCTGCCATTTTCACTATTGTCCTTGCTTGCTTCTTCACAATACCTGCAGATCTTCTGATGATTCGGCTGTGCAGGTCCACATTAACACTGCCTGGCCTAGAACATGGACTGGAAAATGCAAATTTGGGTGGTATAAATATTAATGATCCTGACTCCAACGTCACAGTCGGTGTTATGGTGGGATTCACTCATTTTTCAGCGGTCTTTTGCAAACAAGAGATTTACACATGAAGGAGGAAACAATGGTGTTTGAGGCTCACGGTATGTCAGTTCCATGTCCAGAACTCTTATCATTCAACTATGCCAAGATAAATACAGTTTTCAATTGTATGGCACCTTTAAAATAGATGATTAGTAATATAATGCTTACTTGGAGTCTGAAATGGCTTTAACAAAAGAAGAAAAATATTCTTAGATTTCTGTTCATTCTAATCATGTACAAATAAAGTAGCACAATAAGATTACATTTATTTGAATGCATTAGTGAGTGTGTGATTGTGCTGTGTGTGCAGCGTGTCAATACTAAAAGTGAAGGTTTAGTTGATATCTTTGGTGATAATATCTGTAGTAATCATAAAAAAACAATTAAGAAATAAAGAATTAAAATTACAAATAATATTCTATTAAGATATGAGTTACAATAACATGATTTGCAATAGTAATAATATCAATAATATATGCACAATACACACAGATTAGACTATCAGGTCTGTGTTTTACAAAAACATTAGTATTGCAGCCAATGTGAGTCTGTGGGATTTATAAACAGACAAAATATTATTTGAAATGTTATTTTAATGATTTTATTAAGTTTAAACAATATTTCAAATGGAAAATATTGAAAATTTTCAAAAAAAAATGAAAAATAATATTTTAGTGAGCAGAATGAACCAATGAGTGTTCTTCTTCTGGTGGTTAAAATGTAAATGAAAACAATAATACTTAAACAATAATACTTAATACACTAACCATGCTTGAACACACACATGCACACACATTTTGTTGTAGATGTAGATATTTAAAATAAAAGATAGGTAACAAAATGATAATTGCAAATCTCCTCTGTATAACACCATTTTCAGATTTCAAATTAATTACTGAGAGGCAGAATTGTTCAAACTGAGAACTCAGTAAAAATGAAGTGATAAACTTTGACAAAACATGACTGTGTTATAATAGGTGATTTTCATGCAAGTAATTTTATATAGTCCAAAAACTAATGCAAAAGCACAGATGAAAATATTTTATTAAGTAGAATGTCCTGCTTCCATAGTAGAAGACCACTAATTGACTCACTTTCATTTGAAAGACTTTTTTATCCACCAGTAAAACAAAGCAGTTTCTCCATGTTCTTTCCATTAAGCATGCTTACACACACAGACACACACACAGACACAAACACATCCACACACACACACACACACACACACACACACACACACACACACACACACACACACACACACACACACACACAAAGACAAATATGTTTTCAATGTTTTTAGGATGTGATATTGTGAAAATATCTTCATCTCCTCATCTTGAACAACTTTGCCTCAAGAATCACTAATGTCAATCAAACCGTTCATAATCATAATAAAAAAATAAAATATATACAAATATCATAATAAAAAAAAAAACATCATAATAAAAAAGATTGCTTCTTAAAGCATTTGTTTATTTCCCAATACTGAAGCGAATTAAAAGATCATGCGTAATCCTGCTGCTCCCTCTAGTGGACAACAGTGGTATTATAGCTTACATTTTACAGTTGAAGTGTTTGAATGAATGAATGGGAATTTGTTTTTTTACTTATATCTCAGGAACCAAAAGGCGAAAAATTCTGAAACTCAGAGCATAGATAGTGCTTGAGGAGCCCTGTTGAATGAGACCATCAAGGTGTTTTTGGGCGATTGGGGCTGGGAGTTATGACTGTTATAAGGCATATCTGTTCGGGCTATTATCTCTGGAATGCCCAGGGCAAATAACACCACATTTGAATCGAAGCTAGCCAAGGACGCGCCCTTTCCAACGAGCTCTCACACAATGTTCGGGGTGGTCTGGGTCGGGAGTAATGGCCGTTCAAAATCGGGGGTCCCGCGGATTCGCGATGCGCGGGGGGCGCGCTCCCGAGGCCCGCGACGACACGTTTCGATCAAGAGCCCGGAGAGGTCCTCACCATCAAAATTTGAGCGCGCAACGACTTTCCGTTTTCGAGTTATGAATGAATTTGTATTCGGGGGCGTGGCTTAAATGCCGTTATACTTTCGTTTCATTTCATTCATTTACTTTCGTCCATTTCCATATCTCAGTGTAACACAATTGTCAATAGTAATACTCAATAGATGAGTTTTGACAAAATGTGATTGTAAATGTTAAAATAATGATTTTATAAAGTCTAAATATGAATTTTATAACAATATTAGGGAGTAGTATGATGAAATGACAGCAGGGGGCAGTAAAATACCACTTATTGGCTTAATATGTCATTATATTCATATAAAATCACCTTTTGAAGAAGTTAAACTTTTTTTCTGATAATTATTGATCTAGAGAGTTCAGAGAATTGTGCTGCACTGGTTTTGAACATTATGATATGAACATTATATGATAAAAGATAGAAGACACCATTTACAGCAAATACAGGCAATTTACCATAGGAAATATATGGTTTTAAAGCGTTTTAACAGTTATAGCGCCAACTATGGTCCGCTCTCCATAAAATTTTCCATGCTTCTTAAGCAGGTTATGACACATATGCTCATCAATTTTCGTGAAGTTCTGAGTTTTCGTTTAGGATTTATAGGCTTTTGAGTGCATTTTACCACGCCCATTTTCTAAATGACCCTGTTAGCCATGCGAAAAATGCAAAAGTTCAACTTTTTTTTGATAATTATTGACCTAGAGAGTCCATAGAATTGTCCTAGACTGGTTTGGTTCCGATCGGGCGAAAAACCTAGGACTAGTTCGCAAAAGTAGGTTTTTAACATAATTACGAATATTTAATGAACGGTTTGATTGACAGCAATGGTTCTTGAGGCAAAGTTGTTCAACAAGAGGAGATCTATCAAATGGTATCCATTTTGTGACAATAAGTGTAACACCACGTGATTACAGAGCCATAAATCTCGTTAGCGCCAACTAGTGGCCGATTTCTTTCAAAACTCTTACAGACCTCTAGGGCCATGAGTAGAACATGCCCACCGAGTTTCGTTCCGATCGGCCTCCGTTAACCTTGTCTAATAGGTGCTCAAACTTCATTGGCCGATGGCGGCCATGTTTTTTTAGATACGCCAATGTCCTCATACACATACATGACACCTTGGACCAAGACACGGCATACCAATTTTCAAGTCAATCGGACTAACGGTCAGGTGGTTAAAGCCTGTTTTATGTTTTTTTCATATTATAGCGCCACCATGTGGCAAATCGCCGCGATTTTTTTACTGTTACCTCATATTGAGCTCATACATATGTGTACCGAGTTTGGTGAAGATACCTCATTTACTTCTGGAGTTATAGCCATTTTAGTAAAATAGGCCCCTCCCACAACGTACGTTTTGGCGCCCCTTAGCGTCCGTGAATCGAAATTTCGACTTTTTTTCGATAATTATTGATCTTCAGTTTCTAGAGAACATTTCTGCACTGGTTTGGTTCCGATCGGGCGAAAAACCAGGGACTAGTTCGCAAAAGTAGGTTTTTGACAAAATTCAAAATGGCGGAAAATCTATCATGGCGGAAATGAAATCGGAGATATACGTTTTGTTCGTCAGGCGTCCAGCTTTCCAATGATATAAGACACTTGAGTCTACGACATACGGTCTAGGAGTTCTGAGCAGTTTCGCGCTTTTGGTTGCTATAGCGCCACCTATGGGCCAATCGGGGTCATAATTTGATAACCTCTCCTCGATTTTTGTACTACCATCTGGCAAAGTTTCAAGGTTCCAGCTCTTACGGTTTGGGCTGCACGATGCGTTTTACGGCAGAAGAAAAATAATAATAAAAATCAGGACAATTACAATAGGGTTTCAGCACTTCGTGCTTGAACCCCTAATAATAATAAAAATCAGTACAATTACAATAGGGTTTCAGCACTTCGTGCTTGAACCCCTAATAATTAAAGCTGCAAGCAGCATTTATCGGGGTTCAAGCTATTAAGGCCTTTAAGGGTTTTTAAGCACAAAAGCATCAAAAGTTATCAAGTTTTATTTAGCAAGCATTTAACCACTGACATAATAGATGGAAAACACCATTTACAGCCAATATAGGCAATGTACCATAGGAAATATATGGTTTTAAAGCTTTTTAACAGTTATAGCGCCAACTATGGTCCGATCTCCATGAAATTTTGCATGCTTGTTAATGATGTTATGTCACATAAGTTCACCAATTTTTGTGAAGTTCTGGGTTTTTATTTAGGATTTATAAGCTTTTTAATGTATTTTGCCACGCCCATTTTATAAATGACCCTATTACAGCCATCCAAATGCAAAAGTTCAACTTTTTTTTGATAATTATTGATCTAGAGAGTCCAGAGAATTGTCCTAGACTGGTTTGGTTCCGATTGGGCGAAAAACCTAGGACTAGTTCGCAAAAGTAGGTTTTTAACATATTCGCGAATATTTAATGAATGGTTTGATTGACAGCAGTGGTTCTTGAGGCAAAGTTGTTCAATATGAGGAGATCTATCAAATGATATGCATTTTCTGACTAAATTTGTTACACCACGTGATTACAGAGCCGAAAAATCTCGTTAGCGCCAACTAGTGGCCGATTTCTTTCAAAATTCTTACAGACCTCTTGGGCCTTGAGTCGAACATGCCCATCGAGTTTTGTTCCGATCAGCCTCCGTTAACCTTGTCTAATAGGTGCTCAAACTTCATTGGCCGATGGCGGCCATGTTTTTTGAGATACGTCAATGTCCTCATAGGCATACATGGCACCTTGGACCAAGACACTGCATACCAATTTTCAAGTCAATCGGACAAACGGTCAGGTGGTTATAGCCCTTTTCAAGTTTTTTTCAAGTTATAGCGCCACCTACTGTTCAATCGTCGCGATTTTTTTACTGTGACCTCAAATTGAACTATTACACATGTGTACCGAGATTGGTGAAGATACCTCATTTATTTCTCGAGTTATAGCCGTTTTAGTAAAATAGGCTCCTCCCACAACGTACGTTTTGGCGCCCCCTAGCGACCGTGAATCGAAATTTCAACGTTTTTTCGATAATTATTGATATTCAGACTCCAGAGAACATTTCTGCACTGGTTTGGTTCCAATCGGACGAAAAACCTAGGACTAGTTCGCAAAAGTAGGTTTTTGAGAAAATTCAAAATGGCGGAAAATTTTCCCAGGCGGAAATGAAATCGGAGTAATACGTTTTGGCCGTCTTGAGCCAAGGATTACAGTGATATAAGACACTTGATTCTATGACAAACCGTCTAGGAGTTATGGCTGATTTCATACTTTTGCTTGCTATAGCGCCACCTATTGGCCAATCGGGGTCATACTTTGATAGGTTCTCCCCAAATTGAGGACTACCATTTGGCTGAGTTTCAAGTCTCCAGCATTTACGGTTTGGGCTGCACGATGCGTTTTAGGGGAAAATAATAATAATAATTAAAGCTGCAAGCAGCATTTATCGGGGTTCAAGCATTTAAGGCCTTTAAGCACATAAGCATTTAAGACATTAAGTTTTATTTGTAAAGCTTTTAACCACTGAAATAATAGATGGAAAAGACCATTTACAGCCAAAACAGGCAATTTACCATAGGAAATATATGGTTTTCAAAGCTTTTTAACAGTTATAGCGCCACCTATCGTACGATCTTCATGAAATTTTACATGCTTGTTTAGACTGTTATGGTACATATGCTCACCAATTTTTGTGAAGTTCTGAGTTTTCGTTTAGGATTTATAGGCTTTTAAATGCATTTTGCCACGCCCATTTTCATTATGACCCAATATACCCATGCGAAAAATGCTAAAGTTGAACTTTTTTTGATAATTATTGATCTAGAGAGTCCAGAGAATTACCCTAGACTGGTCTTGTTCCGATCGGGCAAAAAACCTAGGACTAGTTCGCAAAAGTAGGTTTTTAACATAATTGCGAATATTTAATGAACGGTTTGATTGACAGCAATGGTTCTTGAGGCAAAGTTGTTCAGCATGAGCAGATCTATCAAATGATATGCATTTTGTGACAATATATCTAACACCACGTGATTACAGAGCCATAAAACTCGTTAGCGCCAACTAGTGGCCGATTTCTTTCAAAATTCTTACAGACCTCTAGGGCCATGAGTTGAACATGCCCATCGAGTTTCGTTCCGATCGGCCTCCGTTAACCTTGTCTAATAGGTGCTCAAATTTCATTGGTCGATGGCGGCCATGTTTTTCGAGATACGCCAAAGTCCTCATAGACATACATGGCACCTTGGACCAAGACACTGCATACCAATTTTCAAGTCAATCGGACAAACGGTCACGTGGTCATAGCCCTTTTCATGTTTTTTTTCATGTTATAGCGCCACCTAGTGATCAATCGTCGACATTTTTTTACTATGACCCCAGATTGAACTCTTACACATGTGTACCAAGTTTGGTGAAGATATCTCATTTCCTTTTCGAGTTATAGCCATTTTAGTAAAATAGGCTCCTCCCACAACATTAATTTATCACCCCCTAGCGACCAGGAATCGAAATTTCGACTTTTTTTCGATAATTATTGATCTTCAGACTCCAAAGAACATTTCTGCACTGCTTTGGTTCCGATCGGGTGAAAAACCAGGGACTAGTTCGCAAAAGTAGGTTTTTGACAAAATTCAAAATGGCGGAAAAATTTGCATACCTGAAATAAAATCGGAGATATACGTTTTGACCTTCAGGCGTCCAGCTTTCCAATGATATAGGACACTTGAGTCTACGACATACGGTCTAGGAGTTATGAGCAGTTCCGCGCTTTTGGTTGCTATAGCGCCACCTATGGGCCAATCTGGGTCATACTTTGATAGGTTCTCCCCAAATTGAGGACTACCATTTGGCCAAGTTTCAAGGTTCCAGCTCTTACGGTTTGGGCTGCACGATGCGTTTTAGGGGAGAATAATAATAATAATAATAATAATTAAAGCTGCAAGCAGCATTTAGCGGGGTTCAAGCATTTAGGGTCTTTAAGCACATAAGGCAGTTTAGTGAGTTGTCTGAGTTTTTGTTTAGGATTTACAGGCTTTTGAGTGTTTTTTGCCATACCCATTTTCTAAATGATCCTGTTATGGCTACCCAATGGGTAAAGTTAAAGTTTTTTATATAATTAATAATCTAGAGCTTCCAGAGAATTGTACTGCACTGGTATATTTCCGATCGGGCGAAAAACCTAGGACTAGTTCGCAAAAGTAGGTTTTTAACATAATCGCAAGTATTTAATGAACAAATTGATTGACAGCAGTAGTTCTTGAGCAGGGACGTGCACAGGGGGGTTGCTCAGGTTGCCTGGGCAACTGCCCATATGCCCTTCTCGACTCACGTTGCCCTTCCGAGGGGGAAAAAAATCAATAAATAAAAAGTACAATGGATGCAGAATTTCACGTAGGCCTAGATTAAAAAAAATCGCAAAGCCTCATTCAATTCCATTCGGGCACCGAAAGTGAAAGTCACTAGGGGAAGGGCAAACTCTGTTTACGTGGCTGCAGCGCTGCACGCAACCGGCACCTGAGCTGAGCCTGCATGAGCGGCCCTAGAAGGAGATTGTTGTCGGAAAAGGTGAGTTTGTGATGTATAACAAACGAACGATCATCATCAGGGTTCCAGACTGCGACCATTTTTTGAGAATGTGCGAGTTTTATGTGGTCACATTTGTGCGAGTGCATGGTCATGTACTACTCAGTTAAATTCACGCATGAATTTTCCTGCATTGAACTTGTTTTAGCGCCCGCCAAAGTGAATTTTTGTCCCGCCAAAGTCTTATTTGATCGGTGAGTAATGTAGATGAACTGCTGCGCCTGTGACGGCGCATGTTTAACTGAAAGAACAAGCAGAGAGAGAGACCCGATTGCGCGCGCGCACTCTCTCTCTTCGGAGCCAGGCGAAAGTGTAAACAAGACTTCACCGTCTCCAAACTAAGCGCTGTCTTGCTCTCTCTCCCTCACACATATTAATCAAAATTAATCGATACGGTGGTAAAAGGTCGGAAGACCAAAAGTTTCATGTGGAGCATTCGGAGATTTGTTTTCCTGAATTACCGCTGGGTGTGAATTGTGCTAAATAAGTTTCCTTATCTTCTCTGAAAAGTGTTCTGGACATTCAGCTGACATAAAAAAACACTTTAATTAAACGAAAAAAACTATCCAGTGATGAAATGTTTTCTGTGTTGACAGAAATCTTGAATGTCCATGTCCTAACTGCTGGGATAATCACACAACGCGCATGACACGTCCAATTCGCGAACCAATGACTCATTTGAACCGATTCATTTTAATGAATGGCTAAAACAACTGATCTTTCCAACAGTGAACTCAGGAGACGTCTGAATCGGTGTATAACTAATCAGTAACACTTTACAATAAGGTTCTATTTATTACATAAATTACATAAAAAGTACAGTTTGCTTACTCAAGCTTAAGCTTTAACCCTTTGATGCGCAAGCTATGGAAACCCCTTCTAATGCACAACATGGGTCTAAAAAGACCCGTATTCATTTCCTATGTTATTTCATGCATGGCTGGACTTTTTTTTTTTTTTTTTTATCTTTTGAGATCAATTTATTTAAGCATTTAATATTCCATGATCTATAAATTCCATGATTTATAAATATTAAAAATGTCTTGTTTTCAATTACCAAAAATTATTATTTGAATTTTTTCTAGGTTTTGTGTTACTCTATCAAATTTACTTATCAAGCATGATAAAACAAAAGAATAAAGACAACATTTTGTCAAATTAATCATTTTAGCAGTCATTTAGACAACACATTTAACACTTGAAATGTTTATTTGCCACTTTCTCTAACATAGCAATCACCAAAGGTGTAAAGTCCAGGTTCAGAAAGTAAAGGTCCTCCTCAGTATTTTGTTCCAATCACCTGAATTAGCCTAATTACACCACCTAATTAGCAGTTTTTCAGCCAGTAGGTAGAACTAATTAGTGAAATCAGCTGTCTGAGGTCATGGGTGGAATAATATGGCAGGACTTTCTGACCCCTGGACTATACACCTCTGGCATTCACATATCATAGATAACTGATAACACTGAAATTGAACTGTGTAACTGTATTGAATTGTGGTGAATGTGATCAAATAAAAGAAAATACAACAAACAAAATAAAATCACACTGGTACAGCGGCATCTCAAATTGCCATCTTGGTGCTTACATGCCTCACAAATGACAAATGACACCTAAACTCTTAAAACATTGAATCATTTCAGCATATGAAGGATTATGAACTGTTAGGCCTTCTACATGTAAATAAGCTTTAAAATATAATCTTTTTTTTTTAGTGTAGCTAACATTAGCTAGCTAGAATATGTTCCCAGCTAGCTAGTTAATAGTATTGGACATGTTTCTCCTTCTCACAAGTAATTTCTCAGTAGGATTACAAGGTCAAGGTAACCATAGCCTAATATTCAAATATTATGTCCATCTTTTACAAAATATAAAATATTTTCTGTGGTTAAAATAAAATAAGACTTGCATCAAATATACAAAAGCAGCTGTGTTGAGTTGTGAAATGTGTGGCAGGTGAATAGTATTCTGCAGTAAATCTTCCTACTTGCAAAAATGTGCAAATATCAAAGGTTTATATATGGGTCTTTTTAGACCAATGTATGTAAAAAAAATTTAGAGATACAAAAACTGTGTTTGTTTATAAAGTAAGAAAGGAAACATAAACATAATGATTTGTGGAAATCAAAAACAAGATATTTAATGAATACATGGAATAACAAATGATAAAATACAAATATTTTAAAGATTCAGCAAAGAAACACTCAGCCATCACTGAAATAACATAGGAAATGAATACGGGTCTTTTTAGACCCATGTTGCGCATTAGAAGGGTTGTGATACAAAAACGATTTTTATTCGAAAAGAAAGAAATGAAAAATTTCAATTAGGATTTTCAATAATCTAAAACAAGTTAATTGAGGAATAGCTGGAATACTGAATGATGAAATTAATTTTTTGCAAAGATATAGAAAATGAAAACTCAGTCGGGTCTTTTTAGACCCATGTTGTGCATCAAAGGGTTAAAATAAATAAAACCACTTGTTTTTTTGAAAAGCATATGACTACATTTTTTCCACACAGTGCTATCAAGAAGAACCGTTAAAGAATCGGATCGATAATCAGAATCGTCAGTGGCATTATTATTGATAAAATCTGTGTTATTATTAGTAGTAGTTAAGGTGATTGAGTGCTGTATTTCAGTGTTTTACTTCTTTGTGTATATATATTTTAATAAAGACCCTGTTATTCTCAGTCCTTCATATAGCCCATATGGGGGGGGGGGGGGATGGGGGGGGGCTTTTTTCAGGTCAGAGCAACTGCCCCTCAAAATTCCTGTGCACGTCCCTGTTCTTGAGGCAAAGTTGTTCAGTATGAGGAGATCTATCAAATGATATGCATCACGTGATTACATAGCCGTAAAACCTGTTAGTGCCAACTAGTGGGTGATTTTTCAAAATTCTTACAGACCTCTAGGGCCACGAGTCGAACATGCCCACCGAGTTTTATTCTGATCGGCCTCCGTTAAGAGCAAACTAACAGCTCTGAATTAAAATGGTGAGGTATCCTGTTGTAAACATCAACCATGCCTGTTGACAGTTCTCTTTTTTGGGAAGGGAATGAAAAGTTCTCAAATCCGCAGCACAGCCTCAGACATAACATTTATATCCATGATCTGCCATTTTCACTATTGTCCTTGCTTGCTTCTTCACAATACCTGCAGATCTTCTGATGATTCGGCTGTGCAGGTCCACGTTAACACTGCCTGGCCTAGAACATGGACTGGAAAATGCAAATTTGGGGGGTATAAATATTAATGATCCTGACTCCAACGTCACAGTCGGTGTTATGGTGGGATTCACTCATTTTTCAGCGGTCTTTTGCAAACAGGAGATTTACACATGAAGGAGGAAACAATGGTGTTTGAGGCTCACGGTATATCAGTTCCATGTCCAGAACTCTTATCATTCAACTATGCCACGATAAATACAGTTTTCAATTGTATGGCACCTTTAAAATAGATGATTAGTAATATAATGCTTACTTGGAGTCTGAAATGGCTTTAACAAAAGAAGAAAAATATTCTTAGATTTCTGTTCATTCTAATCATGTACAAATAAAGTAGCACAGTAAGATTACATTTATTTGAATGCATTAGTGAGTGTGTGATTGTGCTGCGTGTGCAGCGTGTCAATACTAAAAGTGAAGGTGTAGTTGATATCTTTGGTGATAATATCTGTAGTAATCATAAAAAAACAATTAAGAAATAAAGAATTAAAATTACAAATAATATTCTATTAAGATATGAGTTACAATAACATGATTTGCAATAGTAATAATATCAATAATATATGCACAATACACACAGATTAGACTATCAGGTCTGTGTTTTACAAAAACATTAGTATTGCAGCCAATGTGAGTCTGTGGGATTTATAAACAGACAAAATATGATTTGAAATGTTATTTTAATGATTTTATTAAGTTTAAACAATATTTCAAATGGGAAAAAAAATGAAAAATAATATTTTAGTGAGCAGAATGAACCAATGAGTGTTCTTCTTCTGGTGGTTAAAATGTAAATGAAAACAATAATACTTAAACAATAATACTTAATACACTAACCATGCTTGAACACACACATGCACACACATTTTGTTGTAGATGTAGATATTTAAAATAAAAGATAGGTAACAAAATGATAATTGCAAATCTCCTCTGTATAACACCATTTTCAGATTTCAAATTAATCACTGAGGCAGAATTGTTCAAACTGAGAGCTCAGTAAAAATGAAGTGATAAACTTTGACAAAACATGACTGTGTTATAATAGGTGATTTTCATGCAAGTAATTTCATATAGTCCAAAAACTAATGCAAAAGTACAGATGAAAATATTTTATTAAGTAGAATGTCCTGCAGAGGGCAGTAGAAGACCACTAATTGACTCACTTTCATTTGAAAGACTTTTTTATCCACCAGTAAAACAAAGCAGTTTCTCCATGTTCTTTCCATTAAGCATGCTTACACACACAGACACACACACAAACACAAACACATCCACACACACACACACACACACAAAGACAAATATGTTTTCAATGTTTTTAGGATGTGATATTGTGAAAATATCTTCATCTCCTCATCTTGAACAACTTTGCCTCAAGAATCACTAATGTCAGTCAAACTGTTCATAATCATAGTAAAAAAAAAAAATATATATATACAAATATCATAATAAATAAAAAAACATCATAATAAAAAAGATTGCTTCTTAAAGCATTTGTTTATTTCCCAATACTGAAAGCGAATTAAAAGATCATGCGTAATCCTGCTGCTCCCTCTAGTGGACAACAGTGGTATTATAGCTTACATTTTACAGTTGAAGTGTTTGAATGAATGAATGGGAATTTGTTTTTTTACTTATATCTCAGGAACCAAAAGGCGAAAAATTCTGAAACTCAGAGCATAGATAGTGCTTAAGGAGCCCTGTTGAATGAGACCATCAAGGTGTTTTTGGGCGATTGGGGCTGGGAGTTATGACTGTTATAAGGCATATCTGTTCGGGCCATTATCTCTGGAATGCCCATGGCAGATAACACCACATTTGAATCGAAGCTAGCCAAGGACGTGCCCTTTCCAACGAGCTCTCACACAATGTTCGGGGTGGTCTGGGTCGGGAGTAATGGCCGTTCAAAATCGGGGGTCCCGCGGGCTGGCGATGCGCGGGGGGCGCGCTCCCGAGGCCCGCGACGACACGTTTCGATCAAGAGCCCGGAGAGGTCCTCACCATCAAAATTTGAGCGCGCAACGACTTTCCGTTTTCGAGTTATGAATGAATTTGTATTCGGGGGCGTGGCTTAAATGACGTTATACTTTCGTTTCATTTCATTCACTTACTTTCGTCCATTTCCATATCTCAGTGTAACACAATTGTCAATAGTAATACTCAATAGATGAGTTTTGACAAAATGTGATTGTAAATGTTAAAATAATGATTTTATAAAGTCTAAATATGAATTTTATAACAATATTAGGGAGTAGTATGATGAAATGACAGCAGGTGGCAGTAAAATACCACTTATTGGCTTAATGTCATTATATTCATATAAAATCACCTTTTGAAGAAGTTAAACTTTTTTTCTGATAATTATTGATCTAGAGAGTTCAGAGAATTGTGCTGCACTGGTTTTGAACATTATGATATGAACATTATACGATAATAGATAGAAGACACCATTTACAGCAAATACAGGCAATTTACCATAGGAAATATATGGTTTTAAAGCGTTTTAACAGTTATAGCGCCAACTATGGTCCGATCTCCATAAAATTTTCCATGCTTCTTTAGCAGGTTATGACACATATGCTCATCAATTTTTGTGAAGTTCTGAGTTTTCGTTTAGGATTTATAGGCTTTTGAGTGCATTTTACCACGCCCATTTTCTAAATGACCCTGTTATAGCCATACGAAAAATGCAAAAGTTCAACTTTTTTTTGATAATTATTGACTTAGAGAGTCCATAGAATTGTCCTAGACTTGTTTGGTTCCGATCGGGCGAAAAACCAGGGACTAGTTCGCAAAAGTAGGTTTTTAACATAATTACGAATATTTAATGAACGGTTTAATTGACAGCAATGGTTCTTGAGGCAAAGTTGTTCAACAAGAGGAGATCTATCAAATGGTATGCATTTTGTGACAATAAGTGTAACACCACGTGATTACAGAGCCATAAAACTCGTTAGCGCCAACTAGTGGCCGATTTCTTTTAAAATTCTTACAGACCTCTAGGGCCATGAGTAGAACATGCCCACCGAGTTTCGTTCCGATCGGCCTCCGTTAACCTTGTCTAATAGGTGCTCAAACTTCATTGGCCGATGGTGGCCATGTTTTTTGAGATACGCCAATGTCCTCAAACACATACATGACACCTTGGACCAAGACACTGCATACCAATTTTCAAGTCAATCGGACTAACGGTCAGGTGGTTAAAGCCTGTTTTATGTTTTTTTCATATTATAGCGCCACCATGTGGCCAATCGCCGCGATTTTTTTACTGTTACCTCATATTGAGCTCATACATATGTGTACCGAGTTTGGTGAAGATACCTCATTTACTTCTGGAGTTATAGCCATTTTAGTAAAATAGGCCCCTCCCACAACGTACGTTTTGGCGCCCCTTAGCGTCCGTGAATCGAAATTTCGACTTTTTTTCGATAATTATTGATCTTCAGTCTCTAGAGAACATTTCTGCACTGGTTTGGTTCCGATCGGGCGAAAAACCAGGGACTAGTTCGCAAAAGTAGGTTTTTGACAAAATTCAAAATGGCGGAAAATCTATCATGGCGGAAATGAAATCGGAGATATACGTTTTGTTCGTCAGACGTCCAGCTTTCCAATGATATAAGACACTTGAGTCTACGACATACGGTCTAGGAGTTCTGAGCAGTTTCGCGCTTTTGGTTGCTATAGCGCCACCTATGGGCCAATCGGGGTCATAATTTGATAACCTCTCCTCGATTTTTGTACTATCATCTGGCAAAGTTTCAAGGTTCCAGTTCTTACGGTTTGGGCTGCACGATGCGTTTTACGGCAGAAGAAAAATAATAATAAAAATCAGCACAATTACAATAGGGTTTCAGCACTTCGTGCTTGAACCCCTAAAAATCAGTACAATTACAATAGGGTTTCAGCACTTCGTGCTTGAACCCCTAATTAAAGCTGCAAGCAGCATTTAGCGGGGTTCAAGCATTTAGGGTCTTTAAGCACATAAGGCAGTTTAGTGAGTTGTCTGAGTTTTTGTTTAGGATTTACAGGCTTTTGAGTGTTTTTTGCCATACCCATTTTCTAAATGATCCTGTTATGGCTACCCAATGGGTAAAGTTAAAGTTTTTTATATAATTAATAATCTAGAGCTTCCAGAGAATTGTACTGCACTGGTATATTTCCGATCGGGCGAAAAACCTAGGACTAGTTCGCAAAAGTAGGTTTTTAACATAATCGCAAGTATTTAATGAACAAATTGATTGACAGCAGTAGTTCTTGAGGCAAAGTTGTTCAGTATGAGGAGATCTATCAAATGATATGCATCACGTGATTACATAGCCGTAAAACCTGTTAGCGTCAACTAGTGGCTGATTTTTCAAAATTCTTACAGACCTCTAGGACCACGAGTCGAACATGCCCACCGAGTTTCGTTCCGATCGGCCTCCGTTAAGAGCAAACTAACAGCTTTGAATTAAAATGGTGAGTTTATCCTGTTGTAAACATCAACCATGCCTGTTGACAGTTCTCTTTTGTGGGAAGGGAATGAAAAGTTCTCAAATCCGCAGCACAGCCTCAGATATAACATTTATATCCATGATCTGCCATTTTCACTATTGTCCTTGCTTGCTTCTTCACAATACCTGCAGATCTTCTGATGATTCGGCTGTGCAGGTCCACATTAACACTGCCTGGCCTAGAACATGGACTGGAAAATGCAAATTTGGGGGGTATAAATATTAATGATCCTGACTCCAACGTCACAGTCGGTGTTATGGTGGGATTCACTCATTTTTCAGCTGTCTTTTGCAAACAGGAGATTTACACATGAAGGAGGAAACAATGGTGTTTGAGGCTCACGGTATGTCAGTTCCATGTCCAGAACTCTTATCATTCAACTATGCCAAGATAAATACAGTTTTCAATTGTATGGCACCTGTAAAATAGATGATTAGTAATATAATGCTTACTTGGAGTCTGAAATGGCTTTAACAAAAGAAGAAAAATATTCTTAGATTTCTGTTCATTCTAATCATGTACAAATAAAGTAGCACAGTAAGATTACATTTATTTGAATGCATTAGTGAGTGTGTGATTGTGCTGTGTGTGCAGCGTGTCAATACTAAAAGTGAAGGTTTAGTTGATATCTTTGGTGATAATATCTGTAGTAATCATAAAAAAACAATTAAGAAATAAAGAATTAAAATTACAAATAATATTCTATTAAGATATGAGTTACAATAACATGATTTGCAATAGTAATAATATCAATAATATATGCACAATACACACAGATTAGACTATCAGGTCTGTGTTTTACAAAAACATTAGTATTGCAGCCAGTGTGAGTCTGTGGGATTTATAAACAGACAAAATATGATTTGAAATGTTATTTTAATGATTTTATTAAGTTTAAACAATATTTCAAATGAAAAAAAAAAAAAATGAAAAATAATATTTTAGTGAGCAGAATGAACCAATGAGTGTTCTTCTTCTGGTGGTTAAAATGTAAATGAAAACAATAATACTTAAACAATAATACTTAATACACTAACCATGCTTGAACACACACATGCAAACACATTTTGTTGTAGATGGAGATATTTAAAATAAAAGATAGGTAACAAAATGATAATTGCAAATCTCCTCTGTATAACACCATTTTCAGATTTCAAATTAATCACTGAGAGGCAGAATTGTTCAAACTGAGAGCTCAGTAAAAATGAAGTGATAAACTTTGACAAAACATGACTGTGTTATAATAGGTGATTTTCATGCAAGTAATTTGATATAGTCCAAAAACTAATGCAAAAGCACAGATGAAAATATTTTATTAAGTAGAATGTCCTGCAGAGGGCAGTAGAAGACCACTAATTGACTCACTTTCATTTGAAAGACTTTTTTTATCCACCAGTAAAACAAAGCAGTTTCTCCATGTTCTTTCCATTTAGCATGCTTACACACACAGACACACACACAAACACATCCACACACACACACACACACACACACACACACACACACACACACACACACACACACACACACACACACACACACACACACACACACACACAAAGACAAATATGTTTTCAATGTTTTTAGGATGTGATATTGTGAAAATATCTTAATCTCCTCATCTTGAACAACTTTGCCTCAAGAATCACTAATGTCAATCAAACCGTTCATAATCATAATAAAAAAATAAAATATATACAAATATCATAATAAAAAAAAACATCATAATAAAAAAGATTGCTTCTTAAAGCATTTGTTTATTTCCCAATACTGAAGCGAATTAAAAGATCATGCGTAATCCTGCTGCTCCCTCTAGTGGACAACAGTGGTATTATAGCTTACATTTTACAGTTGAAGTGTTTGAATGAATGAATGGGAATTTGTTTTTTTTTACTTATATCTCAGGAACCAAAAGGCGAAAAATTCTGAAACTCAGAGCATAGATAGTGCTTGAGGAGCCCTGTTGAATGAGACCATCAAGGTGTTTTTGGGCGATTGGGGCTGGGAGTTATGACTGTTAACAGGCATATCTGTTCGGGCTATTATCTCTGGAATGCCCAGGGCAAATAACACCACATTTGAATCGAAGCTAGCCAAGGACGCGCCCTTTCCAACGAGCTCTCACACAATGTTCGGGGTGGTCTGGGTCGGGAGTAATGGCCGTTCAAAATCGGGGGTCCCGCGGATTCGCAATGCGCGGGGGGCGCGCTCCCGAGGCCCGCGACGACACGTTTCGATCAAGAGCCCGGAGAGGTCCTCACCATCAAAATTTGAGCGCGCAACGACTTTCCGTTTTCGAGTTATGAATGAATTTGTATTCGGGGGCGTGGCTTAAATGCCGTTATACTTTCGTTTCATTTCATTCATTTACTTTCGTCCATTTCCATATCTCAGTGTAACACAATTGTCAATAGTAATACTCAATAGATGAGTTTTGACAAAATGTGATTGTAAATGTTAAAATAATGATTTTATAAAGTCTAAATATGAATTTTATAACAATATTAGGGAGTAGTATGATGAAATGACAGCAGGGGGCAGTAAAATACCACTTATTGGCTTAATATGTCATTATATTCATATAAAATCACCTTTTGAAGAAGTTAAACTTTTTTTCTGATAATTATTGATCTAGAGAGTTCAGAGAATTGTGCTGCACTGGTTTTGAACATTATGATATGAACATTATATGATAGAAGACACCATTTACAGCAAATACAGGCAATTTACCATAGGAAATATATGGTTTTAAAGCGTTTGAACAGTTATAGCGCCAACTATGGTCCGCTCTCCATAAAATTTTCCATGCTTCTTAAGCAGGTTATGACACATATGCTCATCAATTTTCGTGAAGTTCTGAGTTTTTGTTTAGGATTTATAGGCTTTTGAGTGCATTTTACCACGCCCATTTTCTAAATGACCCTGTTAGCCATGCGAAAAATGCAAAAGTTCAACTTTTTTTTGATAATTATTGACCTAGAGAGTCCATAGAATTGTCCTAGACTGTTTTGGTTCCGATCGGGCGAAAAACCTAGGACTAGTTCGCAAAAGTAGGTTTTTAACATAATTACGAATATTTAATGAACGGTTTGATTGACAGCAATGGTTCTTGAGGCAAAGTTGTTCAACAAGAGGAGATCTATCAAATGGTATGCATTTTGTGACAATAAGTGTAACACCACGTGATTACAGAGCCATAAAACTCGTTAGCGCCAACTAGTGGCCGATTTCTTTTAAAATTCTTACAGACCTCTAGGGCCATGAGTAGAACATGCCCACCGAGTTTCGTTCCGATCAGCCTCCGTTAACCTTGTCTAATAGGTGCTCAAACTTCATTGGTCGATGGCGGCCATGTTTTTTTAGATACGCCAATGTCCTCATACACATACATGACACCTTGGACCAAGACACTGCATACCAATTTTCAAGTCAATCGGACTAACGGTCAGGTGGTTAAAGCCTGTTTTATGTTTTTTTCATATTATAGCGCCACCATGTGGCAAATCGCCGCGATTTTTTTACTGTTACCTCATATTGAGCTCATACATGTGTGTACCGAGTTTGGTGAAGATACCTCATTTACTTCTGGAGTTATAGCCATTTTAGTAAAATAGGCCCCTCCCACAACGTACGTTTTGACGCCCCTTAGCGTCCGTGAATCGAAATTTCGACTTTTTTTCGATAATTATTGATCTTCAGTTTCTAAAGAACATTTCTGCACTGGTTTGGTTCCGATCGGGCGAAAAACCAGGGACTAGTTCGCAAAAGTAGGTTTTTGACAAAATTCAAAATGGCGGAAAATCTATCATGGCGGAAATGAAATCGGAGATATACGTTTTGTTCGTCAGGCGTCCAGCTTTCCAATGATATAAGACACTTGAGTCTACGACATACGGTCTAGGAGTTCTGAGCAGTTTCGCGCTTTTGGTTGCTATAGCGCCACCTATGGGCCAATCGGGGTCATAATTTGATAACCTCTCCTCGATTTTTGTACTACCATCTGGCAAAGTTTCAAGGTTCCAGCTCTTACGGTTTGGGCTGCACGATGCGTTTTACGGCAGAAGAAAAATAATAATAAAAATCAGGACAATTACAATAGGGTTTCAGCACTTCGTGCTTGAACCCCTAAAAATCAGAGCAATTACAATAGGGTTTCAGCACTTCGTGCTTGAACCCCTAATAATAATAAAAATCAGAAAGGTGGCGAGAACTCCGCCGGCAGAAGGGCTTCCAATCCGACATTCAGTTGCTCTGTTTTTGCAGAACAGGTAAATCCATTTTTCTTTCTAAACTGACGTTCATGTTGCCAAACCAACACAAGGATGTAATTAGCTAGATTTATGCAGTCAGCGTTAACTTTGGTGAATATGTTTCTAGCAGCGATCAATCTCTATTGTAAATGATCAAGCAAATTCACAGTAGGGCGACAATTTGTGTGAACGATTGTTTTCACCCACTGTTTGTTATGAATTTAAATGTTCATTTATAGGCTGTTGACAACTTTGACCAAATTTGTTTACGCCGCCGCTGTTGTTTATGCTCACTGGGAAACGCGAAGCTAACGTTATCTTGCTATTATTGCGTCCTTGTATGGGAGGCAGCTATAGTTATAACCTCAGGTGGCGAAACGATTTTAAGATAATGTTTCTCTTTTCTGCATTCTGTTCTGCAATATATAAAAGCATTTATCTAACTTGGCGACATTACACATTGAATGAAGTATCAGTAAAACTTAACTTTGTTTGTAGTGACTATTTTGACTTTCCTTTATGTCGGAAGGGAGGGGAGGAGGGAGGAGACAGGATGAGGAGGAGGGAGGGTCTAGCTAGCCTCCGTTTTGTTTGACAACAATTCGAATGTCAACAAGAAGTAACGTCTCCCAGGATCACTTACAGCACCTTTAACAGGCTTGTTGACTGCAACAGCTGGTGTTCCGATCAGTTAAGCTGCGATGCCACACCGATGGAAGCCCTGAAGGCACACCGTACTGATACTGATTGTCACAACCCAAGTCAGGACAAAAAGAAAAAAATAAAACTTCCCACTACGCCCCAAGATGGTACCAAGCCTACCTGGGAGTAAGCAGCAACCCACGCGCACAAACCCTCAGCAACCCAGGGACACACTCAGTCTGTAGTTACAACGGAAGGGGCGGGCTTTCAACCATGACGCACCCCAGGAGGCATGAATGAACGGTTTATATGCCCCAATGGGCGATTGCTCATTGGCCACCTACCAAATAGTACTGACGTCACACGACTTCACTACATATGCATATAAATAAGGCGAGTAACAATACCTTCATGTCACGATATACAGTCAAACCAAAATTGATTCCGACACCTTCAACATTTCTCACATTATCACAGTTTATTCACTATAGTTTAGAAAATGGTAATAAAATGACAAGAACTCAGAGTTAAATTAAATCAATTGATATTTCACTGGTTTTTGTCTCACTTATGAATTAGGTTGAATATCTTTCAGCTGTTAAATTTATCTACACAATTAGATAATGCCAATTTAAATCAACCAATTAGTAGCTAACTAACCAAATAGTCAGTAGGACAGTAGTCCACTGTATGAAGAATTTTTGCGTATAATATGTCAGTTTACTTTATTTTGCTATCCTCACTTACATAAATTACCTATAGTGTCCTACCCCCACTAGAAAAAAAAAAAAATTATATATATATATACACTCACCTAAAGGATTATTAGGAACACCATACTAATACTGTGTTTAACCCCCCCTTTCGCCTTCAGAACTGCCTTAATTTTACGTGGCATTGATTCAACAAGGTGCTGAAAGCATTCTTTAGAAATGTTGGCCCATATTGATAGGATAGCATCTTGCATTTGATGGAGATTTGTGGGATGCACATCCATGGCACGAAGCTTCCGTTCCACCACATCCCAAAGATGCTCTATTGGGTTGAGATCTGGTGACTGTGGGGGCCATTTTAGTACAGTGAACTCATTGTCATGTTCAAGAAACCAATTTGAAATGATTCGAGCTTTGTGACATGGTGCATTATCCTGCTGGAAGTAGCCATCAGAGGATGGGTACATGGTGGTCATAAAGGGATGGACATGGTCAGAAACAATGCTCAGGTAGGCCGTGGCATTTAAACGATGCCCAATTGGCACTAAGGGGCCTAAAGTGTGCCAAGAAAACATCCCCCACACCATTACACCACCACCACCAGCCTGCACAGTGGTAACCAGGCATGATGGATCCATGTTCTCATTCTGTTTACGCCAAATTCTGACTCTACCATCTGAATGTCTCAACAGAAATCGAGACTCATCAGACCAGGCAACATTTTTCCAGTCTTCAACTGTCTAATTTTGGTGAGCTCGTGCAAATTGTAGCCTCTTTTTCCTATTTGTAGTGGAGATGAGTGGTACCCGGTGGGGTCTTCTGCTGTTGTAGCCCATCCGCCTCAAGGTTGTGCGTGTTGTGGCTTCACAAATGCTTTGCTGCATACCTCGGTTGTAACGAGTGGTTATTTCAGTCAAAGTTGCTCTTCTATCAGCTTGAATCAGTCGGCCCATTCTCCTCTGACCTCTAGCATCAACAAGGCATTTTCGCCCACAGGACTGCCGCATACTTGATGTTTTTCCCTTTTCACACCATTCTTTGTAAACCCTAGAAATGGTTGTGCGTGAAAATCCCAGTAACTGAGCAGATTGTGAAATACTCAGACCGGCCTGTCTGACACCAACAACCATGCCACGCTCAAAATTGCTTAAATCACCTTTCTTTCCCATTCTGACATTCAGTTTGGAGTTCAGGAGATTGTCTTGACCAGGACCACACCCCTAAATGCATTGAAGCAACTGCCATGTGATTGGTTGATTAGATAATTGCATTAATGAGAAATTGAACAGGTGTTCCTAATAATCCTTTAGGTGAGTGTATATATATATATATTGTGCGAAATCTGTCATCCTACAGCCTCATCAACAGGCATGTGCTGAATACCTCTGAAGTAAACTCACCCTGGAACAGAACCTGCTCCATTCAGACAGCAAGTTGCTATATGACTTTTTACATACCTTGAACATTACCTCCGTTTTTGGAATTGAACGTTGAGGTTATCCACTTGCTCACCCCTAAACATACCGGGTTTGTCACATAACCTGCTTTCTGGAAAAGCCCCTAGAAATGTAATTTGGTTTGGTTTGGTTTTGTTTTCATTGTAAATATGTGTTATATTGAAGTTTTCAGACAAAGAAAATCTACCAGGGGGCAGGGGCCTATACCATGAAGCCTTTTTAGGTGTCTATAGCCAGGTATGTTTCAGTTTAGTTTGCACCAACCCTGGGTTTTAGGCTCTATGAAAGTGGTTTGGCTTCTAGAAGTTTTCATCGCCATAGTAACTAACACTCCACGGCTAACCTGGGGCCTGTTTCAGAAAAAAGGTTCAACCAACTCCGAGTTAAAACTTGAACTCTGAGTTGACTTACCCTGAGATGAGAAACTCTGAGTTTTCGGTTACAGAACAGCTGAAATGAGTTAGTTCAATCAACTCTGAGTACGAGCAGAGATGTATAGTAACGAAGTAGAACTACTTCACTACTGTACTTAAGTACTAAAAGGCTGTATCTGTACTTTTCTAGAGTATTATTTTTTTCTCCTACTTCCACTTTTACTTAAGTACATATTTTCGGCGAGTGTAATACTTTTACTCCGATACTTTTTTTATGTGCTGCATCGTTACTCGTTACAATTATAAAAATGTTACGAATCATTCCAAACCCACATTATCACTGCCAGAGCGGTAGATGGCTCTGTCACCAGGTTTGATGAAGCTAGCCCAGCGAATCAAGCGATCAAGAAGACCGCGCATGCTCCCGTTCTGCCTTTCGCTCTGCTGCCTGCCTCCAGTGAGAACACTTGAGCTTTGTTAATTTGATTCGAGATGGAAGAACCAGAACTTCGAGTGATCGTGGCGGTGGCGGTGAGGGTGAGGAAGGAGACCACTCCTGGCCCTACTAGTCCATGTTTTCATTTGTCGGAGTGAAAGACAATTCATATAGATTGAAGTGCGTAACTGTTAGCTGTCATGAGGACGCCGATGCACTGAATCGTTCGTTACTTGTTTAAATAGTTTAAAGTTAGGCTACTATTATATGTAATGTTATTACATTGACAAACTATACATCATTAAAATGATATAAGACTCAAGTTTCAGTATTTGAGCACTATTTTATTCTGAGAAACTTATAGGGACAGTTATGTCTTAATTTGTGTCAGTTATATATCAGGAAAAAATAGTCGATACCTTTAATATGAATTATGAGCGTCAGCTGCACCCATTCAAAAAAAAAAAAAAAAAAACTCATGTGCGGTTGTCATGAAAGCGCTTGACCAAACAACGTCCCTCAGGGCTTTTAGCTCAAAAATGTGCAGATTTTGATAGATTGATAGATTTCATAGGTTTACGTTAGATTTCTATAGAGAGGAATACTATTTTTTTAAATTATTATAACCAAAATGGGCCGATGTAATCATTACGAGCGCCGCTGGATACTCTAATGTACTGTGTTTTCAGTCCATACCGGCAGCCAGAGGGCGCCCTATGCACATTAGACCATATATGGAACACATGAAGAAGAGCCATTCCAGGAACTCCCTGACATAAACAAAGCTTCCCGAGATCGCTGTTACATGCTGATAAATACCCAATAAGCTGTGGAGAAAAAAGGCACAAGCAGGGAAGAGAAGAGAGGGATGATTTAGAGGGGGAAGGGACATATTTGATCTGTTTTTGTTTACAAAGAGTTAAGCTCAGTGTGTTAAGGTGTTCTTGAACATTCATGTCCTTGTACTGCTGCTTCAGCCAAATTAATTGTGAGTGTCCTAAACATTTGAAATTATATAAACAATATGATGTTCAAACTTTTGACTGTTTTCTTTAATAACTTCATAACACAATACTTGTACTTTTACTTTCAGTACTTGAGTAGTCAATTTTTAAATAAACTACTTGCAATACTTAAGTACAAAAATTTTTGAATACTTTAGTACTTCTACTTAAGTATTTTGCTTAAAGAGCACTTCAACTTCTACTCAAGTCACTTTTTTGATAGAGCACTTGTACTTTTACTCAAGTATGGGTCTCTAGTACTTTATACATCTCTGGGTACGAGTAACTATAAAAAAGCCATTATCAATGGAGCGCAGATATTATGAGTCACCATGGCAACAGTGCCAGACAAAAAGAGGTGTGCAAGCACATGGAGAGTACGAACATAATTATTATTATTTTTTTAAATATCGGCTCCAGCAGCGAAGGACAGAGAGTTAGCTAGGAAGAAAATAGTTGCTCGAGTCAATGCGTAAGTTTACATTTTAATTACTGTTATACAGTGTTGGGTGTAATTAATTACCAAGTAATCTAAATACTGTAATTTAATTAAAGGGATTACTTTTAATTCTTCTGTAATTTTAAAGCTGCAGTCGGCAAGTCTGGCAGATTGAGTGGACAGATCAAAATTTTGAATGTTTACAACTCTCATGCCCCTCCCCCACTACCAACGAGCACCCGCCCATCGTCAGTGCGTGTGTACCTGATTTTCTGTGAACGCGTCCGTCTCTTCAGCATCGATCAACACCATGGACTTGGAGGTAGGCTGCCCTGGCTAATCTATCCATAGATAGCAATAACCGAGGAATTGGAAGCTTGTTAGTAGATTTTCTCTCCACCATCACGCTTCGTACAATCTTCAGGCGAACTTCAGGCGTGTCGTGTGCATGTGATATTGTAACGTGTGCGTCTGCGCGAGGGAGAGGGGATCTGTGGCGCGTGCACGAACTGTGATTGACAGTCAGATCTCACACCCCCCTGCGCTGATTGGACCCGATGAGACGGGAGCGGTGGATTTTTGCAAAACAAATAACACGCTCCAGGTGGAGTTAGAAGCTCGGGTTTTTTTCTAAAACCACCTTATTTATGTTGTTCTGTCGGATTATAGTGTCGATTTCACTGAATATGATCAAAAAAATGTTGCCGACGGCAGCTTTAAGTAAAATTATGTAATTGCATTAGACTTTAGAACAATTCTGTATATTTAACATACATTTTTATAAGGTATATTTTTAATGTAACTTTCTCCCTCTAAACACGTTGGTCAATTCAAGATTAAATCATGCATTTGTATATTGTTTATTTGAAAGAATTAAAGTGCAGTTTCCTGTCTCTCCTTGTATTGTTCAAGTGGTTGAGGTTGATATGGGATTTAGTAATTAGTAATAAGTAGATCAATACTTTCTAAAGATAGTCATTATTACATTAATCTAGTTACACTGTTGAAGATATCATTTGTAGTTAGTAATTAATAACTATTTTAGAGTAACTTATATTATCAGTTATATGTTATAGTATCAGAGGTGAAACTGGAAGAACAGTATGTTATTCAACCAAATTTTAATTTTCATGTGGGTACAATCCTGCAGGCATTAAAAGAACATGGCAACAGCTGAAAATTAAATATAAAAACATAATTCAATCAGGCAAGGCATGAGCATATCATGGGTGTAGGCTACCTGACTTTACATTTGACATTTTAAATAACTAAATAGCATCCAGTGCCTAGCAGTGCAGCAGCGTTTTTGGCTGAGGGAATTCCTGGAGGGACTTCAGAGCCAGTCACTCCCGAAGATCCAAGGGCCTTCATAAAATGTAAGAGGTTTCATATGTGTTATTTTTTAGGCTATTTTTGATATTTCCGTTTATTTTACGGTTGGGTTTTTTGTTGATCCCAACAGATTCTGATGGTAATATCTGTCTTTCGGAGCCTCCTGTCCCAACAGATCCCCAGGCAGTTGTAAGTCGCCTACTCAATACACCAGAAATTATGACAAATAGTGTTATAAAGTGTACTCAATGCTCATCTTCACAGGACGATGGGGATAAAGAGTTTCTGCTGCCATAGAAAGGCCTACAGAGGTGATGTTAATATTATGTGTCTACACATCAAACAATCTACACATTCAGATTTATTCACATTTTTATGTGGAGTAGCCTATAGAATCAAAGTTTAAATAAAGTATAAACGTGTATTCTCATCTCTCCCCCATCAACAGGACGGTCCATCAACTGCTGGTGCACAGATGAACAGTTCAGTGACTTTCAGTAAATGCCACAGTTTAATTCTGTAGAATTTGTTTAGAACTACATTATGTAACTCTAATCTACTACTGTATTTTCAGTTGCCAGTTAAGGAGTTATATAGACTTCATCTTATTAAAAAAAAAAAAATAGAAAAAAACTGCAGTAAAAATAGCAATATTTTATTTATTAATAAAATATTAATTTTATTAATAAAAATGTACTGAAAGAATGAATGAGGTGTTTAAACACCACTTCCTCTTTAAAAAAGGGGAGGAGACCGAAAAAAACTCTGGGTTTACCGAAGAAAACCTGCTTCTGACCAGGTTAGGTTCACAGAGTAAGTTACCATGGTAACTGACTCTGAGTATAAGTTACCTCTCTTTCAGAAACGGGCTTGACTTGCTCTGCTTTCTCAGGTTTGATATACCTCCCATTCTGAAACAGAAAACCCAGAAGGTTTCCCTCATTTCAGGGTTAACATACTCTGAGTTTTCACTTAACCTCCTTTCTGAAACAGGCCCCTGGTCTGGGGCAGGTTATGTTGGTTGCAAACCGAGCTTGGAACTTAGCTGTGAGCAAAAGTGACACATGTCAGATGCGATAAAGTCACTCATGTTTCTACATAGCAAAATCACAAAAAAATTTAAAGACAAAATCATTTTAGTAATGCTTATTTAGAATAATAATTTTGTATGATTTAGATATTATGTATGTTATTATTATACCCTTAATCGATCACACATGCACAATTTTAGTTTATCAATTATTATTACGCAGAGCTTAATAAATAAATATATAAAGGTAATATAAATACGCTTTAGAATCAATAGACAAAGCTATAAAATGACTACATGTGAGCTTATGATCAATTCTCTCTATAACCTACCTTTATTAACTGTATAAACTAACTTAACAACTTTTACTTGCACTGATATAGCAAGACGTTTTATTTAGTTCTCTATCATAGACAGCTATTTTCTTCTTGCTGTGTAAATTTACAGTTTCACTCTTTCTAGGCATGCGATTGGCTGTTCGCTACTGATGTTACTCCTAAACTCAGGATCAAAGCCTGAGTTAACAGAAAAAAGTGATGATCAGCATCATGGTACCAAACCAAAAGATTGGTTTTGGTTTTGTCAACTCGAGACAAATCCTGTAACCCTGAGTTTGTTCAACTACCATCATGGTACAGGCTCCAGGTTTCTAAGATCATATTTTGGTGACTTTGTTTATATTTGTATTAATATTTTATAATTGTATCATTTCTAATTGCAACCAAAATAAACTGTAGTGAAATTTTGCATAAAAAAATAGTGGGCGGTTCAAGTGATTCACTGAAAAGAAACGAATCAAAAGAATGACTCTCTCACGATTCGGACTTCAACTGCAGGTTTCCTCAAAGCTTAGTGAGGCTTCTAAAACGACTTTTTTCTATACTGAACTAACAAATAGGTGTTGCACTATGCTTAATGTTAGTCTGTTTATAGTTTAATTACGAAATGCGCACCATAGTTTTCAAGATTGTGAGGGCCCTATTTGTGTAACATTTTTGTTGTGTTTGTTGCCATGTAAGGACTGAAGAATTAAGCGAACTGCTGAAGAAAATGTTTCACCCGATTGTCTTCTGTTTGTGTTCGTGGAGTCTGATCGGTAAGTTATAGGCAACGCGTTTTTATGACTTCAGTTATTTTGGTGTTAATATACTGTTACACATGATTTACATTCATATAAATGTCAGTGTGACACTTATAAACTATTCTGCAAGTTAATCAATAGGCGTATGTGACTTATTATTATTATTATTTTATTTTTTTGTGGCACATTCTAGTTTTAGTTAACTTGTTTAATCATCTCGTAAACGTATTAAACCCGTTTTTGATTAAATTTTCGAGTTTCCTCGAGTAGCGGTTATCAGAGCTACAATGTGCTTCTTGTTCTCTAAAAGCTGCTATTTATCTGGGATCTTGCTTGGACAGAGTAGGAGTTAAAAACTACAACAAACAATCAAATAAACTTGCTCATCGTTTAACTGGTGGTTAGCATGCTCTTTAATTTTAAAATATTAAGCTGTCAAAAACAGAAGTAGCCTGCTCTTATACAAATAAAAGCAAATAATATATTTGTACACTGTCTGAGTAACTATAGATTCTGTACCTGCATGAACAGAAAACACCTGAACAGAGACGTTGTGAAGATGAACAGAACTGACTTTACTTTGGTTTCTGTTCCTGTCTGTTTTTCAGGTGTGTTTGGCACTGATGTGTCTGTGATGGAGGGAGATCCAGTCACTCTAAATATTAATCTTACTGAAATACAGAGAGATGATCAGATAATGCTGAAGTTCGGACCTAAAGGCGTGCTCATAGCTGAACTGAAGAGAGGGGAGAATCAGATCACGTTAACTTATGACATTGTTAATGAGAGATTCAGAGACAGACTGAAGCTGGATGAGAAGACTGGATCTCTGACCATCACAAACACCAGAACCACAGACTCTGGACCTTATAAAGTCACCAGCTTGAACAAACGGACTCAATTAAACATGTTTAATATTACTGTCTATGGTGAGTAGAGAATTACTGCTGCTGGACATAAAGTATATTCACTTTTAAACACACACAAAAAAAGAAGTAATAATTTGTAAATATTATGAAATTAAATGTATATGAACTCCATTTAAAATATGAATGAACTGTTTCACTTTTTAACATTGTAAATCAATGTCATACAGTAATTATTCTAAATATTATGAAATAATGAATTTAACTGTTTGATTCATTGGCACACTTTTGTTATGCATTTTTTTGTGTGTTTTCATATATTTAGTCATCAACTTTTTAAATGAATGAACTGACAAATATCACAGCTCTTTTTTAATTTTTTTAGCTCATCTCACCGTCCCTGTCATCAGCAGCAATTCTTCACACTCTTCATCTTCACCATCATCATATTGTTCATTGCTATGCTCAGTGATGAATGTGAGTCATGTGACTCTCTCCTGGTACAAAGGAATCAGTGTATTGTCCAGCATCAGTGTGTCTGATCTAAGTAGCAGCATCTCTTTACATCTGGAGGTGAAATATCAGGATAACAACACCTACAGCTGTGTGCTGAACAATCCCATCAGAAACCAGACCACACATCTGGACAACATCACTCAACTCTGTCACACATTTGCAGGTATGTCAGTAGTGATGTTGGCAATTATTTACTCAGCTGATCTTGTTGATGAGAAACGTCATCTCTTTCTGGCAAATGAAGCTCAAGAGTTCCGGAGTTCCAGATGTCAAAATAAGACTTTATTGAACAAAGTAACAAAGCTGAGATGCCTGGAGGACATCTGAATTTGTCTCTGGCCAGTGCCTCTCATTCTTATACCTTTTCTTATCTGTTATTTCCAAGTGACATATTCACTGGCAAGATTCACCCCTCCTGTTTCACCCCATTAAGTTGCACTCCTCTCGCCTTTCTCTCTAATTGTGGAAATCTGCTAAGTGATGGTCAGCCCTTTATCAAAATCAAGATATAACATTTTCTAAGGACATTCAACTCCTTCCTAGAAGCAAGAAGCCTTCAAGTAACCCTTTTAACAATGGTCTTATTCTTTCACAGTCACCTGTTGTTTACTGAAAAAATTCAGACTAAGCAAAAACTGCTCAGTGGCCACATAATTCTCAGATACTCTTGACCTTTGTAATCACAGTCACGTAGGCCATGATGCCTCAAAACACATATAGCTTATGCTTATTCAAATTATTTCCACAATTGTTTTCAATAATATAAATTAAATATTTCATCAATCTCTGTCAGACTCTGTCTCTCATCTTCATTGCAGTTGTAAATTGGATGTTACCAGTATCTGTTGCTGCTGGAGCTCTGCTGATACTGCTGATATTGGTTGTAGTTGGGATCTTCTGGATCTGCAGGAAACAAAGAAAAACAGACCAAGAGGGCAAGTGTTGCATCTGTAAAATAAAAGTACTTTTTGTGAAGAAACGGTACACATGAAAGTGAGTGTTTTGTTGTTTTAACCCATTTGTCATTATTGTTGCAGTTCTGTCCCGTGCTGAAGACATCACTTATGCAGATCCGACCTTCTACAAAAGAAAAGCACAGAAATCGGTAAGATATTTTATGACTGTGTGTATATGCACAGAATGATCATTAAAACACACTAGTATTAGATTACTTTAGTACACTCATATTATAATATTTAGTACACTCATATTATAATATTTATTACACTGTTTATTAAATATAATATTTAATACACACTAAAATAATACGTATAAAAATAATAACACTAGGGGCCAGATTTACTAAATGGGTAAATAAGAGTGTGGTTGCAATATAATAAAAACGCCCGATGGGAGCTACTAACAATGCACAAATTCAATGTTATGTCAGACGCAAAATTGGTTAAGACATGCTTTATTTTGGTGATAAATAATGGGGCAAATACCTCTAAATTGTCTACTGCAAGCCTTAGTAAATCACGTTGCATGTTTCAAACCGTGTCATAGAAAACTGAAGCACTCAGAAACAATGTAAAGTTAGATCTTTACATTGTACAAAGACAAGCCTTCTAAATTTTATGTTAATGTATAACATCTGATATTATATAAATTATATTTTCAAGACAGTAGGAGGAAGATCAGGGGCCGTATTCACAAAGCATTTTATCTTACCACTAGGAGTACTCCTAAATCGCACTAAAAGATTTTAGCTAGGAGTTTTCTCTTAAAACTTATTCACAATGCCTTTCAGACCTACTCTTAGTAAAGAAAAATGACAACTCCTAAACTAAGAGTGAGTCTTCGTTGCTATGGATGACGTCATTACTCATGCACGAGCTTGACTGAAGTGACCACCTTGATTGGCTGATGATTGTAACGCGGGAATGATTCCTAACACCTCCCCTACGATGATGAGTGACAGGTGACAGGTCTGAGAATGCGTGCGCTACACAAGCAGTGCGAAGGACGGAAGATGATGAATAACTGAATAAATAGCCTAAATGAATAAAGAGTAAGGCAAAACAAATAGCCTAGTAGCCTAATGAAACATATGGATTGATGCAATATTTTTACAACATTATTGAATTAATCTGTCACTATATGCCTTTGCCTTTGCAAAGAGAAGAACATTTTAATTTGATTCACAATGAAACATTACAATTAGTTTACATGCAATGAGTAGCCTAGTTTTGGTTGTTGTTGGTGGCGTTATTGCATTATGCCTACAATGCAAAATTGTCCCCTCGCGATTGGAAGCTCCTGTAGCCGCCGCATTCGCATTTCAAAACATCGCAACGTGAAATGCCACAAGCGGTTTGTGAATAGGTCTTAGTGAGTTAGGAGTCCTCTCGACTTCTTTTAAGCTGTCCCAGGCTTAGGTGCTACTTTAAGGGCTAAAATGCTTCGTGAATTACTCTTAGTCAAAAAAATTAGGAGTCCTAAAGTTACGAGTGACACGCCCATTATTTTTAGGAGTTGCTCCTAAATTCGACAGTTAGGAGCTACTTTTAGCCTTAAAATTCTTTGTGAATACGGCCCCAGATCTTATAAATTGTAAAAGCCAATCTTAAAAAATTATGCTAAATAACTTTACATGATTATATAAAGCATGTGAAATCTATTGTGTTTCTGTTTTCTTTCAGAGAGTTAAAGAGGAAGATGAGGTGGTGTACGCAGGAGTCGCTGTGAGACGTTGATCAAGGCTTCATGTGCTTCTTTTCCCTCTTCAATAATTTTATAATGGCAGTAAATATGCCTGTTGAAAGATCAGCATATTTTACAGGCTTTTGAAATCGACTTAATTTAAGTGTGGCATTCAACAATGTCAACAACTTAGTAGCATAAAGGTTGTGAAGTGCCTGGCTGTTTTACATATACATGTAAACTGTGTTTACACAGCTTTTTAAAAATGATGCGTTCGGCCAATCAGCATACTCTTACGTCATTGGTAGTTCCTATTGTGCTGGGTTAGACCCTTCTCTGAAGCAGGGGCTAATTTAGATGCTGTCCTAGGCCATATTTTGCCTCTTGTTTGAACCGGAAAAAAAAGATGATTGACAACTAAAATATCATTTGAAAGTTCAAAGGTAAATTCTGGGGTCAGTACAATTTGAACTCAATTGACAGCATTCTTTAAAGAAAAGCAGAGATCTGGGTTACAATGAACGACTTACAATGGCTTGGCCGTGAATGGGGCCGATCTGTAAATATTATAATTTGTTTCAATAGTACAGCCACAAGACATAAACAATGCACCCTATTTTAACTATCTAAGCAAATGGTCTAAAGCGCAGGGCGCAAGAGCGCTTAGTGCCACTTTTGCTAGTTTAACGATGGGAAAAATGGTCAGCGCGCCCAGCGCATGTTCTAAAAGGGTTGTCCCTATTCTCTTAATGAGTAATGGGTGTGTTTTGTGCGTAACATGCAAAAATCCTAGTATCAGAGTTGTAATTTCCCATTCCCTTAAAAAGCCAGTCCTGCTGCGCGTCCCTGTGTGTGTAATAAGCAGAGGCGCATATTACTAATGTGCCATTTAAATAACAAAAGAAATACTGCACCATTGACTTTAGAGTTTTTGTTGGTCAATGGCGCAGTTTAGTGTTATTTCAGTTCCTCAAAATAGCAACGCGCCAACAATTGCTAAACCGTTTCTGCGTATCCAATTTTACAACTTTTTTCCATGCCAACCATGCTGTGTTTCATTTGTGAATGATTTTAATATATAGATGTTCTCCTGCAATTTATGTACGTTTTTGTTTATTGTGTTCCTGAATGGTAATGTGTAGTCAACCTTTGTGTTTATTTGTGCTTTACAAAGAATGTAATGAAAGAAAAAACTGTGATTTATTATAAATATCTACACAATGCAGGGACTTCAGTACATTTAATTTTATTTCTGATAAGATAAATATTCTGATAGTTTGGCATTGCCGGTGTGATTGTAAACAGTGATTCTTCTGAAGCAGAACTCTGCCCCTAGTGACGGAACATGGAAACACTTGATCACTAACAGAGACTTATCTCTGTATGTATCTATCATAAAACTATTCCATCATGAAGTGTTGATTTATGTCACAATTTAACTTGATTTTATGAACATTTTTACACAGAATTGCTTCTGCTTATTTATTAATAAAGCTTAAGGCACTTTGTTTATAATAGTCTGCTTCTTTGCATAACACTTTCTCCATCTATTGTTTCCTCTGAGCTTTTGGATACTTCTGGTTCTGGATGCTGATTATCAATATAGCATAAAATAAAATGTATTGACACTAACAATTCACTCATTTTCTTTATGGAACCCAAAACAAAAACATGTTGAACATAAAAAAAAGAGATCAGTTAAAATAAAATGATCTAGATTTTGCCTGGGTTGAGATAAAAAATTAGTAATAGCATTTATTCAGAAACTATTATAGGCAATACTACTAGGCCATTTAATTATTTTTAAAAAGTCACCTGAATGAAATCATTATGTGAAAGAAATGTAGGAGTGTGGGTTCCCAAAATGCATAATGTTATTTTTATCTAGACCAATATTCAGCAAATGTACATTTTAAACTTTAAAATTTCTTTAAAATTGTTAAACACATTAAACAACATGGTTGTTTCTGTTGAAGTCACACTGTTATACAGTTCTTGGAAGATGCACTGGAGTAGAAAAAAATGTTGAGTGAATTCAGAAGCTGAGAAGAAAAACTGACCACAGTTGCGAAGTCACACAAATAAATGTGTGAACATTAGTCAGACCTTCAGTTTATTTTCCACTCTGCTCTTAGCTTGATCTTTATCTCTCATCATGACTATTTTAACACATTTTGGCACAAACGACTGTTGAACCCCATGACTTTCTTGGCATGTACTGATCCACAGATGTGTGGCCTGATCAGTTATTTTCTATTGTTAAAACTGGTTTAGTTTGGTTTTGGTCCAGTGGTTTTCTGCTTATACAAACCATTATTGAAACTCCACAAAGCAACTAAACCAGCAACATCCGCTGCATCAGTCAATGAGTCAACGCATCAAACACTTTTCATCAAGAGATGATCAAGTTTAATTCAACACTCTGAATGATTTACATCAGCAAAACATGTAAATTGTACAAATATTGTAAGTGATCAATTGAGAGCAGATGAGACAGAAGAACTGTTAGTGTAGAGACACTTTAACTGTACACACACTGCGGTTTAATGCACTTCTGCTCAAATAAATGCTGATAAGCAGTCTTTCACAAAAATGAAGCTGTTAGGAGCTAAAAGTGTCAAAAAAGCTGCAGTTACTTCTGCTTTTATGCATCTGAATGTGTGAGAGAGAGATGAAGTGTGCAGAAACTGACATCAGTGGAAACTTGGTTTTTAATACTGAACATTTCCATTCAGATTTGCTTTATATAACAATGATATCATGTTGGTAAATTACATTTTTAAAAATGATACAACAAAGTATATGTTCATGGCATCAAACTTTTCTTCTAAAATTGTCAGTGCCATTCTTGACAATTAATGAGACCTTGCATGATCGACATTTCTGTGTTGACTGAAGAGAAAAAATAATTGTGATGAATCAATATGACTCTCTTCTATATTATTACTATATTGAACACAAACCATTTGAACCATTGTGTGAATAATTTTGACTGAAGCTCAGAAGGTCAAACATCACACAGAGAGATGATCATCATCATGGAATATTAAACAAAGGGTTATTGACTAGTATGCATGTCAGAATAATTTTTAAACTCCAGTTTCAGTCATTTTAACTCAGTTTAATGGTGTACAGACAGTACGTATCTCCTAAAGACCCTGCTGGAGCGCCAACTAGTGACTAAACATGGAAAAACAACCTGTTATTTTACAGTGTCAAAGGCCTTAAAAACTGACATGGAAACTTCTTTTTTCACGTGTATATTAAATATTTAATATTTAAATATCTTCCGACCCGGATTTCTGGACACAGATCTGCAGGAATACCTTTACTATGACCACCAACACCAATTTACAACTCATACAATATAAAATCATCCACAGAATCCACATCACTCAGAGTAAACTATTTAAAATTAAATTATCTGACACAGACACCTGCTCACAGTGCACCTCTGGGAGCACAGACACTTATCTCCACGCAACCTGGCTCTGCCAGCCTGTTCACTCTCTCTGGACCACATTAACCAACACACTATCTTCGATCCTGGACTGCAGAATCCCACTATCTCCTGCACTCTGTCTCCTAGGAAATACTTCAGAAACCTCCATCCCTTCCAAATACAAAACCCCAGTTCTTGTCTCTCTAGCAATCGCTAAAAAAATAATCTTTCAAAACTGGAAATCAAAATCATCATGCCATTTCATCCATTGGACCAACGTAATTACAGAATTAATTTTGACAGAAGAAACCATAGCTCATAAAAAGAACAATATATCTGCATGTAAAGAAACCTGGAATCCTTTCATAACCTTTCTACAAATTCAACAGCTAATGTAAACCACGTGCTTTCCCACTCACCCCCCTCTCCACCCCTCCCCTCCCCTCCAACTATCTTTACCCCATCCAAAACCCCCCTCCAATATATCTGCCTTAACAACACCTAACAGTCACACACTTACAGACATACCAACCCCACACTTATAACTCTCTCTGTCTGTCTGTCTGTCTGTCTGGCCATGTGTCTGTCTGATCGTCTGTCTTTGTACCTCCCTGTCTCCCTGTTACGGCTTGTCTCTCTTTATTATTTGCAAACATATGATGTGTCTTATTTTGTTATGTAAATAAAAATATATTTTTTTTATTTAAAAAAAAAAAAAAAATTTAATATACTTTTTTTTTTTTTTAATTCCGATTCAATCTGATCATCATCACTAGAAGCTCCTGTGAAAACTGTCAGTATATTATTCAGTGATCTGCAGTGTTCAGGAAATATCAACAGACTTTATTATACAGCAGCTCAATAGCTCACTAAACTCTGATTAAATGTCTTTAATGTTTATCATAGTGAAATCATTGATTCATGAAATGTTCTCCTCCCAGTGACAATGTGCTTTTAAAATAAAGGTGTGTATTGTTTTCTCTTCTGGTTAGTATGGCCTGTTCGCCCCTGCTGGTAGATGTTGTAACTACACTTATCAGGGAACACAAAACATCTTCCTTGAAGACCATTCAAACATAAACGTGTAGTCTGATAAAATTACATATTTGCAAGCAACATAAACTATTGCAATTTTTTTAATTAATATTTTAGCAGTGACTAATATGTAGGCTATACATATATAATATGTATTAAATATTGTTTAATCGCTCTCTCTCTCTCTTACTGTGCTGCTCTAGGCCTTCAAAACCTGATATGGAATCTTCACGAGTTCACATGTTAATTAAATCTGATGTAATATTATAATGCGTATTTGGCTTGCTGTCCTGGGGGAGGGCTCCGAGCTCGGAATTCGGCCCGACCCCAGAGTACTCCCTCCATGAATGTATATAGGTATCTATGAGCAGACCCAGCCGGGTGTGAGGTGATGGGGTGGTGGTGGGATGCTGAGAAATTTGTCATGAGACCAATATTATGAAGCTGCAGACTCGGAGCCTGCATCTACAGTCCCGCACCCAGAGTCCCGCATTCTCAGACCCCTCGTTTTTCGAGACAGCGCCTCCTGCTGTTCAGAAGATCGTATAATACCCTTATCCAAATACCCTTATCCAAATGCCATTGAAAACGTTTCGGTTACTCACGTAACCTCTGTTCTCTCTAGAAGAGGGAACGAGTATTGCGTAGTTAGCTACGCTACGGGAAAGCCTTTCTTTCTCGAGATACTGAAGCCAAAAATTATCCTTAATTTTTATAATCTTGTCAACGCAGTGCGGCAGCCTGCAGACCTAGGGCAAGCTAACTAGCGTGCCCATTGGCTGCCCTGCGGCAACTGCAGCAGCCTACCGCTGAGCCCTTGGTGTGACGTCACGACCAATGAGCGCGCTTGGCGCGCTTAATGCGTCACAGCCCGCGAAAAGGGGTGTGGCTTAGCGTATATAAGCAGGGCTCGGAGGCTGCTTCTCTGGTTTCTGTCGCATGAAGCGAAATGAGCTCGTGGCGCGAGCACGGCGGGCTACGCAATACTCGTTCCCTCTTCTAGAGAGAACAGAGGTTACGTGAGTAACCGAAACGTTCTCTTACGAGAGGTTCTCTCGTATTGCGTAGTTAGCTACGCTACGGGAACGCCCTTGTCAACGCCGTGCGCGCCCAGCATCCACTGAATGAGTCCCAGGGAGAGCCCGGGGAACGTGATAGCGGAGAGCCGGGCAGCCCGAAGAGGGCTAGCGCCGTACATAAGCACACACTAGGGGGTTAGGAGCGGCACGGCCGGTCCTAACTGCCAATTCCCTGTATAGTGCAGCTCAACCAGTAGAGCTAAATCACACAACGTAGCCCGCGCACAGATAGTGGGCTGGCATACGCGAGACTTAGACTGATAAGACTTTCGCCTGCAAGGCGGGAACATCCAGGTTGTAAAACCTAACAAACGTGGAGGGGGAGGCCCAGCCTGCCGCTGCACAAATGTCATGAATGGGAATCCCGCTGGACCATGCCCACGACGAGGCCATGCCTCTAGTGGAATGAGCTCGAACGCCCAATGGGCACTGCAGGTCTTTAGACGCATAAGCAACAGCAATAGCGTCCACTATCCATCTGGACAGGCTGTGTTTCGAGGCGGCGAGACCCTTGGTGCGCCCACCAAACGAAACAAAGAGCTGATCCGAGCGCCTGAAAGCGGCGGACCGTGAAATGTAGTTTCTCAACGCCCTGACCGGGCAGAGGAGATTACTATCGGCCTCGCTGCCGTGCGTCGGCAGGGCTGAGAGGGAAATGACCTGTGCTCTGAAGGGAGTGCCCAAAATTTTTGGAACGTACCCATGCCTCGGTCTGAGAATGACTTTGGAGTCATTAGGTCCGAACTCGAGGCACGCGGCGTTAACAGATAACGCGTGAAGGTCTCCCACTCGTTTGACTGACGACAGTGCTATCAGAAAAACGGTTTTGAGCGTGAGGTATTTCATATCCACAGTTTCCAAGGGTTCGAAGGGATGCGCTCTCAGGGCCTCCAAGACCAGAGAGAGATCCCACATAGGAACCGAGGGGGGTCGCGGGGGGTTCATCCTCCTGGCTCCCCTAAGGAAGCGGACGACGAGCTCGTTCTCTTACGAGAGGTTCTCTCGTATTGCGTAGTTAGCTACGCTACGGGAAAGCCTTTCTTTCTCGAGATACTGAAGCCAAAAATTATCCTTAATTTTTATAATCTTGTCAACGCAGTGCGGCAGCCTGCAGACCTAGGGCAAGCTAACTAGCGTGCCCATTGGCTGCCCTGCGGCAACTGCAGCAGCCTACCGCTGAGCCCTTGGTGTGACGTCACGACCAATGAGCGCGCTTGGCGCGCTTAATGCGTCACAGCCCGCGAAAAGGGGTGTGGCTTAGCGTATATAAGCAGGGCTCGGAGGCTGCTTCTCTGATTTCTGTCTTTTCAGCGAAGCTCTTCGCATCGCTGCTCTCTGAGGAAGCCGCCGTCGAAACAAGCGACCAGCACGCCGAGGATCTCAGCCTGAGGACGCCGGCCGCCTTCGCCGCCTTCAGCTTTCCCTGCCTGCTTCGCTATCCGGCGATCATATCCTTTACTGCTCTGTTTTGTATGTGTTTGTGTGTTCGCCCCGCGACACACTTTTGCATCTAAAAGAGCGCGAGGCGTTGTTGCAAATGCCTCGCTCATCCTGTGGCTCGTGCAGAGCCCCGCTCAGCGATGGAGACCGCCACGTGATTTGCGCTCTCTGCCTGGGCTTCGACCACGCAGCCCGCGCCCTCTCCTCGGGCGGCTGCGAACAGTGTGAGGACTTGCCGATGTCGACCCTGCGGGCTCGACTCGCCATGTTTGACGATCCTCCACCTTCCCCGGCTGCCTCTTCAGGGCCGCGTAAGAAGAAACGCCGCTCTCAAAGGCCTCCAGAGCCGGTGGTTATAGCTGAGCGCTCGCCGGAGCCCCTCCCGCGAGCCTCGCTTTCTCCTTCTCCCCCGCCCTTCACCGACGCGCAGCGGCCGGCTACTGCCCGCACTGCCGTCGCCTCAGGGGATGAAGCAGATGACGCCGCTGACAGCTGCTCTCTGCTTGCTTCGGACAGCGAGGAGTGGTCGGGCTCTCACCGCTCCGCCTCCTCGACTCCTGAGTCTGGCAGGTCCCGCTCCAGTGTCGACGCGGAGCTTATCCGCCTCCTCACCAAAGCGGTCGACCGACTGGGGTTGGACTGGTCCCCACCCAAGGAGCCCGCGCCTAACCGACTCGACGGGTGTTTTCTGCCTAGCCGCCGCCAAGCGCCAGCCTCTAGGTCAGCACCCTTCCTGCCTGAGCTCCACCAGGAGCTGTCGAAGTCGTGGAACGCGCCCTTCTCCGCTAGACTCCGCTCGTCTGTCTCCTCGGCTCTCTCCCAGGTGGACGGGGCCGCCGAGAAAGGCTATACCGGCATCCCTTCCGTTGAGGAAGCGGTGGCAACGCACCTTTGCCCGCCGTCTGCTAGATGGCGCTCAAAGTCTGCCCTGCCGTCTAAAGCCTGCAGGACCACATCAGCTCTCGCCGGCCGCGCATTCGCCGCCTCCGGCCAAGCTGCTTCTGCCCTGCACTCGATGGCTGTTCTTCAGATCCTGCAAGCCGACCTCCTCCGCGAATTGGACGAGAAGGGCTCGGATCATACAGCCTTAACAGATCTGCGCAGCGCGACGGACCTTTCGCTCCGTGCTACTAAGACCGCTGCACAAGCCATCGGCAGATCTATGGCCGCGCTCACCGTCATCGACAGACACTTATGGTTGACGCTGGCGGATATGAGTGAGTCAGAACGCGCTGTCTTCCTCAACGCCCCGCTCTCGCCCACCGGCCTCTTCGGCCCTGCGGTCAGCGGGATTGTGGACCGCTTCTCTGAAGTGCAGAAGGCGTCGCAGGCTATGAATCTCTTCCTGCCTCGCCGCTCGAGCCCAGCCGCAGGCCGCTCTCAAGCTCAGCCTCCTGCGCGCAGCTCCACACAGCGCTCGTCTCGGCCACCAACCACTTCGCAGCGACGCCAGGGCGGCCGCCCTAGGTCGCGCTCGACCAGCCGTCACAGACCGCCGCCCCCCCGGGGTCCGCGTCCCAAGATAACGCTGAAGTCTGAGCCCGCGAAGTCCTCCTAGCACCCGCAGGGAGGAAGAGATGGCTGAGTCCCGCTGCGGCCGGACCGCCATCAAAACGCCCAGCTCTGTCAGTCCCCTCAGTGCAGGCTACTGCAGCAGCTTACACCGCAGCCAACGAGCCAGTAATACCACTCGCTCGCCTGCACACAAACGCCGTTTTTACGGCGGCCCAAATAAATCTCAGAAAGAGTATAAATTCGGGCTTTCCGGCTCCGGCCGAAGGTGTTGTAAGTGTAGAAAATGTGCCCACTCTCACGTGCTCACTGCTTCACACAAACACGATCCCCATGGTAACGCGTTCAGAGCGCTCTCTCATAAAGCGGTCACACGCCGCTCGAGTAATAAGTGTAGTAAATGTGCCCACAACTCTGTGCTCACATCTACCTGTAACTCGCTCTGCCACTTGGTTACCCCGGGCAACAGCGGCTCAAGCCGAGGGTGTTATAAGTGTAGAAAATGTGCCCACTCCCATGTGCTCACTGCTTCACACAAACAGGGTCCCCATGGTAACGCGTACAGAGCGCTCTCTCATAAAGCGGTCGCAAGCCGCTCGAGTATTAAATGTAGGAAATGTGCCCACAACCTTGTGCTCACACCTACCCGCTGCTCGCTCTGCCAGCCAGTTACCTTGGGTCACGGATCCTCTAAAGCTCCCAAACACTGGCCGTGTCATAAGTGTAAACCCTGCGCCCGCTCACGAGCACGCGCACTCACTTGTAGACATGATAATCCCCACGCCTCTCTCGCGCCTGGGTTGTTTGACAGCAAATCACGCTCCATCCGATGGGACCGAGCTACTGAACGCTGTACAGTCGGCCAATACTGTTTACCAGCCCCCGTGTTCGAGCACCAGCGGCGCGCGCGCCGCGCCTTTCTCTCTGATACAGGCTCCCCATCCCGCGCAGCGCGGCGATCTGAGCCCAGAGACCATTCGACCCCTAGCTATGCATGCGGAAGCATGGGAAGCGATTCAGGGCGCGTCAGAATGGGTGCTGAAAACTATAAAACACGGCTATTCGCTTCAATTCGCTCGTCGCCCTCCGCGCTATACAGCACAGACGGAGACGAGAGTGAGTTCAGAAGCGGCGCACTTGCTTCAAGCAGAAATAGCGAAGCTGCTGCGCAAAGGGGCTATAGAACAGGTTCATCCTTCTTTGAGCGAGTCAGGCTTTTACAGCCGCTACTTCCTCGTGCCCAAGAAGGACGGAGCGTTCAGACCTATTTTAGATCTGAGACATCTGAACAAAGCCCTCATGAGACGGCCGTTCAAGATGATCACAACCAGAAAAATCCTCGCGCAGATTCGTCCAGGAGACTGGTTTATCTCTCTCGATCTAAAAGACGCATACTTTCAGATCCAGATAACTCCCCGTCACAGGCCATTCTTGAGATTCGCCTTCGAGGGTCGAGTATATCAGTACACAGTCCTGCCGTTCGGCCTGTCTTTGGCACCCCGTACATTTACGAAATGCATGGACACGGCCCTCGCTCCCCTGAGGAAACAGGGAATGCGAATACTGAATTATCTGGACGATTGGCTTGTTCTAGCGCAGTCAGAGACGGAACTTGTGTCTCACAGAACAGCGCTTCTCAGCCATCTGGAGGAGCTGGGTCTCTCGGTCAACTGGACCAAGAGCTCGCTATCACCCCGTCAGTCAATTTCCTTTCTTGGAATAGAACTGGACTCGGTGGCTATGACGGCCAGACTGTCGGAGCAGCGCGCGCGCCGCATCCGCCTTCTCGCCGCATCCCTCCAAATAGGCAGCCGGGTTCCGCTGAGGACATTCCAGCGTATCCTGGGGCATATGGCCTCAGCTGCAGCAGTGCTCCAGCTGGGTTTACTGCGCATGCGCCCGCTCCAACGCTGGCTGAAAATGCGCGTGCCCCACCGAGCCTGGGCGGCCGGCGGCTTGCGAGTCAGAGTGAATCAGGGATGCATTTCAGCCCTGCAGCCCTGGCTGGCAGCCGAATGGTATCACACAGGAGTGACTATGGGAGTGATTTCACACCGGAAAGTTGTCTCGACAGACGCTTCCAACCTAGGTTGGGGAGCGCTCTTCGAAGGCAGACCGGTCTATGGCCGCTGGTCAGACCAGGAGAATCTCCTACACATAAACTGTCTAGAGATGCTCGCGGTCGAGAAAGCGCTCAAACACTTCCTCCCATTCCTCCACGGTCACCATGTTCTAGTCCGTACGGACAATACATCGGTAGTGGCCTACGTGAATCACCAGGGCGGTGTCAGATCAAAGATGCTCTGCACCCTGGCGGAACGCCTCCTCGTGTGGGCTCAGCACTCTCTGCGCTCGCTGAGAGCCGCGCATGTGCCTGGCCACCTGAACGAGGGCCCCGACAGACTGTCCAGGGACAACGTTCCCCCTGGGGAGTGGTCTCTACACCCCCAAACAGTCCAGTCACTGTGGCGACGGTTCGGCAGAGCGAAAGTCGACCTTTTTGCGTCAAAAGACAACGCTCACTGCCCAGAGTTCTTCTCGAAGAACGAGGACGCGCTGGCCCAGATCTGGCCCAGCGGCCCGTTGTACGCTTTTCCCCCGGTCTCTCTGCTGCCTCAGGTCATCGAGAGAATCAGGGAAGCGCGCCACTCAGTGCTCCTCATAGCCCCATGCTGGGAGAACCAAGCTTGGTTCCCGGATCTAATACAGCTGGCAGACTCAGCCCCCTGGCCGATACCGGTGAGGAGAGACCTCCTCTCTCAAGCACGCGGATCGATATGGCATCCCCATCCAGAGCGCTGGTCTCTGCATGCGTGGAGCCTCAACGATTACACGCTAATCTGCCAGACGGGGTCATGAACACGATCATACAATCTAGAGCCCCCTCTACGAGGCGGCTCTACATGTCGAAATGGTCAGTGTTTAACACATGGTGCACTGCTAAGGGGCTCGATCCACAGACATGTGGGGTATCGCGAGTACTGTGTTTCCTTCAAGAGCTACTGGACGCGGGCAGGTCCCCCTCCACGCTCAAAGTCTATGTTGCGGCCATTTCAGCGCTCTCGGTTTCTGAGCAGGGCCGCGCATTAGGAAGGAACGAGCTCGTCGTCCGCTTCCTTAGGGGAGCCAGGAGGATGAACCCCCCGCGACCCCCCTCGGTTCCTATGTGGGATCTCTCTCTGGTCTTGGAGGCCCTGAGAGCGCATCCCTTCGAACCCTTGGAAACTGTGGATATGAAATACCTCACGCTCAAAACCGTTTTTCTGATAGCACTGTCGTCAGTCAAACGAGTGGGAGACCTTCACGCGTTATCTGTTAACGCCGCGTGCCTCGAGTTCGGACCTAATGACTCCAAAGTCATTCTCAGACCGAGGCATGGGTACGTTCCAAAAATTTTGGGCACTCCCTTCAGAGCACAGGTCATTTCCCTCTCAGCCCTGCCGACGCACGGCAGCGAGGCCGATAGTAATCTCCTCTGCCCGGTCAGGGCGTTGAGAAACTACATTTCACGGTCCGCCGCTTTCAGGCGCTCGGATCAGCTCTTTGTTTCGTTTGGTGGGCGCACCAAGGGTCTCGCCGCCTCGAAACACAGCCTGTCCAGATGGATAGTGGACGCTATTGCTGTTGCTTATGCGTCTAAAGACCTGCAGTGCCCATTGGGCGTTCGAGCTCATTCCACTAGAGGCATGGCCTCGTCGTGGGCATGGTCCAGCGGGATTCCCATTCATGACATTTGTGCAGCGGCAGGCTGGGCCTCCCCCTCCACGTTTGTTAGGTTTTACAACCTGGATGTTCCCGCCTTGCAGGCGAAAGTCTTATCAGTCTAAGTCTCGCGTATGCCAGCCCACTATCTGTGCGCGGGCTACGTTGTGTGATTTAGCTCTACTGGTTGAGCTGCACTATACAGGGAATTGGCAGTTAGGACCGGCCGTGCCGCTCCTAACCCCCTAGTGTGTGCTTATGTACGGCGCTAGCCCTCTTCGGGCTGCCCGGCTCTCCGCTATCACGTTCCCCGGGCTCTCCCTGGGACTCATTCAGTGGATGCTGGGCGCGCACGGCGTTGACAAGGGCGTTCCCGTAGCGTAGCTAACTACGCAATACGAGAGAACCTCTCGTAAGAGAACGTTTCGGTTACTCACGTAACCTCTGTTCTCTCTAGAAGAGGGAACGAGTATTGCGTAGCCCGCCGTGCTCGCGCCACGAGCTCATTTCGCTTCATGCGACAGAAACCAGAGAAGCAGCCTCCGAGCCCTGCTTATATACGCTAAGCCACACCCCTTTTCGCGGGCTGTGACGCATTAAGCGCGCCAAGCGCGCTCATTGGTCGTGACGTCACACCAAGGGCTCAGCGGTAGGCTGCTGCAGTTGCCGCAGGGCAGCCAATGGGCACGCTAGTTAGCTTGCCCTAGGTCTGCAGGCTGCCGCACTGCGTTGACAAGATTATAAAAATTAAGGATAATTTTTGGCTTCAGTATCTCGAGAAAGAAAGGCTTTCCCGTAGCGTAGCTAACTACGCAATACTCGTTCCCTCTTCTAGAGAGAACAGAGGTTACGTGAGTAACCGAAACGTTCCTTCCTAATGCGCGGCCCTGCTCAGAAACCGAGAGCGCTGAAATGGCCGCAACATAGACTTTGAGCGTGGAGGGGGACCTGCCCGCGTCCAGTAGCTCTTGAAGGAAACACAGTACTCGCGATACCCCACATGTCTGTGGATCGAGCCCCTTAGCAGTGCACCATGTGTTAAACACTGACCATTTCGACATGTAGAGCCGCCTCGTAGAGGGGGCTCTAGATTGTATGATCGTGTTCATGACCCCGTCTGGCAGATTAGCGTGTAATCGTTGAGGCTCCACGCATGCAGAGACCAGCGCTCTGGATGGGGATGCCATATCGATCCGCGTGCTTGAGAGAGGAGGTCTCTCCTCACCGGTATCGGCCAGGGGGCTGAGTCTGCCAGCTGTATTAGATCCGGGAACCAAGCTTGGTTCTCCCAGCATGGGGCTATGAGGAGCACTGAGTGGCGCGCTTCCCTGATTCTCTCGATGACCTGAGGCAGCAGAGAGACCGGGGGAAAAGCGTACAACGGGCCGCTGGGCCAGATCTGGGCCAGCGCGTCCTCGTTCTTCGAGAAGAACTCTGGGCAGTGAGCGTTGTCTTTTGACGCAAAAAGGTCGACTTTCGCTCTGCCGAACCGTCGCCACAGTGACTGGACTGTTTGGGGGTGTAGAGACCACTCCCCAGGGGGAACGTTGTCCCTGGACAGTCTGTCGGGGCCCTCGTTCAGGTGGCCAGGCACATGCGCGGCTCTCAGCGAGCGCAGAGAGTGCTGAGCCCACACGAGGAGGCGTTCCGCCAGGGTGCAGAGCATCTTTGATCTGACACCGCCCTGGTGATTCACGTAGGCCACTACCGATGTATTGTCCGTACGGACTAGAACATGGTGACCGTGGAGGAATGGGAGGAAGTGTTTGAGCGCTTTCTCGACCGCGAGCATCTCTAGACAGTTTATGTGTAGGAGATTCTCCTGGTCTGACCAGCGGCCATAGACCGGTCTGCCTTCGAAGAGCGCTCCCCAACCTAGGTTGGAAGCGTCTGTCGAGACAACTTTCCGGTGTGAAATCACTCCCATAGTCACTCCTGTGTGATACCATTCGGCTGCCAGCCAGGGCTGCAGGGCTGAAATGCATCCCTGATTCACTCTGACTCGCAAGCCGCCGGCCGCCCAGGCTCGGTGGGGCACGCGCATTTTCAGCCAGCGTTGGAGCGGGCGCATGCGCAGTAAACCCAGCTGGAGCACTGCTGCAGCTGAGGCCATATGCCCCAGGATACGCTGGAATGTCCTCAGCGGAACCCGGCTGCCTATTTGGAGGGATGCGGCGAGAAGGCGGATGCGGCGCGCGCGCTGCTCCGACAGTCTGGCCGTCATAGCCACCGAGTCCAGTTCTATTCCAAGAAAGGAAATTGACTGACGGGGTGATAGCGAGCTCTTGGTCCAGTTGACCGAGAGACCCAGCTCCTCCAGATGGCTGAGAAGCGCTGTTCTGTGAGACACAAGTTCCGTCTCTGACTGCGCTAGAACAAGCCAATCGTCCAGATAATTCAGTATTCGCATTCCCTGTTTCCTCAGGGGAGCGAGGGCCGTGTCCATGCATTTCGTAAATGTACGGGGTGCCAAAGACAGGCCGAACGGCAGGACTGTGTACTGATATACTCGACCCTCGAAGGCGAATCTCAAGAATGGCCTGTGACGGGGAGTTATCTGGATCTGAAAGTATGCGTCTTTTAGATCGAGAGAGATAAACCAGTCTCCTGGACGAATCTGCGCGAGGATTTTTCTGGTTGTGATCATCTTGAACGGCCGTCTCATGAGGGCTTTGTTCAGATGTCTCAGATCTAAAATAGGTCTGAACGCTCCGTCCTTCTTGGGCACGAGGAAGTAGCGGCTGTAAAAGCCTGACTCGCTCAAAGAAGGATGAACCTGTTCTATAGCCCCTTTGCGCAGCAGCTTCGCTATTTCTGCTTGAAGCAAGTGCGCCGCTTCTGAACTCACTCTCGTCTCCGTCTGTGCTGTATAGCGCGGAGGGCGACGAGCGAATTGAAGCGAATAGCCGTGTTTTATAGTTTTCAGCACCCATTCTGACGCGCCCTGAATCGCTTCCCATGCTTCCGCATGCATAGCTAGGGGTCGAATGGTCTCTGGGCTCAGATCGCCGCGCTGCGCGGGATGGGGAGCCTGTATCAGAGAGAAAGGCGCGGCGCGCGCGCCGCTGGTGCTCGAACACGGGGGCTGGTAAACAGTATTGGCCGACTGTACAGCGTTCAGTAGCTCGGTCCCATCGGATGGAGCGTGATTTGCTGTCAAACAACCCAGGCGCGAGAGAGGCGTGGGGATTATCATGTCTACAAGTGAGTGCGCGTGCTCGTGAGCGGGCGCAGGGTTTACACTTATGACACGGCCAGTGTTTGGGAGCTTTAGAGGATCCGTGACCCAAGGTAACTGGCTGGCAGAGCGAGCAGCGGGTAGGTGTGAGCACAAGGTTGTGGGCACATTTCCTACATTTAATACTCGAGCGGCTTGCGACCGCTTTATGAGAGAGCGCTCTGTACGCGTTACCATGGGGACCCTGTTTGTGTGAAGCAGTGAGCACATGGGAGTGGGCACATTTTCTACACTTATAACACCCTCGGCTTGAGCCGCTGTTGCCCGGGGTAACCAAGTGGCAGAGCGAGTTACAGGTAGATGTGAGCACAGAGTTGTGGGCACATTTACTACACTTATTACTCGAGCGGCGTGTGACCGCTTTATGAGAGAGCGCTCTGAACGCGTTACCATGGGGATCGTGTTTGTGTGAAGCAGTGAGCACGTGAGAGTGGGCACATTTTCTACACTTACAACACCTTCGGCCGGAGCCGGAAAGCCCGAATTTATACTCTTTCTGAGATTTATTTGGGCCGCCGTAAAAACGGCGTTTGTGTGCAGGCGAGCGAGTGGTATTACTGGCTCGTTGGCTGCGGTGTAAGCTGCTGCAGTAGCCTGCACTGAGGGGACTGACAGAGCTGGGCGTTTTGATGGCGGTCCGGCCGCAGCGGGACTCAGCCATCTCTTCCTCCCTGCGGGTGCTAGGAGGACTTCGCGGGCTCAGACTTCAGCGTTATCTTGGGACGCGGACCCCGGGGGGGCGGCGGTCTGTGACGGCTGGTCGAGCGCGACCTAGGGCGGCCGCCCTGGCGTCGCTGCGAAGTGGTTGGTGGCCGAGACGAGCGCTGTGTGGAGCTGCGCGCAGGAGGCTGAGCTTGAGAGCGGCCTGCGGCTGGGCTCGAGCGGCGAGGCAGGAAGAGATTCATAGCCTGCGACGCCTTCTGCACTTCAGAGAAGCGGTCCACAATCCCGCTGACCGCAGGGCCGAAGAGGCCGGTGGGCGAGAGCGGGGCGTTGAGGAAGACAGCGCGTTCTGACTCACTCATATCCGCCAGCGTCAACCATAAGTGTCTGTCGATGACGGTGAGCGCGGCCATAGATCTGCCGATGGCTTGTGCAGCGGTCTTAGTAGCACGGAGCGAAAGGTCCGTCGCGCTGCGCAGATCTGTTAAGGCTGTATGATCCGAGCCCTTCTCGTCCAATTCGCGGAGGAGGTCGGCTTGCAGGATCTGAAGAACAGCCATCGAGTGCAGGGCAGAAGCAGCTTGGCCGGAGGCGGCGAATGCGCGGCCGGCGAGAGCTGATGTGGTCCTGCAGGCTTTAGACGGCAGGGCAGACTTTGAGCGCCATCTAGCAGACGGCGGGCAAAGGTGCGTTGCCACCGCTTCCTCAACGGAAGGGATGCCGGTATAGCCTTTCTCGGCGGCCCCGTCCACCTGGGAGAGAGCCGAGGAGACAGACGAGCGGAGTCTAGCGGAGAAGGGCGCGTTCCACGACTTCGACAGCTCCTGGTGGAGCTCAGGCAGGAAGGGTGCTGACCTAGAGGCTGGCGCTTGGCGGCGGCTAGGCAGAAAACACCCGTCGAGTCGGTTAGGCGCGGGCTCCTTGGGTGGGGACCAGTCCAACCCCAGTCGGTCGACCGCTTTGGTGAGGAGGCGGATAAGCTCCGCGTCGACACTGGAGCGGGACCTGCCAGACTCAGGAGTCGAGGAGGCGGAGCGGTGAGAGCCCGACCACTCCTCGCTGTCCGAAGCAAGCAGAGAGCAGCTGTCAGCGGCGTCATCTGCTTCATCCCCTGAGGCGACGGCAGTGCGGGCAGTAGCCGGCCGCTGCGCGTCGGTGAAGGGCGGGGGAGAAGGAGAAAGCGAGGCTCGCGGGAGGGGCTCCGGCGAGCGCTCAGCTATAACCACCGGCTCTGGAGGCCTTTGAGAGCGGCGTTTCTTCTTACGCGGCCCTGAAGAGGCAGCCGGGGAAGGTGGAGGATCGTCAAACATGGCGAGTCGAGCCCGCAGGGTCGACATCGGCAAGTCCTCACACTGTTCGCAGCCGCCCGAGGAGAGGGCGCGGGCTGCGTGGTCGAAGCCCAGGCAGAGAGCGCAAATCACGTGGCGGTCTCCATCGCTGAGCGGGGCTCTGCACGAGCCACAGGATGAGCGAGGCATTTGCAACAACGCCTCGCGCTCTTTTAGATGCAAAAGTGTGTCGCGGGGCGAACACACAAACACATACAAAACAGAGCAGTAAAGGATATGATCGCCGGATAGCGAAGCAGGCAGGGAAAGCTGAAGGCGGCGAAGGCGGCCGGCGTCCTCAGGCTGAGATCCTCGGCGTGCTGGTCGCTTGTTTCGACGGCGGCTTCCTCAGAGAGCAGCGATGCGAAGAGCTTCGCTGAAAAGACAGAAATCAGAGAAGCAGCCTCCGAGCCCTGCTTATATACGCTAAGCCACACCCCTTTTCGCGGGCTGTGACGCATTAAGCGCGCCAAGCGCGCTCATTGGTCGTGACGTCACACCAAGGGCTCAGCGGTAGGCTGCTGCAGTTGCCGCAGGGCAGCCAATGGGCACGCTAGTTAGCTTGCCCTAGGTCTGCAGGCTGCCGCACTGCGTTGACAAGATTATAAAAATTAAGGATAATTTTTGGCTTCAGTATCTCGAGAAAGAAAGGCTTTCCCGTAGCGTAGCTAACTACGCAATACGAGAGAACCTCTCGTAAGAGAACAATAGGATGCAATATTACAGTCTCGTTTTTTTTTAAAGTTATCCAAATAAATATTTGCGTTCCCTGCTTAATGCATGTGCCAAAAAACTTATTGTGTTCTCTGACTAACAAATTACCCAGTAGTTTTTGAGTGTGGGTGTAATTGAAAGAAAATTACTGATGGAAGGGATACAATTAGCCTACTATGGAAGCTTGTTTCCGCCACTGAATAATAAATAAATAATAATAATTGCGACTTTTTATCTCACACTTCTGACTTTTTTTTCCTCACAATTGCGATATATCAAGTCAGAGTTTTTGACTTTTTTCTCAGAATTGCGAGATATGATGTCACAATTGCGAGATATGAAGTCGTAATTCTGAGAAATAAATAAATAAATAAAACTATCTTCTGAAAAATATTATGTGATAGCCTATTATATTGCTACGTTTTTTTTCAAATTCCAATTTTTCTTTCAGTTCAACCTATAATGGTGTAATTAACATTATACCATGCTAACATTACAAAACCTGTTTTTTTATATTTTGAATGCGAAGCAAAACTCAAATAAGAATAGACAAAACACCAATAATAAACAATTCTGTACTTTATTTAACGATCACCTAAACATCATCTTGCTGTAAACAGGACAAAGCAAAGAAAAAAGGAAAGAATTGTGTTAGTGACTTTACTTTTCTTCTTCAATTGCATTAAAAAAAACTCCTCATTTTTAAGTCGCTTTGGATAAAAGCGTCTGCTAAATGAATAAATGTAAAATGTAGGCTAATGTAAATGCATAAGGTAAAATAATTTCTGGTAGGCGAATGTTTCCTTCTTTTTTAATTCTTTTTGCAATCACTCTGTCAAATTCCTCGACTTCACTAAAATAAAAGATGAATGCCATTGTCAAAAATATTGTGTAATAATAAATAATATTTTTTTGCAAATGCAAAGCATATCTAGGGTGATAAATCGGGCCACGGAGGAAATGGCTGGCAACAACTTCATATCAGTTAAATTAATATTGATTCATTTTAATACTTACGTTTTATAAGAACTAATTTAAGTAAAAGAGGCGAAAAAACATAGCCTACATTAACGGCTCAAATTTTGTTACAAACTATCTTTACAAATATTAAATGGACTATTCATATGTTGGTGTATCGATGAGCTAATAAAGTAGTTTGATTAAAAAAGAAACCGAATGAGGTATGATTCGCTAAATAAAATTGACGATACTCACGTTCTTCACATGTTTATCCGATCTAATTTGATAGGAGGCGCTGTCTCGAAAAACGAGGGGTCTGAGAATGCGGGACTCTGGGTGCGGGACTGTAGATGCAGCAGGCTCCGAGTCTGCAGCTTCATACTACTCCTGTAATGGCCTGTTCGCCCCTGCTGGTAGATGTTGTAACTACACTTATCAGGGAACACAAAACATTGTTCTTCTTTGAAGACCATTCAAACGTAAATGTGTATTCTGATAAAATTAGGACATATTTGCAAGCAACATAAACTATTGCAAATATATATATATGAATGTTTTCAGGGTGATGTACAGCACAGCAACATGACTCTCCTAAGGCAGATTGCGCTGTTTTAGCTCCTCCTTGTGGCTAAGTGTGGAACTACATTGTTTAAATCTCTCTCTCTCTCTCTCTCTCTCTCTCTCTCTCTCTCTCTCTCTCTCTCTCTCTCTCTCTCTCTCTCTCTCTTACTGTGATACTTTAGGCCTTCAAAACCTGATATATGGAAACGTTGTAAATAAACACTTTGCTTATTTGAATATAATATACACTGCACTTACCCAAATGAATGTCGCCAGGAGTGCAAAATGAATGGGAGTCTATGGGGCTAGATGGCTAAATTTGTCTCTTTCACCCGATTGCCATTGAGAAATCTCAGATTTGAGTGTAGGTTTTGCAAGTTCAACATGTGTTATAGGTCGAAAGTTGAATGAACGAGTACTTATGTCCTTTCGATTTCTAACAGGTTGAGTTGTTGTTGCCCATAACACGCTAGCATTCTGCTAATGAACGCTGATTGGTCAGTGAAGGACTGATTACGACTAGTGTTCGAATTGTGTCAAAGCTCTTGGCTCAAATTCTCAGTGTTAATCATGATAATATGATAAAATATCACACTGAAGTAGGCTGATTTAAAATTAAGATTTATTTAAAATAAAAGTTCTTATTTTGTCAAAATTACATGTCCAGCCTAAACAGAGGCTTTACTCCCTTCAAACTTAATGTTTTATTACAGAACTGTTGGAAAACACTCTTATCAGGTTAATTTAATTTAACTGGAAAAACCAGCAATCCAAGTTTGAGAGGTGGCACCCAGACAAATCTCGCGAGAATCACAACTTGCTTTACGGCACGACGTCACATACATCAACAACATATGAAGCAGCCTCTATGGAAGACACTAGCACACATTTCAGACGTGAATCATGGCAGAGTCGACGAAGAAAACGCGGTCGGAAGAGTCAGGGAAAAGAAACGAGAAACTGACTGCATGAGGAACCGGACAAGAGTCTCACTTGGTCAGGCTTTCACTCATTAGTGGAAAAACGGAAAACTGAAAAATGCATAGTGTGCGTCATAGCACATAGCCATAAGGGGAAGCAATACTCATTCCCGCTATCTCAGGGAACCGAGGTTACGTTAGTAACTGAGACATTCCCTTTCAAAATGTATACTTCGTATTGCGTAGTTAGACGCTATGGGAAACAATTCCAATCACGCCGTGCTGTTCAAGCATAACAACATGTTCTAAGGCGCTTGGATAAGGGCCCTGAGGGCAGTAGGGCAGAGAGGTGGGTCAAACTCATTCAGAGGTCAACTCCAGCTAGACAGAGAGGATTCGTGTCTGTAGTGCAGGGACTTCCAAGTTGTAATATCTGGCGAAGGTGGACGGTGAGGACCAGCCGGCCGCCACACAGATGGCGCCAATAGATACACAGTTAACTTACTCTGTGAACCTAACCTTGTCAGGAGCAGGTTCCCTTTCAAGGCGGTCACTTCGACATTACGTCACTGACGTATATGGGAACTCCTTCCTTCTCCATTTCACTGAAATCTAATAGGCTAACGCCAGCTGGAGACAGCTGGCCAATTGACGCGAACATGCAAATGCCGACCGCGGGCAGTATAAATAGCGTGGGCGCGACAATTACGTCAGACTCTTTTTCTTCACGCTAGAAGTCTTATCTGAAGTCATCGTGGAAGTTGCAATAGAGGTTACTCACCATGTACCCTCCCCGCATCCGATGGCTGCTACTACATGCCAGATATGTGCGGGTCCTATTGACTCGCTCTACCCAAACAAGGATCAACCGAGGACGCACTATAGGACGACAGGCACGTGCCGGACGGTGCGCGCCCTCAGAGGGAATAAACCCGGGCATCAGCGGGGATGAGGCCCACTGCCGCCAGCAGGCCGCTGGTGGGCCCTCTCCCGCCCAAAGACGATACTTTAGCCCGGTATCTCAGCGGCAGCCAACGAGCGCGTTGTACAACCCGCTCGCCTGCACCCAAACACTGTTTCTATAGCAACTCAAGTCTTCCTAGCCAGTCTAGGGAAACGACGGTGTTCAAGTCCCGCTGCGGCCGGACTTCCACCAAAACTTCTAAAGAACAGGCTACTTCACGAAAGACTCCGTCTTCCACAACGTCCTAAAAGTGGTAGTCGTGCGCAAGACGCACGTCTAGAGAGACGAGGCAAAGGCATGGCCGAGTCTAAAGAGAAGTGTGGATGTTTTGAGTCTCTAGACGCCCCGCTCTGACAATGGAAAGTGCACAGCCGCAATCCGGTGAGTGTTTACCCCCCCTTCTAGTCAGTCTTGACTACGGGGTTGCGCAGTCGTTACCGCTTATGCTGTTGACGCTGGGCCTACGTAACATTACATATTGATGTGCTTACAGCTTACGTTGTCAGGCTGCCCTGTATCTTTCAGTGCAACTGGCCATGCAACTACGTATTCACAGTTGTCGTCGCTACGCTACTGACGCTGTGTTTATGTACACACTACACACTGATATGTGTTATGATTTGTGCCGTTATATATTGCCCTGTATCCTTCAGTGCAACTGGCCATTCAACTACGTATTCACAGTTGTTGTCGCTACGCTACTGACGCTGTGTTTATGTACACACTGCACACTGATATGTGTTATGATTTGTGCCGTTATATATTGCCCTGTATCCTTCAGTGCAACTGGCCATTCAACTACGTATTCACAGTTGTTGTCGCTACGCCACTGACGCTGTGTTTATGTACACACTGCACACTGATATGTGTTATAATTTTGCCGTTGTATATTGCCCTGTATCCTTCAGTGCAATGGCTATTCTGATTACTACGCAGTGCGTATTCACAGTTGTTGCGCGATGCAACTGACGCTGTGTTATGGACACACCGCACACTGATGTGTTATGATTTGTGCCGTTATATATTGCCCTGTATCCTTCAGTGCAACTGGCCATTCAACTACGTATTCACAGTTGTTGTCGCTACGCCACTGACGCTGTGTTTATGTGCACACTACACACTGATGTGTTATAATTTTGCCGTTGTATATTGCCCTGTATCCTTCAGTGCAATGGCTATTCTGATTACTACGCAGTGCGTATTCACAGTTGTTGTCGCTACGCCACTGACGCTGTGTTTATGTACACACTGCACACTAATATGTGCTATATTTGTGCCGTTATATATTGCCCTGTATCCTTCAGTGCAACTGGCCATTCTGATTCAACTATGTATTCACAGTTGTTGCGCTATGCAACTCACGCTGTGTTTATGGACACACTGCACACTGATATGTGCTATGATTTGTGCCGTTGTATATTGCCCTTTATCCTTCAGTGCAATGGCTATTCTGATTACTACGCAGTACGTATTCACAGTTGTTGTCGCTACGCCACTGACGCTGTGTTTATGTACACACTGCACACTAATATGAGCTATATTTGTGCCGTTATATATTGCCCTGTATCCTTCAGTGCAACTGGCCATTCTGATTCAACTATGTATTCACAGTTGTTGTGCGATGCCACAGACGCTGTGTCTATGTACACTATGTGTGTGTTATGCTTATGCCACGATATTGCCCTGTATCCTTCAGTGCAACTGGCTATTCTGATTACTACGTAATCACAGTTGTTGTGTGATGCAACTGACACTGTGTTACGTACACACTACACACTGTTATGTGTTAGGATTTATGCCACTATATAATGTTGCCGTTGTATATTGCCCTGTATCCCTCAGTGCAATGGCTATTCTGATTACTACGCAGTGCGTATTCACAGTTGTTGCGTGATGCAACTGACGCTGTTTACGTACACACTACACACTGACATGTGTTATGAATTTTGCCGTTGTATATTGCCCTGTATCCTTCAGTGCAAATGGCTATTCTGACTACTACGTATTCACAGTTGTTGCTCTATGCAACTGGTGCTGCGTTACGTACACACCGCACTCTGTTATGTGCTATGATCTATGCCATTGTATATTGCCCTGTGTCATTCAGTGCAAATGGCTATTCTGATTACTATGCAGTGCGTATTCACAGTTGTCGTGCGATGCAACTGACGCTATGTTTACGTACACACTACACACTGGATATGTGTTATGAATTTTGCCGTTATATATTGCCCTGTATCCTTCAGTGCAAATGGCTATTCTGATTGCTGTGTATTCACAGTTGCTGTGCAATGCCACTGACGCTGTGTTATGTACATTGATATGTGTCTATGATTTATGCCGTTATATATTGCCCTGTATCCTCAGTGCAACCGGCTATTCTGGTTACTACGTATTCACAGTCGTTGTCGCTGTGCATAGTCACAGTTTGTCGCTACGGCGACTTGCGCTGCATCTGTGTACACACTGAAGCGTTATGCTGTTATGTTGCCCTTCAACGTAACCGACCATTGCGTTTGAACTGCGCATATTCATGCAGTTTCAGTCACTTCGACGACTTGCGCTGCATTATACACACAGATGTTTTAAAAGTGCACACTGATGTGTTATGCTGTTATGTTGCCCTCTATCCTTCAGTGCAACAACCAGCTGTCCTATCTAACTGTGCATATTCACAGTTCTGTCGCTACGGCGACTACACTGCACTTATGTACGTACAAGGATGTGTTTTTGCTATGTTGTTGCCCTGTTTCCTTCAGTGCAAAACTAGCTGTCTTATCTAACCGTGCATATTCACAATTTCTGGATGTATGTACGTACATGGATGCATTATGCTGTAATGCTGCCCTGTTTCCTTCAGTGCAGCTAGCCATCCTGATCTAACTGTGCATCTCAGTTTCTGTCTCTACACAGTTCTGTCGCTACGGCGACTAAGCTGGATTATGTACATACATGGATGCGCTATTCTTGCGCACTTGTGTTATGCTGTCATGTTGCCCTGTATCTTAGCGCAACTAGCTATCCCAGTCGAACTGTGCATATTCACAGTCTCTGTCGATATACGGCGACCTGCGCTGCATTTAATTGCACATGGATGTGTTCATGCTGTGGTGTTGCCCCGTATCCTTCAGTGCCTATACTCAGCTACTGCATTATTAAGTTGGCGCTACAGCGACCGATGCTGTTACGTACATGTGCTACGCTGTTATGTTGCCCCGTTGCCTTCAGTGCAACTGGCTATTCTGTACTAACTCGTATACTCACAGTTCTAGCTACGGCTACGACTGTGTTTGTGTACTTCTGAGGTTCTATGCTATTATGGGGCTATTATCTAACTGCGTATATTCACAGTTGTTGTCGCTACGGCCACTAGCACTGTGTCTATGTACATTCAGTTATGTGTTAATTTGAACTTACGTACATCGGCTATAGAACATCGGCTATGTTCTACAAGGGAGTGTCAGTTTCCTTGTGACCCCCTTACTGGCCTTTCATCCCCGGTTCATGGACCTGAGAGTTATGGGGCTCCCCCATGACAATCCCCCTCAGGGAGGTCCTGCTTCTACAGGTGATCGGCACGATTGGCACCCCAGCCCCAAGCTGTGGAACCTTCTTGTGTGTCCGCTGCTGGGTCCATAGTTGAGCAAGACACTTCACACTAATAAGTGCTGAGAGCTTCCTTGAATATGGCCTTCCACCTGCTCTCGCCCCAGCGAAGCACTTTGGAGACCTACGCTCATTCTAAGTGAATGATGTTGCATTGTCTCGGACCTGGTGACTGCAGCGCCACTCTCCATCCGATACCAAGCTGCGTTCCGAAGTCGCTTACACCGTTCAGAGCACAGTTGATCCCTGCCCGCCTTATCTGCTGAGCCGTCAGCCTCGCATGATGCCGATGCTCAGAGTGCTGTTGGCCCTGTAAGGGCTTTGCGGATGTACGTGGATCACTAGGCAGCAGTCTGACTAGCTGTTTGTGTGCTTGGTGGATGGTACTAGGGACGTGCTGTTTTATACTGAGACTTTCTCCTAAATTCGACGCTTTGAATGTTGGCTTAATGCCTACGGGATTTAGGTATGCTGGCTGTCTTCTCTGAACACATTCGCCAGGGTTTCAAGTTTGGTGCACTGCCTATAGCGTCGTGGGTTCGGTGAGTTTTATTAAGTGTACTCATGAACTGTTACCACCAGCTGTGCAGTGGTCTGCATTATGCAGAGTTACCGTTGCTGCTAACTCTGTATTATGACTTAAGGTTTCACGGCTGTTTCCGCATTACGCAGTAGTTTCTATATACTGTTACTCTGTGTATGGCTATAGGTTATGCAGCTGTCACTGCTATTGCCGTCGACACTGTGTTAATTCTTGTTTTTAGTGCTTATGGTGTTGTGCTGCCCTGTCCAGTGCAGCCTTCGCTTCATTGCTTTGGATATGCAACTTGGTAAGGTCGGATCAGATGTTTCTTGGTCTAGTTTTGCCTATCAGTTCGAGTGCTCCTGGCGGTGCTGCTGGCTTAGAACTGTTGTCTCTCGTGGGAGTGTGGCTTGACCCCGTTCAGGGCTTATCTTCACTGCGCTCACGGCGGGATTCTATACAGTTCCCATATACGTCAGTGACGTAATGTCGAAGTGACCGCCTTGAAAGGGAACGTCTCCGGTTACTATCGTAACCTCGGTTCCCTGAGAGGCGGGAACGAGACATTACGTCAGCCGCCGTGCTCGCCGTTTGATCAGCTGTGCTAGCGTTCAGTCTTGATTCTGACGTAATTGTCGCGCCCACGCTATTTATACTGCCCGCGGTCGGCATTTGCATGTTCGCGTCAATTGGCCAGCTGTCTCCAGCTGGCGTTAGCCTATTAGATTTCAGTGAAATGGAGAAGGAAGGAGTTCCCATATACGTCAGTGACGTAATGTCTCGTTCCCGCCTCTCAGGGAACCGAGGTTACGATAGTAACCGGAGACGTTTTCTTCGATAAAACCAAAGTTACTTTCGGTCTCCTCCCCCTTTTTAAAGTGGTAGCGATGTTTAAATACTTCATTCATTCATTCATTCATTCATTCATTCATTCATTGTCACGTTGCAAAAATAAACTTAATGAAAATGGAAACAACATTATTTTTCTCACCCCATTGCAGATAATTTGCAAAATAAGAAAGAAATTCCCCATATCTCATGTCATTTTTCTTATGTAGAAAATGCACCTTGATTTAATTGAATCTTGAGATATTTTGACTGGAAACAAGTAAAAAATTCTAAGTAAGAAAAGCTTTTTTTTTGCAGTGCAGTATTCATTTTTCTATAACATTGCGGATGCATAGCACATTAGTGAGGCCGCTGAGTGGGAAGGAAAGTGTGCTTTTGTTCTCACACTCTTTCTGAGAGGTTTTGTGTTGTTTCCTGGACACTAACCTGTGTGAGCCATCAAAGAAGAGATTCACATTGCAAGTCAGTGGTGTAGAAATCGGTTTAAATGAGGCTAATCTGATAAATGACGTTCACTTGATAACGATGCTGTGACCTCTGAAAGTAACCTAATAATTATAAGTTCCTTTAGGATTTCCAGTGTGGTTGGATGTATTGATGACACACATAATCTCATCATCGCACCTTCTGAAAATGAAATAGATTACTGTATGAAATGGAAGGAAGATGGAAGAGTAGAGATATATGCTCTAACCGCCACCACAGCTGTCAAATTATTTACAATTTATTTGGTCATCTTTATTTCCCCAAAAAGCAAGTTATTTTTTTTTTCTGTTGAATTTTAATATTCTTTCAATACTTGTGGCCATCTCCTCTTCATCTGTCAGTGGTGGTGCAGGTCCAGCCTTTGTCTTTTTGCTGTTGTCTGAGTAGAAGTCAAATGTTAATTTCATTGCCCTAATTATAAAGAAATGTTACAGGTTGGATTAGAGAACATTTAATTATGTGAAAAGAGCATTAGACTACGTGGAAACAGCTACTGCACATTGAAATAGACACTGAATGACATTTATTTAATATGTCAAATGTTTGTAAAGTCATGTATCCTACAGCCATGATCATTTTATCCTTATAGTTAATTCTTAATTTTATATATATATATATATATATATATATATATACCGTATTTTCCGGACTATAAGTCGCTCCGGAGTATAAGTCGCATTAGTCAAAAAATGCGTCATGAAGAGGAAAAAAACATATACAAGTCGCACTGGACTATAAGTCGCATTTATTTAGAAATTTATTTCACAAAATCCAAGAAGACCAAGAACAGACATTTAATCTGGAAAGGCAAGTTATTCAACTAACGTTACACAGTACACATGTTAGCACACAGAACAACAGGCTGAATAGGTGTCCGGTATGATAACGCAACACATTAACAGTTATTCAGCTTCACAATAGCATAAAGAACATATACCTGGGAGGCTGAATAGGCTAAATTAACATAAGCCAGCGAGTCCAACAAGCAAGTTACCAGTAAACAAGTTCACTATGCCCCCGCGATCTCATTCCACATCACTGAATCCATTGAATTTTCTTCATCCTTGGTGTCGCTTCAGAACAACTCCGCCAACTAGAGCGCCCTCTCGCGGCTGTAGATGGTAATGTTTTCTCTTGGTTCATCTCAGTCTGAATTAATTTTGATATACAAGTCGCACCTGATTATAAGTCGCAGGACCAGCCAAACTATGAAAAAAAGTGCGACTTATAGTCCGGAAAATACGGTATATATATATATATATATATATATATATATATATATATATATATATATATATATATATATATATATTAGGGGTGGAGCCGAACCCGAATACGATATTCGGAAAGGCACAAATAATGTGTTTTTTACGAATACTTATTTCGAACAAATACTTAAAAAAATATTTGTATTCGGGAACAAGAAAAACTTTATATCAAAAATCCACTTGTTGATAAAAAAGGAGGAAATGACACGGAAATATTTTGGATTAGGCTAATGTCACGTTGCCATAAGGGGTCGTTCACATAGCGCGTTTTTTGCGCGTGCAGATTTCAAATGTAGGCGCGCGGCAAGCGCGCTTATAATAGAAAGCAAGCGGCGCGCTTGTTTTTCCAGGCGCCTATGTTGGTTGCATAGCAACGACAGACGCAGTGCGAACTGCGCTCTCCATGATGACGAGGAAGTATCAGCAAAGAATTAATTGATTTCTAGCCCTAGATATATTTATGGAGATGAGAAATGAAATAAAAAGCCGTCATCATGTCATTAATATCAGTCCATCAGAAAAGCTGTTCTAGGCTTATTCTTGGCTGGATAACTCTTAGCAGGTTTAAAAAGCCCTTTTAAAATTAAATATGAATGCAGTTTTGGATTAAATAAAAGTACAGTCAAGTCAAATAAAACAAGTTTTATCTCCTGTATTTGGTAACACTACAATAAGATACCATTCATTAACATTACTTAATGCGCATTACTTAATTACTCAATGCGCATTAAATAACATTCACAAACATTAATTAATGTTGTAAAAATATATTGTTCACTCAATGTGTTGATGTTAGATCATCAACACATTGAGTGAACAATATATTTTTACAACATTAATTAATGTTTGTGAATGTTATTTAATACAAACACTTGATTGGTCATGTTTGTTCACTTCAGTCATTGTGCATTAAATAATGTTCACATAAATAATGTTAACTTTTGATTTTAAAAATGTATTTTTAAATGAACCCCAAGGAGAATAATTGCGACAGTATATAACTATTGTTTATTGTTAGGTCATTTTATCTAATGTTATCTAACAAATTGAATCTTATTGTAAAGTGTTTTTAATACTACAGTTTCCATCTTTGTAACCGTGATATACACTTTAATACATGTAAATTTAATCTAAATTAAGCTTTGGTACCGAAATTGGTACCGAGAACCGTAGATTTTCACTGGTATTGGTACCGAATACTGAAATTTTGGTACCGTGACAACACTAGTAGCTCTGTTAGCTCTGTAATTTAGACAATAGGCTGTTGACAGAGTAATGTTAACGTTGGTAATGGCTGTCAAGTTATTTTCTTTTCAATGACGTTCCTTGTTACATGTTCATTGCTGGATTTATGGAAAAACATCAACCAATATTGCATATCCATAATTATTATAATGGATATAATTTAAGAATACTTACACTATAACGTAAATTAGAAGTGTAACGCAAAAAAAAAAAATGGATTTTTACACCTATTTTGAATTTTACTCGAATACAAATACAAATACAAATACAAATACTTTTCCCCCCTCAACAAATACAAATACAGATACAAATACCGGCTGCTTTGCACACCCCTAATATATATATATATATATATATATATATATATATATATATATAGCCTATTTTATCTATATAAAGTCTTTTAAAAGGTGACAAACATCATGGCTTCGGGTGTTTCTGTTGGAGAAAAAAAAAAAATTCTGACCACAATCGCATCACGGTCGCAAAAAATAGATGTGTGAACTTTAGTCCCTTCAGTATTTTCCACTCTGCTCTTAGCTTGATCTTTATCTCTCATCATGACTATTTTAACACATTTCGGCATTCATCTCTGTTGAACCCCGTGATCCACAGGTGTTTGGCCTGATCAAGTTTCTCCACAGTCTTTTTATCAGCTGTTTCTGAATCAGTTGTGTCTTTAGGTTGAGATCTGTGCACAAAAACCACACTGAACTAAACCACAGGCATCAGCTGCATCAGTCAACCGACTCAACACAGCTTTACAGTAAAACAGAGTCCAATACAGTTCAGCATTCTGAACGATCTACATCAACAAAACATGCGTTTCTGTGCAAATATAAAAGTAAGTGAACCACTGATAGCAAATGAGAGATAAGAACTATAAGTGTAGAGACACTTTAACTGTAAACTCTGTGGTTTAATGCGCTTCTGATAAAACAAACATTAATAAACAGTGACACATGAATCTGAAGCTGTCAGGAGCTAAAAGTGTCAAAGAGCTGCAGATACTTCTGCTTTTCTGCATGTGAACGTGTGTGAGAGAGATGAAGTGTGAAAACAACAGCAGAAACTGACCAGTGCAGTGGAAACTGTGTTTTTAAAGCTGAACAATGACATTCAGATCTGCTTAATATATCATAGTCATATTATGTTGATAATATTTTTAAATAATATAGAACATAGCTGTGTTTATTGTGATCCTGGATGTCACTGTGAATGATTTAGACTAATGGACAAAAGGTCAAACATCTCACAGAGAGCTGATCATCATGGGGCATTTCATATTTATTAGCAGTTCATGACCAATTTACATGAAACAGAATATTTGTTAAACTTCAGATTCAGTAATTTAAACTCAGTTTAATGGTGTACAGTCGTGGCCAAAAGTTTTGAGAATTACATAAATATTGGAAATTGGAAAAGTTGCTGCTTAAGGTTTTATAATAGCAATTTGCATATACTCCAGAATGTTATGAACAGTGATCAGATGAATTGCATAGTCCTTCTTTGCCATGAAAATTCCACTGCATTTCATTGCTGTCATTAAAGGACCTGCTGAGATCATTTCAGTAATCGTCTCGTTAACTCAGGTGAGAATGTTGACGAGCACAAGGCTGGAGATCATTATGTCAGGCTGACTGGGTTAGAATGGCAGACTTGACATGTTAAAAGGACGGTGATGCTTGAAATCATTGTTCTTCCATTGTTAACCATGGTGACCTGCAAAGAAACGCGTGCAGCCATCATTGCGTTGCATAAAAATGGCTTCACAGGCAAGGATATTGTGGCTACTAAAATTGCACCTAAATCAACAATTTATAGGATTATCAAGAACTTCAAGGAAAGAGGTTTAATTCTTGTTAAGAAGGCTTCAGGGCGTCCAAGAAAGTCCAGCAAGCGCCAGGATCGTCTCCTAAAGAGGATTCAGCTGCGGGATCGGAGTGTCACCAGTGCAGAGCTTGCTCAGGAATGGCAGCAGGCAGGTGTGAGCGCATCTGCACGCACAGTGAGGCGAAGACTTTTGGAAGATGGCCTGGTGTCAAGAAGGGCAGCAAAGAAGCCACTTCTCTCCAAAAAAAAACACATCAGGGACAGATTGATCTTCTGCAGAAAGTATGGTGAATGGACTGATGAGGACTGGGGCAAAGTCATATTTTCCGATGAAGCCTGTTTCCGATTGTTTGGGGCATCTGGAAAAAGGCTTGTCTGGAGAAGAAAAGGTGAGCGCTACCATCAGTCCTGTGTCATGCCAACAGTAAAGCATCCTGAGACCATTCATGTGTGGAGTTGCTTCTCATCCAAGGGAGTGGGCTCACTTACAATTTTGCCCAAAAACACAGTCATGAATAAAGAATGGTACCAAAACACCCTCCAACAGCAACTTCTTCCAACAATCCAACAACAGTTTGGTGAAGAATAATGCAATTTCCAGCACGATGGAGCACCATGCCATAAGGAAAAAGTGATAACTAAGTGGCTCGAGGACCAAAACATTGAAATTTTGGGTCCATGGCCTGGAAACTCCCCAGATCTTAATCCCATTGAGAACTTGTGGTCAATCTTCAAGAGGCGGGTGGACAAACAAAAACCCACTAATTCTGACAAACTCCAAGAAGTGATTATGAAAGAATGGGTTGCTATCAGTCAGGATTTGGCCCAGAAGTTGATTGAGAGCATGCCCAGTCTAATTGCAGAGGTCCTGAAAAAGAAGGGCCAACACTGCAAATACTTACTCTTTGCATAAATGTCATGTAATTGTCAATAAAAGCCTTTGAAACGTATAAAGTGCTTGAATTATATTTCAGTACATCACAGAAACAAGTGAAAAAAAGATCTAAAAGTAGTTTAGCAGCAAACTTTGTGAAAACTAATATGTGTGTCATTCTCAAAACTTTTGGCCACGACTGTACAGACAGTACGTTTCTCCTAAAGACCCTGCTGGAGTGCCAACTAGTGGCTGAACATGGAAAACAACATGTTATTTTACAGTGTTAAAGGCCTTAAAAATTGATATGTGGAAACTTCTGGGTTTTTTTGGAAGTGTATTTTCATATTCAATATGTTCCTATGTTATGTGATCAAGGCCTAATCCTGTTTCTGATATTGATTCAGATTCAATCAGATGATCATCACTAGAAGCTCCTGTGAAAACTGTCTGTATATTATTCAGTGATCTTCAGTGTGTTTGATCAGGAAATATCAACAGTTTATTTTCCTCACTGAACTCTGATTAAATGTCTTTAATATTTATCATAGTGAAGGTGATTGCAATCCTCTTTGTTTCCAGAGATGGATTCATGAAATGTTCTCATTACAATGTGCTTTGAAAATACAAGGACATTCATAACACATTTTTTTTGTAAATGATAATTTTAATAGTATATGAAAAACACAAAAGTGTCTCACATGTGTATTGTTTTGTCCTCTGGTTAGTACTGAACGGCCTGTTCGCCCCTGCTGGTAGATGTTGTAACTACACTTATAGGAACACAAAGCATCTTCCTTCTTTGAAGGCCATTCACATATATGTGTAGTCTGATGAAATAAAAGTATTTTTTAGCAACATATAAAACTGTAAATATTTCATTAGGCCTGTATTATATTTCAAGCTGCTATTAGAACAGCAGCTACACAATTAAAAATGATTGAAGATGATTAAGTTGCAAATAGGCCTACAGCAATCATTTTAATGCACTCTTGTAGATATGTAAAAGGACAGGATGGATTTCTTCAAGTGATATGTGAGTGAAATTACTTTTAACAGTACCTTGCCGAGGACAAAAACACACACAAAACAAAAAGCTAAACCCAGCCTAAGATGGTTGGCAGGTCTTGGTTTGTTTCCAGTCTTGCTAAGCTGGCGTTCAGCATGGTTTAAAAAAAAAATAAAAATTGTCAACTTCAAACCCTTTCTAAAACCAGTCTGCTAAAACCAGCTATGACCAGGATGGGCCTCATCTGATCCTCTCCACACTCCAGTAATCATGTTCAGCTCCATCAGTTACATTGGGGTCAGTGAGTGTTGATGTTCAATGAGATTCTGACAGCCACAAGATGACGCCACAACAGTGTCTGTATTAGGAGAAACATCTGAACTGTTTATCTTTACTACTGACAATATAATAGTGAATAGCAGACACATCTTACATTACTGTAATTGTGCTTGGAGACGGGTCTGTCTGTGTTCCAGTGAGTCATTTGGAAGTTGTTTAATTAATATGGAAAATATGTATATAAAGTGGTCTGGTAAAAGGTAAGGTAGGCAATTTTGGAGAGGCTAGCAAGCAAGCTAGCTTTGAAAGCATATCTTCTAAAAGACCAATATCATTATTATGGTATTTATTGTGTTTGATTTTTGTTAATATTTACCTTGCATGCATGGCCTCAACATTATTATTTTTTTTCAACACCACCACCTACACAAACAAATGCAAAGAATACACTCATGGAAATTATCTTTTTTTATTATTATGTCTCCACCTTACTTTTAAGTCTTTCAGTGTCAGACCAATACCAGTTATTATTTATCTGTGCAAAAACAGTTCATTGTGCTGCTAGTAGGTCAGGCTGTTAAACCTGTGACCTTTGACCCCTCACATGCAGCATCATATTACACTGTTCTGACTAGAGCTTTTCATGTAAGCAAGATGAGGCAAAATATTTTGGTCTGTTTCCCAAGAGGAAGATTTTCCTAGTATCTTTTCTTAAAGATGGAACTTTAAATTAAATGTAAGTGTTCATACTTAGGATGGATTAATTGGTTAAATTGATTAAGAGGATACTTAATAATACAATTATAATTAAAGGATACATAAAAGGATTATAAAAGGATAATTAAAGTCAATTAGAGGATAATTTAGTTTATACTGTGTTTTTCCTTCACAAATTTGGTCAGATTATGGTTTGAAGTACAAACTCTCTCTCTGTGTAATTCTCCAGATTACTGTTGTATCTGTGGTCAGATTCAGTCTAATATATATATATATATATATATATATTATGTTTGTCTGTCATGAATCATGTCTGCCCTCTAGTGTGCAATACTGATACAGAGGTTCAGTTTTTTTATATATATGACAGATGACAGAAATATCTTACAGACCAGTGGTATAATATCAATATCTTAAATGAACATTTATTCATTTAACAAAGGATTTTATCCAAATGACATACAATAAAGAATAATACAAACAGAAGTAAATTTTACTTACAAAAAAACAACACAATATGATATTATACCACATTACTGTAAGTACTAAAGTTGAGTCAGTGCAAACAAACAAAAAACTATTCCAATACTATAGCACTAATGGTGTCAATTCAAAGTTCAGATAACATCATCCAATCCAACAATAGGCAGATGGTTATATACGAATACAAAAGTTGTGCTACATTCATGAAAACTCGGATGATTTCAAAAACATAAAATGTTCCACTGTAATGTACTCATGCAAAACACTGCCATATTCCATAATTATTTACATGATGGCTTTCATTCACTTGTACTTTATTTACTCCTTCACAACTTATTTTTATGTGACTGTCTATGGGATAGTTCACACAAAAATGAGCATTCAGTGATTTACTCACTCTGATGTTGCTCTAAAGCCATATTATAGGCAAATGTTTTTTCATGTGAAAAAATGTATTCATGTATTAAAATAGCTTGAATGTAATAGGTTGGTTTCACGTGACGTCACACTCCTGCATCGTGAGAGTGCGAAATTCAGATGGAGCGCATTTTTGAGACTGTCTTTTTACACTTATGAATTTACACATGGTTTGTCTTTAAGCATTTTAAAAACACCACAGACATATAAACAACATTAAAAGCTGGTTTTCACCACAAGGGGGTCTTTAAAAAAAAACATGCCATACAATAATCTCATGCGTCGTGTTGCATATATTCCAAATGTTCTGAAGGCTTTGAGAGGAAAGAAACTATTTTTCCTTGATTTAAAACTGACATGTACCTAAGATATTATATAATGCAAGAGCATTTCCACTTACAATCCAACACGTTCTCACTCCCAACTCACATACTGGCACTCTCCGCGTCACTTTTACCAACAGCACGTGGGTCATTTCTCACTTTCAATGGACAGATTCTAAAGGCTGATAAAAAAGATGAAGCTCAATTGTTGATGATGTCAGAGTGATTGACACTGGTGTGTGTGTGTGTGTCATCTCATCAAACTGAACTCGTCCCCTGCTGTACTCCATCAGGAATCTGTGTCATCACTTGCTGATTCATTCAGTCCGTTTCCAGTGGAATCTGAAAAACAGACAATTAGAGAAATTAAAAAGAGAGATCTTAGACGTCAGAAGAAATGTTAACACTTTTCTATTAAATAACCAATTACCAGGTTCAGTCTTATTTGGGTACTTTTCATGTTCATTTGTAAGAAAACAACATATATTACATTTGTGAACTCAGTCACATACCCTCCAGAACATGCAAACTTAAAGACCCCCTGTAGTCAATAATTGTATCCCTCAAAACTCATCTTTGATCATCAAAATGACATCTTTAAATGTTTTTTCCTTGAAAAAAATTCTTCATGCCTTAAAATAGCTTGAATGTAACTCTACACCCTTGCCCCATTTAGTATATGCCGTTCATGAATATGCAAATGAGCCCCGCCTCCACTCACTCACACCATCCTCTCGTTGACGTGACCCAGGTAGTTTCTGACATCAGAAACACCAGCGATTTCAAACTGTGTTTACCTTCTAAATATCGGCATCCTTAGAAACCCTTTGAACAACTTTAGTGGAGAAAGGTATAGTTCATCATAACATCATAATATACATCATGCACCAGCTAGACAGCTAAATCTACCCGATTTTTCATATTAACAGAAAAATATACCAGGATAACCTGACTTCTGACTCCCCTGCTAATTCACTGTTAATGATTTGCTAAACCCCGTCGGCACGTTGACGTGATTGGTTACAAGGTAGTTTGTAACGTCAGAAACACCAGCGATTTCAAACATGTTTTTGGTTCACCGCAGTTTTAAGAAGAAAATACTCAGCAATGGTGTTGACTTATGAATTTGAACATGGTTAGTCTTAAAGTATATTAAAAACACCAAATATACATATAAACATAATTAAAAGCTTGATTATCACCACAGGGGGACTTTAAAGTTAAATAGATTCAGCGCACACAACAGATTCTCACCTGCTTTGGTTCATTTCCAGGAGCTTTTCCATCTGATCCTGTTTTAACAGCAATCACAGACTTATTAGATAATGCACAGTAAATTCTTTAGACATTATGGTCACATCAAAAACTAGAAAAAAACATGCTTATGTGGCAAATTCTTTCAATTTACTGGAATTAGAGAAAGGTGTTAGTCATGTACTTGATCTACTTCATTACCACTCATCTCCTCGCTCGCTCTCCCATTGCAGACTTTACTTTATCATGTCTCCCTATGAAATCAGTCCAGACCCATAAGACATTTAATGGTCTCTAAATCATAATATTCTCTCAGAATTTTTTTCCATCCATTGAAATTCTACTTTGACTTTCATTATTTAGAAAAGCATTCAACCCTAGTAAACTAAATATGAACCTTCTTTCATGTTCCTCAAAAGATAAAGCCATACATCGACATGAGGGTGAGCATAGTATGTATTATTTTGCAATGAAACAACTGAAGCCACTTTTTAACCAAGGAGCAGGGTATCATATTGGAAGAGTTGATTTACTCACCACTGACAGTAACACTGAATTCCCAGCAAATGTTCTTTCCACTGCAGATGTTTAGCTGATAAACTCCAGTGTCGCTGGTTCTGGTGTCTTTGATGGTGAGAGATCCAGTTTGATGGTGCAGCTCCAGTCTGCCTCTGAATCTCACATCAGCACCGTATGAAGTCTTACTGATGTCTCCATTCATTCCGGCTGAGAGAATTTTATCTTCAAATCTCCACTCCACTTTCTCATCTCTTTCTATGTTCAAATCAGTGATTAAAACTAAACATTCTCTCGCCATCACTGACACTGTCTTGGGACCGGACTCACCTTGAGAACAAACAGAGAAAGTTACTCAGATTAAACTGATATTACACTGTCAGTAACCGATGCATCTGAGGTCTCATGTCTACATTTACTGTAGTATTAATGCATCTTATACATATTAAATGTGATGTTATAAAGGCATCATGGGATTTCTAAAATTATATTGGCTTAATTAGTCCTTAATTAGTCCAAATTGGACCCCAATTTGAAAACATGTTCCTTCAATTTTGGATAAAAAAAATAGACACACCAATAATGAAATTCGAAATACATTTTTTTTTTTGGTTATAACTAGAGCTGCAACTAACAATTATTTTGATAACCGATTCATTTTTTGATTTTGATAACCAGTTGATTATTTCTACGATTAAACGGGTAAAAAATTTGATTTACTTTCTTTATTTTAATTAAAAATATGTTATTCCACACCCTGCCCAAGTTTGTCCTGTAAACAATGTGCAAATTGTATGCTCTGATAACAAATACAGTGACTCACTCAACTGTCAGAACGAAACTTTATGCAAAATGGAAATGCTTTTTGCATTAAACAACACACAAATCTGTCAAAATTCCTGATGGGAAAATACTGCATTATTAGCAAAGACCTCATCTATATTAGCAAATGAAACGGAAAGACTCACGACACTTGAAAACTCTGAATTTCCTGTATGACCTCCTCTTGCTGCTGATGATCTGTAGATTCAGATCGGTCCAGTTGTGATGTTACTGATGGTCAGAGCTCCAGTGTTCTTGTTCAGCCTCAGTTTGTCTCTGACTCTCTCGTCTGCATCAGCATATGTCGTCTCTCCGGTCTCTCCGGTCAGTTGAGCGATGAGATTGTCTTGATCTCCAAACATCCACAAGATCAGATCATCTCTCTGTACTTCAGTATCAGGGTTTAGGGTCACATTCTTTTCCTCCTTCCCTAAAATCATCCTCGCTTCAAAAATTGCAACAAAAGATCATTCAGATGCCAATTTATCAGTTTGACAAGGACATTTTTTCTTTATCTTCAGCTTCATATTACACAGAAACTTCATATTACTGTTTCAGTTTGCTGAATCATGCAACATTTAGCTTTATTTAATCAGTCTGGATCTAAATGAAAGCTGTAGGAAATAGCAAACAGAACATTTCAATATACACTTCAGTGGGAGATTTTCAATCAGATTTCTAACAACTGAAATGATCTAAAGACTGTAGTCTGTACATTAAAGGGCTTGTTCACCCCAAAATCAATATTTTGTCATCACCCTCATATCATTCATCATCAAAACACAAATGAAGATATTTTGGAAACCATTTACAATAAGGTCGCATCTGTTAACTTTACTTAATATAAGAACTAACATAAACTAACAATGAGCAATTCATATGTTACAGAATGTATTAAGCTTTGTTAATATTAGTAAATAAATATAGTGATTAATTTTTCATGGTTTCACAGTGCATTAAATAATGTTAAGAAATACAACTTTTGATTTTAATAACGTTTTAATAAATGTTGCAATGAACATTAACTAAGATTAATATTAAATGCTTTAGATTTGATGTATTTGTATGGGATTGTTTTATGTTATGTGTTTATACGCTGCAACCAATTGGCCTTCAGGAAATTAATAAAGTTGAACTGAACTGCTGTAGAAATATTGTTCATTCTACATTCTTAGTTCATGTTAAAGCTACAATATGCAAGATGTTTTTGCCGCTAGAGGGCGCTACATTCCAAACAACAACAACGGCGTAGCTTGATGACGATGTGAAGGAGCGTGGAATGATGGGAACTGTCGTTTTAAACTCCACCGTGGATGTAAATCAGTCAGACAGGAATCGAAAAATCATGTTCATGGATGAGGCCTATTTTTATAATGACATGCTTTTTGTGGCGAGGGGGGCGTGGTTCAGCGCGGTCTGTAATGGGAGAGAGAAGAGACGAGCGGGACGCAAGCAGGGGTGCGTTTCCCGAAAGCATCGTTGGCCAACTATGGTCGCAAGTTCCGTCGTTACCAATAGAGTTCAAACGACATTGCGATGAACTTGCGACCATAGTTGGCCAACGATGCTTTCGGGAAACGCACCCCAGGTCAAGTGCAAATGAAGAACACATGTGTCTTATTGCAGTGATCCGCGTGGAGAGACCGCTTATAAGCCGTGCTGGAACAAGAGAGAGACTGAAGAGAAAACTGGACGCAGAGAAAGAAAACCGGTGGATCCGAGCTCTCATTTTTGAACTGTTTTGTGCCGTCGCGGTTGGCACGGTGAATGCGCGTTGTGCACGACTTGTGTTTGTTTTGCTTTATTTTAATAAAGTACGAGTCCCAGTCACGCCGACCCCTGTCGTCTTCCTTGCTGACTCTTGAACCTCACACTTTTATTTAATTAAAATTAATTAACCGCAAGAAAAGTAAGGTTTAATACTATATTGGTTATCATAGATGTTACTGTATGTCAAATTCATTGTTGTGATAACGCGGCGCAGTTTTACGTGTTCTAAACAATTGTTGTAAAAGTACATTCGAACATACCCACATCATTTGCCAAAATACTGATTAATCTTTAAGTATAACACATGCTATATTTATTTACATGGCCATAAACACCAGACGTGATAAACAATGTCAATAAACTAAATCTAAAGCAATAATACTTCCCTTACATAAACATAAGTATTACCGAATGCTACATTTGTAAAATATAAAATTAAGCATGCTTTGTCGACAGAACCAGCTGCAATCGGTAAAGAATAATTGTGTTCCATAACGACTGCAAGAAACAAGCTAACGTTTGTTGCTTGATAGACGCTACAACTACAACTTCCGCATTTGTCCAGGACTCCACGCAGTACGAGCGGAAACCGAGGGTAACGCGGATTGACTGGCGACTCCCAGCTCCCCCCTGCTCTAACGCCCTGTTTCCTTGGTTAAAATCGCAATTTTCTCACGATTTAAAAATAGTTGGAAACATTTGGGATATTGTAAGTAATCAACTTAACAAAATATATAACATTGGCCTTGAGATTATGGGACATTTTAATGCAAAATTCTTGCATAATGTACCTTTAACTTAAGTGGTTAACTTATGTTAACTAATGTAATCTTATTGTAAAGTGTTACTGATATTTTTAATATTCTCTCTTCATTTCTTATCGATCCATTAGAAGACTAGACAATCAAAACCTTCATGCATTAAAAAGTACAGAAATAAGATTTTAAAAGTAATCCAAATAAAATTGTTGGTGACAGTGACAGGTAACACTTGTAAGATCCCATTAATTAATGTTAGTTATGCATTAACTAACAATAAGCTTTACATTTGCACATTGATTAGTTAGTGATAAGCAGATTGATCTGAATAATCTGCAGAATTAGAATGGATGAGGTACAACTGTGATTATTCTTACTTTGACTAGAGCAACTCACCTCTGACAGAAATGAAGAATCTCTTGATTTTGGCCTCTTTACCGCAGTGAAGCTTCAGTTTATTAAGTCCCGCAAGATCATTTGTGGTGTTTGTGATGGTCAGAGATCCAGTCTTCTGGTCCAGCTCTAGTCTGTCTTTGAATCTCCCATCAGGATCATCATATGTAATGATCTCTCCAGTCCCTCCACTAATTTCAGCTATGAGTACGTCTTCATCTCCAAACAGCCACAGTATCTGATCGTTTTTCTGTTTTTCATCATCAATCTTGAGGGTAACATCATCTCCCTCTAGCGCTGACACTTTCTTCACTTCATGTCACAGTAACACATAGAAATAAATAGATTATAACGAGAGTGAGTAAAGTAATGGACAAAGAAATAGAGAGTATCTATATTTATACCGATGATGATGACATGCACCTTAATTATGTGAAATAATTAAAGCATATTAAAACAAAACAATAGGTTTTAACAAATAAAATATTTATAATGTACATGTACATTATTTATGATTCTGTGCAGTAATGTCCTGCATAATATTGGATAAATCAAGGGACAAAGTACAATTATACACTATAACATTCAGTGTTAACTATTAGAATTATTTTTTGAGTAAATCTAGTAATTTTAGTGCTTAAACTTAAACTTATTTCATTAATGATTGCTAATTACATAAACATTAAACTCTGTAAGGACCTCTGTCAGGTGTCAATAATTTTAGACGTTTACGTCAAGTTGTTTTAGCAAATAATACTTTTGGGAAAGGAGTTCTGTGCTTTGAAAGTTACAGTATGACATCATTTTAAAATGAATTTTATTTTAAATGAAAGACACAGACAGAGATTAAACATGTTGAACCCTGTTATTGAAGGAAAACAATTTATATTTGTATATATATGTATGTTTGTATAAAAAATCAGCATCACACTCATGTGGTTGTGAATATCGGTCATGTGATCACCTGCGGCCCAATCACAGCCGTGATGATATTCAGAACAACAGCACGACTGTGATATTGTGAATCTAAAACTCTGCCATATTATTGGATATGGTGTATCTAATATTGCTTGTTGCACTTTGAATCTAAATAAAATACAACTTAAAATATCTAAATTATTCAAATAAAAAAAGTATATCCTCACCACAGAAACACTGAATGTTAGGAGTCCCAGAGTTGTGAATGATCTGTAGTTTATACAGTCCAGTGTCATTGAATGTCATGTTCTTGATGGTCATAGATCCAGTCTGATGATTCAACTGCAGTCTGTCTCTGAATCTCTCAGTGAGATGGGGATATGAGATCTTAGTTCCATGATTGCAATGACTGGGCCTGACTTTTCAAACCTCCACTGTATTAGAGTAAATTCCTGTATTTTAGTAGGATCAGGGTTTAGAGTGACAGATCACTGTCCATCACTGACACTGTCTTCACTTAATCTGCATCAACACCAATTCAACAATACATTCAACAATACATTACAACAATACATTTTTCCTACAGAGGCAGTTACAACTTTGTTTTTGTTTAATTTCACAGCAATTACTGCTAGTTATAGGCCGATAAAAAATAAACCATTCTCATAATCTTTTGATAGACTCCCCTTTTCAAGATGCCAATAACATTAAGGTTGTTTGATTATTTAGCTGTAGCTGTGGTGTTACTGAAGGTACTGTATAGTGTATGATTTAAAGCAACACCAAGGTTTTCCTCTTCCGTCCCCCTACAGGTTGGAAGCGGAATTGTCCATTAGCGCTGTCGTAAATCATTTAGCCTACTGTCGCACGCACACTCGCTGTTTATCTAGTATAGCACCGGCTTTGGAATGAACGATGTCCACAGACAGGTAATGTATGATGCATGATTTTATGAAAGTATGATGTATTGCGATATCAGAAGCGAAGAAAAACTAAATAATGACTATTGTAACGCTTGACGTCAAATTTGTAGTTGTCTTATGTCTCATTCGAACTATGGAAACGCGATCCGATCTGGCAAACTTGCACAGTGTGTTTATATCAGATATAGGGCTGCAAAGCGGAGGCATAAGTGCCTTTCACTCTGTTACGACTTGATGAACCACTGAAACGATTTTGGAAACATTATTTTAAGATAAACATTTTTCCTTAGTTTTGCTTTAGAAGGTCATCTTTTTTGAGAATCTTTGAACCCAAGGTTTATTCCAAAGTAAATGTATATCTGAAAATTCAAGCAACAAAAATATCATCATAAAATTATCATAACATCATAAAACATTAGGTAAAAAGTCAAACAGAAAGTTTTAAAGAATGAAGAGAAATCGTACACTTCACTTACCACACATTACTAGCAAAGACAAAGCGTTCTTGAAAATGCTCTTCATAATGTTGCAGATTCCAGCCTGGTTCATAAAAAGAGTTTGCCTAGATATAGCAGTAAAAGTTTTTACGTACTCTTTTAAAACCTTTTCACAAAGCTGCTGTGACAAAATTTTACTAAGGACCAGAGAAAAGAACAGAGTGTCATGAGTGCCTGTTTTATTCAGAGCTGGAAACGTCTCAAGAAATGGGCGTTTAAAAATGTGACCTTTAAAGCGAAAGTCCTACAACACACTCTAAATAATGAATAACCTATTGTAATATGAGCGGAGGAAAAATTAGTTTCTTCTTGCAGCCACTTCTCACAGCTAGATTTTTAAAGGAACACTCCGACTTTTTGGGACTTTAGCTTATTCACAGTATCCCCCAGTTAGACAAGTCCATACATACCCTTTTCATTTCTGTGCGTTCTGTAAGTGTTATTTGACGCACCCACCGCTAGCCTAGCTTAGCACAAAGACTGGATGTAAATGGATAATGGTAGCATACTAATCCCAATAAGTGACAAAATAATGCAAAAAATTTCCTATTTACATGTTGTGATCTGTATAGTCACAGCGTGTACAAATAACAAGGCTATATGAGACAGAGACCATTTTTAATCGTATAAATACTGGGAACTATATTCTCACTAGGCGTAGGAGCACAGCTAACGTTACTTGGGCGGAGTGGCTACTTGGGCGGAGTGATTAGCGCAGCACACGAGACGCCCTGTGGTGAGGAGCAGAGAGTTCGCTCAGAGTTGGAGTAATAGAGTCAGCAATGACTAGATAGAAAATTTATAGTTTACAATCATGGGCGTTCGCTGTATTGTAAAGAGCTGCGACAATAAACAGGGGAGACCAGGTAATACTATGATGTTTCATAGAATTCCAACCAAAAACGCTGACCGCAGTTTGTTCTGGGTATAGATCCAAACACACCTGTAAACAGCATCAAGTATTTTGTTTGCTCTGAACATTTTACTATAGACGACTATTTTGAAAAAATGCAAGTTGCCACACGGACCATGAAACGTGTGCTAAAGGATGCAGCCATCCCATCGATAATAAAGACAGGACATATGGGATCACCTGTTGCTGCGGTAAGTGTTCCGTTATGTTTTGGGATGACTAACATTAGCCATACTGTAACAGTGCCATGCTAATGTAATGTAACCTTAGTAGTGACACTATTACGTAAATAGGGGCTCCGTGTATCCCCTTTATTGTTATTATTGTGTTGTCATGAACACACTGTATCGCTCAATAACAAATGAGCGGCGCTAAATGTAACTAGGACTGTAACATTCAACTTGCTAATGAACAGCTTCCAGAGTTTGTAACTCCTCGTCTGTGTATTCTGGCTCAAAACTATACCTAGATAAATGTTTGACGATTCAAGATGGCGCCGCATATGGCAGCCACGGTCGGATGGTGCGTCTTATGTTGTTTTGTGGTGTTTGTTAACTCAGTGTCTTGTCAAGATCTTCGGCGCTCTCTCACAAGAGAAGCACTTTTAAACATCAGGCATTCAACTCCAGTGGATTTATTCCCCATTTTCCTGCTTCCAATGGCAGAATTAGTGGGTATTCTAGCCACAGCTAGGCTCGGCTGTGTACAAGCAAGAAAACGCCGGCGTAAAAGGGGAAAGCGAGCGGGGGCTCTTGTGCGGCTACGCGGACGTGGAAAACGCCCTGTGCTACCAAGCATCTTCCTCTCGAACGTTCGTTCATTGTGCAACAAAATGGATGAGCTCCAGCTGCTGATGGTGAAAAACAGAGACTTTCTAACAGCGTCTGTCCTATGTTTCTCGGAGACTTGGCTGGGCGATCTGATTACGGATTCTTCGTTACAACTGGCCGGCTTTAGGTTGCTGAGAGCGGATCGGGTTACGGCTCTTTCTGGAAGGACGAAAGGCGGAGGTATTTGTTTTTATATTAACAGTAGCTGGTGTGTTGATATTACAGTGATTCAGCAATATTGTTCCTCAGACTTGGAATCTTTTTTTATAAACTGTAAACCTTTTTATTCGCCTCGCGAGTTTGCGTCATTCATTTTGGTTGGTGTTTATATAGCACCGAGTGCCAACGTTAATGAAGCTCAGCGCGTACTCGCTGAGCAGATACTCAGCGTGGAGCGAACTAACCCGGATTCCTTAGTTATTGTAGTAGGTGATTTTAATAAAGGTAATCTCAGTCATGATCTCCCCAAATATAGTCAATTTATTAAATGCCCTACAAGAGGAGATAACACTCTGGATCATTGCTACACTACAGTCAGTAAAGCCTACCATGCAGTCCCACGAGCAGCACTGGGTCACTCTGATCATGCCATGGTTCACCTGATTCCTGCTTACAGGCCGAAATTAAAACTCTGTAAACCTGCTGTAAAAACATCAAAACGGTGGACCAGTGAGGCCTTAGAAGTCCTGCAGGCGTGCTTGGACTCTACTGACTGGGACATGTTCAGGGCTATTACCAACAGCCTGGATGAGCATACAGAGGCAGTAACGTCGTACATCAGCTTCTGCGAAGACTGCTGTATTCCAACACGCACCAGGGTGATTTTTAATAATGATAAGCCCTGGTTCTCAAGTAAACTCAGAAGGTTGAGGGTGGAGAAAGAAGAAGCGTTTAGGAGTGGGGACAGAGTCATTTTTAGAGAGTCGAAAAACAGGTTCGAAAAAGCTGTGAAGGAGGCTAAGCGACTGTACTCAGAGAGGCTTCAACAACAGTTCTCTGCTGACGACTCGGCTTCTGTCTGGAGGGGGCTTAAACAGATTACCAACTACAAGCCCAGAGCCCCCCGCACCATTAACGACTCTCGCTTGGCCAACGACCTGAATGAGTTTTACTGTAGATTTGAAAGACAACTGGACTGTCCTGGTCTACATTCACCCTCACCAGATCCACCCCTCACCACAGTGTCGGCTCTCTCCACTCAAGAGAGTGAAGTGAATAGACTCTTTAAGAGGCAGAACCCACGGAAATCAGCTGGGCCTGACTCCATTTCTCCAGCTACTCTTAAGTACTGTGCGGACCAGCTTTCTCCTGTATTCACTACCATCTTTAACACCTCCCTGGAAACATGCCATGTACCAGTCTGTCTCAAGTCTTCCATCATCATCCCTGTGCCCAAAAAGCCAAGGCCTACAGCACACAACGACTACAGACCCGTCGCACTGACCTCTGTGGTAATGAAGTCCTTCGAGCGTCTGGTGCTGGCCCATCTTAAATCAATCACTGACCCTCTCTTAGATCCTCTGCAGTTTGCCTACAGAGCAAATAGGTCTGTGGAAGACGTAGTCAACGTGGCTCTACATTTCACCCTCCAGCACCTGGACTCTTCGGCTACTTACACAAGGATCTTGTTCGTAGACTTCAGCTCTGCTTTTAATAACATCATCCCTGCCCTGCTTCAGGATAAACTTTTACAGCTTAATGTACCGGTTTTCACCTGTAGGTGGATTACAGATTTTCTTTCTGACAGAAAGCAGTGTGTTAAGCTGGGGTCACATGTGTCGGACCTCCGTACCATCAGCACTGGCTCTCCACAGGGCTGCGTTCTCTCTCCTATGCTTTTCTCCCTATACACCAACAGCTGCACCTCCAGTCACCCGTCCGTCAAAGTCTTGAAGTTTGCGGATGATACCACCATCATTGGGCTCATCTCTAACGGGGATGAGACTGACTATAGGTGGGAAGTTGACAACATGGTGTCCTGGTGTAGCCAGAACAACTTAGAGCTAAATGCTCTAAAGACAGTGGAGATGGTTGTGGATTTTAGAAGGAACACACCCCCACTTACTTCCATCAATTTGAGCGGCTCCCAAGTAACCATTGTGGAATCCTTCTGCCTCCTGGGTACTACCCTGTCCCAGAACCTTAAGTGGGAGCTGAACACCAGCATACTAGCCAAGAAAGCCCTCCAGCGTATGTATTTTCTCCGTCAACTGAAGAAATTCAATCTCACGAAGACAGTGATGGTGCACTTCTATACAGCCATCATTGAGTCCATTCTCACTTCCTCCATCACCATCTGGTATGCTGCTTGCACGGCCAAGGATAAGAGCAGGCTGCAGCGTATCATCCGCTCTGCGGAGAGGGTGATTGGTTGCAATCTGCCCTCCCTTGGGGACTTGTACTCCTCTAGGGTGCTGAGGCGTGTGAGAAAGATTGTGGCTGATCCCTCCCACCCTGGTAATTCCCTATTCCAGCTACTCCCCTCTGGCAGAAGGCTGAGGGCCGTTAGGACAAGCACCTCACGTCATAAGAACAGTTTTTTCCCTTCTGCCACTGGCCTTTTCAATAAGGCACGGATCCCTCATTGACACTGACCTTAAATGTTGCACTGACTTAAATTATAAACTTTTTGACTCAATGCTACAGTTTGCACTTGCATATTGCATCGATGCCTTAAAAGGTATTTCTTGGTGCTCCTTTGTGCTCCTATATTTTGTATTTTATGGTATATGTTGTATGTTATATGTATGCACCCTCCTGCCAAAGTAAATTCCTTGTCTGTATAAACATTCAGGGCGAATAAATGATTTCTGATTCTGATTCTGATTCTGATTCTGATAGCACACGTACGTCGGGCCGACGTTGGCCCAACATCGAGCGTCGGCCTCCCTCCCTATAACATCGCAAAGGCGTCGGCCAGGCGTAGGCAGATCTCTTGTCAGTCAGTGCTCTATTTCCTAGCTCCGTGACCGTCGGCTTTAGGTCGGCCCACTATACGGGAGGCCGATGTCGCGTTGTACTTGTGAACTTTCAAGTCGCTTTCAAACACTGGAGCGGCCGCGGCGCAGAGTTGCCATGGAAACGCCGCGGGACCACTGTTGACTGGTAAGCAGGAAAACTCCCTCTCTCGCTGTTGTTTTCAAATTCACTGCTTTCAGGTGATATTAGTCTCTAAAATCACACGGATAATACACACAACTGTTCTTGACACTTCTCTTACTTGTAATTGATACGCTTATGTTGAATATTTACTTTTATAGACATGGCTTTGTGTCTTCGGAAAAAGTCCGTTAGCATCTCAACCGTTTTCAGAAGAGGTAAGTTAAGCTAAGTTAACGTTAACTCGGTTGAGCTTTTGTTTATGAAAGTTTGGGCTTTTAATCAACTCTTATGTGTATATGAGAGGTTTTGTAAAGGTTTTCCTTGGAAGTGAGCTAATTTATTTTACACAAACGTAAACATAAACGTATGTAATCGGTGACGTCACTTACATGGAGAACTTACACTTACACTTAAGTTACATGGTTGAAACTAGCTCAATGGTAAACAAATATTGATTAAAAAAAATGTTCTGTGATTTCAGCAGCAACAAAATAACCCATAACAGAGGGAAAGCTCCACGACTTCAACATTTCTGAAGAAAGCTACTGCCGGAGAAGTAGGAAATACAGGTAGGTAGGTAACGTTAGGAAATCCAAAACTAAAGAATTAATTACTGATTTTAGGAAACAGAGTCCCCCTCTTCCCCTCACTATCATAACCTATTGAGATAATACAAGAATACAACCTTGGCACAATAATTGATAGTAAGCTATGTTTTGAATCACACACTGATGCTGTTTGTGCCAAAGCCCAGCAGCGAATGTATTTTTACCGTAGACTGAGGAATTTTAACATTGACCCCACTTTGATGAGAATGTTTTATTCTTGTTTTATTCAGTCTGTTTAACCTTCTGTTTTATCTGCTGGTTTGGTTCCTTGTCTACAAAAAACGATTAGAGAGTATTGTTAGGACGTGTAGCAAGATTGCAGGCTTTAACTTTCCCCCTCTCTCACACATTTAGCAGCTACTCCAACAGAGTGGCAAAGAAGGCACTATCTATTGCAGCTGACCCTAGTCATCCTTTGTCCTGCCAGTTCAAGCTACTTCCCTCAGGCCGTAGGTACTCCATGCCCAGATGCAGGTCAAATAGATTCAGAAACTCATCTCAGAAAAGCATTTCACCTCTGCTGTAGCTTATATATAATATAGCTTAGCTATAGCTTCTTACTTGTAATAAACCTGGCATTATATAATAATATGGTTGGCTCTGTGACACATGGTTTGTTGTGTTCCTAGATCCTTCAATGTTGATGCCCTGGCCTCCACCGTAGCAGAGTTGGGCGGATCATCATCTCTAAGGCGCTATGAACCATATGATTAGTAAGTAAAACTTCAAACATACACTAATGTCTAACATGCACTAATTGTGTTGGTAAAAAAATTATGTTTTGAAAGAAGTCTCTTATGTTCACCAAGACAGCATTAAAAACAATAATATTGTGAAATAATATAACAAACTTTAAATAACTATGTTTTCTATGTGAATATATTGTAAAATGTAATTAATTCCTGTGATCAAAACTGAATTTTCAGCATCACAGCTTCATATGATCTTTCAGAAATCATTCTAATTTGATGATTTGACGCTCAAGAAAAATGTATGATTATTTCCAGCTTTCATTTTCTCAAAGGCGTAGCAGGATACCCAGGGCTTGGTTTACACCTATCACAATTTCTAGCCACTGGGGGACCATAGGCAGGCTAGGGGAACTCATATTAATGTTAAAAAACCTCATAAAGTGAAATTTTCATACCATGCAACCTTTAAGTGTTTTATACCAGTTTTCTATGTGAGGAAAACGCTTAACTGTACATAGTAGTCTATTTTTAATTAGTATGGTGTTTACAGAGTTATCATTTATTTATTTTAATATCACTGTCTATGCGTTAAGTCACGTTCTGCAAGTGCAAATCTCTAAATTCAACTTTGAACTTTGGTATTTTACAGGGGACAAGTTCTCAGATTCACATCTTTATGCTCTCGAGTTTTGCTACTCTTTTACTTTCATAAATAACCTTCCTGATAATGTTCGGGGCTCAGACACACTCTCCCAATTTAAATCTAGACTAAAGACACAACTCTTTAGCCAAGCATTCAATTAACACATCTCATAATCTTGTTTTACAGTTAATATGTGATGAAATAGTAAAAAGTGCACATGATCATCTTTTGCCTGAAATAATATGAACTGCAGCTATGCTAATCTTTCTCCTGTTGCTTCCCTGTTTCTATCTCAGGATGCTCAGCAAGTTCACTAGAGATTATAGCAGCTCCAGTTTGGATCCAGCCTCACTTGTGAAGACTTCAGATGATGGCAACTATAGATGGACATAAAAAAACTGCCAGATATTAACGTGGGGTAAGCGATATTTCAAAAACGCTGTTGGACACTGTTGATATTTGGAATGAACCCAAACAAACACACTCCTCTCTTCAATGCTCCACCTCCAAAACTCACCAGATTGCCCAGCAGCCGCATCACCTTATTGGTGTAAATAACTCATTTATGTTATTGCATGACCTGCTCAATAAAAGCGCAACACTAAGAACGTTTCAGGAAACACGTTTTTAATTATGATAAGGGCTGGATTTCCCGAAACCTTCTTAATGCTACGTCGTTCCTAAGTTATACCTTAAGCTGTACCTTATCGTTAATACGTGTTTCCCGAAACGTTCTTAGTTAATTGTACCTTCTGTAAGTCATACGTTCGGATATTTCCCCACCGGTTAATCAAAGTGTGACAACACCGGTAATACCATAATAGAAGTGACGCGCATGCGATGCAGCGTGCTCGTTTTTCCAGGCACGCATATGCCACAGCGAGGTGAAAACATCTCAACTTTTCAGAATGCCACAAGCGCACTGCAGGTCATGTGACAAAAACCAACCGATCAGCTTTGGCCTTTCCGTAACAACATGGAAAACTCGGCCGAACAGCCGATCATAGCTGTACAGGGCGAGTTTTAATTTCTCATCTCCATAAATATATCTAGTAGTAAAGCTAATGCAAGGGCTAGAAATCAATTAATCCTTTGCTGATACTTCCTCGTCATCATGGAGAGCGCAGTTCATGGTTTCATAGCAACGACAGACGCCACGGGAGCGCAAGAGCTTGTAGAAAGGAGAGAGCGCTTTCCACACGTTTTTAGACGTGATATGTGAACGGCCCCTAATTCAGGGTAAACTGAGAATCTATTTGGTTTAGAATCATTTTTGTTTTGTTTAAAATGGAGATCACGATAACATACATCAGAATAAAATGTTTCAGTCTACTTAAAAAAAAGATACTCAATTGAATCATTAATTCAAACAATTTTAAAACCAATTAATTCAGTGTCTCATTCATAAACACCTGGGCTGGGTTTCCCGATAGCGTTGTCTCTTAGCATGCTACGAAGACTCTTAAGGTATAACTTAACTAAAGGTATACCATTTATAGGCGTGTTCCCCGAACCATACCTTAGAAAGCTGCTAAAGATATTCCTTCTTACGTGTGACGTTACCCAGTGCTGCCCGTGGCGATGCTGCTGAATCTGCTGATATCGATGGCTCGAGAATCAATCATTCTCTCGTGCAGGGGCTGCTTCACTGCGTTAACTGAGAAAGCGGTGTTCTTTATAAAAGCAGTTAAGAAATGTACGCGGGTTGGGTGAGAAAAAACACTGACATTATGGATTCGGATGGCAATAAAATCACAGACTTACCCCTGTAAATGTTTCAAATACCATACGAACCCATGAGAAACAGTTAGCATCTACTTACAATTTAACTGACAGTATGCTTTCACTGGCCTTTGAAAGCGCTCCGCGGACGGCGCCGTCTTTTAGCACAAATATTCGCTGTATCGCTGCCATAGTTTGAGCAAACTCCCCACAACAATCATTCCCTTTAAATAGACTATTAAACCTATTAAACTATTAAATGGTTTGCCAGCTGATGTACCTTTGATTGTTGTTAGATTTTTAATTATATTATCCAGTGTAGTGACAATTTTATTCTTAGCTTTAGTCCTAACTGCTTTTTCTCATTGTTTTTCACTCTGTTACAGGTTGCCAGGAAGAATCCTTCTGTACATTGTTGCTGTTCCTTTTTGATCCCTTTTCTACTGGAGTTCTTTCTGGTGTCATTAAAATGTCTTAACTTGAATTGTGTCTGTTCATTATACTAGAGACAGTTACACACAAAATTAAGAAGATATTTTTCAATGTCAGTATAGCCTACTTTTTTCATATTGGATAGTCAAGTAACTCCAGGGCTGTATATATGTACATAGACATTGAGGGGGACAAGTCCTACACTGCAAAACATGCTTTTCTTACTTAGTATTTTTGTGTTGTTTCCAGTCCAAATATCTAAAAATTCTTAAATCAAGAAGCATTTACTAGAGAAGTAAAATAACTTAAGAAATTCTATTTTGTTTTCAGATAAACAGAGTAATTGAAGTAATTTTTGCTTAAAACAAGCTAAATTATCTGCCAGTGGGGTAAGAAAAAATAATCTTGATTCAATTGGAAAACAAGATTATTTTTTATTACCCCACTGGCAGATAATTTATCTTGTTTTAAGCAAAAATTACTTAAATTACTTTATGTTTATCTGAAAACAAAATAGAATTTCTTATGTTATTTTACTTCTCTAGTAAATGCTTCTTGATTTAAGAATGTTTAGATATTTGGACTGGAAACAACACAAAAATACTAAGTAAGAAAAGCATTTTTTGCAGTGTATAATTATACGTCAATAATAACAATAGTATGTCAATAGTTAGAAATGGCCAAACTGGAAATTCAATATTGGAAATTCTTGCTCCGCTCTGTTTTTTGGATGGCAAAAAGGTTTAAAAGTTACATTTTAGGCTGGTCTACCTTACAGAGACCATCCAAATAGATAGCCAATCAAATCATAGAAGGCGGGGTTTACTGTTCACAGAAGCAGCATGTATTTCATCAGTTTAACGTTGAAAGAGTGCGAGGTAATCTAAATGGCCATATTCAAGAAAAAAAAGTGGAGTAGTTTAAAACTACTCCACTTTTTTTCTTGAATATGGCCATTTTGAGGGATGAAAGTTGCATGTGTTCAGTATCAAAGCTATTTTATCAATTTAAGTCTCGGGGCAATGTTGACTACAGTTTATGTGCTGCTGAGTGAGTGTTGCAGCGCGATCTCCGCTCTGTGTGTGTGTGTGTGTGTGTGTGTGTGTGTGTGTGTTTGTTCGTAAATGCGTGCGTCAATGAAAGCAGCGCATGGTGTCTAATGTAAAGAGTAGCCCGAAAGGTCCGACCTATAAATAAAGGTCCTATAAAACCCATGCAGAGCTGCCAAAAGATTTACAGCTTTGCATCGTTCAAACATCGGCCGGAGATCATTTGCGATCAAAGGCCGACGTCGAGGAGACATATTGCCGATGAGCAAACGATCTCTGAGCGACATTGTGCCGATGGAACTTTGTACATCGGGCCAACGTCGGCCCGACGTACGTGTGCTATCTGGGTATGGTTCTGGATCTTGGTTTGATACACAGTAAAATTCCTCTGACAATTCCTCAAAGTCAGCCATGATCACGAGTCACGTTCGCTACTAGCTAGTTAGTCACGTTTGTTTTGTTTACGGAACCATCAACAGGGCGTCTCGTGTGCTGCGCTAATCACTCCACCCAAGTAGCCACTCCGCCCAAGTAACGTTAGCTGTGCTCCTACGCCTAGTGAGAATATAGTTCCCAGTATTTATACGATTGCTGTGACTATACAGATCACAACATATAAATAGGAAAATTTTTGCATTATTTTGTCACTTATTGGGATTAGTATGCTACCATTATCCATTTACATCCAGTCTTTGTGCTAAGCTAGGCTAGCGGTGGGTGCATCAAATAACACTTACAGAACGCAAAAAAATGAAAACGGTATGTATGGACTTATCTAACTCTGGGGGATACTGTGAATAAGCTAAAGTCCCAAAAAGTCGGAGTTTTCCTTTAAAGGGGAGACATCTGAATATTTATGCAGGATTAATTAGCTATTTTATTGAACAAAGATAATTAGTTTTTACTGTTTTATCTTCTAAGCCTGAACATATTCAGTCAGATGGTTGTTTAATGTGCATACAGTATGAACCAAGAGATTTCACATGACCAGATTTTTCCTTTTTTTGTGTTTACAAGAACAAAACTAGAAATGTGGCACAAGTAGCGAACCAAATCATCCTTCACTGGGGTGCACCATCTAAAACTGAATCTGATCATGCAAGTTAATTTACGAGTGGGGTGTGAAATGCTAAACATCAAATACCACAGTCTTTACAGGTCATAGAGATCTGCACTAATCCAACGTGTGAAGAACAACATAAAATAGCAGCTAAGCGGACAAGACCAAAACAGGCGAACTCATTTCTGCCCACAGATCTGACTGTAATGAGAGTAAATGGAAGTAAATCCATGGGAATTCCCATTGGAATTCATGACAATATGAGCATGACTGGGGTCTCTTATGCTCACCACACAGCAGACAGTGAAGCCTCTACTGCGAGAACAGCTTTAGGTGTGACTGTAGGTTTGCAAAGGGGAAACTTTCCATTGGAAATTAATCTGGGGGAATTAGCCCAGACCTGCTATTAATATTCAACGTGTTTAAACTTTATGATTGTAACTGGGGTTGTTTCTCCTGGTTTCTCAGCATATCACTTATATCAGAAACATTATCAGAGCAGTTAGATCTCAAGTGCATATACACTTCAGTCAATCCATTGACAAAATGTACAATTTGACCCTCCCATCGACTGTGACTTGCCTGCAAATGTTGAAGCTATAGTTTGATACTGTTTAGTTGTTTATGTTCTGCATTATAATTTAGATATGTAAGCTAAACTGCACACCTATTTATGTTATATAGGCCTATTTAAATTCTAAATACTTGAATGCAACTTGAATACACTTCCGCAGATGTGTGCTCCACAATCTCATCAGCAACCAGACCAGAAATCTCAACACCACTGAACTCTGTCAGCCATGTGCAGATAGGCTACAATGACACTATAGATAAAAAAAAATAAAAAAAAATAATAATAATTAAATGAAACACATTTCTGTTTTCTAACATTGCTCATTTTTTCTCTCATAAGACCACATCCACTGTTGTGGTTTTACTGAAGCTGTAATCCGATTGGCTCTCTCTGCTCTGGTGGGCGTGGCTACTGTTACTGTGCTGGTTTATGAATTCAGATCCAGAAGTCTTCATCAGAAGAAGAGAGAGCAGAAATAACCATCAAACTCTGATTAATCAGATACTCAGGAAGGTGTTCTTGAACGACTGCTTTGAGTAGATAGTAATTATAATTTATTAATAAATGGCATTTAAGTGATTATAAAATAATTTTTGCTCCATTACAAAAACTACTCTGTTAAAATAAAAATAAACATTTATTTTTCATTTAAATTGTTTTTGTATATTGCTTTTTTACAATACAAAGTTTTAAAGCAGCTTTACAAAAAAAATAGTGCTTTACAAACCTGTGATTAATCTGACAATCAATAAATACAATATTTTTTTGTATTATTGTAAGATAAGTCTTGATGCAGAAGTTGTGTAAAAGAATCAGTGGGAAAATGATCAGGATAACAAGATACAGCTGGCATTTTTAATGACGTGTGTATTGCACAACTTCACATTGAGCTGAGGGTGAACGGGCATTCTTGACTCGTATGCTGGAATATCTCATTCTTTCCTGAGAGGAAAAACAGCTGAACACAGTCACATCAATTATTGAATGAACTTTAACCAAGTTTATATTACGCAATGCTCTTACTCAGCTACACATTTTTTATGATCTGTGATTTTTGTTTCCAGAAAGTTGTGCTAAAAATCATTAAACAAATGTTCGTGATACCATTGTTAGAACATTATCCCATAACATTCTTATAAAGTTTTTAGTGGGAAGCTTCCCATTTGGCATTGGATGTGGACTCAAATGTTGCTCAGATTTCAAATTTTGGTTGAAAGTGAAAACAAAACCTTTATTTGACATCAAGCTCCAAAGTCATTAAATAACTCCAATAACAGCATTACCAGCTTCACTTATTATAAACCAGATTGACTTTATTTCTGTCATACGTCTACAAAACTTCTTATTGAATTTAAAAGAGGTTTAGATGTTGATGTTTTATTGAAAATAATAGTTTGGTTTCACCATTATGGTGTTCAGTGTTTGCTTTAGGTGGGCAGTTTAACTTCTCATTTTTATTAAAAAAATATTAATAAAAGACTTTTATTAATGTAAATGTTTTGCTTGTTGATGATAAAGATATTATCATGTAGTGATCTGATCAACTGATCTCATGTCTAATCTATGTTATTAGTAGCAATATGTGTTTTAAAAAAGAAAATTAATTTTAAAAACACATTGCACACAAATCATTTTGAACAGTTGAAGCTCTTAGACACTGCAGACGTCAAGAATAAGCGTATAAATCTCAACAACGGTAACATGCACCCTGCAGCAATGCATTCTGGGAGCCATAGATGAGTTTTGTATGATGCACCCAGAATGCATTGCAGCGCATGTCACCGTTGATTCTTGATTTTTCTTTTTCGTTATCTGTCTATAACAAAAACAAACATAATCCTTAGATTTTAGATACACTATGTGGGATTTTCTTTCATTAATTTCTCAGGAAGACTGTCTGATCTTTATTTACATCTGAATAATTTGTTGTTTATAATACAAGAAAAATTATCTCAGTTAGATCTGTTCAGTAACATGACCATCAGTGTTATATATGAGTTTAATCTCTGAGAAACTGTTTCTGCAGGAGTGTTTGGTGTTGAAACCGATGAAGTGAAGGAGATTCTGTCACTCGAAACCTTCATCCTGTAATTACCGTATTCATAGTAATAGATGAACATGTATTTTCAAACTGCGGCTGGCTTTACCGCAGTGTCTAACCGGCTAAAATCCATGAATCCAGTCAACATTTGATCTCACCATGAGCTCCCAGGATACTCATGATGTGTCCCACTTTGGTCCCAGTGAACAAAGTGTAAAAGCACTGTGCTCTCATTCTGTTCATTTAGTGCGAGTTCACTGTGATCTAAAATTTCTCTAATATTGGTCAATTATATCACAAAAATCCATGTAGAAGTTCATATTTTATTTGCATCAACAAAGTATTTCAAAAAATCTGTTTCATTGTTTATTTTGTATTCTTTTCAGCCTGGTGTTGGCATTTGACAAATATGTCTTTTTGATGGGTGCATTCAGATTCAGTTGTTGTTTTGCTGACTCCTTTTCGCTTCTTAACCTTTATTTCCTTTTCCCTTTTACAAGACTAGACATATCCTTGAACACAGAGCAATATAATGCACTGTGATGTCAGGCCGAATTGATTCCTGCATCTCACCTGAAGATGGTGCCCACTGCCTAATCATTCATTCATCCATCCATCCATCCATCCATTTTCCAAACTGCTGGTCTAATGTGGCTAACAGTGTAATATCATGCAGGCATAAATTAGCCTGGTTCTACCAGACTCTCGTACATTTCATTTGTACAGAGTCTGGCCTCTCTCCATTGACAAGCGTTCCTTGTAGGCGGGTTCTCTGTTGAAGTTTATAATGCAATATATAAACGCGGTGAGACACGGGAATCAATTCGGCCTGACATCATAGTGCATTATATTGCTTAAACCTTGGATCTGTCACTCTGGATCTGCCATAACCAATCGCTAACGTTTGGTCGTGACGTAACCCTATACTAGCATACGATCTCAACGTCATCGTTCTCAGCCACTCCCTCTGTTCGCTGATTGGACCGGTAAAAAAATGATCGGAGAAAACCAAAGAATACACCACAATCCCAGACGTAGTACTGAAGGGAAATAAAATTGAGCGGAAGTACGCAGGAGGGCGGAGCCAGGCTAGGCATAAATTGCTTTTCAATTGATTATTTAATTAAGGTTTATACACTGTAAAAAGTGAACAGTTGGATCAACTTAAAAAAATTACTTCAATTGGTAACACCTAAATAAATTAAGTTTTCTCAACTTAAATTATCACATTTTATCAACTTAAATTATCACGTTTTATCAACTTAATTTCACTAGGTTAATCACACTTATATTATTTGAGTTCATTCAATCCTATTATTTACATTAGTCCAACTTAATTTCACTGCATTCCAACTTAAATGTATTAATTTTTACTACAGTTGGATCAACTTAAAAAAAACACTTCAATTGGTAACACCTAAAATAATTATGTTTCCTCAACTTAAATAATTATCTTTTCTCAACTTAATTTCACTAGGTCAATCACACAAGACTCAAATTGCTTTAGAGATATTTATTACCATTAATTCATAAGTGTTTTACGGACACACTTACATGTACACACTTATGGATGTGCACATCCATAACTGACACACTTTACATCCATAACAATGTTTTTGCAAAGTTGTCTTTGCACTGCATATATTTATAAAGAGAAATATAAAAAGTGGTTATGCCCTTAAAGGATTAGTTCACCCCAAAATGAAAATTTCCTACTAATTTACTCACCCCAATGCCATCCAAGATATCCATGTCTTTCTTTCCTCAGTGGGAATGAAATTGTTTTTTTAGGAAAACATTTCTGGATTTTTCTTCTAACAACGGACTTTATTGGTTATAATCGTATTTAAGTCCAAATCAATGCAGTTTCAAAAGTCTTTGAAGTGTTTAAACGGGCTGTACGCGATCACAGCTGAAGAAGAGGTTGTTATCTAGCGAAACGATACGTCATGTAATTTTTTTTTTTAATAATTTATAGACTTTTTACCTTCAATAGTTCGGATTGAGCTGATCAACAAACGGACAGGGAACTACGTCATCACGTTGAAAGGTCACGCCTGCGCCGGCAATACTATTTGAACTACTATTCATATTCATCAGAATGTTATTCATATACTATTCATATTCACTGAATACTATTACTTTATATATATATAATAACAAACAATACTATTTGAACTATCCTCCTACGTACAGTCGCATTGTAAACAGTGGGGCGGTACTTCTGCCGGCGCGACCTTTCAACGTGATGACGTAGTTCCCTGTCCGTTTGTTGATCAGCTCAATCCGAACTATTGAAGGTAAAAAGTCTCTAAATTATAAAAAAAAAAAAATTAAATGACGTATCGTTTCGCTAAATAACAACCTCTTCTTCAGCTGTGATCGCGTACAGCCCGTTTAAACACTTCAAAGACTTTTGAAACTGCATTGATTTGGACTTAAATACGATGATAACCAATAAAGTCCGTTGTTAGAAGAAAAATACAGAAATGTTTTCCTCAAAAAAACAATTTCTCTCCCACTGAGGACAGAAAGACATGGATATCTTGGATGGCATTGGGTGAGTAAATTAGTAGGAAATTTTCATTTTGGGGTGAACTAATCCTTTAAATGAGCCACCTAAAAACAATTAAAGGGATAGTTCACTCAAAAATGGCTCAAGTTGTTCCAAACCTGTATGAGTTTCTTTCTTCTGCTGAACACACAAGATGATGTGTTGAAAAATGTTGGTAACCAGACAGTTGACCGTACCCATTGACTTCCAGCAGGAAAAAAAAAGACTGGAAGTCAATGGGTACGGTCAACTGTTTGGTTACCAACATTTTTCAACACATCATCTTGTGTGCTCAGCAGAAGAAAGAAACTCATACAGGTTTGGAACAACTTGAACCATTTTTGGGTGAACTATCCCTTTAATATATTCTTAAAATAGAACAATATAAGTGTATTTAGAAGTGCTTTAGAAAAGCTTACAGGTAATGCCCTAAACTGAGCCATGTTTTTATATATATATATATAAAAAATAAAAAAACCTTCAAACAGATCATGGAAAATGTTTTTAACAGAGTTATAGGTAATTACCCTTTGTAAAGGGAACCAATCAACTACAGATTCGAACAACTACAGATTCATACTAGACATATGACTGAACAAATGGATAGTCTCACAAACATAACACATGAAACATACAACTAAAACAGAGACATTCTTTCAAACACATATGCACATTCAAAAATTACTGAAAGTTCACTGTAGTCTCCTGAAAAGACTTTGGGTGACATCTTGTGCTGATCGAGCTGCAAGAGAACTTTAATACCTCAAATGTGAATCGAAGTGGTTTTGGATAAGCCAGATTGATGATGTACATCATCCCGAGAAGCAAGGCACAAGCTGATGTGAATGAAGGCAACTCATTTAGAACTTTAACACCCTCGATGACGACACCTATGTCAGCCGGTGGTTCGTGATGTTCTCCCCCCTCCTTCCGGATAACGTACACTGCCATGGTGAGCTTCTCCAGCTCACGCTCGCAATCATCTTGCTGGTTCTCCTAAAGTAGTGTACATAATTTTTTTTTTTTTTACATTTTTCGTTCAGAACTATAAAGCACAAATTTGTACTTTCTGAAAAATAAAATCAAAATAGAATATGCAGACTTTCAACTCACAAGGTACTCCTTGATGAGATCTTGAGGATTTTCCCCCAGGAAAACGATGAGGGCCTTCAGGTCACACTCTCTTTTCATGTAAATGTTTTCAGTCTGTGATAAAGCAATCGATAAAAAAAATTATTTTTCTTATTTTAAAAATTCAGAGTAATCTGTAATAGAGAATCAGATTTCGCCATGGTAGCAAAGGGCAAGAAAATATAAACAGTTACAAAACTATAAAAGTTTGTATTAAATGACTGGCCAAAGTGTGTGTGTGTGTGTGTATATATATATATATATATACTCACACCGTACAGGCCAAAAGTTTGGACACATTACTATTTTTTATGTTTTTTGAAAGTACCTTCTGCTCATCAAGCCTGCATTTATTTGATCAAAAATACAGAAAAAAAATGTAATATTGTGATAATTATTACAATTTAAAATAATTGGTTTTCAATTTATTATACTTTAAATTATTTATTTCGGTGATGCAAAGCTGAATTTTCAGGATCATTACTCCAGTCTTCAGTGTCACATGTGACATCCAGTCAATCACATGATCCTTTAGAAATCATTCTAATGTTCTGATTTATTAGTGTTGGAAACAGTTCTGCTGCCTAATATATTTGACGAATAAAAGGTTAAAAAGAACTGCATTTATTCAAATTTTTTAATATAAATCTTCTTTATTATCACTTTTTATCAATTTAACACATCCTTGCTGAATAAAATTATTGATTTATTTGAAAAAAAAGAAAAGAAAAAAATTACTGACCCCAAATTACTGACCAGTAGTGTATATTGTTGTTATAAAATATTTCTATCTTGAAAACATTTGCTTCTTTTTTTTTCTTTTCTTTTTCTTTTTTTTATTCAAAGTATCCTAAAAAAGTATCACAGGTTATGAAAAAAATATTAAGCAGCAGAACTGTTTCCAACTTTGATAATGAATCATCATATTAGAATGATTTCTAAAGGATCATGTGATTGACTGGATGTCACATGTGACACTGAAGACTGGAGTAATGATCCTGAAAATTCAGCTTTGCATCACTGAAATAAATGATATTTTTCTGAAAATCAAAAAAGGCACATTTGGAATGTCATAAGGGTGAGTTAATGCAAATTTTAGTTGGAAAATTCTTAATGAGAATAAAATGCAAGTCAATAACATTAGATGGAATTTACTCAAAACATATCCAACATTAGTAATTCATATTATCGATTATAGAATAAATTACTTAAATTAATAGAAATTACTTACCATGTAACGTTATAGCAAAGTGTCCTCCTTGTCAAATATTAAAAAAGCTTTCGGTTCTAAGGGGAGAAAAAATTTGTAAGTTAGTATTTAAGTGGTAGAAAATTGTTTGCTACAGGTCAAGTAATTAATTCGTTGTGAAAATACTATTTCTACAAAAAGAAATCATAATTATATACTAAAGAAAACCCTGATATTTTTTTCCTGGATGAAGCTAGCACAATGGGTGCGCCTCAGGCCCCGTTTACACGAGAACGCTCGCGGGTGAAAACGTAAAAATATTTTATCAGATGTGCCTTTCGTTTAGATGGCGACGGCGTTTTTGGGGCTTAAAAACGCAAAAAGTGAAACCACCCTCCAGAGTGGGAATCTTAAAAACGCTCCACCGTCGCGTTCCCGTCGGATAAAAACGCAAAAGTCTGCTAGACAGTGAAGGCACCGATCTGCTCACGGTGGCTCTCGTCGCGTACGCGTTTACTTCACACACTTTTTCGTCACCATATGCACGCAGATTGCCCCCATCCCCCATAACGCTCGTCTGAACACAGAATAAAAAGTGATAACGCAACACCATTTTGCGTTTTCTCTTCAGATCGTTTCCGTGTAAACATAGCCTCAATCAGCTCCCTAGTTCAGCAGCCAGGGCACTTATCAGGGAATCAGTCAATGGGCTGACTCCCTGATCAGTGCCCTGATTGCTAACTAGGGAGCTGATTGAGACGCACCCAATGACTTTCATCATCATCATCATATTTCTGGGCGAAAAAATGTATCGATGAATAAATCAAAGCCAACGTTTTCAAAGACAAATAAAAGAACAGACAAACATTACTTTAAAAGCATACTCAATATTTTACTGCTGGAAATCAAATTCGAGCATTTTATCCCACTCCCCGAGCACTTCCCGCCCAAAGCATTTCCAATATCTCGCGCAGCAAAGACGGTTAAGGAGGCATAAATTTAAAAAAATAATTGTATACACACACTCCCAAGATACAAACTGAACACGTTTTTATAAAACAAACGAGTAAATGCAACATATTGTATACATAGAGCATGTTCAGTAACGCTGACCTCGAGAATATCGCAAACGTACGTTCAAAAATTCGGGTAATTACGATTTCGTTAGTATTCATGTTCACAAACAACATTAATTAACTCATAAACTCATAAACAACTAAAACACGTCTAAAAGTTGCATTTTCGAGTATATTAATTACAATAAACTTCCAACCTACCTTTTTCATCCGAGTCCGGAGAGAAAAAGAAAATGGCGGTTGTCAGTTGAGCAACAGAAGTTGAAATCAGGCTCGTGCGTCATGACGTCAGAAAAAACGTCTGACGCGGAGATCCTTTTAAAGGGAAATTATACTTTGGGTGAAAGTGAGATATTTGAGTGTCTGTGAATTTCTATGCGCTCAAGTTGAATGAGTGTACAATAATCAATTACGATTAGGAAAGCAGAAATACTAAGTAAATAGACTCAAATAGTTCTAGTAATCCAACTTAGACCCATGTTCACTTTTTACAGTGTACATGCATTTCCATGACAGAGATCAATATACTGTATATCTTTTCATCTTAGAAAGAAAACAGAAGACAGAAAACTGTCGCTACGGCGATAGAGACGTTTGCCTCTGAATTAGAATTAAAGAAGACAGAAGTTGTGTAGAGCAATAATCTTCATTAACACACTCTTTTAACACAGATAATTAAAAGGACAGGATGGGTTTCTTCAGGTGAGTGAAATTCTTTATTGTCATTCATACACAAATTAATATCTTTATATTAAAGGGTTAGTTTACCCAAAAATAAAAATTCTGTCAGAAATTACTCACCCTCATGTTGTTCCAACCCCGTAAGACATTCGTTCATCTTCAGAACACAAATTAAGATATTTTTGATTAAATCTGAGAGTTGTCTCACTCCTCCATAGACTTCTAAGTGATTGAAACTTGCTGGCCCAGAAAATGTATTAAAGACATCGTTAATATAGTCCAAGTGACTCCAGTGGCTCAATCTTATGTTTATAAAGCGACGAGAATACTTTTTGTGCGCAAAAACAAAAGAAAAATAACGACTTTATTCCACTTTTCATTTCCTTCTCTCTGGGCCTCGGATCTTTTCACATAGTGTTTAAGCGTAGCGCGTCTGTGTTGTCACCACGTAGGCTCACTATTGGCCGACGCCGGTCATGTGTGATACGTGGTGACGTGCAACACAGATGTGGACTATATTAACGATGTCTTTAATACATTTTCTGGGCCAGCAAGTTTCAATCACTTAGAAGCCTATGGAGGAGTGATCAGCTCTCAGATTTAATCAAAAATATCTTAATTTGTGTTCCGAAGATGAACGAAGGTCTTACGGGGTTGGAACAACATGAGGGTGAGTAATTACTGACAGAATTTTCATTTTAGGGTGAACTAACCCTTTAACGTTTATTTAAATGACTTACAAATGAGAATAATACTAATTCACAATAGTGAATAATCAAAGGCACAACACATTTCTTTAAAGTACCTACAATAGTTGAGTAAGTGCAAACAAGCTTTTTTGTGTGCAATAAGGCGGTTTTATCATGCAATACAAAGGCACTTCAGATCACATTACAAATTGACATTCAGGTTTGATCACAAAAACATGAGCATAAATATGAACATGAGCATTAACCCAATACTGGTGTTAAAGGTATAATTCAAACAATAATTAAATTCTGTCATCATTTACAACATAACAGGCTGCTGTCACTTTAACCCTTAAAGCAACACTATGGAACTTTTCCTCTGTGGTCGCCCTACAGGTTGGAAGCGGAATTGTCCATTACCGCTGTCATAAATCTTTTCGCCGCCTGCAGCCTACTGTCGCACACACGCTCGCACCGGCTTTGGAATGAACCATGTCCACAGACAATGTAGAGTATGATGCATGATTTTATGAAAGTATGATGTATTGCGACATCAGAAACGAAGAAAAACAAAATAATGACTATTGTAACGCTTGCCGTAAAGCAAGTCAAATTTGTAGTTTTCTTTTGTCCCATTAGAACTACAGAAACGCGATCCGATCTGGCAATCTTACATAGTTATAGCAGATAAAGGACTGCAAAGCGGAGGCATAAGTATTTATAAAAGTATAAAATATTTTCACAAACTACATGACTATTATTTAAATTTAGAAACGGAACTCTTGGCTGCGCCAGTTATCTCCATTGGATGCAATTCCACTGGTTCACTGTGTAGCGACTCGTTTGAAAACATACATTTCATTGCCTCATTCGATGTGTAAAGCAGTTGTATAATTGTTTTTGATTTGTGTTATGCTGTGTCAAAGAGTGCAAAGTGAATGTCCAAATAAAGATGATAGCCTAACTGGTTTTGCAAAAGACCAAAATGTTTATTGGGTGAGTAGATGAAAGTTAAAACCAATCTGGGGACGGGGGTGAAACTAAGCATCAACAATTGTTCATATTTGGCTCAGAGAAACAAAACGCACGTGATTCTTTGACAAATTAATGCGGATCAAAACTTGATGACGCAATCACGTTTACTACGGAGCCTCTTCAACGAATCTCAGTTAGATTAGCAGTTCAAAAATTTTAAAACATTTAAGAACAATGGTTATTTAACGCCACATGTGGCTGTTTCTGTCTTTAAGGGTGTCAGATTAACTGTAAAATTTCCGGTCCAACTGTGCCTCATTTCAGTCCTCATAATTAGCAGTTGAATTAACAGTTTCTCAATTTTACTGCCTGTCATGATTTCTGTCTGTGTTCCACTGTCTTTTTCCATGTTTGGGCGTTCCCCGTCATGTTTAATGTTTAACTAGTCTCCTCAGGTGTTTTAGATTGGTCACGCCCCCTTGTTATATTGTTTAGCGTATTTTCCTGTGTATTTAAGCCCTGTGTCTTGTTCAGTCTTTATGAGTTCATGATGTTGTATGTTGGTTGTCCTGTTCCCTATTCTGTGTCTTACAAGTTGAGTTTATTTAATAAAAGATTTCTGCTGCACGTGGATCCTGTTTCCTCCTATGTTTCAACTGCTTTGCTACACTGCCACTTTGTTGAGTTACAGAGTTAAAGGACAAGTTTGGTATTTTACACTTAAAGCCCTGTTTACAGATCGTTTCTGATGAAATAGGTCCAAACTCACCGAGTGGACCTATTTTTCCAAACGTCTCACACCCGTACTTCTTCCGTTGAGAGCTTGAATAATAGACACTCCAGCCCAGTTGGTGGCGATAATGCACCTTTGCAAGCAAACCACTGGCATTTCATTGTTTGCGATCATAGACAGTTTGCGATCCGATTTCAGTTTCCGGCGCAGAGTAATACCGTACCTCAGCACATCCAATGCAAGTCAATGGAGTTGGACAAAAACTACGATAAAACCTGTTGGAAAGCATCTTTTGTGTGAGCATATCAGTGAACACCCCTGACCACTCAGTGAGTTTCACATCTTTGTAAACGAAAGTTTAATGCGTTTTAGGAAGGACTGTTCCAGTGCACCTATATAACCATTCTGTAGGTGTTTGGGAAAGCGAAAGAAACCTAAAATTCTCGGGACAGCAGCATGTGTCCAAATTTTAATCTTAACCTTTCTATTTCATCAGAAACGATCTGTAAACAGGGCTTTAAGTGTAAAATACCGAACGTGTCCTTTAACCAATAAGAGTACATACCTTACATCATATAGGAATACGATACATTGAATAAGTCCATATATGGTTAGTTTCTGGCTAGCTAACCACTAGTACATCTGCAGCCAAGAGGACCTTATGAAGAACAGATGTGTCCCCCAAGCACAAAAGTGAAATGCCTATGGCTAGTGTCTTCTGATCAAACTGGACTTGTGGCCTGCTGCATATTCACTCCAACAGGAACCTCTCCATTTATCTGTACAACTGATGAATTATTCAATCGTTTTCCTCTAGAATCTGAAATACAAAGACATTAAAAAAGGAAGATCTGTAGTCAGATGTCAAAACTAATGACAAGAATTTACCATAAAATGACAAAGGACCAAGTTTAGTCTTGTTTGAGCACTTGTTCTTTTCTAACAAATTAACACGATTTGTGAACTTAGTCTTCCGAACTTGAGTGAATAATGATCTACATCTCACACCAGGTAACACATGACTTTAATAGACTTGGAATTTAGCGCATATGGACTTCCTGGTCCTTTTTGGAGACTGACACTAAATGGACAAATCTACTTTCATTATTTGGAGAAAAGTAGAAAGAAGATAGTCCCACAGAAGAAATAAAGTTAAGTTTAGCACAACATAAGAGCAAGTAAACGATGACAAAATGTTTATTTTTCAAAGAAATGGCTGAAGTCACTTTAACTGATAAAAAAAGTCATATTGGAAGAGTTGATTTACTCACCACTGACAGTAACACTGAATTCACAGCAAATGTTCTTTCCGCATTTGCTGCAGATGATTAGATGATAAACTCCAGTGTCGCTGGTTCTGGTGTCTTTGATGGTGAGAGATCCAGTTTGATGGTGCAGCTCCAGTCTGCCTCTGAATCTCACATCAGCACCGTATGAAGTCTTACTGATGTCTCCATTCATTCCGGCTGAGAGAATTTTATCTTCAAATCTCCACTCCACTTTCTCATCACTTTCTACCTTAAAATCAGTGATTAAAACTAAACATTCTCCCGCCATCACTGACACTGTCTTGGGACCGGACTCACCTGGAGAACAAACAGAGTTACTTGTACAGACACAGATATTAAATTGTCAGGTTCAACTAATATATCACTTGATATGGCCTAAATTTACTGTATTTATTAAATATAGTATTATACAAATGAACAATATTAAATGAGATGTTATAAAGACATCCTGGTGTTTCCAAAATAATATTGGCGTAATTGGTTCCTGGACCCCAATTTGAAAACACATGTTCTGTACAATCCAAATTCAGAAAATGAACTTGATGTGTATATGCAAACTGCCGCTCGTTCACTGAAACTTTTTGCAAATGGAAATACGCGTGACGTTCTGACATTTACAGATAATGATACAACCGTAAAATGTAAGTTATGTGCTGAGGAAATATGTATGAAACATTAAACAGATGCACACATCTGTCAAAGCAACTGACGGGAAAAGGCGAAGACGTGTTAAAGTATTAGTTTGTCTGAAATGCTTGATATACAACATTCTTAGCTTGCCTTGTATCGTGTATTTTCATTCACTCCATGTCCTCCTGTATTTTTCTGATACCTTTTGTCTATAGAAATCCGTTAATTTACTACTGTAAAGTGACGTCTTTTGTGAATGATTTCTGTTCACTGTATGCAGACCTGATTAACTGATAATCAGATTCGTTGTAGATCGGTTCATTCAGTTGTTTTTGCAGAGCTTTTCATTTTTTTATTTAATTTGGTGCAAGGAGGGGACATACATTTAGCTAATTTATTTAGCAATTATGTATTGCAATAATAATAATACTAATAATACTAATAAAACTTTCTTAAAAGGAAATGGAAAGACTCACAACACTTGAAAACTCTGAAGTTCCTGTAAGATGTCCTCTTGCTGCTGATGATCTGTAGATTATAAGGTCCAGATGTGATGTTACTGATGGTCAGAGATCCAGTGTTCTTGTTCAGCCTCAGTTTGTCTCTGAATCTCTCGTCTGCATCAGCATATGTCGTCTCTCCGGTCTCTCCGGTCAGTTGAGCGATGAGATTGTCTTGATCTCCAAACATCCACAAGATCAGATCATCTCTCTGTACTTCAGTATCAGGGTCTTTCCCCTCATCCCTATTGTCTTCAACACTGTCACATTTGTGACAGCAGCACAAGAACAAGAGAAATATAGAGAAAAAGTTTCCATTATATAAGTTCCTGTACATGTGAACATCAGAGTTTGACAGTACTTCACAAAGATTAATCAGATAGGGATTTAAAATCAGCTAGAAAATTAACCTTGCATATTTACTTTGCTGCCTCAAAGACCATTAATCCAGATGAGAAGCTTTATTTACAGAATTCTGCTCTAAATAATAACTGAATGAAATACTCATGGAGGAAAGGCAGCAACAGAACTGTTTACTTGACAATGCAGTTCAGTGGGAGATTTTGAAACTTGAATCTTAGGGTGTGTGTTCACACTTGGCAGGGTTTGGTTCAAACTAACAAATCAAATTAAAAAGAAAGACTTGAGAGACTCACCTCTGACAGTAACATTGAATCTCATGATTTTGGTCAATTTCCTGCTGATGACCCTCAGAGTATAAACTCCTGCATGTTCAGTTGTGATGTTTCTGATGGTCAGTGATCCAGTGTTCTCTTCCAGCTGCAGTCTGTCTCTGAATCTCCCATCAGCAACGTCAAATGTGCAGATCTTTCCAATCCCTCCTTTGATTTCAGCAATGACAGAGTTTTCATCTCCAAACAGCCACAGCAACTCATCATTTCTCTGTATTGCAGCATTAGTCCTCAGAGTGACAGACTTTCCCTCCTTGGCTGACACTTTCTTCACTTTATATCATGGTAGCAAATAGAAACAAAGAAATTAGGAGATTATGCAATATATGAGTCAGTAAAGCTTCATTGAGGGTGTGTGTGTGTAGAACAAACTACAAAAAAATATATTTTTAACAAATACAAAGATATACACTGATGAGCCAAAACATAAATGACAAGTCACTGGTGAAGCAAATATCTTTGATCATCTCCTAACAAGACCACATATTAAGGTCTGGGTAGATTAGATGGTAAGCAAACAATGAATTATCATAATCAACGTGTTTATGCATGAGAAACGGGCAGCAATAAAGATCTGAGCGACTTTGACAAGGGCCTTATTGTTACGGCAAGGCAACTGGGTCAGAGTATTTCTGAAACGGGTGTGTGTTCTCACGGTCAGCAGTGTTGAGAATTTTCCAAGAGCGTCCAAGGAGGGACAAACTATAAACTGGTGACAGCTGGGCGTCAGGGGATCATACCATTTGAGCCTCTGGTGAATAAAGAGCAGCAGCCTGACTGCTATGGTCAAAGCAAACTTGAGAAAAATAAAGTATTAAGGCATGGTTTTAACTGCACTATAGTCCTAGTTTACCTTACATGTGCACTTTATAATTTTATTTTGTAATCGCCTCTTTTGATCCCTTAGAAAGGGCTGTTGAAGGACAGTGGCACATTGTGTGAGAAATTATTTGCCCCAAGTGAGAATGTTAGTGTGAAATTGAACACTACAGTATTTGCCAAAGTTGTTTTCAATAAAAAAACATTTGCACAAAGCAAGCCGATCCACTTTTCCATGTTGATAAGAGTTGAACAATGAGACAGAAAGAAATCAAGGGACATTTAGAATAGATATCAATGTGCGATTAATTGCGAGCTAACTACATTAATGCGATTAATCACGATTAAATATTTGAATCATTTGACAGCACTAGTTATTAGTTAGAACCAAGCGTACCGCACAAGCCCTGAAAAGTGAAGCCAAAACGTCTCGATCGCCCCGCGGTGACTGGTCCTAGTATAGGTCATAAACCTAGAATAAACCTAGTATAGGTCCATTTACGCTGGACAATAAACTTACCTTTGAGCAACATGTTATCAATATTCATAAACATTCCCAGCAGCAACTTCACATTCTCCGCAAGCTCCGTGCCCTCTGTGTCACCCCTAAACATCTCTTACTGTTATACACCATCATCATCCAACCCAACCTTCTTTACTGCTCACCCTGATACTATAATAAGCTATCCATCACCAATAGAAATAAACTCACCAAGGTCACCTATATTGCATCCAAAATTATTAGCCTGCCTATTACAGACCACGGCCACCAAAACAATAAAGCCATCACACGCATGGCCCGTCACTGGGTCAGAGACCCAGATCATCCCCTCCACAGCCACTTCTGCCTGCTGCCCTCAGGCCGCAGGTACAGGACTTAACAAATAAAGATAGACCACAATAAAGGTCTATCTATCTAAACCCCGCCTCCCCGTGTTATTCAACGGGACTTGAGACCAACTATTTAATTACACTTCAAATATCTTTTTTCCGAAGGTGGTTTCTGTCATTTACTGTAGTTTTTATCACGCTGATGTAAATTCAAGTGTTTGTTTTTAAAATAATTTTGTTTTTAGTTGATGCTATAAAAACGGTGGTGTGACGTCATGATTGACAGGTTTTCTGAACGAAGTAGTCACTGAAGCACCAAACAGACTTTTTTTTCGCGATCTTCGGAGGACAGAGGAGAATGGAGCTTTAAAATTTAATATCTACATTTCTATAATTAATTATTTCACACCGAGAGTGAGGGTGGGGCCTTGATTTTGCGGCTTTACTTCCTGCTCACCACTGCGCAGGTCTGGTCCCGAAATCGCTACTGCGCAGACTCAAACCCCACGATGTCAACGCCATATCGGGACACTGGCGGCTTCAGTTCTCACCAATGGAAGAGAGCGAAGGGGCGTCGTCCATATTTTTTTTACAGTCTATAGAACTGTTATACATAGAAAGTAGACAGTAATGAAAAGTTATTAGTGTTTGCGGTGTGGTTGATGTCCAGTGTTGTTAGCTGAGCAGAAATACACAATTATGTTTCTCCTGGTCCCCTCAAAGTCACATTGGATTTTCTCATCAGCGTAAAGATTAAGAGATCCATTTATCAGTTTTCCATGTTAGTATCTGGAGTAAATATATAGGCTATAATCTGTTTACACAACTTTCTTTTTAAATGGCGGGTACTAGTGTTTCGCGTGCATTCGGCTAATCAGTGTACACCAACGTCACTAGCTGCGTTTACATGGACACAATCGGAATGAAATCAATCCGACTGATGAATCCGAACAAGGTGTTTACATGAATGATAAATAAAGTAATCGGGTTGATGTGCGCGTTTATATGTCACAAGTTTTAAATCGGATCTGATGTTTTGACATGCGCACACTGCACGAATATACAGAGTTTCCCGCTTTTCGCGCATAAATATTCTCCTCTATTGGATCTTTATTTGTTTTAAACAGCAGACGTAATATGAATTCGTCTCTGGTCATAATTTAGAGCACATTAACCGTTTTGCCGTGCTGCTTATTGATCACGCAGTAAAAATGCCCCTCCCCGCGGCCAAAACCAGACGTCTGTGGATGAGAATCCAAAACAAGGACTGGTGGGACGTTGTCCTGCTTCACTTCACAGACGCGCGAGTGAAATGAGAATTTTAGAATGACGGGAAACTTATTAATATGACACTTTATTCAACAGGAAGAACAGCTCGTTCCGCGCGTCATACGTCATTACGCTAGTTAACGTCATTGCACATGCGCAGACCTTTCAGTTTCGGTTTTCAATCCGATCAAGTGTTTACATGTTCTCTCGATCGGATTACAAAAGGGATAAACCACCCCTTTCAATCCGATCGAAATTTCATTCGGATCGAGCTCAATCGGATCAATTAAGGTGTTTACATGAAGGTTTTTTAGTCCGATTGAGCCGTCAATCCGATTATAAGTGTCCATGTAAACGCAGCTACTGATAGGTCCAATTGTGCTGGTTTAGACGCTACTCTTTTGGTGGAACAAATTTAGCTCCTACTTCAGAGTTCCTAGAACTAAAATCGCTCCTATTTCCTGCGGTGCGAACACGCCAAAAACCGGGAACTTCCTCCAATAGTTCTAGGAACTATGAAAAGATTCCTCTGGTGCGAAAGCCCCTTATTATGACCCCTGTCCACCATCAAAAGCACTTACAATGGGCATTTGAAAGTCGGAACTGGACCTCATCAAACAGGTCAGAGTAGTTTTGGCAGCACATGGAGGGCCAGAATTTCAGGAAGATGATCATAATGTTTTGGCTCATTATTTATGATTAATGGGCCAGTAATTTCCTGTGCTGCATCAGTTCATCATTTTGTACACCATAACATTTAATAAACTGAGGAAAATACAAAAGGAATTACATTACAGTAACTCAGTGTGCACTTTAACTATTAAAATTCAGTTTTGTTAATTTCAATGAATCACACAAAGATAAAAAACTAAATAAACAACTACTCACATTTTATGGCAACTTTGAATGTCTTGTTTGTGGTTCCTCTTTGGCTGCTGATCTGTAGCTTGTAAAGTCCAGAGTGTTCAGTTCTCGTGCTCTCGATGGTCAGAGATCCAGTCCTCTTGTCCAGCTTCAGTCTGTCTCTGAATCTCCCACCAGGACCTTCATGCGTTTCTCTGGTCTTTCCAGTCTTTTTTTCAGCAATGAGATAGTTTTCATCTCCAAACATCCACATTATCAGATCGTCTTTCTGTATTTCAGTATCAGGGTATAAAGTGACCGGTTCTCCCTCCACCACTGATATACATGCAACTTAAAATTTGTGATACATAGAAAGAGAAAAATACACAGAAAATGTTTCTATTAGATCAAGTTTGCCAAGTGTAACCAGCTAGTTTATTTTAAGTCAAACATAGTACAGAAAAATATATGCTCGAAAACATTACCCCCCATTTTAATCTGTTTTAACATTTTAATCTGTATTCACATAAATCTCCGTAACTATTCTTGGTTAAAAAATAATAATTTGTGAGAAGTTCAAATGTGTGTATAAAAACAGGTGTTACGGATCAACTGGGGATCATGTTAACTGGGGAACGCGCACGTGCACGCAGATAGTTTTACCTGGATTTCCAGCAGATGTTAGACAGCTACAGATTCGTCGCAGCCTTTTTTCACGGATCCATGATTAAAAACGTATGTTTCACCAGTTGTATACACACGCAGTTCATTGGAACGAAACCGTAGCCAAGGCGACATCTATGTATACATCTATACCCGCCCGCGCCGTCAGGTCATTTGGACGTGTGCTGTGTTACAAGAGGTAAAAACGATATAAATACTGTTCATTTTCACACACAAACCGTTCGTTTCGTGTCTTAGGCCATCAATGTGTACTTACGATGGGGAATTGTTTAATTTGGACGATGGAGAATTGTTTTAATTTGGACTCTGTGCTTGTGTTTTGATACAGTGACCATCGACCTGCATTATATGACTGACAGACAAGAACGGTTTGACCTAAAAATATCAAAATTGAAACTACTGCGGAAAAAAAGACACCTACATCTTGGATGCCCTTGAGGTAAGCTAAAACATACCAAAATTTATTTTCAAAGTGAACTATCCCTTTAATGAAACGCAAACTTAATTTGGTAATTGAGAAGATTAACTCTAACAACTCAGGGAGATTGGCTTATTGTGGGGTCTCTATTCAGAGTAAAAAAAATAGCTTTTGTAAGCATTTATGCCCCCACGATTTTTGACTCGTCCTATTTTCCTTGGCTGACCAAAGAGTTGCTGAGTCTCTCAAACTACTTACGTATTATAGGATCAGATATGAATACGTTCTTTGACTGCAATTTAGATAGGTCTAGTCCATCCATTGCACGTGCACAAGCTTTATCCTCTGAGGCTTTAAAGAACTTTGTCAAGGATATAAACTTGGTTGATATTTGGAGGCTTCAGAACCCTACAGCCAGAGATTACACTTATTTCTCCCCTCATCATAAGATGTTCTCAAGAATAGATTACATTTTATCCATGCCAGACTTGATTCCAACAATAGATGGTTTTCTTACCTCATATTATTTCTGACCATTTCAGACAAAGCGGTTGTTTGGTCAGCAATCAAAGGCTTTCAGCGCCAAAATGCAATTGTTTTTTCATCCTATCTTAAACGGAGCAGAACGCAACAGATTACTCAAATGGAACAGGCTTGCTGTAAATTAGAGAGGGAGCTTAAGGACAATTATAGTAATCAGGTAGCAACAAAGCTTAGGTCTGTGAGGGCAGAACTAGATGATATGCTGAGGCAATGGGCTGAATTCATGATGCATATCACCAAACACAAATATTACACTGACAGTAGTAAACCAAGTCGTCTCCTTGCGTTAACATTAAAACAGCAAGAAAACCAATTTAACATTCCTTCTATAAATTGTCCAGTGAACGGATTGGTCACCAAAACAGCTGACATTAATAATTCATTTAAATCATTTTTTGAGAACCTCTACTCTTCAGAAGACCGATTCTCACGGGACTTATTTGATTCATTCTTTGACAGCCTGAATTTACCTGAGCTATCAGACGATGAATCTAAGGACCTGGATATCCCCATAACACTAGAGGAATTACACACAGCGGTTAAATTAACCAATAGGGGCGCTCACTGGGAATTGACAGGATACCTGTGGAGCTGTACCTGGAATTATGGAATATTATAGGACCTATTTGGCTATAATACTATTAATTCAGCTATAGAAAAGGGCTTCTTCCACAGGGATCTCAACACAGCACTTGTTTCAGTACTCTATAAACCAGGGAAGGACCCCCAGAATTGCTCAAGCTATCGCCCAATTTCTTTAATTAATGCAGATATAAAATTTTATTCCAAAGCTATTGCCATGCATCTTGATAGAGTTAGTGGGAAGTTAATAAATTCAGATCAGACTGGTTTCCTTTTATTTGTGGACTTTTATTTCTTGATGCAGAAAAGGCATTTGATCGCTTGGAATGGAGATATTTGTGGAATGTCCTGGAAAAATTCAAATTTGGCCCAAATTTTATTAAATGATACAAGTATTATATTCTAATCCCTCTGCAAGGGTTGTTACAGCTGGGCACCTTTCTGATCTTTTCAGTATATGTCGTGGTTCCAGACAGGGGTGCCCAGCATCTCCCGCCATTTTTAATTTGTCACTCGAACCATTAGCCCAATACATACGCCAAAGCACATTAAAATAGGGTCCACATTACACTCCGTTTCTCTGTACGCGGATGATACGCTTATTTACCTTTCGGATTTACAGCAATCCCTTCCGAATGTTCTAAAAATCATAGAACACGTTGGTACATTTTATGGCTACAAGCTCAACTACTCTAAATCAATTTTAATGTTGTTGAATACGGATTTGAAGAAATTGAATATCCAATCCCGTATGGCGCAAAAGGGAGGGGGGAGGGGAGGGGGGGGGGTTGTAGTTAAGGAATGTGTGGTGTATATTGCTTATGTTTAATGCAATTACTGGAAGTAATGTAACTGCACAAGTTATTGTTGTTATTGTATCTTGGCAAAATTGAAAATAATTAAAAAAGTGATTACAAAAAAAATGTGTACAAATAGTGAACGCAATTACTCATGAATAAAACCCCATGTTCCTTCGCAAGTACAGTAACTTGTAGTTACAGTATATCCTTCAACCGCTAGAGAGACACAAGTTACCCCTTAACTGTCACCCCCCTTTTTTCGCACAGACATGAAAATCATTATCCAAACTTAAATGGTTGTAATTCAAGAATGCTTTGGATTATAGACATAAGGTTGGTCTTGTTTTAAAGAATACATTTGCAAAGAAATAAATTATGCAATGAAATAAATTATGAAAGTGAAACAGAAAAAAAAGTTATATTAGTTTGAGTTTATGAAAATATACAATGTAAAATTATATATTATATATAAAATATAAATATATTACAAAAAATATTTTACTCTAAAACTGCAAGAAAATTAAAGCCAAAAATCTGAAGTTGTGTTTCAAATTTTAGGTTGATGTATAGAAAAATAAGCTTTCAAGAAAATGTTATTTGGGCGTAGTACCAAACTTTTTCACTAGATGGACAGCCAGTTTCCTTACTGCCATAAGGGCGTCTCCTTTTTTTATATGTTTTGAATGATCTGAACCATGTATTTCCATAATTTAATACAATTCATGAAGTATACATCCAAATTAGAAATAGTGTGGGTGTGACGATGCAGGGTTGAATCAACGGAGGAAGCAGGATCCAAAAGCAACAGATTTAATAAATAAACTTGAAACAAGACAGACTTAGATAAGGGAACAAGACACAGGAACAGAACAACCAAACTAAAACAACATCACAAATGACAAGAACCCACAAACACTGAACCAAGACACAGGGTATAAATACAGTGACTAACCAGCTAAACAAGATAACAAGGGGGGCGTGACTAAGAGAAAACACCTGGGGAAACTAATAAACTAGAAAAACTACAAGGACTACAAAACATGACACAGAACAGGAAATAACTAAAGTCCACACAAGACGAGGGAAACACAAGACAGGAATCATTACAGTGGGTGGTTTGACAGTATTTTATTTGATTTCAACCTCTAATAAACATAAAAAGATCACATATGTGTGTTATAGCTCGCTGCTGCTGTGTGCTGCATCACAAATCGATAATCCATAATATTTTATTATATATTCAAAACATTTTCAGACCTTTTTTTCTCATAAAATGTAATTGGTGTTATCTTTTGAACTCTTGGCATGAAAACAAACTGAGGTTTCTACCAATCTTTCATGATTTTTCATGTTTATTTGTATTTCAAAATAAAATCTAAACACGCCTAATGAATATGAAATATTCTTGTTGCAAATTGATAAATTAGTGCTCCTCTCAAATTTATAAAAAAAAAAAAAAACAGCCACCAAAATTTGAAAACTATAGATTCTAAGCTTTCAAATGATATACAGTTTGTCAATATTACTTTGTTTTTATTAAGAAATTATTGTTCTAAGTATATACAGTTAAGTGGTTAAAATTGCCAAAGCGCAGTGCCCTAAACACACACTAAACCCACATACAGGTGCAGGCCCGGATTGGGTAATCGGGAGAATCGGGAGAATTCCCGGTGGGCCGCTTCACTTTTGGGCCGGTCGAGGATTTTTTTGTTTGTTTGTTTCACATTTCAATGTCACGTTAGTAACATTACACGTTCCGCCCTCTGACACTGCAGCGCGCAGCCTCTGCATGGGTTGTACCATGTGAGGGAGTTCTCCCCTCCCCTACTATAGAGTTGGTTGGGTCCATAGCCCGTTCCAAAACGTTTTAGGTAGGCTACCGCGGCATCGCCGGCGGCGCTTACCGATAGCTGGGCCGGCCCTACCGTAACGGTACGCGTCAGGGAGGATGGATGGGAGGAAGAGGCCAGGAGGTATGGAAGCTTGTTTCCGCCACAGAATAAAACATTTTAAAAGATAATTGCGACTTTTTATCTCACAATTGCGAGTTTACATCCCAGAATACATCAGAATTGCGTGAAATAAAGTCTCAATTGCGTGTTATAAAGTCAGAATTGCGAGATAAAAAGTCCGAATTGCCTGAAATAAAGTTGCAATTGCGTAAAGTCAGCATTGCGAGATGGTCAGAATTGCGTGATATTAAGTCGCAATTGCGTGTTATAAAGTCAGAATTGCGAGATATAAAGTCAGAATTGCCTGAAATAAAGTTGCAATTGCGTGTTATAAAGTCAGCATTGCGAGATGGTCAAAATTGTGAGATATAAAGTCACAATTGCGTGTTATAAAGTCAGAATTGTGTGAATTAAAGTCGCAATTGCTTCTTATAGTCAGAAATTGCAAGATATAAAGTCAGAACTGCGTGAAAAAGTTGCAATTGCTTCTTTTAAAGTCAGAAATTCAGAATTGCGAGATATAGTCAGAATTGTGTGATATAAAGTCGCAATTGCTTCTTATAAAGTCTAAGTGAATTATTATTTAACCTTTACATTATTTGTTGAACTATGGTATTAATACCAACTACACAATAGTAACAGCTGAACTGTTGCTTCATTTATCCAAATTGGAAAAAGTGCTAATTTGGAATTCCACCATGGAAAAAGTGGGCCGGTCTTGGGCCTGAACTCCAGGGCTGAAAAGTGGCCCCACTCCGGCCCTGTACAGGTGTAGCCAATTACGCATCATGTTCTTGAACTCACATGACCAGAAATCATGAGATGCCAAGGAAAACATTCCACTTAGAGCCCTGCATTTCACCCCGAGCCCGACGGGTATGGAGCGAATTATGTGCCATAATTTAACAAACAAATCCAGCATTTTGCAAACAAACTCAATCTACTTCGCAAAGGAAAACTCGACTCGCAAACAAAAAGAAACCAATGTGCAAGCACAAAGGTCACAAATGCGTCCAGGCAGATTTTCTCACAAATACGTCCAGGCAGATTTTCTCACAAATGCGTGCAGGCAGATTTTCTCACAAATGTGTCGTGGCAGATTTTCTCACAAATGCGTCCAGGCAGATTTTCTCACAAATGCAGTTGAGCAACTTCCTCTTCTAAAACAGCAGATGGCGCTAAACTATAGGCTAATTTAGTGCTAGTCTCCCAGGAGAAGCACTGATTTGAAACTTGCCTTTGCCTACAGCTGAGGAAAATGACCGGTGAACGGGTGTGTTTCTGTCTTATTTGATCTATAATTAACCTTTTTGAGGTTTTCTCTTGCCAAACGTTTATTGCATATCTAGACAGAAATCCACATTGAGTTTGTTTGCAAAATGCTGGATTTGTTTGTTAAATTATGGCACATATTTTGCTCCATAGACGGGCCCCTACTTATTTACGCCCCTAGGACCGGGCTTCGTGCCAATTTTCACGTCATAGGTCATGATTAGCCTATCCTTCTTTTTATATTTTTAGACATTAAAGGGGGGGGGGGGTACAATGGTGTTTCATGTATTCAGAGTTGTTTACACTGTTAAAGAGATGGATTCTCATGCTTAACATGGGCAAAGTTTAAAAAAAATATTTTGGACGAATAATGGAGAATTTCTGTGCCGAAAATCTTACTTCCGGGTTGGTGCAAGTTTCGGCTGTTTTTTTCCGATCGTGGATCTAATGACGTAGATCAGAGTGGAACTCCTTATATGAGCATTTCTCTCGGAAAAGCTCGCCCGCGCACATCAACGCGCTTCAACACGAAATCATCGGCGCCCACGCTGCATAGGATTTGTTCAAGAATGTCTCCAAAAAAGTGTGTATTTGGATGTGAGGGAAAGCTTACCGTGTTCAGCTTTCCAAAGAACCCAGTGTTACAGGAACAGTGGATGCAGTTTGTTTTTCTGGGGCAGCAACGGAGTGTAGGAAGTGCGGTTGTGTGTTCTGGTCATTTCAGTGACGAATGTTTTATTAACAAGGCCTCGACGCTGGATTTGCAAATCGTTTGCTATTAAAACGTGGAGCGGTCCCAGTGATAAAAGACCCCAGTCATGTAAGTACAACTGGATTAGATTTCTGTCTTTTGCTGGAAATCAAGCACTACCGCTTGACTCTATAGCTCCGCCTCCAGGACCTCGGCTTTTCCCGGAGAGAATCGGAAAGCTGTTTTTTCTTTTAAAATTATAATAAAACTAAACACTTTTTGGAGATATTAAGGATGCACTACTACTCTATAGGTACTCAAGATTAACATGAGATTAGGTGAAACTGTGCATGTTATGTACCCTTTAATTAAAAAAATATGAGAAGTTGACGTCGACGATATAAAACAAACAGAAAGACATTCCATAACCTCATAACTTTGATAATCTTATAATTACACCAACATATGACAGTCTCACGCACGCACTCACGCTACACAGAAGGTTTCCCGTCAGCGCGACCCACTATTCACCTCATGTGCAAATAATGGAGAATATTAAGAGAAAAATCGCAGATGGCCAACTTAAAACGTTTAACTTAATTTAATTAAAACTTAATTGAACAGTTAATTTTCGTTTAACTGTTGGAAACTAGGCTAGGGGAGAACGGGGTAATGTGAGACATCGGGTAATGTGAGACACCCCCTGTATCTAGGCAATGGAACACAATTTTGGTCATTTGTACATTGTTTTCAAGCCCCTCTCATTTACCCTTGGCCATGAAGGAGAGGACCTCATGGTGCTGTAGTAAGCATGTTTTTTTTCACAAAAATATATTTTTTTGCATGTAAAAGTAAATTTTCTTGCTGTCAACTTAATCAACTGTTGTGCCAAAGCAAATTGATTCAGGTAGAAAAACTTATATCATACATGTTGATGAACTACCAACATATAAAACCATGTGATGATGCTAGCTGAAGATAAGCCTGAATTTCTAAGAGAGATCGTTTTTTTCTAAAATGTGGCGGTGGGGTAAAGTGAGACAAATGCTGTGGGGTAAAGTGAGACATGAGGCACAAGTTAAGTTTAGTCTTAAACATATGTTAACGTAATATTACATGACATGTTTTATTTTTAATGTCATAAACATTGTAGAAAAGACATCAAAAAGAGAAGGGGGAAGCAAAATCAGTAGCCTGGGGTGCAGTAGCTGAGGCAAAGAGGTGGAGCACCTTCTCCCTCTAACCTTGTCCTAATGGAGCATTTGTCCCCTTCTTGACAAAACCCCCAAAGTCCGTTTTAGGACCGAGGTCGCTCCGACAAGAGCTCCGCACTCTCCCTGGGAGCCACTAGGGAGTAAAGTCAGCATGGGAATCTCGTCCATCTGCAACCTCACGGACACTGTTCGTTTTTGTTTTCGGAGGAGGACCTTCCTTTTTCTCCAGGGGTGTCTCAAGCCCCTGGAGTCGCTTCGCCGTTTACCTAGACCGACCGTTCGACAAGCATACGTTTTACCTATGGATCAACCGAGAAGCCCCAGACGGTTCGGGATCAACCGAGAAGCCCCGGATGGTGAACCGCGATGCGCAGGCTCCCTACAAAAGGGTCTCGCTCCACTCGGGCCTGGGCTCGAGACGACACGGCCACTCATAGGAACCATCTGCGGGAAGCATCTGGATCGAGGCTGGGAAGGGTACTTTCAAAGTGGGAGGAGGCGCAGGGCGAAGTTCGGCTCTTAAGGCGTGCCAGAGGGGCCCCACCTAACCCCCCTCCCCCACCGCCTTTGCAGACATCCGTTTCAGACAGGCTATCTGAGTCTCCCGAGGTCTCGTATCGACGCGCAAATCAGGGAGGAGCAAGCTCCCACTCGAGCGGGCAGGGGCCGTCCCCAGGCACGTCCGAAGCTCCAATCGACCGGGCACCCCGACTTAACGGCCCGAAGGAGAGGGTGCGCTCCTCTGGGCCCCAGGCAACCCTGAGGTGCCTGTTTTACATTACCTTGTCCGATAAGAGTGTCATCTCCCTCCTCTACAACACCCCGAGCGTCCGTGTTTGGACCGTCGTTGCTTTAGCAGGAGCGCCAGCAGGTGTACAGATCTGACTTTGACCGGAGATGACCCACCATCCCTGGGGCTTGCCCGGGAGGTCTGTGAGCATATAAGATATTTTTGGACATTTTTACGAGGAGGAATATCCTCCAGTGTGTCTTTCACCCCTAGCTCACCCAGGACGGTGCACGTTCACCGGTATGCACGCCCTGGCACAGAGGGACTGGGTGTCCAAACCAGACCCTATTTACTGGAAGTCTCGCCCGCACAAAGTGCACTTTCTCTGGGCTGGGCCCGGCGGTTTCCCCACCCGATCTGACCACCACGGTTCTCTGATCCGTGTTCCTTGTCCAAGTGGAGCATTGTCCCTCTTCCACAAAGACCCAAAGGTCTGTTTTAGGACCGACTTTTCTCCAGACGGAGCTCCAGCGGTGGCGGACAAATCCGAATCTGGCCCAGGACAGGCCACCCTCCTTGGGCTGGGCAGGGCAGTTCTGAATGCATTGACCTTCCAAATGTGTCACAATATTTTGGACATAGTTCTTTTTTTTTTAGGAGGAATTTCCTCCAGAGGGGAACAAATGTAAAAAATGTCTCACTTTACCCCACTCTCCCCTACTGATGTTTTCGTTTGATTGGACTTTATTTTCGTTTAACTGTTGGAAACTGTAAAAAAAAAAGCATTTTTGAGGTAAGATAACCTGCATGTTTGTTTTTAATTTAATTTGTTTAGATTGTAGGCTATTGCTCATTTCGTTTGAAATGCATTTTATTTCCAGTAGGCTAGGCTACCAATCGTGAATGTCCAAAGGGGGATTAAAAGCTAATGACGAAATCTCATTAGCTTGTGGCGAGGGTGGTGTGGTTCCGCGAGACAAGCAAGTAAGTGGGTCAAGTGGAAATCACGAATACCTGTAGACCTATCTTGTTACAGTAATCGGTGTGGAGAGACCATATAAACCGACGGGGAGTGAGAGGGGAGAAGTGAGGACTGGGGACTCGTATGCAGCGTGACAGTTGCAAGGAAGCTGTTGACAGCGGGAAGAGTTTGCCTAAACCGGAGAGAAAGCTGCGATCAGCGGGCAGAGTTTACGTGAACCAGAGAGAGCTGTGGCAGCGGGACGAGTTTGAGTGAACTGTCAAATTGATATTTATATGCTGTAGTTGTGAGCTACGGTGAACGCGCAGTGGGCGCACCTTTTGTTTATTTTCTTCACTTAAAAAAAAGATCTATACGAGTCCCAGTCACGCCGACCCTGTCTTCTCCCTTCACACCCACACTGGTGCCGAATACTGTAACAAGATAGGTGTTCGTGATTTGCACTTGACCCACTTATGCTGGGTACACACCAAAAGATAATCGGGCTGATTTTTGGCCGATTTCCCCCCTTCCGACTATCCTGTCCCGATTATCTTGATGGTTCAGATTATTTTATTAGATTTTCCCTTGGTGTGAGGTGTGTTAAGAGTGTCTGAACCTGCTCAGAAGAATCGCGAATCGTAAATATTAAGCATGTTTAATATTTATGATCAGAAATCCTGATGTTTGGGGGGAACTCCGAGGACAAACGCGCTCACATTCTGGAGATTATCACGTGAAACGAAACAATATCCAATCAGAATGCGAGATGATGGAAGACACGGTCATACACACACACACACACACACACACACACACACACACACACACACACACACACACACACACACACACACACACAGGAAGCTGAGTGTTAGGGTTCAGTGATGAATTAAATAACTATAGAGGGATTAGCCTACATAACTTTTTTCTAAAGAGACAATAAATCCAATAAAGAATAAATAAAGACAATAAAAAATTAATATAATTCTGTAATAAAAGGTTATATATGGTGGGTATAATGTTTTGTTTTTTCACATGAATTTTCTGTGAAAATCCTTCCAAACACTATCATCGCAATTTCTTCCTCCATATCGTCCGCCATGCTTATTCTGAAGTCTCGCGAGATTTTGCGAGATTTCCTGTGCTCACAGTGGAGACACTGGTTGAAAATCTGTTTGTGTGTGGTGTCCTGTGTGTGCTGTCTTTGTCACATCATGGCACACCACACATTATAGGAGCAAACCGCTTAAATCTAGGATTTTTTGTCCTCATGTTTGTGGTCTATCACATTTTGAAAATCTTAAAAGATTAAAAAAAATCTTTTGGTGTGTACCCAGCATAACGTGCCTCGTCTCCCTTCTCTCTCTCCCGCTACAGACCTCGCTGAACCACACACCCCCCTCTCCACAGAGCTATTTAAATCTTTAAATGCCATTTTCTCAAAATGAGTTTTTGTCATTCTCCAGTACAAACATCTCAGCCTATGTACAACAAACTTTCCAGTTATACACTTAGCAGTATTCTGAAGATATTTTCAGAGGGATTTGTAATTAAGTCATTCCTGGCCTGATTTATGTGACATTTTAAAATCTATTTTTTTTTAAGGCTATGGACAATATTTTTTTATTTCATATGTAATGAAAGCATATATCCTGAAATCCCTCTGAATTTTTTTTTCAACTTGTGTGGAAACAAAATGAAAAAAGAATTGTGCACCTTGCTTTATCATATGTTCAGATCTATCTAGGCTACCAAAAATTAAATATGCAAAACCGCACATATTTAATGAGATAATGACTAATTTGCATAATTTAACATACAAATTATTTTAACTTTTAATAATTGTTTTTATATACTTGTGTAAGTAATCAACTGAGCAAGTTTCATGGTGATATCTATTATTTAAAAATGTTACCCTATTCACCTGTAGCGTCTCGCCTTAATCTGTGAAATAACTGCCAATAAAGACATGTGATCATTATTATACTGAAAACCTTGAGCTACTCACTTTTGACAGTCACAATGAATCTTTGATTTAAGGTTCCTCTGTTGCTGATGGTCTGTAGTTTATAGACTCCAATGTGTTCAGCTGTGATGTTTGTAATGGTCAGAGATCCAGTCGTCTTGTCCAGCTCCAGTCTGTCTCTGAATCTCCCATCAGCAACATATGTAGAGATTTCTCTGGTCTCTCCTTTGATTTCAGCTATGAGATTCTCTTGAGGTCCAAACATCCATTGTATCTGATCATCTTTTTGTATTTCAGCATCAGTATTCAGAGTGACAGACTCTCCCTCCTTTGCTGATATGGTCTTATCGTCATCTGTCACAACAGCACATAGAAACAGAGAAATAAGAAGAAATGTTTACAACTTGGGATTCTTGTCTTCTCTAAAATTTTGTTACTGCTTTAAAAGCTGTAATTCTCAGTATTCTATAATAAGTATAACTCATCTTTATTAAGTAGCATTGGTCCTATAACCAAAACTATATTTTGTATATATACTTAATTATATTTGATTTCTTAAACAATTCTTCCATTACCTGAATTACTGTCCAAAATTATTTAATCATTTTAAGTATTTGAGAGTAATGGGCTTTAAGTTCTCCAACATCCTAAACATAAATTATCACACTAAGATATTCATATTATTTTTCCAAGCATATTCTTGCCAATATGAAGAATGCGTTATTCTTGCGAATGCGAATTTTCTTTAGAACTTTGTTTCCAATCTCCTGTTATTTTAATGTCTATTCAAATTCCCCATGTTATTTTGATATTATGTAAACCTGTACCCTTAAATTCATCCTATCAGATGATCTACTCTATTCATTTTACTAACTTTAATCAAAGCACAAAAGACGGTGAATATCATCCAAAGTTTTTTACGTTCATTCCATCCTTTAAATAACTTCTTATTTGAATATATTTGTAAAATAGTTTTCTAGACGATACGTATTTTACCCCTACGCTCTCAAATGTCTCCATCTCATTGTATTCATACATTTGATAAAATCTTTTAAGAAATAAGAATCCCAGGAGTGCACTCATTTTAATAGTTTACTTGGCTGTTTAGGTATGATATCTTCCTCTTTCACATCAGTGGCTATAAACAGGGAAATTAGAAGATTTTAAGTGAGTTTAAAGATGAATGTTTGGTTCACCACAAGTGTTTTTAATAATAAAGAATTTACAGTAACATATTATGTGTTAACATTAGAATTCATTAATGTGAACTAACAATAAACAATACATGAAAACAATTTATGCATGTATATAGGCTATTGTTTAATGGTCATCATGTATACATTTTTTATATTAACTAATAGCAGTATTTTAAGGATATTTCCATCATACTGCTAATATTCCTTCATTAAGTGAATTTTGCCATAATTTACTTGACCTAATGTCATTCCAAACCTGTTTGAATTTCTTCTGTGGGACACAAAAGAAGATTAATAAAAATCTTTCCTTTGGAGTTCCAAAGAAAAAATAACAACAAACAGGATTAAAATGACATGAGGGCGAATCATTTTTATTTTGGGGTCAGCTATTCATTTAAAGGGGCAGTAAGGGATTTCTGAGAAATATCATTGATATTTGAAATCGACACCCAATCAAACACACCCTTCCCTTCAATGCTACCAAAATACTGTAACACAGGCAACGACTACAGCTTGAGCAAGTACGGTTTAATTAATCTGTTTTTCTCTTGGTTTATTTAAAATTTGCTAGGGGTTTTATTTATTTGTGGGGTTAATATGAAGGTGGGTGCCATTTATTTTGAATTTGACGTTTTTCTTCTGTTTATGTTAGTAAGGGAGTTCGCTTAATTTGTGTACTATTGTTTTATTTAGTTTTATTTTAACTATTTTGGTTGACAAGGAGTTAGACTGATTATTTTTGTTGCTTTGGCAATACCCCCTTCTGGATCTGATACCCCTCTTTTTCTTTTGCCGAATTTGTAAATAAAAGCTACTTTCTTTAATGAGATAATTATGTGGTTATTGTGAAACAATTCTGGGTCTGGATCTGGCAAAAATTCACTAAACTATTTGTTTGGGCGTTAAATTTAGTTTTCAACAGTATTCCTCAGAAATCGCTTGCTTAAAAAATGGCTTATTGCTTAAATATTGATAATTAATACTACTGATCAGATATGATGAGATAAACCAACTCACTTAGTATTAACCGGAAGTATCAAATCATAAAATAACACAAGTGCAGCGCCATCTTCATGGTTTCTGTGTTAAAGTCTGAAAGAATAAGCCAAATGAAGCCACACACAATGAACAGCCACAGCAGTTTAGGGTTTCATGTTAAACGTTTCTCAAACTTAGATTTAGTTCTGTGAGCTTCATAAGCAGTAGTACAAACATTACATGGATGTTAACATGCTCTGCCTCTAGAAACACAAACAGGCACAATCAAACAGTCTTAATGTAGGTGTGGTTAATTTTGCATTCTATAACAGAAATTCAGTAAATAGTAAATTAATATCATACAACTCAATATTTGGACAATCACGTTTCATTGATTATTGCACTAAACTAATCACAAACAGAACATGTGGTAAAAAGATGTAGAAATGCTGAATATGAAAACTACATTAGAACTCTACTGTCAGAAAATAATCAAATGTTTCTCGCTGTATCAGGTTTAATACTTACACGTTTCTGATATCTGTTTAGATAACACATCTTCTTGTCAGTCAGCACATAGAAACAGAGAAAATAGGAGATAATATTGAGCAGATGTCAATAACACTGGAGAACTGAGAAGATATGTTGTGATTTTTCATCTTATTTGTTCATCAACACAATTTTTGAACTCACTTGATAGCTTTATGTGCAGTTTAAGAGGTTATTTGCTTACAATATTCCACTTTGATGCAATGATTAATATTATTCTTCACACTCAATCTTTTGTTGTGATTCACTATAAAACATGTGACAACCAATGCAATTTACCATGAAAATTACTTATTTTCCTTTTTGACAGAAATGGTTTCTATCAACTATCGTTACTTTTTGGCAGTTTTTTTTTTTCTTGAACAATCCCTTTAAAGGGGTGGTTCAGGATTTTCAACATCGGCCCTCATTTTCAAGTGAGCCTGTTTGTCATTCATCAGTGGAGACAGTTTTCAAAAAAATTCATCCAGTCCTTACTTTTGGATAGTTCGCTGGTGCTAGGCTAGCGCGAGTCAACGGTAGATGTGTTAGCCTGCCATTAATAACGGTTTTACCCACTCCACAGTACACCAAAAGCAAATCAATTATAACGCCAGACTACCGATATAAATGTCTGTTGAGAGAATAATGTTAGAAATCAAACTACCCTTTCATCGCATTGCAATAGTTATACTTTGTTCCCTGTGTTTATTAGCACAGTCTACAGCAGCGGCGGAGTGATATTAAGTTACCAAGGCAACCAAGACTACTACTAGCTAGCTAGACGTCCCGACTGTAGTGCGCTTCTGTTCTGTGTTTACTTTTCGGCGCAGTACTAACCGGAGCAAAGTAAAATTCCGCCACTGCTGAGAAACTAGTTCCTGTAAATGTAATGCGATCATTGAGATGCAAGTGTAGTTTGAATTCTAACATTATTCTCTCAACAGACATTTACATCGATAGTCTGGCGTTATATAATTTATTTTCTTTTGGTGTACTGTGGAGTGGGTAAAACTGTTTTTAATGGCAGGCTCACGCATCTACCGTTGACTCACGCTAGCCTAGCACCAGCGAACTATCCAAAAGTAAGGACTGGATGAATTTTTTTGAAAACGGTCTCCACTGATGAATGACAAACAGGCTCACTTGAAAATGAGGTCCGATGTTGAAAATCCTGAACCACCCCTTTAAGTATGCATGAACAACTCAAACTAATGACCAGATAAGAGGTGATAGATTCACTGACTCACACGACATATATCAGTGTCATTTACACAACAACACTCTCAATATCATTTTCTTAGTTTTCAAATATGTTTGTGAGGCGCTAGGCAGTCCAGATCAAATCCAAAATAGCCAAAAAAGACAGCAGGATTATGATTTTAGGCCAACTTTTGCAATCAAAATCACAAGCAGAACTTGTGGTAAAAAATAAATAAAATGTAAAACATTTTCCAAAACAATTTTCCATATATATACTGTGTATATATATATATATATATATACACTGTATATATATATATATATATATATACTGTATATACTGTATATACATATATATATATATATATATATATATATATATATATATATATATATATATATGTATATATATATACATACATACATACATATATATACTGTATATATATATATATATATATATATATATATATATATATATATATATATATATATATGGAAAATTGTTATACTTATACTTACCCAATAAAGGTTTTAGAGAACAGATTATGCGGCGATAGTAAAAAACACCACCAGCTGCAGCAGCAAACACCAGCAGCAGAACAACAACTATTCCTGCTTTAGCACCTGAAGACAGACCTGGTTCTGTAATGATAAAGAGAGACCGTCAGAAACAAACACTCGAAATGTCAGCAGGACTATATAACCTGAGAGAAGATCTGGTAAGTAGATCTTTATGTTAATGATGGTTAATTAATTGCATGTAAACATTAAAATCAAATCAGTGATGGAGATTAAAGTTCATGTAGTCAGTATTTATCACAGATTTATATACAGGTGTCAGTAATTTAAGACCATTCAAGCTTGTGGCCCAAGCTCAGCTGTGATAATATTCAGAACACCATGAGAGTTCAAAAATTCTGTAACAATGTCAAACACATTTTATAATATTCGTTGGCTGCACTTGCAGTTTTATTCCGTTTCATCTGTGAAACAAAAACGTGAAAAAAATAATTCCTCCTTTTTCAAAGGGGTCATATAATGCCATTTTTGTACAAGCTAATATGATTCTTTAGGGTCTAAATTAAAAGTTTGTAATATACTTTAATTAAAAATTCTCATTAGTATTGTAAGAAAACACTAATTTCACCTGCTCAAAAACAGCTCTGTTTTCAGCATGCCATTTCAGTGCATGTGTCTTTAAATGATAATGAGCTTTGCTCACCCCGCCCCTCTGTTCTGTGCGTACACCGTTTCTAACACAATAACCACGCTTTGATCATTATAAACGTGGGATTATGAATTATATTGAGAACATCGTGCATAGAAAACATGCCGTAATGTAGCCTACCCGGAGTGTAAACCTTAGATGCATATCATCATGAATCGTGCAGCAAGGTTTGCAAATTTGCAATGATTAATATAAATATTAATTTAAATGTTAATAAAACATCACACTCACTTCTGGAGGTTCAGCAGGAACGTTGGTACCGATCCGTTTTTTCTCGTTTGTAAAGCCGTCTGGTGTGAAATGATTCACAAACAGGAAAGCTCAGAAGATCGTGGGGAATCCCCGTGAGGGAATCCCCGCGTCAATCCTTTGGGCATATATCCCTTCAAAAACAAAACTCAGCCACTGCTTCTTCAACGGCTCGGATTTAGGAACATCCAAATGACTGCTGTGTTCCTTATTACACCGAAGAACAATCGCAGACGCCATACCATTCTGCTCATAGACAGCGCTCCAGTGAGGGTATCAACAATGACGCGCGGACTATGATTGACAGCTCGCTTATGAGCGAGGGCGGGTCTGTGTTGAAACGCTGCAGCTGTCAATCACAATCGTGGGAGGGGCGTCCGACCGTGTGACGTCACAAAATGAAACTACACATTTCAGTACTACAATCAACTTGTAAAAGTGCATGTACCATTATATGACCCCTTTAACACTATGCAAGCTGCTGTGGCTATGATCATGGTGCATATATTTATTATAGTTATTGAGAAATAAATAAATAGTTTTAGTTTTATAAAAATTTAACTAAATAATATTTATGATTTTTTTTTATTCTAAAAACCTTCAATCAAATTTTTGATTGATGTGCAAGTCTGTAATTGTGTGTAAATTACTTGATCAAAGTGATTATTCAAATTATAAAATTCAATTATTTCAGGTAATTTGTTGGTTAAGCCCTGATCCTATTCATACTGCCATTTATTTTGGCATATGCATTAATTGTTTGTTTTAGATCTGTGAAAGGTATAGAGTATTTTACTGGTTCTGTAGAAATGCCTCTATTGAAAACAACTTATTCAAAAAATAATAAATGTGTCCTCACCAGAGACCGTAACACTGAATGTCATACGTAAGGTCCCAGAGTTATGGCTGATCTCTAGTTCATACAGTCCAGTGTCATTGATTCTCGTATTCTTGATGGTCAGAGATCGATTCTGATGATCCAGCTGCAGTCTGTCTTTGAATCTCTCAGTGAGATGGGGATATGAGATCTTATCTCCATTGAATTGAGCGATAGTGGAACCTTCAAACCTCCACAGTATATCATTAATTCCATGTATTTTAATAGGATCAGGGTTTAGAGTGACAGATTCTCCCTCCATCACTGACACTGTCTTCACTGCATCTGCATCAACACCAAACACTCCTGCAGAACAAACAGAAACATTTTCTCAGAGATTAAACTCATATAACACTGCTGCTGATATTAGTGAACAGATTTAACAGATCATTTAGTCTTGTCTTATAAACAATGAATTATTCAGCTGTAAACAGACAGTCTTCCTGACAAACTAATGAGAGAAAACACTCTTCATCTACAATCTACAGATGTGTTACATTTATTCATTCAGCTTTTACACAAAATTAAATAAAACCAATCAGTAAAAAAAGGTACTCCACAGCACAACTATTCATGCTGCATTGCATGCTGGGTACCTTCACATATGCACTGTAGAAATAAGAGTATGATATTGTATACAGTAATTTGTGTTACCCACAGTAAAACTAAGCTTTTTAAAGAACAATTGTGAAAATTATTTGTAAAAGTTATATATGATTACTTTGTGGTAATGCAATTAACATAATCGTGAAAACTAATGTATATCCTCTTGGGACCCAGGAATAGACTTTTGTCTACTGTAGTGGACTATATTTTTTAGCGAATTTCTCTCACATCATACATGTCACATGACACCAAATGTTTGGAGGTTTCACCCTGAAAACAACTTCTGCTTGGTCTTTAAAAATGCCTGACATTAATTTAGTGATCAAATCTAGCACTCTTATTGAAATATAACATATTGTAATTATAATTTAAATCTGACTACTTTTCTAATTGTTTTTAAACCAACATCTCAGGAAAACGTCTTGGGGTTTCAAATCAAAAAATGACTTTCTGTTACAGAACAGGGCATACGTGATTTCATACGTGTCCACTGTAGAGGACATCAGGACTTAAATCATGTTTATCAGGCATTTTGGGAGACACAAAAAGTAAATGTGGAAATAAATTATACCACTGAATATACCTATGAAATATTAGATATTATTATTAAAATGTTGCTAATTATTACACTTATTTTTTTCATTAAATGTTGCTCCAAGAACACATTAATGTGCAAATTAGATACAATGTATAGATGCTTTGCATTGAATGAGAATATTAATGTATGGCCATTTTACCCACATATTGCTTAAAGTAAAATGGTGTATCAATTAATTCCGTTAAATCTTTCATAACATATTGAGAATCATCTTTATACAAATTTTAGTTAAAATAAATCCTGAAACCAAAAAATTTATTGGTGATTGATAAAAAAAAAAAAAAAAAATCCCATTGTTTTTGCCTTTACATATAATTCCATGTCATTTTATTTTTAAAACAACGGAGTCCGCTACAGAGGACATACATAACGTATGAATAAAATGAAAACAAAATGAAACAAAAATGTTCTTTTTATTATTATTTTTGTTTTTTTACCATTTGTTTCTTGTGCTTTAAACAATGTGATGAGATGAAGAATAAATAAAAATTTCTGGGTCTCAATAGGGTATGACAGGTCAGAAATCCACAAAAGCTATGCATGATGGCTTGATTTGTTGTTGCCACCAGGGCTGGAACGAATACAAAACGAATGGGCCGCCGTTGTATGAGAGTAGTACCCTGGACCTTGTGTCAAAATGATTAATGACTTTGACCTTTGTGACAGGTTGAACTTCCTGTGACCTTTTATGATTGATGGGTTGTACTTCCCGAATGGGGTTATGGGATTAACCTATTGACCTCTCCCACGCATCGATCATGTTGTATGACAGGTGCTTAATCCCTTTTAAACCTAGTTAGTCCTAAATCATAGTTTTGAAGGATAGTTTTGACGGAACGGAAGGAAATAAAACAGATGTTGTTTTGCTGGAAGTTTTGCCGGATAGTTTTGACGGCTTCAAACAGCCGTTGTCATGTTATACGGATGTATGTGTGTGTGTGTGTTATGTAGGACATGTGTCAAAGGCGCTCCCTCCCACCCTTGCATTCCAGAGCATCGGGCACTGACATCTGAACATGTGCTGAAACAACTTCACATCCTTTTTAAAGTAAAATCTATACTGAAACCAATTCTTTCAGATGAATAAAAAAAATATAAAATAAAAAGTCTACTAAAACCAATTGTTTTAGTTTTAGAAAAAACTTACATAAACATTCCATTTATATAATATACATAATCTAAAGCAATTTAACTAAGGTTGAAAAACATTCTTTAAAAGCTTACTAAAACCAATAGTTTTAGTTTTAGATAAAAATTACATAAAACATTCTATCCTTTATATTCTATCCTTTATATCCTTTATATAATATAGAGGATACAAAACAAAGTTGAAAAAACATACCTGTAAAAGTGTATAATATAAAATAATTATTTTAGCTGAATAAAATTGTCTTACCTTATTTTAGAAAGTTGAAGTATACCATTGATGTCCACAAAAAATGCAATGTATGAATGGATTCAAAATGGTTTTACACAACTGAATTCACATAGTCATTCCTGAATGACCTCACACTCTCAAAACATAAGGAGCGCGCTTCTAATGTATGTGTTTCAAAAAGTAAAACACACGTGTGTGTGTGTGTGTGTGTGTGTGTGTGTGTGTGTGTGTCTATGCGCGCCCCCCTATTCCTGTGAGCTCTGACATCTGAAACACGGTGAAGTCTATATCAGACTAACAAGTTGAAAACATGCCTTTAAAAGTATAATATAAATATCTCATTGATCCAATTGTTTTAGCTGAATAAATAAATTCATCTTACATAAAAACATTCTGCTCTTTAAAAGTGTATAATATAAAATAAAATAATTTTACTGAGGTTGAAAAATATTCTGTTCTTTTTAAAATAATATAAAATAAAAAGCTTACTATAACCAATTATTTTAGCTGAATAAAATAAATTCATCTTACCTTATTTCAGAGAGAGAGAGTTGAAGAAGTGGCTCCTAACACATCATTGTCCATTGATGTCCACAAAAATAATTAAACTAAAGTTGAAAACATGCCTTTAAAAGTATATAAAATATAAATATCTTATTGATCCAATTGTTTTAGATAAAATAATATAAAATCATCTTACATGTTAGAGGTAAAGTATACCACGGATGTCCATAAAAATGCAATGTATGAAACGGAGTCGCAGGTCCCTCCTGCCTTCACATTCCTGAACAGTATATATAAACGGGGTCAGTTATTTCATATATGTCACATTCAGTTATTTCATATTCATATGTAAAACATTCTGTTCTTTTTAAAAGTATATAAATGTTAATAATATACAACAATATCTTACTAAAATAATTAAAGTTGAAAAAAGATTCTATCCTTTAAAAGTGTTTAAATGAAATCTTGCAAATTAAACTAAAGTTGAAAAACATACTTCTTTTAAAGCATTTAAAAAGCTTACTAAAACCAATTGTTTTAGTTTTAGATAAAAATTACATAAAACATTCTATCCTTTATATTCTATCATTTATATAATATAAATGATATAATCTAAAACAATTAAACTAAGGTTGAATCCTTTAAAAGTATATAATGAAATGCTTATACAATATATCTTACTAAAAATAAAAATCATCTTACATGTTAGAGAGAGTTAAAGTATGTCCTACCATGGATGTCCACAAAAATGCAATGTATGAATGGGTTCAAAATTGTTTTACACAACTGAATTCATCTAGTCATTCCTGAATGACCTCACACTGTCTCAAAACATAGCGCGTCTAATGTATGTGTGTCAAAAAGTAAAGGAGCCGTGCGCGTTTCTGTGTGTGCATGTGTTAAACATAAATCACAGAGTGGTTTTCTCTCACACCAGCGTCTCTGACTCAGAGGGTTGTATTCAGTGATGGGATGAGACATTTTGAATGCTGTGTTGGGGCTAAATTGATTTCAAAGTTTAAATGATACCTTTTTAAAAAATATTTGTTTCATAACATATAGATGTCCATACATCCTATGAATGAGATTGCAGTTGTAATAGAAAAGACTGTTTTTTTTCCTGACTCTGCTCCTTCGCATTCCTGAGCACGGTGAAAGTGATAATAATGTTTTAAATTTCACAAATATAAATATACAATAATATAAATATCTTACAAAAATATACTGAAATGCTTGTAAAAAGAATAAAATTCATCTTACATGTTTAGAAACTTACAACGCTTGAATTTACATGTTCAAGAAGGTCTTAAGAGACATAAATCACAGAGTGGTTCTCTCTCACACCAGCGTCTCTGACTCCTAGGGTTTATTCAGCGATCAGAATGAGACATTGTGTTAGGGCTAAATTTATTTCAAAGTTTAAATGATATCTTTATAAAATGTAAATGTAATGTATAAAAAAATTTATAAAAAAAAGTCTCTCAAACAGAGGCCCTCGCTCGTGTCTATGCTGCATTCTGACATCCCCTCCTTCCATTTCCAGAGGTAACAGTGACACTGTGAAGTGTATCTCACACTAACTAAAGTTAAAAAACATTCTGTTCTTTATAAGTATATAAAAAATATCTACTGAAACCAATTGTTTTAGTTTTAGATAAAAATTACATAAAACATTATATTCTTTATATTCTATCCTTTTATATAATTTATATAATATAAATTATATAATATAATATAATATAATATAATACAAAATAACAGAGTGGTTCTCTCTCTCTCATCTAAAAGCATAACCTTAAAAAGTTTGCATTAGATATTTTAAAATATTGATTAAATTAAATCTTTAAAGTTTCAATACATACTCATCTTCTATTTATCTTTTAGAAGACTTATATTATATAAATTATTTTTTGCTTAACGGTGACCTAAAGTATAATTGTTATTAAACAATGTCTGTTCAAAAACTGTACTTGGTCGTCTTAAATCTCATTTATATGAAAAAGATTCAACCCGCATTTTTTGTCCATGTGGGGGTTTCAACTTTTATGGTGGGGCTTTCCATAGCTAACCCGTACACCGAAACACGACCATCACAGAAAACGATACTCGGTTACTCACGTAACCTCGGTTCTCTCTAGAGAGGGAACGAGTATTGCGTAAGCTTGCTTACGCTGCGGGAAAGTCTTCTTTTCTCGAGATACTGAAGCCAAAAATTATCCTTAATTTCATTTTTTGTCAACGCAGTGCAGCTGCGGGCAGCTGAGCTAGAGCGGCATACTGCGCGCTCATTGGCTGCCGCGCGGCAACTGCTTAAGCCTACCAGTGAGCCTGGCGTGACGTCACGCCCAATGAGGGCGCGCGCGCCCTAGCGCGTCACAGCCCGCCAGAATGGGCGGCGTCAGAGCATATATAAGGAAGGCTCGTAGGCTATATTCTCTGTTTTCTGTCGAATGAAGCGACACGAGCTACAGGCTTCAAGCACGGCAGGGAACGCAATACTCGTTCCCTCTCTAGAGAGAACCGAGGTTACGTGAGTAACCGAGTATCGTTCTCTTACGAGAGGTTCTCTCGTATTGCGTAAGCTTGCTTACGCTGCGGGAACCCCTTGTCCACGCCGTGCGAGCCTAACAATCACATATGACTCTATGAAGAGCATAGAGGTGAAAAACAGGTGGCCAGCGGTGCGGGCCAACACATGTTCATAAGCACATCTAGGGAACGCAAGAGCGGCAAGGCCGGTCTATGTATACTGACCCTGAGCGTGCAGCTCAACAGACAAGCTAGTCAATAGTACAACCTGCGCATATGGGCAGGACATGAACACGACTAGACTGACAGAAGTTTTGCCTGCAGAGCGGGAACTTCCAGGTTATAAAACCTAACAAAAGTGGAGGGGGACGCCCAGCCCGCCGCCATACAAATGTCATGAATGGAAATCCCGCTGGACCATGCCCACGATGAGGCCATGCCTCTGGTGGAATGAGCCCGTATGCCCAACGGACATTGCAGGTCTTTTGACGCATATGCTGCCGCAATAGCGTCCACTATCCATCTGGATAGCGTCTGTTTCGAGGCGGCGCGACCCTTAGCGCGCCCTCCAAACGAAACGAAAAGCTGCTCTGAGAGCCTGAAGGCTGCAGAGCGCGTGACATAACACCTTAACGCCCTGACCGGGCAAAGGCGGTTGACACCCTCCTCACTGCCGGATGACGGCAGGGCCGATAGGGTAATGACTTGAGCCCTAAAGGGAGTACCTAACACTTTGGGGACATAGCCGTGCTTCGGTTTGAGAATGGCTAACGAGTCGTTAGGTCCAAACTCGAGGCACGACGCGCTGACAGACAGCGCATGCAAATCGCCCACTCGTTTGACTGAAGCCAGAGCTAGCAGAAAAACGGTTTTAAGCGTCAAGTATTTCAACTCCACAGAGTCCAAAGGCTCGAACGGATGCACTTTCAGGGACTCTAGGACCAGGGACAGGTCCCAAATAGGGACTGACGGGGGTCGGGGAGGGTTCATCCTCCTGGCCCCTCGCAGAAAACGGGTGATGAGTTCATCCCTGCCCAGTGAGCGACCGCGCGCCGAATCGGCGAACGCTGCTATGGCCGCGACGTAAACCTTGAGCGTGGAGGGGGACCTGCCCGCGTCCAACATCTCTTGGAGAAAGTTCAATACCTGTGGGACTCCACAGGACTGAGCATTAGAACCCATTTTCACACACCATTTGTTAAACACTGACCATTTAGACGCATAGAGCCGCCTCGTCGAGGGGGCTCTGGACTGCGTGATCGTGTTAATTACCCCTTCTGGCAGATCAACGAATATCCGTTGATTTCCCACGCATGCAGAGACCAGTGCTCTGGATGGGGATGCAGAATCGATCCTCGAGCTTGAGAGAGAAGATCTCTCCTCACCGGGATCGGCCATGGGGCTGTGTCTGTCAGCCTCATTAGCTCGGAAAACCATGGTTGGTTTTCCCAGCGCGGGGCTATGAGGAGCGCTGCGCAGTTCGTCTCCCTGATCCTCGCTAGCACTTGAGGCAGCATCGAGATCGGGGGGAACGCATACAGCGGAACGCTGGGCCATGTCTGGGCCAGCGCGTCCTCGTGTTTCGAGAAAAACCTCTGGCACTGAGCGTTCTCGCTTGCGGCGAAGAGGTCGATCTCCGCTTTGCCAAAGCGATGCCAAAGCGCTTGGACCGTCTGGCGGTGTAGAGACCATTCCCCTGGGGGAACGTTGTCCCTGGACAGTCTGTCCGGGCCGTCGTTGAAGCGACCGGGTACATGAGCTGCCCTTAGGGAGCGCAGCGGGCCCTGAGCCCAGGATAGGAGGCGCTCTGTGAGAGCGCGCAGGGCTCTGGATCTGATTCCGCCCTGGCGGTTCACGTAAGACACTACTGACATGTTGTCCGAGCGGACTAGCACATGGTGTCCCCGTAGGAGTGGTAGAAAGTGCTTCAGCGCTTTCTCGACCGCCAGCATCTCTAGACAGTTTATGTGAAGGCTTTTCTCCGTATTCGACCACCGGCCGCAAATCGGACTGCCCTCGTGAGTCGCTCCCCAACCCATGTTGGACGCATCTGTCGAGACCACTTTGCGGTGTGCGATGACCCCCATCGACACTCCCCGCTGAAACCATTCGGCCGCCAGCCAGGGCTGCAGGGCTGAAACGCAGCGCTGAGTCACTCTGACTGGTGCACGGCCCGAAATCCATGCTTTGCGGGACACTTCCGACTTTAGCCAGCACTGAAGCGGGCGCATTCGAAGTAAACCCAGCTGCAGGACCGCTGCGGCTGACGCCATATGGCCCAAAAGCCTCTGAAAGGTTTTTAGGGGAAAAACTTTTCCCACCTGAACGGAAGCGGCGAGGTGCCGAACACGGCGCGCGCGCTGTGTTGACAGTCTGGCCGTCATCGCCGCCGAATCCAGATCTATACCCAGGAAAGTGATAGACTGGCTGGGGGTTAGAGAGCTCTTGTCCCAGTTCACGGAAAGACCCAGGCTTTCCAAATGACCGAGAAGCGCTTTCTTGTGAGAAACTAGTTCCTCTGTTGACTGCGCTATAATGAGCCAATCGTCCAGATAGTTCAGAATTCGCATCCCTTTCGATCTCAGGGGTGCGAGGGCCGCGTCCATGCACTTCGTAAAAGTACGGGGTGCCAGGGACAAGCCGAACGGCAGGACGGTGTACTGATATGCCTGACCGTCGAAGGCGAATCTCAAGAATGGCCTGTGACGGGGAATAATCTGAATCTGAAAATACGCGTCTTTCAGATCGAGAGAGATGAACCAGTCCCCCGGGCGAATCTGCGCGAGGATTTGACCGGTCGTGAGCATTTTGAACGGTCGTTTCACGAGCGCTTTGTTCAAATATCTCAGATCTAGTATAGGTCTGAGCGCTCCGCCCTTCTTGGGTACGAGGAAATAGCGGCTGTATAAGCCTGCCTCGGCAGCCAGAGGGTGAACCCGTTCTATGGCACCTTTGTGCAGTAAATTCGCTATCTCTGTGTGAAGCAGATGGGCTGCATCTGCTTTCACTTGTGTCTCGACCCGGGCGCGAAAACGCGGGGGGCGGCGAGCGAATTGAAGCGAATAGCCCTTTATCACTGTGTTTAATACCCATTCCGACATTCCCGGAATAGCTTTCCATGCATTCGCACTCATAGCTAGGGGTCGGATAGCCTCCGGGTCCCGCCCGCCGCACAGCGCGGGACGGGGAGCCTGTGGCGGTATGTGCGCGAGTCGCGCAGTGACAGTGAGGGGAGACGGGGGCTCGCTGATAGCGGCAGCCGGCTGAATGACGCTGTGAGAGAGCGTTTTGAGCAACGGCTCGCGGCGCGGAAGCGGGGCGGGCTCGTGAGTGTGTACATGAGAGCGTGCGTGCTGTATAGCGGGCACAGGACTCTTTATTAACGCACAGCCGGCGGTGGAGCGCTTTCGTCCCCGAATGTGTGAGGCAGAGCGGGCACTGTGTAGGTGTGAGCACTGGGTTGTGGGCACGTGACCTACAGCTAACACTCGAGCGGCCGTAGCGCGCTTTATGTGAGTGCACTCTGTGGGGTACACAGGGGGGATTGTGCTTGTGTGTAGTGATGAGCACTGGGGTGTGGGCATGTTTACTACACTCATAGCACTGACGGCGTGAGCCGGATGACCAGATTTTACACTCTTTATTCGATTTATCTGGGTCGCCGTAAAAACGGCGTTTGTGTGCAGGCGAGAGAGTTGAGAAACTGGCTCGTTGGCTGCGGTGGACACTACTGCAGTAGCCTTTATCAAGGGGACTGGCAGAGGGATACAGGTTAGCTTCGACGGCGGTCCGGCCGCGGCGGGACTCAACCGTCTTTTCCTCCTTGCGAGTGCTAGGAGGATTTCGCAGGCTCGGTTTTCAGCGAAACTCTAGGCCGGGGACCCCGCGGGGGTGGCGGCCTGTGTTGGCTGGTGGAGCGGGACCTGGGTCGGCCGCGCTGACGCTGCTGCGATGCTGGAGGTCGGGAGAGGCGCCGCGTGGGGCTGCGTGCAGGAGGCTGAGTTTTAGAGCGGCCTGCAGCGGAGCTCGAGCGGCGGGGCAGGAAGAGGTTCATGGCCTGTGACGCCTTCTGAACTTCCGAGAAGCTGTCCACGAGGCCACTTACCGCGGGGCCGAAGAGGCCGGCGGGTGAGAGCGGGGCGTTGAGAAAAACGGACCGCTCTTGCTCTCCCATGTCGGCTAGCGTTAGCCAGAGGTGGCGCTCAATGACAGTCAGCGAAGCCATAGATCGTCCGATCGCTTGGGCTGCTGTTTTCGTCGTGCGAAGAGAGAGATCCGTCGCACTGCGCAGGTCGGTCAAAGCAGATTTATCAAGTTTTCCCTCGTCGAGCTGGCTGAGGAGGTCGGCTTGAAAAACTTGTAAAACCGCCATTGTGTGCAGGGCTGAGGCGGCTTGCCCAGCGGCGGAGAAAGCACGGCTGGCAAACGCCGAAGTAGTCCTGCAGGCCTTGGACGGGAGGGCAGTCTTTGAGCGCCATCTCGCGGATGGGGGGCAAAGATGCGCTGCAACCGCTGGTTCGACCGGTGGGATCCGGTCGTACCCTTTCTCCTTGGCTCCGTCTACGCGAGAGAGAGTAGATGAGGCCGGAGAACGGAGTCTGGCCGAAACTGGAGCGTCCCAGGATTTGGTAAGCTCCTCGTGAAGCTCCGGCAGAAAAGGCGCTGGCCTGGACACTGGAGCTCGTCGACTGGCGGGCAGGAAGCACCCGTCGAGTCTGTTGGGCGGAGTCACCGCTGGCGGGGACCATTCGAGGCCCAGGTGTTCGACTGCTGCCGTGAGGAGGCGGAGAAGCTCGGCGTCCACACTGGCGTGAGTCCTGCTGGACGCTCTGGTGGAGGAGGCGGAGCGGACAGAACCGGACCATTCCTCGCTGTCCGACGCCATTAGTGAGCACGTGTCCAGTAGCGCGTCATCATCCGCTTCATCCCCTGAGGCGACGGCATCGAGGGCGTGAGCCGTCGGCTGCGCGTCGGGAAGCGGGGGCGGAGAAGGAGAGAGCGAGGCTCGCGGGAGAGGCTCCGGCGAGGCCTTGGCTCGAGTCTCGGGCTCCGGTGGTCGCTGCGAGCGGCGTTTCTTCTTACGCGGCCCGAGGACAGTTGGAGCAGGTTCCGCGAAGAGGGCGAGTCGAGCCCGCAGGGTCGACATCGGCAGCTCTTCACAGAAAGCGCAGCCGCCCGTGGAAAGCGCGACGGCTGCGTGGTCCCGGCCCAGGCAGAGAGCGCAGAGAAGATGGCGGTCTCCGTCGCTGAGCGCGGAGCGGCATGAGCCGCACGTGGTGCGAGGCATTTGCAACAACGCCTCTGCTCTTTTAGAAAGTGCTGCGGAAGCAAGAACACACACAAAAGAGCTTGCAAAGGATATTCGCCGGATAGCTGAGCTGGCACGGCAGGCTGAAGGCGGCGAAGATCGTCCGGCTTCCTCAGGCTGACCTAAGCTGGCTCGTTAGCTGGGCCTTGAAGGACAACGGCGACGGCTTCCTCTCCGAGATCAGCGATGCGAGTGCTTCGCTGAAAAGACAGAAATCAGAGAATATAGCCTACGAGCCTTCCTTATATATGCTCTGACGCCGCCCATTCTGGCGGGCTGTGACGCGCTAGGGCGCGCGCGCCCTCATTGGGCGTGACGTCACGCCAGGCTCACTGGTAGGCTTAAGCAGTTGCCGCGCGGCAGCCAATGAGCGCGCAGTATGCCGCTCTAGCTCAGCTGCCCGCAGCTGCACTGCGTTGACAAAAAATGAAATTAAGGATAATTTTTGGCTTCAGTATCTCGAGAAAAGAAGACTTTCCCGCAGCGTAAGCAAGCTTACGCAATACGAGAGAACCTCTCGTAAGAGAACTACATTTTCAAAATGTAAACAAAGTTTTAGCTAAATAAAAACACCTTACATTTCCAGAGAGGCAAAGTAGTTCTTTATGCAATGATAAAAACGATTCAAAAAAGCAAATAGTTTAAGTTGTCATAAACAGAACAAAACAAAACAAAAAAATCCTTCAGTGATAAACTACAGTGTGAACTGAAGCTTCAGGATATAGGGCGACAGACCAGATGAGTCTCTCGGGGGACAATGTCGCAGTAAATCCAGTCTGGGTTTCAAAGCATACTACATCCAGAGTTTACACTAATTTCATTTAAAAGCATAACCTTAAAAGTTTAAATCAAATCTTTAAAATCATATCTTCTTAGAAGATTTATGTATTATTGTTACTAAGCAGCGTCTGTCCAAAAACTTTAGATTGTTGAAAAACTGTACTTGGGCGTGTTAGATCTTTTGTCCATACAACATGAAACAAAGTTTGTCACAATGTTTTGCTGCTGCGTTGTTTTTAAGAAATCCGAGGACTTTACATTGCTCTTATTTAGACAAAGTTGTATCATTTGGAAAATCAAAGTAAAAATGACACATCGTCTTAATTCAAAGTATAAGTATAAGACCGTGTAAGATCATTTTTACTTGTATCTTCCGAACTAGGGTGAAACCCTTTACTGAGAATATACCACGGACATCTACTAAAAATATATGTAGAAGTTTCAAACATTTGTTGATGGTGGCCGTATGAACAGACTTTGGGGAGAGCTATAGCAGCAAGCATGCCCTTTGACCTCCTCGATTTTGGAGGCTTTTTTGTTAAAGATTTCTCCCATCTACTCGTTTTTTTTTTTTTTTCAAATGCGCGTTGCAACTGCGGTAGCCGTTATGCGTCAATAATCTATGACAACGTGTCTTCCGATAGCGCTTCATCGAGTTTAATTGTACATGATCTACTGTTATGATGTACTTGTTACATGTTCTACCGTTCTATATAATGATTTACACAACCAAGCAATAGACCGTACCTTTGACTTACCCGTCGAGAAGAAAGTAGCTGTCTACTGCGTCCCTCTTTCCACCTGGGAAAAGCTATCCCGATATTTATTTACATTCCGATCAATTCAATTTTAGCTTTTTGGCTTTTTTGGGGATTTTTGCCCCGTGCAGTGCAGCCTTTCAAATGTGGCGGGGGCAGTATCAACGCCTCCCATATGGTCTAGCGGTTAGGATTCCTGCTTTTCATCCAGGCTGTCCAGGCTGCTACCCAATAGTCGAATAATCATCAATAATCATTTTTAGTAATTCATAGTCTTAGAGGCCTACACGAACTGCAGAAACAAGCAGTTTCTTGAAGATTCAGTACCGAATCATTTTCACAAATACAATTATATTGAATTCAGAAAATTTCACTATGGAATACTTTATCTATCATAATTTCAATTTAGTACGTCATCATTTCAACTTTTCATCTCATTATCATGACGCATAGTCATAATTTCAACTTTTTAAGTCATCATTTCGACTTTTTGTCAATTACGCCTTTTTAATGTAATACTTAAAACGGTTTTAAGTCATAATTTGGTGGCTGACTATAATAGAGTTGATGATGAAACGTGCTAGTGCTTTTTGTCCCTCTCTGCTCTTTTTCAAGATGGCGGAACGACACGGAAGCCTCCTTGGACTTACCCGCCCCATGTAAATAAAGATAAGAAATGATCTTTCTTAAAATCAGATTATTGGCAGAGATCATTTTACACCCATGAGGACATATTTATGAATAAAGACAATGATTTTAGCTAATAAAATACCATTTTTCAGCCGAGCGAATCTAGGCCTTCAGAAGTCAGGGGTCAACGGTTTAGGCCCGTTGGCGAAAACACTGCATGTGTAAGGTAGTTATCCAGATTTTCACCCAAAATCAAATACTGTATGACACTTTTCAAAGTTAGAATAACCTGTTGTGTTCTGACACAAGGCCATTAACCGGTTCTTTTTGTTTTATAAATGTACTTTGCTTATTTCTAAATATCAACCTGATAAATATGAATACGATTAAACAAGATCATTTTTAAGAAAAATACAACTAAACCATGATAATGTTTAGTTTAGATGTTGATGATTAAGTTTAAGGCGTAGTGCAACCAGATTTCTCTAACATCTCACTCACGACGAACAACGTCGTAAATAAACATTTTCAAACTGTAATTTTATTTTATTGATTATGGTGATTTAAAGTTCCCTTTCGTGGTGACTCCGAGTTACGTCGGATGACGACGATTGGGGTTTCGCTTAGAAAGCCTCTCACCTTTGAGTATATAAAATGAGCCAATGCCAATGAAATGCCATGGGTCTGCGGAATTTGCATAGCGTATCTCCGCCCACCGCAGGGGGTATATAAGGAAGTACGCTGCAATATGCAGATATGTTTTCGCTTCGGAGCCAAGTTCAGTACTTCACTCCACAAGCCTTTTGAGTGTCATCTCAAATCTCTTCGAGACGAGCGGCTCTTCAGTGTGTTTGTGTGACGGCGCTTTCCAGCGAGATCGCATTTCCTGCTGCTGATTTGTGCAGTAATCTGCCGACAGTGAGTGTGTTTCTCCCTGGGCGCTTCAGCACTCTGCTGAGCTTTTCCACTCTCTAAAAGAGCTGCACGCGGCACGTCTTTTTCAAGACGGTTCGCCCGTGTATTTTCTGGATGTGTGTGCGGTCATCTGAGTCATGTTTTCATTGCGGGAACATGACCATCGCGATGTTTATAGATCAAGACTCAATGATCTCCATGTGAGTAGAGTCCCCTCTGCCACACCCCAATTTATCTCTTCCTCGAGAAGGGATACTTTGGCTGGTGGCCAGGGTGATCTGAGGGTTTGGTGTGGCACAACAACCGACGAGTCAATTCCTCGGGCCACACCCCCCTCCACATCGCAGACCATGCACTCACAGCATCACAAGGCGGGCTTGATTCCTCTGGAAATGAAGTTTCGACTGCGTTGCCTCCCACGGGAGTGCCATCGTTGCCGGGACCGATCCAGATCTGTCAGCCATGCTTTCCCGGGCAGCTGAAAGCATCGGCTGGAGTGGCCCCGCCCTCCCCCCGAGCGCTGTAAGCTTCTCCCGGACGTGCATGACGCCTGCGCTGCGCGAGACTCCACGTGACTTTCGCGGCTCGCGGGTGTCCTCCGCCTTCGCTGCTTTCGATCGCACGGCGATCATGGTCTGTATGTTCCCTGTCACTATCGTGGCACGGTCATGCAGTACTGTGTGTCGCCTGCGCCTTCGATGCAGTGCTGTCCCGGGAGTTCTGTCGAACCGGCCGCAGTGGAACGCTAGTCCTTCCCTGGCCAACCCTGGCAGAACGCGGAAAATTTTAACCACGCCCCTATGCTGGGACGCTATGCCTCCCATGCCCGGCCTGGTTGTCACTGGCGCACAGCTGGCCGCGGGGCCTACGCAAGTATGCGTTTCCCCCAGTGAGCCCTCTTGCGCAGACCTTGCGCAAGATCAGGGAGGACGAGGAGCAGGTCATTTTGGTTGCCCCGTATTGGCACAACTGGACCTGGTTCTCCGAACTAGGACTCCTCGCGACAGCACCTCTCCGGCCAATTCCCCTGAGGAAGGACCTCCTTTCTCAGGGACGGGGCACCCTTTGGCACCCTCGCCCCGATCTTTGGAACCTCCACGTGTGGCTCCTGAACGGGACGAGGCAGGTTTGAGTACCCTACCACCAGCGGTGGTGGCTACTAGGGGTGGGCGATATGGCAAAAATATCATATCACGTTTTTTTTCAGGAAAATCACGATTAACGATTTTATCACGATTCTTTTTATGTTGGTTTTACTATTTTGTGACTGAGCATTACAGCCAAACTAATGTCCATATTTTAAAAACAAAGCCTTAGGTAAAAAAATAAAAAAATGGCAGACAGGGGCAAAGATAAAAATGTCATTATTTTCTTTGTTATTATATATTAAGATTAAAGATACACATTACATATACACAACTTAATATACAAATTAAATAGGCAAAATAGTGCTTTATGTTTTCAGCTACAGTAGGTGTATTTAACAGTAGCATTGAAGTAATTAAATGAACAAATATGAAAATAAAACAAAACAGACTTCACTGTATAAATTATACATTGATACGTATTAAAGCTACTATTAAAGTTATCAGTCAAGAGCAGTGAGTGATTTTCTCTTTGCATTCTTTTTTATTAACATTAAAGGGATAGTTCTCCTAAAAATTCAAATTATCATAATTTACTCTCTCAAGTTGTTTTAAACTCGAATAAGTTTCTTTCTTCTCTTGAAAATAAAATTTATTTGGAAGAATGTGGGTAACCAAACAGTTGATTGTACCCCGGTGACTACCATATATATTTTTCTCCTATGGAAGTCAATGGGGAGCAGCTACAGTTTGGATAGCCACATTCTTCAAAATATTAATATTAGAAAAATATTAGAAATATTAGAAGGAAATTAATACAGGTTTGGAACAACATTAGAGTGTGTAAATTATGATAGATTTTTAATTGAACTATCCTTTAAGGACAAGCGACAGCGTGTTTACTATACTGTCTCTTTAAGAGCTGCGCGCGACGCGTCTAATATACACGCATTTGACAAGCAGTTTTTCTCTCAATTTTCTCAAGTTTGCTTTCACTTTAGACATAACCAACTTTATGTAAACCTTGTGTGTATTTAACAGTATAAGCACAATAAGACTCGAAAGTTAACTTAACCAAGTTCCAGTATCCAGGCGCTGGTAGACAGGCTTTTAGTGCATGTGAGCTTCACATGTACGCGCTGAGAAACGCATACGTTAGAACAGCGCATCGGCACGCAAATTAAATGTTTAACCGACAAGGCATTAAAGCACATGCAAATTATGAACTTTTGTGAACTGCAGTCTCCTGTTCCGCTGCGTTATCGTTTTATGTGAATATACGTCACGTTGTTCAGTATGTTCGGGACAGAGGCGCCAGAACAGATATAATGCACGATTCTACGATATTTCTTCAAAAGCAGATCGTGGAGACATTTTAATCGTCCACGATCAAAAATCGTCATATCGCACACCCCTAGTGGCTACCATCACTTCCGCTAGAGCATCGTCCACGAGACATGCCTATGCGTTGAAGTGGAACCTCTTCGTCAACTGGTGTTCTTCTAAACATCAAGAACCCACGAATTGCCCCATCAGTGTCGTGCTTTCCTTCCTGCAAGAAGGGTTGGAGCGAAGGCTGTCTCCCTCCACCCTGAAAGTGTATGTTGCCGCCATTGCCGAACATCACGAAGCAGTTGATGGTAAGTCTCTGGGGAAGCACGACCTGATCGTCAGGTTCCTGAGGGGAGTGAGAATCCTCCTCGTCCTCCCCTCGTACCCTCTTGGGACCTCCAGCGGTTCTAACTGCCCTGCAGAGTGCTATATTTGAGCCTTTGCAATCAGCAGAGCTTAAGTTCCTGTCTATGAGGACAGCGCTCCTGGTTGCATTGGCCTCCATCAAGAGGGTAGGGGACCTGCAGGCATTTTCGGTTGACGAAGCGTGCCTGGAATTCGGGCCGGCTAACTCTCACGTGATCCTGAGACCCCGGCTTGGATACGTGCCCAAGGTTCCTACCACACCCTTTCGAGACCAGGTAGTGAACCTGCAAGTGCTGCCCTTGGAGGAGGCAAACCCAGCCTTGGCACTGCTCTGTCCAGTACGCGCCCTTCGTGCTTACGTAGACAGAACGCGGTGTTTCAGGACCTCAGACCAGCTCTTTGTCTGTTATGGTGGGAAGCTGAAGGGAAAGGCTCTCTCAAAGCAAAGGTTATCTCACTGGATAGTGGATACCATTGCTTTGGCATACCAGCAGCAAGGTCATCTATGCCCCCTTGGTGTGAAAGCCCACTCCACTCGTAGTGTGGCTTCCTCTTGGGCTCTAGCGCATGGCACCTTGCTAACAGACATTTGTAGAGCTGCAGGCTGGGCGACACCCAACACATTCGCGAGATTCTATAATCTCCGAGTAGAGCCAGTTTCTTCTCATGTACTCGCTTCAACCAGCCGGTACTAGATTCTGCTCAGGTGTCTTCGCTTGCTCGCCATTCCTCTCCACGGACGGGATACGTGCAATCATCTTCTCAGGTCAGTCTGATAAGCTCTGAGTTCCTCCAGCACTGGTTACGTCAACGCCTGAGTTATGCCAATCTGCCATAACACAGCTTTTGCGCTTGACTAGGTGCCTCCATGTGCATGGTCCCCCCTTTGGGCGACCCCCACATGTGTATTCCACTGTAAGTCTCTTTTGAGCGTGTGTCTTTCCCTTGGCAAGCCACCTTGCCACCCCTGGGGTTTAAATATTACACCTGCGGCTGGACACCTCAGTGATACCACATATGCATCCCTCTGGGTCATATGTGTCTCTCAAGTCCCCCCCTTAATGGTTGGGCATAATTGCATATTTCTCCTGAGATATGCTTCCCAATGTACCTTGGTATTCCTGTGTTAAGTAGGACTCCTTCGTTCGTGCTAGTCTCACAACAGGGAGCTCAGACTTACGCAGGGCACTGGATGACAGCCGAGGTGGCGTGATTAGACTGGAACCCCAATCGTCGTCATCCGACGTAACTCGGAGTCACCACGAAAGGGAACTTTAAATCACCATAATCAATAAAATAAAATTACAGTTTGAAAATGTTTATTTACGACGTTGTTCGTCGTGAGTGAGATGTTAGAGAAATCTGGTTGCACTACGCCTTAAACTTAATCATCAACATCTAAACTAAACATTATCATGGTTTAGTTGTATTTTTCTTAAAAATGATCTTGTTTAATCGTATTCATATTTATCAGGTTGATATTTAGAAATAAGCAAAGTACATTTATAAAACAAAAAGAACCGGTTAATGGCCTTGTGTCAGAACACAACAGGTTATTCTAACTTTGAAAAGTGTCATACAGTATTTGATTTTGGGTGAAAATCTGGATAACTACCTTACACATGCAGTGTTTTCGCCAACGGGCCTAAACCGTTGACCCCTGACTTCTGAAGGCCTAGATTCGCTCGGCTGAAAAATGGTATTTTATTAGCTAAAATCATTGTCTTTATTCATAAATATGTCCTCATGGGTGTAAAATGATCTCTGCCAATAATCTGATTTTAAGAAAGATCATTTCTTATCTTTATTTACATGGGGCGGGTAAGTCCAAGGAGGCTTCCGTGTCGTTCCGCCATCTTGAAAAAGAGCAGAGAGGGACAAAAAGCACTAGCACGTTTCATCATCAACTCTATTATAGTCAGCCACCAAATTATGACTTAAAACCGTTTTAAGTATTACATTAAAAAGGCGTAATTGACAAAAAGTCGAAATGATGACTTAAAAAGTTGAAATTATGACTATGCGTCATGATAATGAGATGAAAAGTTGAAATGATGACGTACTAAATTGAAATTATGATAGATAAAGTATTCCATAGTGAAATTTTCTGAATTCAATATAATTGTATTTGTGAAAATGATTCGGTACTGAATCTTCAAGAAACTGCTTGTTTCTGCAGTTCGTGTAGGCCTCTAAGACTATGAATTACTAAAAATGATTATTGATGATTATTCGACTATTGGGTAGCAGCCTGGACAGCCTGGATGAAAAGCAGGAATCCTAACCGCTAGACCATATGGGAGGCGTTGATACTGCCCCCGCCACATTTGAAAGGCTGCACTGCACGGGGCAAAAATCCCCAAAAAAGCCAAAAAGCTAAAATTGAATTGATCGGAATGTAAATAAATATCGGGATAGCTTTTCCCAGGTGGAAAGAGGGACGCAGTAGACAGCTACTTTCTTCTCGACGGGTAAGTCAAAGGTACGGTCTATTGCTTGGTTGTGTAAATCATTATATAGAACGGTAGAACATGTAACAAGTACATCATAACAGTAGATCATGTACAATTAAACTCGATGAAGCGCTATCGGAAGACACGTTGTCATAGATTATTGACGCATAACGGCTACCGCAGTTGCAACGCGCATTTGAAAAAAAAAAAAAAACGAGTAGATGGGAGAAATCTTTAACAAAAAAGCCTCCAAAATCGAGGAGGTCAAAGGGCATGCTTGCTGCTATAGCTCTCCCCAAAGTCTGTTCATACGGCCACCATCAACAAATGTTTGAAACTTCTACATATATTTTTAGTAGATGTCCGTGGTATATTCTCAGTAAAGGGTTTCACCCTAGTTCGGAAGATACAAGTAAAAATGATCTTACACGGTCTTATACTTATACTTTGAATTAAGACGATGTGTCATTTTTACTTTGATTTTCCAAATGATACAACTTTGTCTAAATAAGAGCAATGTAAAGTCCTCGGATTTCTTAAAAACAACGCAGCAGCAAAACATTGTGACAAACTTTGTTTCATGTTGTATGGACAAAAGATCTAACACGCCCAAGTACAGTTTTTCAACAATCTAAAGTTTTTGGACAGACGCTGCTTAGTAACAATAATACATAAATCTTCTAAGAAGATATGATTTTAAAGATTTGATTTAAACTTTTAAGGTTATGCTTTTAAATGAAATTAGTGTAAACTCTGGATGTAGTATGCTTTGAAACCCAGACTGGATTTACTGCGACATTGTCCCCCGAGAGACTCATCTGGTCTGTCGCCCTATATCCTGAAGCTTCAGTTCACACTGTAGTTTATCACTGAAGGATTTTTTTGTTTTGTTTTGTTCTGTTTATGACAACTTAAACTATTTGCTTTTTTGAATCGTTTTTATCATTGCATAAAGAACTACTTTGCCTCTCTGGAAATGTAAGGTGTTTTTATTTAGCTAAAACTTTGTTTACATTTTGAAAATGTAGTTCTCTTACGAGAGGTTCTCTCGTATTGCGTAAGCTTGCTTACGCTGCGGGAAAGTCTTCTTTTCTCGAGATACTGAAGCCAAAAATTATCCTTAATTTCATTTTTTGTCAACGCAGTGCAGCTGCGGGCAGCTGAGCTAGAGCGGCATACTGCGCGCTCATTGGCTGCCGCGCGGCAACTGCTTAAGCCTACCAGTGAGCCTGGCGTGACGTCACGCCCAATGAGGGCGCGCGCGCCCTAGCGCGTCACAGCCCGCCAGAATGGGCGGCGTCAGAGCATATATAAGGAAGGCTCGTAGGCTATATTCTCTGATTTCTGTCTTTTCAGCGAAGCACTCGCATCGCTGATCTCGGAGAGGAAGCCGTCGCCGTTGTCCTTCAAGGCCCAGCTAACGAGCCAGCTTAGGTCAGCCTGAGGAAGCCGGACGATCTTCGCCGCCTTCAGCCTGCCGTGCCAGCTCAGCTATCCGGCGAATATCCTTTGCAAGCTCTTTTGTGTGTGTTCTTGCTTCCGCAGCACTTTCTAAAAGAGCAGAGGCGTTGTTGCAAATGCCTCGCACCACGTGCGGCTCATGCCGCTCCGCGCTCAGCGACGGAGACCGCCATCTTCTCTGCGCTCTCTGCCTGGGCCGGGACCACGCAGCCGTCGCGCTTTCCACGGGCGGCTGCGCTTTCTGTGAAGAGCTGCCGATGTCGACCCTGCGGGCTCGACTCGCCCTCTTCGCGGAACCTGCTCCAACTGTCCTCGGGCCGCGTAAGAAGAAACGCCGCTCGCAGCGACCACCGGAGCCCGAGACTCGAGCCAAGGCCTCGCCGGAGCCTCTCCCGCGAGCCTCGCTCTCTCCTTCTCCGCCCCCGCTTCCCGACGCGCAGCCGACGGCTCACGCCCTCGATGCCGTCGCCTCAGGGGATGAAGCGGATGATGACGCGCTACTGGACACGTGCTCACTAATGGCGTCGGACAGCGAGGAATGGTCCGGTTCTGTCCGCTCCGCCTCCTCCACCAGAGCGTCCAGCAGGACTCACGCCAGTGTGGACGCCGAGCTTCTCCGCCTCCTCACGGCAGCAGTCGAACACCTGGGCCTCGAATGGTCCCCGCCAGCGGTGACTCCGCCCAACAGACTCGACGGGTGCTTCCTGCCCGCCAGTCGACGAGCTCCAGTGTCCAGGCCAGCGCCTTTTCTGCCGGAGCTTCACGAGGAGCTTACCAAATCCTGGGACGCTCCAGTTTCGGCCAGACTCCGTTCTCCGGCCTCATCTACTCTCTCTCGCGTAGACGGAGCCAAGGAGAAAGGGTACGACCGGATCCCACCGGTCGAACCAGCGGTTGCAGCGCATCTTTGCCCCCCATCCGCGAGATGGCGCTCAAAGACTGCCCTCCCGTCCAAGGCCTGCAGGACTACTTCGGCGTTTGCCAGCCGTGCTTTCTCCGCCGCTGGGCAAGCCGCCTCAGCCCTGCACACAATGGCGGTTTTACAAGTTTTTCAAGCCGACCTCCTCAGCCAGCTCGACGAGGGAAAACTTGATAAATCTGCTTTGACCGACCTGCGCAGTGCGACGGATCTCTCTCTTCGCACGACGAAAACAGCAGCCCAAGCGATCGGACGATCTATGGCTTCGCTGACTGTCATTGAGCGCCACCTCTGGCTAACGCTAGCCGACATGGGAGAGCAAGAGCGGTCCGTTTTTCTCAACGCCCCGCTCTCACCCGCCGGCCTCTTCGGCCCCGCGGTAAGTGGCCTCGTGGACAGCTTCTCGGAAGTTCAGAAGGCGTCACAGGCCATGAACCTCTTCCTGCCCCGCCGCTCGAGCTCCGCTGCAGGCCGCTCTAAAACTCAGCCTCCTGCACGCAGCCCCACGCGGCGCCTCTCCCGACCTCCAGCATCGCAGCAGCGTCAGCGCGGCCGACCCAGGTCCCGCTCCACCAGCCAACACAGGCCGCCACCCCCGCGGGGTCCCCGGCCTAGAGTTTCGCTGAAAACCGAGCCTGCGAAATCCTCCTAGCACTCGCAAGGAGGAAAAGACGGTTGAGTCCCGCCGCGGCCGGACCGCCGTCGAAGCTAACCTGTATCCCTCTGCCAGTCCCCTTGATAAAGGCTACTGCAGTAGTGTCCACCGCAGCCAACGAGCCAGTTTCTCAACTCTCTCGCCTGCACACAAACGCCGTTTTTACGGCGACCCAGATAAATCGAATAAAGAGTGTAAAATCTGGTCATCCGGCTCACGCCGTCAGTGCTATGAGTGTAGTAAACATGCCCACACCCCAGTGCTCATCACTACACACAAGCACAATCCCCCCTGTGTACCCCACAGAGTGCACTCACATAAAGCGCGCTACGGCCGCTCGAGTGTTAGCTGTAGGTCACGTGCCCACAACCCAGTGCTCACACCTACACAGTGCCCGCTCTGCCTCACACATTCGGGGACGAAAGCGCTCCACCGCCGGCTGTGCGTTAATAAAGAGTCCTGTGCCCGCTATACAGCACGCACGCTCTCATGTACACACTCACGAGCCCGCCCCGCTTCCGCGCCGCGAGCCGTTGCTCAAAACGCTCTCTCACAGCGTCATTCAGCCGGCTGCCGCTATCAGCGAGCCCCCGTCTCCCCTCACTGTCACTGCGCGACTCGCGCACATACCGCCACAGGCTCCCCGTCCCGCGCTGTGCGGCGGGCGGGACCCGGAGGCTATCCGACCCCTAGCTATGAGTGCGAATGCATGGAAAGCTATTCCGGGAATGTCGGAATGGGTATTAAACACAGTGATAAAGGGCTATTCGCTTCAATTCGCTCGCCGCCCCCCGCGTTTTCGCGCCCGGGTCGAGACACAAGTGAAAGCAGATGCAGCCCATCTGCTTCACACAGAGATAGCGAATTTACTGCACAAAGGTGCCATAGAACGGGTTCACCCTCTGGCTGCCGAGGCAGGCTTATACAGCCGCTATTTCCTCGTACCCAAGAAGGGCGGAGCGCTCAGACCTATACTAGATCTGAGATATTTGAACAAAGCGCTCGTGAAACGACCGTTCAAAATGCTCACGACCGGTCAAATCCTCGCGCAGATTCGCCCGGGGGACTGGTTCATCTCTCTCGATCTGAAAGACGCGTATTTTCAGATTCAGATTATTCCCCGTCACAGGCCATTCTTGAGATTCGCCTTCGACGGTCAGGCATATCAGTACACCGTCCTGCCGTTCGGCTTGTCCCTGGCACCCCGTACTTTTACGAAGTGCATGGACGCGGCCCTCGCACCCCTGAGATCGAAAGGGATGCGAATTCTGAACTATCTGGACGATTGGCTCATTATAGCGCAGTCAACAGAGGAACTAGTTTCTCACAAGAAAGCGCTTCTCGGTCATTTGGAAAGCCTGGGTCTTTCCGTGAACTGGGACAAGAGCTCTCTAACCCCCAGCCAGTCTATCACTTTCCTGGGTATAGATCTGGATTCGGCGGCGATGACGGCCAGACTGTCAACACAGCGCGCGCGCCGTGTTCGGCACCTCGCCGCTTCCGTTCAGGTGGGAAAAGTTTTTCCCCTAAAAACCTTTCAGAGGCTTTTGGGCCATATGGCGTCAGCCGCAGCGGTCCTGCAGCTGGGTTTACTTCGAATGCGCCCGCTTCAGTGCTGGCTAAAGTCGGAAGTGTCCCGCAAAGCATGGATTTCGGGCCGTGCACCAGTCAGAGTGACTCAGCGCTGCGTTTCAGCCCTGCAGCCCTGGCTGGCGGCCGAATGGTTTCAGCGGGGAGTGTCGATGGGGGTCATCGCACACCGCAAAGTGGTCTCGACAGATGCGTCCAACATGGGTTGGGGAGCGACTCACGAGGGCAGTCCGATTTGCGGCCGGTGGTCGAATACGGAGAAAAGCCTTCACATAAACTGTCTAGAGATGCTGGCGGTCGAGAAAGCGCTGAAGCACTTTCTACCACTCCTACGGGGACACCATGTGCTAGTCCGCTCGGACAACATGTCAGTAGTGTCTTACGTGAACCGCCAGGGCGGAATCAGATCCAGAGCCCTGCGCGCTCTCACAGAGCGCCTCCTATCCTGGGCTCAGGGCCCGCTGCGCTCCCTAAGGGCAGCTCATGTACCCGGTCGCTTCAACGACGGCCCGGACAGACTGTCCAGGGACAACGTTCCCCCAGGGGAATGGTCTCTACACCGCCAGACGGTCCAAGCGCTTTGGCATCGCTTTGGCAAAGCGGAGATCGACCTCTTCGCCGCAAGCGAGAACGCTCAGTGCCAGAGGTTTTTCTCGAAACACGAGGACGCGCTGGCCCAGACATGGCCCAGCGTTCCGCTGTATGCGTTCCCCCCGATCTCGATGCTGCCTCAAGTGCTAGCGAGGATCAGGGAGACGAACTGCGCAGCGCTCCTCATAGCCCCGCGCTGGGAAAACCAACCATGGTTTTCCGAGCTAATGAGGCTGACAGACACAGCCCCATGGCCGATCCCGGTGAGGAGAGATCTTCTCTCTCAAGCTCGAGGATCGATTCTGCATCCCCATCCAGAGCACTGGTCTCTGCATGCGTGGGAAATCAACGGATATTCGTTGATCTGCCAGAAGGGGTAATTAACACGATCACGCAGTCCAGAGCCCCCTCGACGAGGCGGCTCTATGCGTCTAAATGGTCAGTGTTTAACAAATGGTGTGTGAAAATGGGTTCTAATGCTCAGTCCTGTGGAGTCCCACAGGTATTGAACTTTCTCCAAGAGATGTTGGACGCGGGCAGGTCCCCCTCCACGCTCAAGGTTTACGTCGCGGCCATAGCAGCGTTCGCCGATTCGGCGCGCGGTCGCTCACTGGGCAGGGATGAACTCATCACCCGTTTTCTGCGAGGGGCCAGGAGGATGAACCCTCCCCGACCCCCGTCAGTCCCTATTTGGGACCTGTCCCTGGTCCTAGAGTCCCTGAAAGTGCATCCGTTCGAGCCTTTGGACTCTGTGGAGTTGAAATACTTGACGCTTAAAACCGTTTTTCTGCTAGCTCTGGCTTCAGTCAAACGAGTGGGCGATTTGCATGCGCTGTCTGTCAGCGCGTCGTGCCTCGAGTTTGGACCTAACGACTCGTTAGCCATTCTCAAACCGAAGCACGGCTATGTCCCCAAAGTGTTAGGTACTCCCTTTAGGGCTCAAGTCATTACCCTATCGGCCCTGCCGTCATCCGGCAGTGAGGAGGGTGTCAACCGCCTTTGCCCGGTCAGGGCGTTAAGGTGTTATGTCACGCGCTCTGCAGCCTTCAGGCTCTCAGAGCAGCTTTTCGTTTCGTTTGGAGGGCGCGCTAAGGGTCGCGCCGCCTCGAAACAGACGCTATCCAGATGGATAGTGGACGCTATTGCGGCAGCATATGCGTCAAAAGACCTGCAATGTCCGTTGGGCATACGGGCTCATTCCACCAGAGGCATGGCCTCATCGTGGGCATGGTCCAGCGGGATTTCCATTCATGACATTTGTATGGCGGCGGGCTGGGCGTCCCCCTCCACTTTTGTTAGGTTTTATAACCTGGAAGTTCCCGCTCTGCAGGCAAAACTTCTGTCAGTCTAGTCGTGTTCATGTCCTGCCCATATGCGCAGGTTGTACTATTGACTAGCTTGTCTGTTGAGCTGCACGCTCAGGGTCAGTATACATAGACCGGCCTTGCCGCTCTTGCGTTCCCTAGATGTGCTTATGAACATGTGTTGGCCCGCACCGCTGGCCACCTGTTTTTCACCTCTATGCTCTTCATAGAGTCATATGTGATTGTTAGGCTCGCACGGCGTGGACAAGGGGTTCCCGCAGCGTAAGCAAGCTTACGCAATACGAGAGAACCTCTCGTAAGAGAACGATACTCGGTTACTCACGTAACCTCGGTTCTCTCTAGAGAGGGAACGAGTATTGCGTTCCCTGCCGTGCTTGAAGCCTGTAGCTCGTGTCGCTTCATTCGACAGAAAACAGAGAATATAGCCTACGAGCCTTCCTTATATATGCTCTGACGCCGCCCATTCTGGCGGGCTGTGACGCGCTAGGGCGCGCGCGCCCTCATTGGGCGTGACGTCACGCCAGGCTCACTGGTAGGCTTAAGCAGTTGCCGCGCGGCAGCCAATGAGCGCGCAGTATGCCGCTCTAGCTCAGCTGCCCGCAGCTGCACTGCGTTGACAAAAAATGAAATTAAGGATAATTTTTGGCTTCAGTATCTCGAGAAAAGAAGACTTTCCCGCAGCGTAAGCAAGCTTACGCAATACTCGTTCCCTCTCTAGAGAGAACCGAGGTTACGTGAGTAACCGAGTATCGTTTTCTGTGATGGTCGTGTTTCGGTGTACGGGTTAGCTATGGAAAGCCCCACCATAAAAGTTGAAACCCCCACATGGACAAAAAATGCGGGTTGAATCTTTTTCATATAAATGAGATTTAAGACGACCAAGTACAGTTTTTGAACAGACATTGTTTAATAACAATTATACTTTAGGTCACCGTTAAGCAAAAAATAATTTATATAATATAAGTCTTCTAAAAGATAAATAGAAGATGAGTATGTATTGAAACTTTAAAGATTTAATTTAATCAATATTTTAAAATATCTAATGCAAACTTTTTAAGGTTATGCTTTTAGATGAGAGAGAGAGAACCACTCTGTTATTTTGTATTATATTATATTATATTATATTATATAATTTATATTATATAAATTATATAAAAGGATAGAATATAAAGAATATAATGTTTTATGTAATTTTTATCTAAAACTAAAACAATTGGTTTCAGTAGATATTTTTTATATACTTATAAAGAACAGAATGTTTTTTAACTTTAGTTAGTGTGAGATACACTTCACAGTGTCACTGTTACCTCTGGAAATGGAAGGAGGGGATGTCAGAATGCAGCATAGACACGAGCGAGGGCCTCTGTTTGAGAGACTTTTTTTTATAAATTTTTTTATACATTACATTTACATTTTATAAAGATATCATTTAAACTTTGAAATAAATTTAGCCCTAACACAATGTCTCATTCTGATCGCTGAATAAACCCTAGGAGTCAGAGACGCTGGTGTGAGAGAGAACCACTCTGTGATTTATGTCTCTTAAGACCTTCTTGAACATGTAAATTCAAGCGTTGTAAGTTTCTAAACATGTAAGATGAATTTTATTCTTTTTACAAGCATTTCAGTATATTTTTGTAAGATATTTATATTATTGTATATTTATATTTGTGAAATTTAAAACATTATTATCACTTTCACCGTGCTCAGGAATGCGAAGGAGCAGAGTCAGGAAAAAAAACAGTCTTTTCTATTACAACTGCAATCTCATTCATAGGATGTATGGACATCTATATGTTATGAAACAAATATTTTTTAAAAAGGTATCATTTAAACTTTGAAATCAATTTAGCCCCAACACAGCATTCAAAATGTCTCATCCCATCACTGAATACAACCCTCTGAGTCAGAGACGCTGGTGTGAGAGAAAACCACTCTGTGATTTATGTTTAACACATGCACACACAGAAACGCGCACGGCTCCTTTACTTTTTGACACACATACATTAGACGCGCTATGTTTTGAGACAGTGTGAGGTCATTCAGGAATGACTAGATGAATTCAGTTGTGTAAAACAATTTTGAACCCATTCATACATTGCATTTTTGTGGACATCCATGGTAGGACATACTTTAACTCTCTCTAACATGTAAGATGATTTTTATTTTTAGTAAGATATATTGTATAAGCATTTCATTATATACTTTTAAAGGATTCAACCTTAGTTTAATTGTTTTAGATTATATCATTTATATTATATAAATGATAGAATATAAAGGATAGAATGTTTTATGTAATTTTTATCTAAAACTAAAACAATTGGTTTTAGTAAGCTTTTTAAATGCTTTAAAAGAAGTATGTTTTTCAACTTTAGTTTAATTTGCAAGATTTCATTTAAACACTTTTAAAGGATAGAATCTTTTTTCAACTTTAATTATTTTAGTAAGATATTGTTGTATATTATTAACATTTATATACTTTTAAAAAGAACAGAATGTTTTACATATGAATATGAAATAACTGAATGTGACATATATGAAATAACTGACCCCGTTTATATATACTGTTCAGGAATGTGAAGGCAGGAGGGACCTGCGACTCCGTTTCATACATTGCATTTTTATGGACATCCGTGGTATACTTTACCTCTAACATGTAAGATGATTTTATATTATTTTATCTAAAACAATTGGATCAATAAGATATTTATATTTTATATACTTTTAAAGGCATGTTTTCAACTTTAGTTTAATTATTTTTGTGGACATCAATGGACAATGATGTGTTAGGAGCCACTTCTTCAACTCTCTCTCTCTGAAATAAGGTAAGATGAATTTATTTTATTCAGCTAAAATAATTGGTTATAGTAAGCTTTTTATTTTATATTATTTTAAAAAGAACAGAATATTTTTCAACCTCAGTAAAATTATTTTATTTTATATTATACACTTTTAAAGAGCAGAATGTTTTTATGTAAGATGAATTTATTTATTCAGCTAAAACAATTGGATCAATGAGATATTTATATTATACTTTTAAAGGCATGTTTTCAACTTGTTAGTCTGATATAGACTTCACCGTGTTTCAGATGTCAGAGCTCACAGGAATAGGGGGGCGCGCATAGACACACACACACACACACACACACACACACACACACACACACGTGTGTTTTACTTTTTGAAACACATACATTAGAAGCGCGCTCCTTATGTTTTGAGAGTGTGAGGTCATTCAGGAATGACTATGTGAATTCAGTTGTGTAAAACCATTTTGAATCCATTCATACATTGCATTTTTTGTGGACATCAATGGTATACTTCAACTTTCTAAAATAAGGTAAGACAATTTTATTCAGCTAAAATAATTATTTTATATTATACACTTTTACAGGTATGTTTTTTCAACTTTGTTTTGTATCCTCTATATTATATAAAGGATATAAAGGATAGAATATAAAGGATAGAATGTTTTATGTAATTTTTATCTAAAACTAAAACTATTGGTTTTAGTAAGCTTTTAAAGAATGTTTTTCAACCTTAGTTAAATTGCTTTAGATTATGTATATTATATAAATGGAATGTTTATGTAAGTTTTTTCTAAAACTAAAACAATTGGTTTTAGTAGACTTTTTATTTTATATTTTTTTTATTCATCTGAAAGAATTGGTTTCAGTATAGATTTTACTTTAAAAAGGATGTGAAGTTGTTTCAGCACATGTTCAGATGTCAGTGCCCGATGCTCTGGAATGCAAGGGTGGGAGGGAGCGCCTTTGACACATGTCCTACATAACACACACACACACATACATCCGTATAACATGACACCATATAACCCTTCTTCACACACATATATGACACAAAGCTTGTTGTCTGTCACACACACACACACACACACACACACACACACACACACACACACACACACACACACACACACACACACACACACACACACACACATCCGTATAACATGACACCGGCTGTTTGAAGCCGTCAAAACTATCCGGCAAAACTTTCAGCAAAACAACATCTGTTTTATTTCCTTCCGTCAAAACTATCCTTCAAAACTATGATTTAGGACTAACTAGGTTTAAAAGGGATTAAGCACCTGTCATACAACATGATCGATGCGTGGGAGAGGTCAATAGGTTAATCCCATAACCCAATTCGGGAAGTACAACCCATCAATCATAAAAGGTCACAGGAAGTTCAACCTGTCACAAAGGTCAAAGGTCAAAGTCATTAATCATTTTGACACAAGGTCCAGGGTATATACTACTTATGAGTTTTATGGGCCGTTAAGAAATTATGAGATGTATCGGTCTAAAAAGCACGTCGACCCACCTGGCATTTGCCCGGTATGCCAGATTACCAGCAGGGGTTCAGCGAAAAAATTGGCAGCAGAAAGTAGCAGCTGTTGACAGCCGGAAGCCCTGCCATATTAGGAGGCATAGATACACTAGATGTCGCCTGGTATACGGCAGTTCATTGGAACAAATGCGTCAATAGAGCCGCCATCTTGGAACAGGGGAGCCCCTCCTCTTAATGCATCAGCGTCAATGTAGACAAAGGTATAACGGAAATAAAATCACCAGAAATCGTCATGAATGCGATTTTCTAGTTTTTATGGTTCGTTCCAACGGTCAGACATGCATTTATCATTGAGTCCAGAGGAAATTTAAGGTTTTGATATAATTACTTATTTTTCAAAATATAATGCATTTGCTAGTAGGCCTAGGTTTATTAGTCACATTTTTCCACTTGAGTAAACTTAGAATAAACTATCACTATATATATATATATATATATATATATATATATATATATATATATATATATATATATATATATATATATTAGCAAAACTTGGCCACTAAATATTTAAAATTCTATTATTTTAATGATCACAGTTAAAATTTTAATTTTATTAAATTGAACAAGCGCAACATTCAGCATTCAATCAAATATTTTAAAATATGTTTTATTAATAATAATGTTATTTCAACATAATATCTAGTTTTTTCGACATATGTGTGCGTGCAACAAGCAAAAACGTGCAATGTAAGTGACCGCGCGGGCGCCTCCATGATTATATTAACAGGCAATTTGTTGATGAAAAGAATTAATTAAAATTAAGATACAATTTATACAAAATGAAATTCACTTTAAAGAAAGGCTTTCTTTAAATTCAAGTGTCCTTCCACACCTCCATCCCCAGTTTGCAAGGAAGAAACAAGCCCTTGAGCCCACTGTATCCGTGTGCAAAACTGACACATAAGATTTATGGAATTCCATGTAGGCTATAATAATCATGGATGTACTGTTTGAAGATTGACAGGGAGAGGATAAGCATACTATTAGGACTGTACTTACAGGTTACAAGCGTCACACTGTTTTTTCCATTAAAAGTATAGCCTACAATCGGTAAAAAATCAAATGTTAGGAACAATACAGCACAACACAGCCAAAAGTGGGTAGCCTATTGAGGATCAACTCCTGCATATTGTACATTCTAAACACAAGGGTTATTTCAAATAATATCTGAGTACAGCACATTCACAGATCATTTTCTGTGCGAGAATCACAGTTCATTTTCTTCCTCCAAGCAGAGAAATGTACACTTAACTTATAAAAAAAACAATTTGACTACTACCATCCACAGAGTAAATGTAATCCCATGCTGTCTGGTTTAGATTTCGTTCGTGTGAACATCCATATGCAGCACAAAAGTCCGGCATCATCCATGAATTCGTAGTACAGGCGGAGATAGCAGCGTTAGCTACTTCCTATGACAAGACCCCTGTTCCAAGATGGAGGCGGTTTTGACACATTGGTGCTGCGTTCCAGTCCACTTTTAGACACGCACTTGCGAACTTCCCTAAACACTTCCCCTCGGGGGAATCCCCGCCGCCATTTTGAAGTGCGTTCCACTTCGTGAAGTGGACGAGGGAAGTTTATATCGACAGACCCTCGTTCCCTCGATTTTGACCGAGGGAGCGAGTCTACTTCATATGTACACTTCAGGTATCTATATGTCCCACAATGCAGTTCGATTGTGACGTCACCACAAATCTCGTCTAATCACCACCACAACAAACAACTCTATGATATATTAATTATAGATTTTTTTCATTTAAAACAACCCACACACACCTATATACATTTGGATGCTACATTAAACAAATTCGTAGAGGGAAAAAAATGTAAATAATAAATCAACTCTTTAGCTGATTCCAAGTGATCAAGGGCTTAGGGCGTTCCAGTTCAGCCCATTGCAGTTTCCGCCAGTAGTGGGCACTCGTGCATCGTAAGCAATGACGTACATCCGAGTGAACGAGATGGAGGGAAGTTAGCAAGTGAAGGGCATGACAATTTTGGACTGGAACGCAGCATTAGAACCGTAGGCAACATCTTAGTGTATGGCTGTGTCCAAATTCAGGTGCTGCGTTCCAGTCCACTTTTAGACACGCACTTGCGAACTTCCCTAAGCACTTCCCCTCGGGGGAATCCCTGCCGCCATTTTGAAGTGCGTTCCACTTCGTGAAGTGGACGAGGGAAGTTTATATGGACAGACCCTCGTTCCCTCGATTTTGACCGAGGGAGCGAGTCTGCTTCAAATGTACACTTCAGGCACCTATATGTCCCACAATGCAACACGATTGTGACGTCACCGCATATCTCGTCTAATCACCACCACACAAACAACTCTATGATATATTAATTATAATTTTTTTTTTAATTTAAAACAACCCAAACACACCTATAAACATTTGGATGCTGCATTAAACAAATTCTTAAAGGGAAAAAATGTAAATAATAAATCAACTCCACAGCTGATTCCAAGTGATCAAGGGCTTAGGACGTTCCAGTTCAGCCCATTGCAGTTTCCGCCAGTAGTGGGCACTCGCAATAACGTACATCCGAGTGAACGAGACGAAGGGAAGTTAGCAAGTGAAGGGCATGACAATTTTGGACTGGAACGCAGCCAGGGTCTACATCCTTCGGAGTACTCATTTGAAGGATGTTACGTCACAGCGCCGCAACGAAGGCTGTCCAAATTCGTAGGATCCAAGCGTGCCGCACAAGCCCTGAAAAGTGAAGCCAAAACGTCTCGATCGCCCCCCGGTGACTGGTCCTAGTATAGGTCATAAGACCCGCCTCCCCAATGTTATTCAACGGGACGTGAGACCAACTAAACAATTAAATTACACTTCAAATATATTTTTTTCCAAAGGTGGTTTCTTTCATTTGCTGTCGTTTTTATCACGCTGGTGTAAGTTCAAGTGTCTGTTTCAAAAATAAGTTAGTTTTTAGTTAGTTACGTGATGCGGTGGTGTAACGTCATGATTGACAGCTGTGATTGACAGGTTCTCGAGCAAAGTAGTCACTGAAGCACCAACGGACATTTTTTTCGGGATCTTCAGGAGACTAAGGATATTGTATTTACTTTATTTTAACAAGCCTCTTGTCGTACTGCAATATTTTTTTTAAAAAGTGTGCAGAATCCACTCTCCCTGAGTGCATTCTGCGAGAGTGAGGGCGGAGCGTTGATCTCGCGGCTTTACTTCCTGCTCACTACTGCGCAGGACTGGTCCCGAGATCGCTACTGCGCAGACTCAAGTTCCAATATGTCAGCGCCATATCGGGACTCTGGCGGCTTCAGTTCTCATCAATGGAAGAGAGCGAAGGGGCGTCGTCCATCTTTTTTTACAGTCTATGGTAGGATCCTTCAAATGCAGCCCACAAATACGTCCTCATTTTCCCCGAATTGGAAGGATGAGTGTGGTGGATCCTTTCCCGTCCTACCTATCCCATAATTCTTTTCGGCAGAGCGTAATGGCGGACAAAGCGAGCGGTTGCGGAGTGGGAGAGGAGTATGCTTTTCGATGTAAGTTTTTTAAAAACTGGCTTTTCAAAAATATTTTTTCAGTGGTTGAAATTTTTATTTTTATTTTTTTTTTAATAAGGAATGGCCAAAGCTCAGGCTTGTCATGTATTTGGCTTTTCATTCTTGGATAAGAATTGTGAACACCCCCATACTGAGATCTAATTTAATCTTCACATTAAATTAAATAAAGTTTTCTTATTGTGGGAAAAGCATATTCTGTCATTGACCCGATTTTAGCAATAACAAAGATAACTGATGGATCCTTTATGGTAATACATATGATATGGTACAACTACAGTGCAATGCAAATAGTAAATATAAGATAAAGTGAGAGGTAGGCTAATAGTAAATAGTTTAGTCAATAAAATAAACAAACAGTATACAGCAAATAAAATAGTAATGAAAAGTATAATTATATAATATCATAAGTACTAATATAATAATAATAATATATTGATAATAGCATATAGTTTATGTATAATACTATAATAATAGCAATAGAATATGAAATATCAATTACAGAATATAGACAATAAAAAATAATAAGTTAAATAGTTACTATGAATAGTAAAATAATTTAACAGCATAACTATAATAGATTGATAATCGCAAGTGGTATATTATTATAATAACAATAATAAATAACGTAAATTTATACATTTTAACATATTATTACATAGGCTATATAAAATAAAATGACGCAACCCTGTCTCTTTTTGTTAAATTTCAGTTTTTAAAAGGTATAAGAAGCTATACAAGTCAAGAAATAAAGTAAACGATTCAGTCAAACATACAGCAGGCTACACCGTTAAAGTTAAATAAGCCTAAATATATAAAGTTATGAAACTTCACTTTGCCCTCAGCCACAACAATCTGCAAAGGAACAAATTATAGATTAATGAAACCAAAGATCGCCTGTTAGATAAACACAAGACGAATTATTCTCACTAGACTGACAGCGGCGAACGTCTAGAAGCTCTAGCCGAGGCAAGGCTGGGGTACATGAGCGCTGAGCGCCCGGTGATCCCTGGATCTCACAACTCCGAAACCGTCAGATAACATTTTTAAAATGGTGCTCTCTTTATAAATAAACCACAGATTTGAGCTTTAAAGGAGACATATCATGCTTTTAAATTGTTCCTTTTTACATATAAATCATACATTTGTGGTCTATAAAGCGGAACTGCAATGCTTGGGTCTGAATTCCTCATTATTATAGCTCCACAGGCCCCTTTTCTACCCCTTTTCTGATGTGCGTCTGAGAGCAACTCGTTTTGGTGCGGTCTCTTTAAATACAGTTGAGACACTTCATACCCCGCCCCCTCTCCAGTTTGCAGAGGTGACACTCGGTTCAACTCCACCCCGTTCGGCCATTTTTGTAGTTTAATAGCAGAGATACGATTATCTAGCGGCACAGAAACTTTTTATTCTCACATTATTAACAAAATGTCAACAACGGAAGACTTGTCCAGCCAGCCTTACATGTTCGAGCCAGAGTCAGAGCCGGAGCGAGATGAAAATGAAGACGACGAACCTGCAGAACAACGTCTTCATATGGATGTATCGCAATGGTGTGTACTGTATTTACACATGAAACTTTGGTCTTCCGACCTTTTACCACCGTGTCGATTTATTTTGATTAATATGTGCGAGGGAGAGAGAGCAAGACAGCGTCTAGTTTGGAGACGGTGTCTTGTTTACACTTTCGCCTGGCTCTGAAGAGAGAGAGTAAGCGCGCGCGCGACCGGGTCTCCCTCTCTCTGCTCGTTCTTTCAGTTAAACATGCGCCGTCACATGCGCGGCAGTTCATCTACATTAGACGGTGTAATGAAGCGTGTGGGTTACTACATCCAACAACCGAACATTTTAACTTACTCTCTCGTAACTTCTGCATCCTTTAGCTTGGACTACAAAATTGCAGCGAGAAATAGAAATGGCGGATTGCTCGAAGTGTTGGGCCGGAAGTCAGTGTCCTTATTTGGCAGTTCCGCTGCAAATACTGTGACGTAATAGTTAAAAAAACGTCATAGATAACAGAAAAATCGGAACATGTTGAAAAATATGACCAAAACATAAAGATATCAACGAAGCACCTGAAGAGAATAATTTCATATTTTCTGTACTTCAAAACACTCCAAATATACAACAAAATGCATTTAAGGGCTAAAAAAGTGCATTTGGCATGATATGTCCCCCTTTAACAACTACATTGTCGACTGAAAAACTCTTAAAACTATATTTCCTGACACAGTAACAGTAGTATTTTTAAATTTCGCGGCCTTTCTCCACTGAAAATATGTTAAAGAAGGGTAGGCTGTCCATATTCACAAACACCGACTTCCGGGCTTTGCGGTCGTCGGAGGACCCCTCCTCCTTCAACCGGGTAGGAAGGAGGATGCAGACCCACTGAATTTGGACACAGCCTATATATCTATGATTAGGAGGGACCTGCCATTTCGTGGCAGCCAATCAGTATCGTCCAACACAGTAGCAACAGAGAATGTCTCATAGGAAGAGAATTGGCACTCTCTGCTTACTTCCGGTTTCTGGACTGGCTGCAGTAACACGTCTCTGTCCATGCGGGGGCGCTCGCAGGCGAGTGCAGAATGAATGGAGGTCTATGGCGAAAAACCCTCAACATCCACTTTTCTCAGGATATAATTTTTTGTCTAGTAATTTGAATGTTGTATTCGAAAGGAGATGCAAAGAAATTACACATTGCTTGGTGTTAGATTTTTTAGAGTCACTTATTTGGTTTAAAAAGTCTTTCAAAATGTCAATGACGTCAGAATGCTGACGTCATTAGCAGAATGCTAGCGTGTTATGGGCAACAACAACTCAACCTGTAAGAAATCGAAAAGAAATACGTACTCGTTCATTCAACTTTCGCCCTATAACCCATGTTGAACTTGCAAAACCTACAGTAAAATCTGAGATTTCTCAACGGGAATCGGGTGAAAGACACATTTAGCCGTCTAGCCCCATAGAATCCCATTCAGTCTGCACTCGCCCGCGATCACCTCCAGTGGAATTCTAATGGAACTGCAACCAAGATCGATACAATGGGGCTAATAGGAAGTGCCAAGGCTCTCCGTAGACGGGCTCTGGTAGCAACCTCACATGTAACTGGAAGTCAAGAGACAGCAACCAATGTTCAATGGTGGTGCCAGCATACCATACTAGAAACATTGTAAATAATGTTAAACCACGCTAGAACATTTTTTAAACTGTTTAAAACTTTCTGGATAGGCTTTTTCAAGCCAACTTAAAGTTTTTCTACGAACTTTACCATCTAGTTCAGGACCGTTGTCGATCATTCTGATTTCAGAACAACAAATTCAAAGCCTAAGTTACAGCTGCTTCATTAAACAAAGACAAAGGCAAAATATGATTTTAAATATAGCCTAATTGATGAGACAAATTTCTTTTTCTTCTTCTTTTAGACAATATTTTCATTATTTAGGCTAAGTTTAAGTGTTGCATATTTAATATGTATAAAGAATATATATTTAATAAATACAATATGATTACATAGGCATTTCTTTCTGCATAGATTTAATTATTTAACAAACATGTATACTCATTAATAAATTATATTTACATGCATGTACAAATTCATAATTTGTATAGTGTAGCTTAATGTGTTTTTTTTTTCATTACTTGATTTATATTTGATAAACCTTTTTTAATCAAATAATATGAAATAATTACTACGTATTTTATTTAAATAAGTACTAAATTTTATATTCATATTCGAACTTATTTGCCTGGCTAAAAGCGGCATCCACCTCCGACTTCCGATTAGCCTACTAGCGGCAGCTGATGTTTTTTTTTATTTTTTATTATTAAATGAAAATAATTATAAACATACAAGGCATTAAACAGTTAAGCATATTCTCATATACTACAGTAAAGATTGAGCAAAATCATAAAACATATCTAAGATACAGCAACAAAACAAGCAGTAAAAGAAAAACAACAAAAAACAACAACAACAAATGAACAAAACTTAAATGTTTCAAGTAAAGAAAATAATTTAAGGGCTTTCTTTTCCTCCACAAGTTTATGAGATTTACTTAGAAGATTCAGCTCATTCCTCCAATGAAGCGGCAGCTGATGTATTTGACAGGTGGCAGATATTTCCTGCTGCCAGCTGCCGATTTTTTGGAGAGCCCCCTCTTCAGATTACCAGTAGGCTAAGTGTCCCGTTTTGGCCGGGAAAGTCCCGTATTTTACCCTTCTTTCCCGCCGTCCTACCGTATTAGTATTTTCCCGTAAATCTCCCGTATTTTAACCTGCGTTATTAAAAAAAAATACCCCGGGCCCAGGCGGAGTATAAAAAAAAAAAAAAAAAAAAAACATTCCCAATGCTCTTTCATAGCCTCGCTTTAACTGCCATGCAGTAGCCGTAGTTGTCGCGAGGTTATGTGTGAGTTCAGATGATAAGTGACAACGCGAAAAAATAAATAAATAAAATAAATAAAAACAGAGACGGATGACAGAGACGGAAGGCACTCCTGACAAAAAAACCAGGAGTGTAACTCATGTAAGTTAAATACCGCGAATGCAAAGTCTGCAACAAATTTGTACAATAAAAGAGTAAAGAAAAGTTATGTGAAATGAAAAGAAAAACTGTAAAAGAAAAGCAATATGAAATGAAAAGAATGTGTGGAATGAAAATAAAATGTAGCCTAAATGTAAAGACAAGCAATGTTAAATGAACAGAAAATACGCAAATACGCCTTTAAATAGGCTAACTCTTCATATTGTGTTTTCATTTAGGCTATAGTGAATGTTCACTGCATGTCAAGTAGTGATTTTAGCTTTCTTGTATAGGCTACACCTGTCTTAAAATGTTAGGGATACTGGAGCTTGGTTGGGGTGGTGGGACTGCTCCGGTGGGCGCCGGAAAATTTCCCTTATTTTCAAATCCAAAACTTGACAGGTATGCAGACTTATAGTCCTTTATAAATCTGCCATTGAAACATTCAAAATACTTCTGCTGTGTCAAAGTAAAAACTGAAATTAACAAGTCACACTTACCGCACAGTAATAAAAACAAAACGGGATTTAAAGTGCTCTTCATAGTTCATACTGTTGTAGATTCCATATCCAAAATCTGATTTCGATGGCAATGAATAAACAATCCTCGTTGTGTTATCACCCACCAGACTGACAGCGACGACTGTTTACTAACCCCTCTAAACCGAGAGATTTTAAAACGTTGTGATTTTAATGTGACGTTCTAATGAATCAATTTATGATTTGCAAAGAAAGAAAAACCGCACGTTATTATTCGCAGATAGTGATGTTAGTGACACTGAAGCTTCGATGCGCGTGTAGCCTATTGGTTTATAGAGTGAAGTGATCGATGATGACTCACTTTCTCTTTCGCTTTGGGTGTCAGAAGGCTCGAACTCCAGATCGTATAACGAGTCTTTGCTGCCTCAGTCTGGATTATGAGTTTGTGAGGAGAGTGCTGTACTTTGAAAGTTAATCAATATATTTGCCTACATTTAAATAAGCAAAATTTATTTTTCGATACAAAGGCTATTATTTTTTGTTGTTGTGTGTTTTTGTTTTTGTAAAATCTTTGCACTTTTGGGTTATTTTAGGTAATTTGGTGTTGGTATTTGGGTTTAGGGAAGCAATAATAAGCGTTTAGAAATAAACAACTTCAATAAACAAGAGAGTGAGAAAAAAATATCTAATTTTAAACCAATTAGGCTACTTTAATTCCTCATATTGCTTTAATATATTTCATAATAGGACTATATTATTTTATCTTGATCTGCATGCACTTTCAAAAGGCTTTCCATATTTAATGATTCAACACCCAACTTTCTTACTTCCTTCATATTTTATACATTTTATTAAAACATGTTCAGTTGTTTCTGCCTGATCACAATAATTACATTTACCCGTTTTGTTTTCCTATTATGAACAAAGAATGATTTAGTGTAGTGTGCCCTATTCGAATGCAAGAAATAATTGTATCTTCTTTTATATTCCTAAACACTTCTTCCATTTCGTACTTGTTTCTGTATACTATATGTCTACCCTTGTTATCACTGTTCCATACTTTTTGTGAATTCTTTAATTTTACCTTTAACCTCTTTTTTGCTCAAAGTCACTTGAATATTTATCTCGTTATGTTTTACAGCTTGTTTATAGTTTATCAACCACTTATTTAGCCTCCACTCATATATGAGCAGGAACCCACAAGAACACTATTAAGTTTACACTACTTATTCTTAACAAACTTGCAAGAATCTCAAACACAATCTCATGAAAGTGCGTATCTATACCACAAATTTAATTTCTCGTGCCATTTATACACAAAAAATGTTGTTGTTTTTTGCGTGCATATGCTACGCACTGTAAACGCACTGCAGATCAGGGGTGTTGCGTGCGTATTAGCCTACACGCCATGAAGTGTGTATCATAATAACGCGAATATTGCGTATCATATACACGCAAAAACTTTGTCTTGCCTTGATGATTTATTTCCACTTACGAGGCTATAGTGATTGCTGCATAAGAATCAGAACATATTACTACTAATCTTGGTTTTACATCCACTGGAGTGCTACTATCTTGGCAATTAATTCTGCTGCAAACACAATACATGATCAGTTATTCTTTTCTTAATACTTTTCAGGGGCCGTATTCACAAAGAATTTTAAGGCTAAAAGTAGCTCCTAACTGGCGAATTTAGGAGCAACTCCTAAAAATAATGGGCGTGTCACTCCTAACTTTAGGACTCCTAATTTTTTTCACTAAGAGTAATTCACGAAGCATTTTAGCCCTAAAAGTAGCACCTAAGTCTGGGACAGCTTAAAAGAAGTCGAGAGGACTCCTAACTCACTAAGACCTATTCACAAACCGCTTTTTGTGGCATTTCACGTTGCGATGTTTTGAAATGCGTAGGCGGCGGCTACAGGAGCTTCCAATCGCGAGGGAACAATTCTGCATTAGGCATAACTAGGGATGCAATAACGCCACCAACAACAACCAAAACTAGGCTACTCATTGCATGTAAACTAATTGTAACGTTTCATTGTGAATCAAATTAAAATGTTCTTCTCTTTGCAAACGTAGGCAGAGGCATATAGTGACAGATTAATTCAATAATGTTGCAAAGATATTGCATCAATCCATGTTTCATTAGGCTACTAGGCTATTTGTTTTACCTTACTCTTTACCCATTTAGGCTATTTATTCAGTTATTCATCATCTTCCGTCCTTCGCACTACTTGTGTAGCGCACGCATTCTCAGACATGTCACCTGTCACTCATCATAGGGGAGGTGTTTGGAATCATTCCCGCGTTACAATCATCAGCCAATCAAGGTGGTCACTTCAGTCAAGCTCGTGCATGAGTAATGACGTCATCCGTAGCAACGAAGACTCACTCTTAGTTTAGGAGTTGTCATTTTTCTTTACTAAGAGTAGGTCTGAAAGGCGTTGTGAATAACTTTTAAGAGAAAACTCCTAGCTAAAATCTTTTAGTGCGATTTAGGAGTACTCCTAGTGGTAAGATAAAATTCTTTGTGAATACGGCCCCTGAAATTTAGTAATATATACAGCAGCATGCTGTTCTTCCAGAGAGCCATCAGTATATGCAACCATGACGAATAATCTGATCTAAATACTGCTGTGCAATAATGTTCTTTGGGGCATCTCTCTCATTCTTGATTTTCATTTGAATTTCATTTGAAAAAGTCAATTATTGGCATTGGAAATATCCATGGTGGTGTACTGGAAGGGCTAATATCACAGTCTGCAATACCATTGTGCTTCCCTGTGAACAAGCTTCCCCAAGCTTTTATATTTTTGTTTCCATCTTCCGTGCATTCTTTTATCACTCCCTTTATGTATAACAAATGTCAGCCTAGGTTCCACCCACCGAGATATTTGACACTGAAACTTGCTCCAGATCCACCCAGGAGTTTTCTTCTTCTTTGTAACGGCGGATCACAAAGTTATACCGCCCTCTGCTGTTTCTTCTTCCTCTTCTTCTTCTTCTTCTGTTGTTTATATGGCGGTTGGCAAACCAACTGTAAGATGCATTTTCTGCAACCTACTGAAATGAGTATGGAGCACAACTTAGTTGAACACACACACACGAACACACACGAACGAACACACAAACAAACACACACACAAACAAACACACACACAAACAAACACACACACACACACACACACACACACACACACACACACACACGGAACTAACTTTAACCGTTCTCTATTATTTGCTGTACATTCCAGCAATGTATCAACATTTATCACAATTACCAATCAATCAATCAATCAATCAATCAATCAATCAATCAAAGTCATACAGACTCAGTCCAAATTTACCAGTATCATGTTTCCCTATTTTATAATATAATATATTATAAACTTTGATTTAGTGTTGTATAATCTTGTCATTACCAACAGTTGTCAACAGTTCTTCTTTCCACCCCCATATTTCTGTGTATAGGCCTAATACTGATGCCTTCCTCATATTTCATAGTGCCATATCCTCTGCCGCCTCTTTTTCACTTCAGTTCCCATCAACCCCTTCATTTCCTGTTTACTCATCTTTGATGTTAACCTCAAGATCCTTAACAACGTCTTCGCCAGTGTATCATTCGCCTTTACTACGACATGAACTGGAAGGGCTGGAAGCCACAAACAACTCACCCTTACACCTAAGTGTTTTATGCCATATCATTTCTGTAATGTTTCACATAAAATATCTTGTCTTGCTGAGGATGTTCCACTTGCTAAACTTTCCAGAGCTGATTGTGATTCTGTACATCTGCTGTTTGCGCAGACCAAAGACTTAAATTTCTCTGTTTTTCAAAGGTATTACAGAATATAAAAACATAGGTAATTAAATGATGTTTTCTTAACAAAGTTCGGGAGGAGCAGGTTCAGATAATTAACCAAATTATGCACAGCTGGAGATTAATCAGTAATCAACTCAATGACAGAATATAAATTCACAGCAGACCTATCTCTGTTCATTGAAAGTTTGTCAGCATCTCTCCTCCACCCCATCTCCTCACTTCCACTTCCATCTACACTTACCAACTGGGGGGAGTACTCTGGGTTCGGGCCTAACTCCGAGCTCGGAGCCCTCCCCCCGGACAGCACGCCAAATACGCATAAACTTATTGTACTAATTATATGTAGATGTGAACTCGTGAAATAAAAAAAATAAAAAAATAAAGAGAAGGAACAGTGTTTGCATTTGATTTGTTCTCTTTTTAATGGGACTGAATCCAAAATAAGGTAATTTTTGTTGATGTTTAAGACAAAAGGGAACAAAACATGGGATAAGATTCTGCCCAAGTGTGCAGTGACTGCGATTAATTAAAGGGATTTTCACCCAAAAATGAAATTCTGTCTAGATTTATTCACCCTCATGTCGTTCCAGCCCTGTTTTTGCGTAGAGTGTCAATGGAGGGACACAAAGCTCTCAGATTTCTTCAAAAATATCTTCATTTGTGTTCCAAAGATGAACGAAAGTCATACGGATTTGGTGCGACATTAGGGGGTGAAAAAGTTTTGACAGAATTTTCATTTTTAGGTGAAATGAAAGCTTTAGCATAAAGTTCTTAATTGTTACGTCACTTCACCTCTTCGTCTATCCAATCACATTCTAATACTCGTGGTAGCCTATAAAAGATCGGTACTTACTCATGTCTGAGTTCGCAGATGATGGCGCTCCAATTCACCGCCATCCTTCCCACCACCTCCAAATCGAATCCTTCCCTCCATCCTCCCCACCACCACCACCAGGATGGTCCCTCCCATACCTCACAGGGGGTCGGCTGCGCCCCTGCCTTGGTCTTCAGGCAGGATATGCAGAGTCCGGACCTTCAGATTGCGAGCTACGGACGGGGCCTACGCCAAAAAACTTTATTGCTTGCTGGGTTGTAAAAAAAATTGATTATTGTCACAGTGTTTATTCTCCCGAGTCTTTCTGGTAGAACTATATTTATCTTTCATGAAAATTTTTTGCATCCACACTATAGATTTGATGAAGCTGGTTTGTGTGTATGAGATGAGATGTGAAGTGTGTATAACTTGCACAAGAGAATGTGGGTACGTAACACTTTATTTTACATTGTCATTGTTACACGTATTTACCATGATAACAGTAATAAGTATGCATTTACATGCAAATACCCCTCAACCAAATACTAATCCTACTCGAACCCTATAGTACATACCTTGTTAATTAATATTACTCAGTACTTAAATATATAATTACTCCATAACAACGACACTTTATAATAAAGTATAACCCGAATGTTCCAGGTCTGAGGTCAAATTTGCTAGGTCCACATCACATCATACTAATATACTAATACACATACACATATAAATAAGCCCATAGCATAAAGGGGCAGTCAAACCAATCTTAAAATATCTCATGGGAGGAACAAGAGTCTGCAGTATCTAAGACTTCATTTCTATATAAGTCCATGTGAGAAGGTGTACAGACTCTGAAAGGAGAAGCAGAGGTATTTATTCACACTGAGCACTTCAACTCAGACTGACATCTCTCATCTTTAGCTCTTCTGACGGTAGAATTGAAGTCTTTCGTTATTTGAAACGGTTCTGACGTTCAAACTGCTGAAGAAAATGATTCACCCGATTTTCCTCCATTTGTGCCTGTGGTGTTTAGTTGGTAAGTTATACTTGTTTTATGATGCACAGTGTACTATTCAAATCAGTCAGAATGGATTTTGTATTTGCTGTTAATGTCATAAATTATGATGACTGTAAATCAATCAATCTGATTCACAACAATATATATCAAATTAATTTGAAGCAATTATTTCTGTTTGTTCGGCAGGTGTGTTTGGCGTTGCAGATGAAGTGAAGTCAGTGTCAGGGATGGAGGGAGAATGTGTCACCATACAGCCTAATGTTTCTAAAATACAGAAAGATGATCAGATAAGATGGAATTTTGGACATAAAGACATTCTCATTGCTCAAATCAATAGACAGGACAATAAACCGATATTTTATAATGATAGTGCTGATGGGAGATTCAGAGGCAGACTGGAACTGGATCAGACTGGATCTCTGACCATCACAAACATCAGAACCACAGACTCTGGACTTTATCAAGTCAAAACCACAAGATCAGAGACGCCGCTCAACATATTCAATCTTATTGTCTGTGGTGAGTATACCAGCTGGATTATTCGATATATAGGATATACTCAGACAGCAACATAGTGTCGGCTCACGGCCAAGATCCGGCCCACATCTGGTACTCTCAACGCGTTTGAGTCCACAAGTACCAGATGTGGGCCGGATCTGGGCAGACACTATTTTTCTGTCTATTAACCTTTTAACATTTAAAACAAGGTCATAATTAGTCTGATAATGAAATAAGTGGTTTTGTGATGACAGAATCATTTGTGCAAATTTTTTAGATAATTTTACAACATTTCTTTCTTTAAGAATTTGATTCAAATTAAATTCAAAGAAACGTAATCTGCTCTTTGCGTCGTACAACTGAACAATGCTCAGGCAGCAACACAGTTTTGGCCCAGATCCGGCCCACATCTGGTACTCGTTGAATTCACATGCAGATGTAGGTCGGATACTATGTTGCTGCCTGGGTAAATAAAGCTATCTGAATCAAACTCACTAGGACTAGCCCAGTCTGTTGTAGGGGATTATACATTAGACCCAGGGAAGTGAAGTGCAATTGAAGACATTTTTTTTTTACTGAAGATAGTTTGTAGTTTCATCATGCAGAAGTCAGCTTCAAGACTCACAAGGAGTTTGTAGGTCGCTCTCCGTACATTCACATTTCTACAACAATTATACCTTACACCTACATCGTTACTTTAGCTTGAAGGATTCTGATTGGCTAAGAACTAGATAAACATAGAAATTGTCCACACATGGATTGATATATACAATGCATATCCACACTGATTATCAGGCTGACCCTGAGTTAGATATATGTTTTAACACATGTTGGGTGCCTTTCTCAAAAACATGGAGAGAGCACATGCATTAAACTGACATGTAATTCTATAACTACACAAATCTCATAAGCTTTAAGAATCTCTGGTGATGAAGGGTTTTGAGCGTATTGTAAGGAGGAGTTTACTTTGCATGACTCAGAGCATGATTGACCCATTACAATTCACATATTTACCAAGTAAGGGGGTTGAGGATGCCACAGCAACACTGCTGGACTTTATTACTGGACATTTGGAGGGCAAGAAGTTTGTGTTTTGTTGATTTTTCATCAGCGTTTAATTGTATGCAGCCCCATATTCTTGCTAACAGACTATTGCAATTTCCTGATATTGACATTGGTATAATATGCTGGCTGGTTGACTTTCTAACTAGGTCACAGAGGACCCGGGTAAATAACACTTTATCTGAGGTCCTAATGTGTTCAACAGGGTCACCTCAAGGGTGTTGACACCACTCTTATTTGTGCTTTACACCAATGACTGTCAGAGTATGTTTGAATCGAGGCATATCATTAAGTATGCTGATGATTCTGTGATAATTAGTCTTCTGCAAGATCATGAGGAGGGCCATGGACCAGTTTTTGGACAATTTTTTCTTATGGTGCAAGGACTTATATCTCCACCTCAATGTCTCTAAGACCAAAGCATGTTGATAGATCCCTTCTGAAAGCTTTTTATTCATCCTTTGTTGAGTCAATTTGAACTTTTACTATGATCTGTTGGTTCGGCAATTTGAGTGTAACTAACAAAAACAGATTGGGAAAAACTGTAAGCATATGTCGGAAAGTAATTGGTACTGATCTTAACAGCATTGAGCATATGTACGAGGCCAGAGCTACACAGAGGGCAATGGCCATTTTGGCTAACATCACTCACCCACTACACAATGAGTTTTGCCTCCTACCATCAGGAAGGAGGTATACCTATCGAAAACGTGCCAGGTCCAACAGATATCTGAGATCATTTGTACCATTAGCTGTTGAGTTTCTCAACAAACTATAGGTACATGTGTATTTATGTTTTTTTTATCCATTTATTTTTTTAAGGTTTAATGTGTTTTTGTGTGGATGTGTATGTGTTGGCTATTTGTTGTGAACAAAATTGCCCTTAGGGGACATTAAAGATACTTCAATCAATCAATTCAATCAAGCTTAAAGAAGTCATTCAAATTGTTTAGAAGGAAAAAATATTGATTAATACCTTGATTATATTCACTTATTAGATATACATTGAAGCAGCAGTGGATGTCAGAATCCAGCCCTTATCTGTAAAGAGGACTTGTCTGATTATGTCAAAGAGGCCCTCACAGGGAATTCTCTAGTAGACAGGATCTCTTGTTTTGGTCATGAATCATAATTATGTTTTCTAATGTTGCTCTTTTCTTCTCTCTTAAGAAAGTCGCTGTTGTGGTTTCACCGAAGCTGTGATCCGATTGGCTCTCTCATCTCTGGTGGGCGTGGCTTCGGTGGTCGTTCTGATTTATGAATTCAGAACCAGAAATCTTCCACGGCTGAAGATTGTGAAGAACGCAGCAACAAACACTGATCAACCAGATGAGGATTACCGTGAATGTCTGGTACCATTATATGACAAGAACTCCTAACTATTATTTCAAAGATTCTTTATTTTTTCCAAAAGCAAACTGAATTTTTCATGCTGTTTGTTTCACACTCTTAAATCATAACCGTAACTGCATTAATTTCACTTCTACTGATTGCAGGTGCTTATATGTCGTGTCTCAGCAAGCAGGTTAATTCCACGTTTAGCTTAATGTTAACTATCAATTAAAGGGACAGTTCACCCAAAAATAAAATGTCTTTCATTAATTACTCACCCTCCTGTCGTTCCAAGAAAGGAAGTAAAGACATTGTTAAAATAGTGACTCCATTGGTTGAACGTTAATGATATGTAGCGACCCCAAAAAATAACGACTTTATTCAACGACCTCTTCTCTTCTGTGTCATTCTCCTACACTGTTGACGTAGTGTAAACCGTGCAGCGCTTCCAGGTTCTACGTAAGAAGGCCAGCTCACTATTGGCCAGTGTCTTCACTGACATCTCTAATCTCTCTCTTGCTGTGATATTTTAATGTAATAAATCTTAAAAATTGACAAACAAGATATTCAAAAATGTATTTGCAGTTTTTGATCATGCTGTTTTTTAACTTTATGCCTGTTTTTTTACCATATCAAATAAACATATAATCTTTAAATTATTTGGCCTCATTTTTAACCTGGAAAAAAGAAACTTGTTTGCAAACACAACACCATCATTCAGCTGTGATCTTTAGTCTGTTAGTCTCAATAATTTCAAGATCAAATATACCCATGAACAGTTTTCCATTATAAAATTTCTGCATGACTAGTGAACTCTAATAAAAAAAGTGATAAAAAAAAAACACTTTAGCATGCGGTGTATTCAGGTTGCTTTCACACCCAATAATAACAGATCTATACACAATTCACTGGAAATTAAAAAATATTATTGTTATTATTTTATTAAAACAAAATCACTTCATATTGCTTCTGGATTACATTTACTAATTTAGCAGACACTTTTATCGAGAATATACAAGAGACACTACCAGGTTATTCACAAGAAAACGGCAGCATACCTTAAATACATCATGGACGTGGGTGTTGCCATTAAAAACGCTGTTCTGAGAAGTTTCGGAATAAAACACGGAGTGTGAAATGAGAAGACGAGAAAAATACCCGAGCAGCGCTGTCACACAAATAAATGTGTGAACCTTAGTCAGATCTTCAGTTTATATTTTAACCTGCGCTTAGGTTGATCTTTATCTCTCATCATGATTATTTTAGTGCATATTTGCATTCAGGGCTGTTGAACCCAATGAGTTTCCTGACACATAGGCCTACTCGTTTTCAGATGTTTGCCCTGATCAAGTCTCTTATTGTGTAAGAAGTTGCCCTTGGTGGGGATAGAACGGGGTCTCTGGTGCTCTAAGTGTGAGTGGTTACTCACTGAGCTAAATCCCCATTATGCCGAGTTCAGACTGCACGATTTTCAAAAGAGTCGGGTCACTGTTCTTTTCACACTGCATGACTATGCAGGGTAAGATTAAGTTGCTGGTGTGTTCACACTGCACGATGCATCGGCGACAGGAGGTTTCACACTGCATGATTTTCAGGAGGAAGACACAGTTGCCAACTCTCGCGAGACAAATAAGCAACTGGAGCTTCAAAAACAAGCCCAAAATAAGCCCAATATTATTAGATATACTAATATATATCTAATATAGTATATTATAGTATACATTCTTATACAAGTAGGCTATAGTATACATTCTTATACATTCTTGTATAAGTAATTCATAGGCTTACAATATAGCCTATATATATATATATATATATATATATATATATATATATATATATATATATATATATATATATATATATATATATATATATATATATATATATATATACACACACACATTCTTAATAGAATATTATTAGATAATTTAGTTTCAGCATTATCATTTATTTATTTCCAATATATCCGTTTTACAGTCACTTTACTCTGATCACCAACCACTTGACCTATTCACTTGTTTATCCTTTTCCCAGTCTTTGTTGTGTTTTTTTGCCATACTTGGACCACTTCGTTGGAGGCATTGTTTGTAGAAATTGAAATATGTGTATTTACATCATAGCTTGGATTACAGCGTCGCGCGCGCCTGCACGTTGAAAGGGATTTTTCTACAATTAGGGGGATAAGGGGGCGGATTCGGCGGAATGTTTTGACGAATTAAGCCGGCCGCACACCGGACGCGCAGCTCAGCGCCGCGCAGCGCCACGTCTAGGACAACTGTCACCTGAAAATCCGTTAGCATCAGCAATTTTCTGATTTCTGTAAATAAATATAAAACTAAATGTATATTGCAGCACGGGGTTAAGTCCGTATATACATTAACTACGATTTGAGACACATAAATATAAATTTAATATAAAACTATGAAAATGGCGCTGTGTGGCGCGGCAGGGTTTTGAACACGGTCCTGGTGTGTGTACTCTCATAGAGAATAATGTGTTCGAATTTAAAAGACGTGGCGCTGCGCTGCGCGGCGCTGAGCTGCGCGTCCGGTGTGCGACCGGCTTTAGGCTACACCACAGCACTTATGATTGCACTGATTGGTTAGCTGTGAGCAGACAGTGTCAATCAATGTATTGGAGATTGAGAAAACGGCAACCGTGATGTAAAGAAAATGAATTATCAGATTTTCCTAACAAGCAACCATATTTTTTTAATAAGCCCAAAAAAACGCAACCCGCAACCCGTGCTGTTTTAACGCGACTTACTAAAAAAAAAAAGCCCAAAGTCGCGTATTATAAGCGGACTTGGCAACTATGGAGGAAGAATCGCCGACAACTCCTGTCTGGCCCGCAAACTACGTTTCGCAACCAAACACACGCGAGAAGTGATAAGGAAATAACGTAAAATCCCGCGTGCGTAAGACCGCAGCTCTCGCGCGAGACTGAAATTGTTATTAAAAATGATAGCCTGCAAGAAGCTTTAGCGATCCAAATTGTCTGTGCACTGATTTGCAGCGAAAAGGAGAAAAAGAAAAACATTATGCGTGAGGAAATGGCTGGGAAGACAAGGGGAGCAAGGACTGTGTGTTCTGCAAAGAGAGTTTGGGGTAAATAAATAATGTTGCAATGTGTTGCTGTTGCTGCTGGTCAAGCAAATGTTTGTGCTTTGTTTCTGTTTGATATAATTGTAAATATATCTATTAAAATACTGATATTGTGGTCTATAACTCCTCCACGAACTCCCCGCTGCTCTGTATCTTGCTCTCTCATTGGCTGTCGGTCATCGCCGATGTAGTTTTCAGTCAGAACACTTTCACACAGCAGGATTTTGAATCGCCGACAGGTCCAGATATTTAGCATGCCAAATATCTCACGGGCGTCGGCGACTCGTCGGTGATTCTCTCAGATCGCGTCTTTGCTCATTCACACTGCGTGATTGTCACTCGCGTGAACGAGCACCGATTTGCCTGTGATTTCGGGCATTTGTCGGCGATTTCTCAAAACCTGTCGGCGAGCCAAAATCGGGGCTAAAATCATGCAGTCTGAACTCGGCATTAGTTAAACCCAATTGCAGAATATCAAAAGAGCCAGGAGACTTGAGTCTTCAAAAATAAAAGTAAACTTTACTTGAGAAACAAAAGATACAAAATACAAATAAACTAGGAGAGCCGAGCTTCCATTAAAGGGTAACTAAACCCCTGGGCTGCGTTCCAGTCCAAAATTGTCATGCCCTTCACTTGCTAACTTCCCTTCGTCTCGTTCACTCGGATGTACGTCATTGCGAGTGCCCACTACTGGCGGAAACTGCAATGGGCTGAACTGGAACGTCCTAAGCCCTTGATCACTTGGAATCAGCTGTGGAGTTGATTTATTATTTACATTTTTTTTTCCTTTAAGAATTTGTTTAATGCAGCATCCAAATGTTTATGTGTGTTTGGGTTGTTTTAAACAAAAAATATATATAATTAATATATCATAGAGTTGTCTGTTGTGGTGGTGATTAGATGAGATATGTGGTGACGTCACAATCGTACTGCATTGTGGGACATATAGGTGCCTGAAGTGTACATTTGAAGCAGACTCGCTCCCTCGGTCAAAATCGAGGGAACGAGGGTCTGTCCATATAAACTTCCCTCGTCCACTTCACGAAGTGGAACGCACTTCAAAATGGCGGCAGGGATTCCCCTGAGGGGAAGTGCTTAGGGAAGTTCGCAAGTGCGTGTCTAAAAGTGGACTGGAACGCAGCACTGGTCAGAGCCTGACTCCACCCACTGGCAATATTTGAAAAATGCTAAAAAAGTGGGCAGACCCCAGCTGAGATACAGGGGACGAACCGTGAGCGGAGCGGGGGGGGGGGAGGGGGCGTGCACCTAAAACCTGCTGTCAGACTCTCTAAAATGGAGAGTTTGCTCACAGGGTCGCAAGACGACGTAAATATGCATCTGATGAGTTTTATCGAGTTGATGTCAATAGCGCGCGCTTTCTATATGCATATTCATGTTTTGCCGCTGCTATGTGAAAAAATCCAGCAAAATGCGTCGACGCGTTTGTCGACCCCAGAGGATTAACTTTAGCGGTTTAGCCTAACCATAAATTGTGATTAAAATATATATGATCACTCACATCAAGACGTGGTGGAGTCCATGCAGGATCTGCATGGTCATGGTCCGCTGCGGTGGTGGAGTCCATGCAGGATCGAGGAGCAGCGTTTGGCACTGCGTCGCTGTTCAGCGCGAGCTGTGTGGAGAAGCCCATTTCCACCTCTATTGCGTTGGAAAAGCAATTCCGCGTAAAATGCAGGTTTTACACTCACGGTCTTCCAGGCCGAGTGCATGCAAACACTGGTGCCTAATTTCCAAGTCTGCTGGAAAGCTATGCAGTCCAGCAGTGCTGTTGCACCCAGCAACACTATCCCATAGACTGTACTACACCTACCACTGTACTAAATCTACGCTAGCTCATCCAAGGGCGTGGTAGCTCGTACCAAGGGAGGGCGTGGTGAGCTGGAACCTGCCTACGTCACGCAGTACCGCTTACGTCACGCAGTACCGCAACATCCAATAGGAAAATTCGACTGCAGTAGCCACCGTTCAACCTGAAGAGGGCAGCACTCAGACGTTTTTACACCATATATTGTAGAATTAAAAGTATTTATACCCGAATGTCAAAAAAGTTACTCGAATCAATGAACAGCACTAATAAAGCCCCATTCTTACAGATCATTAACTAAAAAAAGTTGGTTTAGGGTTTAGTTACCCTTTAAACAGAGAAAACAAAAACAGACACGAGGGTCCAAAATATACAACAAGAGATACACTTAACTCGAAGACAGGCAGCAGGATACACTGGATGAATGGCTCAAGACTGAACACAGTGACAGGGAACAAACAGACTTATAAAGGGTCAAACACAGGTGTGGGAAATCAGGATTGATGAGAAGGATTTAATACATGGTTAGGGGTAATGGCGCCTCCTTCAGGAGCGGAGAGTCTAGTGTCAATTATAGTCAAGCGCCATCCACAGTTCTGGAGGGAGCATGATATGGAGAGCTCAGGTAGAGCGACCCCTACTGGCCAGGATGAAAATGCGCTCTGGAGACAAGACCATTACATATTGTCCTTCAGCTGTTAAAGTCATTGTTTGATTTAGTTCATGGTTTTCTGCAACATCAGCTGCAATAGTCACTGAATCACTACAGCAAACACTTTTCAGCAAGAGATGAGTTTAATATGACAATCTGAATGCTCTACACAAACATTTTTTGTGCAAATATGTAATCAACTAAGAGCAGACTGAGATAATTTTTTTGTAGTTTATAGATCAGGCTACTATTTCACATATATCATATGAGGAGACAAATGAATCCTGAATTAATGTGATTCTTTTCTGATTTGCTATTTTAAATATGATATAACTTGCCTTTTGTGCTGTGTATGTGTTTATTGTGAATGTTACTGTGTGATTAATTTAGACAAAAGGTAAAAAAATATATACTTATTAGACGCCTGAGAAATAAACAGTAATTTGTTGGCTCACAAAGTCTGGAGGAAAGGAGAGCAGTCGTTTATACATAGATTACATGCTAAACGTGGATAATCTAAAAGTAATCAAATTTGATCTTATAGCGCAGAGCAATGATGGATCTCCGAGTGAAAGAGGGGCAGACTATCCCGAGATTCCCGACCCAATTGGCTCATCAGAACTCCAGGAGGGGGATTGCGGCCCGGGGGAAGGTAGAGATACCGAAAGCCCAAATTCCGGCTCTCAATTTTTGCAGAAATTGTTTGATTGACGGAAGGGGCCGCACCTTTATCTGTGAAACCCCTGGTGGACAATTGATTGGGGCCTGTCTACATGAGATAACGAATGGCAAATTAATGCGAGTTAAATTTGGATGCTATTTGGTTATAATAAAAGACAGTACAGAAATCTGGCCTTATGGAACCCCTATACAGGGAAAAGTTATTGAAAGTAAACTAATGAAACTAAAAAATAAAAGGCCTTGGGTGGAGCACTATATGAACATTTTTCAAATGAATGTCTCTACTGAAATATATGCTAAATTGGCAAAATATGACAAAAAGAAAGGGGGTTACATGATTTATTTGACTTTGGAGATAAAATAATAAAGTTGCATAAAGGGGCGTGTTGGGTGAAATATGCAATTGATTCTGTTATTATAAATGCCTCGTATAGACAGGCTTATGTTTTTATAAGAATATGGAAAGGAGGTTTTTTTATAAGAAATCTCCATGTATCGGACAACAATGAAAAGAGGTTTTTTATAAGAAACCCATGAATCTGGTTAATTAGAAAAGACACAGACTTGTTTTTATAAACATGTTTATTAAGAAATTGTCATTAAGAAAGACACCACAAGTTGTTGTTAAACCGTTTTATTAAGAAAGTGTTATATAATATAAGACACTTGTAATAATCATTGTAACCATATATTGAGAAAATGGTTTATGAAGAAAAAATACCACACTGAATCTTGTAAGCATTTATTAAGCATATGGCAGAGAAATTGAAAATGTATTAGAAAAAGCTTTGCCAAAGAAAGAAGAAAAATGCAAGCATTACCATCTATGTGTGGCGGACGAGATAAAGAATGCATCGAAGGAAAGGTCACAAAGAAGGAGGACAAAGAGGTAAAGGCTTTAATGACCAAGTCCTAGGGGGTTTCCAGGAGGGGATTACCAATGAACAAATTTAGGGAGTTTCCAGGAGGGGATTTCTGAAGATGGGCTTTAAAAGGACTGGAGAGATAATGTCCAGGCAGACGCGGATTCAACGGGACCACCTGTCCGCCTCTCCGGTGTTATTAGTCTCTTGCCATGGGCCTCCTGCAGTCAAAGTTTGTAAACTGCTTGTTTTTGATTTGATTCGATTTGATTTTATATATTAGTATTTTGTATGTGAACTAATTAACCTAAATTTAATAAAACTACTTATTTTTGATATAAAAAGAACCAGCCTGCCATAGTCTCTGTTTTATGAAAAATGAGCTGAACTAACCACGGAGAAGTCTTCTGACTAAATTGTAAATATGGAAATTTAAATACTTATTGCTTAGAACGGATTCGACTTACTTTACCTAACCTGAGAAAAATCTAAATAAGGTAGAAGGTGTCTTTAATTAAGAACCACGTAGGGGGTTAGATTAAGCACCATAAAACAAAACATACAGATTGGATTAGCAGTTAAAACATTTAAGAACAATAGTTATTTGACACCACATGTGGCTGTTTCTTTCTATCTTTAAGGTTGTCAGATTAACTGTAAAATTTGCGGCCCAACTGTGCCTCATTTCAGTCCTCATAATTAGCAGCTGAATTAACGTTGACCCAGCGCTGAGGGAGAAACTTTCTCAATTTTGTCATGATTCCTGTCTGTGTTCCCCTGTCTTTTTCCATGTTTGATAGTTCCCCGTCATGTTTAATGTTTAACTAGTCTCCTCAGGTGTTTTAGATTGGCCACGCCCCCTTGTTATATTGTTTAGCTTATTTTCCTGTGTATTTAAGCCCTGTGTCTTGTTCAGTCTTTTTGAGTTCATGATGTTGCATGTTGGTTGTCCTGTTCCCTAGTCTGTGACTGTCAAGTTGAGTTTATTTAATAAAAGATTTCTGCTGCACGTGGATCCTGTTTCCTCCTATGTTTCAACCGCATCGCTACACTGCCACTTTGTCTAAATATACATATTAAGAATATGATGGGAGTTACAGAGTTAACCAATAAGAGTACCTACCTTCCATCATGTAGGAATACGACACATTGAATAACAAGTCCAAATATGGTCAGCTACTAGTACATTAGAGGACCTTAGTCTCGTCTTCAACGAACCCAAAAGGGCCCACGTCACTCCTCTGTTCATCTCCCTGCATTTATTTACCTCTCACTGCTCGCATCAAGTTCAAGGCATTGAGGCTTGCTTAGATCTATCACAGGCTCAGCTCCCTCCTACTTCGAGTCGCTCCTACGAATCTACATCCCTACCAGAAGCCTACGATCGGTCAACGAGCGACGACTCGTGGTTCCATCACAGAGAGCCACAAAATCACTTTCCAGAACATTCTCATTCACAGTTCCATGCTGGTGGAACGCTCTCCCCACCCTCATCCGGAATGCAGAATCCCTGACAACATTCAAAAGACAGCTAAGACTCAGCTCTTCCGTGAGCACTTAACCTCATAAAAAAAAACAAAAAAAAAAAAAAAAAAAAAAAAAAACCTTTTTTCCTTTTCCTCTAAATCCTCGCTTATCAGCCTTATGCTACTCTGATCAATACATGAACTTCGTATTCTGAGCACTTCTTGCTTTGTTTTTGCCTCTTCATGAAGACTCGCTTAATGTAGTCCTAATTTGTAAGTTGCTTTGGGCAAAAGCGTCTGCTAAATGACTAAATGTAAATGTAGTCTGTATTATAATAGGGAAAAATAGGAGGCCATTACCCATCTTAACCTTGAGGTCCACTTAATGAAGAACAGATGTGTCCCCCAAGCACAAAAGTGAAATGCCTATGCTAGTGTCTTCTGATCAAACTGGACTCGTGGCCTGCTGCATATTCACTCCAACAGGAACCTCTCCATTTATCTGTACAATTGCTGAATTATTCAATCGATTTCCTCTAGAATCATAAACATTACTAAACTGAAGTTGTGGGAATGCCTACTTGTGGTCTTGTTCCGTCATGTTCCGGGCGTGACGAAAGGTAGGGGCGAGGAGAAAGCTATCATTGGTCGCAAAAGCTGTCTGTCCGGGTGTGTGTTAGGGGTTAGTGTCTGTGGAAAAGTTGTTGGCAGTGTGAACGCAGCTTTAGACGAGCTTTAATCGAATTTAATTATTCTGTACTGTTTTCCAGCTCCTCTTCCCAGACACTTTACACGATGTCCTTCATCATCAAAGCAGAATTGTTCACTGCTGTGTTCAGTGTTGAATGCGAGTCATGTGACTCTCTCCTGGTACAAAGGAAACAGTTTATTGTCCAGTCTCTCTCTACCTTTGGAGGTGGAATATCAGGATAAAAACACCTACAGCTGTGTGCAGACTCAACATCTTAACAAAAGTGAGTGTTCAGAAAGGCCTACGTCATCTGTGATATTAGTCAATAGCCAATATATTAGGTGCGTTCATCCCATGTCTGTCACGAACACACACGGGAAACAAGAAGATCCAATAGCAATAGGTTTAATTAGGGTAATCCAAAAGCGTAGTCTCCAGTCAATATCAAACAAGCAGTCCAAAACAATAAACCAAACAAGACAGACTCAGAAACAGACCTCAGAAGTGTTTTGACATACAACAAGGACTCCGTAACAAACACTAAACAGGCAGGGTATTTATACACAGGGAAATGACAATGATAATGGGAAACAGGCTGAGTGCAATGATCAGTGATAAGGGACAGCTGAGGGCAATGAAAAGACAAGGATCATGGGGAATGTAGTTAAAGAGTGTGCTGGACACCGTGAGGAAGGAGGACATCTAGTGGTGACCCAAGGAACATAAACCAGACACTGTGACATAACCCCCCCTCTACGGAGCGGCTACCAGACGCTCCAAGACACAACAAAAAACAAAACCCAACAAAAGTCCAGGAGGAAGGTGCAACGGTGGAGGATCAGGGGGAGGGATGGAGGGCCAGGACCATGGAGGGGAACATAAACAGGGGGTGATGACTTAGCCGGGGGCCAGGGCAAAGCAGACGACCCTTCGGGCGGCCAGGGCGGAGACTTTCCCTCGGGCGGCCAGGGCGGGGACTTTCCCTCGGGCGGCCAGGGCGGAGACTCTCCCTCGGGCGGCCAGGGCGGAGACTCTCCCTCGGGCGGCCAGGGCGGAGACTCTCCCTCGGGCGGCCACGGCGGTGAAGACCCCTCGGGCGGCCAGGGCGGAGACTCTCCCTCGGGCGGCCACGGCGGTGAAGACCCCTCGGGCCGCCACGGCGGAGACTTTCCCTCGGGCGGCCAGGGCGGTGAAGACCCCTCGCGCGGCCACGGCGGTGAAGACCCCTCGGGCGGCCACGGCGCAGGCACTGGAACTGGCACCCCCGGAACTGGCACTGGAACTGGCACCACCGGAACTGGCACTGGAACTGGCACCACTGGAACTGGCACCACCGGAACTGGCACCACCGGAACTGGCACTGAAACTGGCACCACCGGAACTGGCACTGGAACTGGCACCACCGGCTCAGGAACAGACACTGGCTCCGGCTCAGGAACAGACACTGGCTCCGGCTCAGGAACAGACACTGGCTCCGGCTCAGGAACAGACACTGGCTCCGGCTCAGGAACAGACACTGGCTCCGGCTCAGGAACAGACACTGGCTCCGGCTCAGGAACAGACACTGGCTCCGGCTCAGGAACAGACACTGGCTCCGGCTCAGGAACAGACACTGGCTCCGGCTCAGGAACAGACACTGGCTCCGGCTCAGGAACAGACACAGGCACAGACACCACCGGCTCAGGTTCAGGAACAGACACAGGCTTGACGGCGGCCATCTTGTCAGGGAACACAGGCTCGGCAGACGTCACGTGAACACTTTCGGCGGCGGCCATCTTGTCTGAAGACACCGGTTCGGCAGACGTGACGTGGACACTCTCGGCGGTTGCCATCTTGTCTGAAGACACAGGCTCGGCAGGCGTGATGTGAACAGGCTCAGCGGCGGCCATCTTGTCCGAAGACACAGGCTCGGCAGACGTGACGTGAATAGTTTCTGGCTGGGCAGACGGGACGTGAATACACCTGGGAAACTCTAGGATCTTGAATAGCGTCGAAAAATAATCCAAGAGTTTTTCAGCCGCTATGGCAACAGCGGACTGCTCGGGCACGGCCTCCTGGATGACAGTGGGCTGTTCGGGGCACGGCCTCCGGGACGACAGCGGGCTGTTCGGGGACAACCACCGGAATTGGGACCACCGGAACTGGGACCACCGGAACTGGGACCACCGGCACTGGGACCACCGGCACTGGGACCACCGGCACTGGGACCACCGGCACTGGGACCATCAGCCTTGGGACCTCTGGAACTGGGACCACCGGAACTGGATCCACCGGAACAGTCACGGAGGGAGTCCCTCTTCTCCTCCTCCGTTTCGGGACCACCGGAACTGGGACCACCGGAACTGGGCTGGAAACCACCAACCCAGGGTCGAAGAGGGGCCAGAGTGGAGAGTGGTGTTGGTCTCTCTCACGTCCACCTCCTCTACTGCGGCCTCCACGGGTCCCTCGAAAAATGACCAATCGGGTCCCCTCATAACCTTGCCCCCTCTCCCGCTCGGTGGCTGGGAAAGAGGCACTTGTAAACATATTGCTGGATAAAAAGTTGACAGAGTCCTTCTGTCACGAACACACACGGGGAACAAGAAGATCCAATAGCAATAGGTTTAATTAGGGTAATCCAAAAGCGTAGTCTCCAGGCAGGGGTCAATATCAAACAAGCAGTCCAAAACAATAAACCGAACAAGACAGACTCAGAAACAGACCTCAGAAGTGTTTTGACATACAACAAGGACTCCGTAACAAACACTAAACAGGCAGGGTATTTATACACAGGGAAATGACAATGATAATGGGAAACAGGCTGAGTGCAATGATCAGTGATAAGGGACAGCTGAGGGCAATGAAAAGACAAGGATCATGGGGAATGTAGTTAAAGAGTGTGCTGGACACCGTGAGGAAGGAGGACATCTAGTGGTGACCCAAGGAACATAAACCAGACACTGTGACAATGTCGTAATTACAAGATTACGACTTATACAAAGTGTTTACGTGCTCCTAGAACTAGACCCTATTACAACTTTTAAACTGGGAAGGGCTTTTTGAGGGCTCAGATTTGTTTCACCTGACTGCTGCAGATTTTTTATTTATTTATGAATACGAATAACATAAACTAAATGGTCCATTCCCTTGTTCCATTTAGATTTATACAAAATGTTTAACTAAGCTCTATTTTGTTTGTAATTATGTAAATCTTGAAAAAAGGCTTACTTTTTCAGTGTGTAAAGATCATGGATTTAGGAGTTTATAAAATTGCTCATTATTTCTTCTCTCATAAGGCTGTCTCTGTTGTGGTGTTACTGAAAGCGTGATCCGATTGGTCCACTCTGCTCTGGCGGGCGTGGCCACGGTGGTCATTCTGGTTTATGAATTCAGATCCAGATGTCTTCGACAGAGGAGGAGTGTGCAGACGTCGCCATCAAACACTGTATCTGATTAATCAGGTTTTTATGAACAGATGAAACCAATATATCACAATGTATAAAAGTAAATATCATTTAAGAGACTGAAAGTAAACTCTACTTAATAAATGCTCTATTAAAAAAGTGAAAAGTTTTAAATTTTTTAATTCAGCTGTGTTATAGCACTTTTCACAATACAAAAATAATTCTAAAACAGACTTTTTTGGAATGTGTGGCAGCCATCATTTTTTTTTTTATATATTTACAAAATAGAATTGAAACCATTGAAATCTATTCTTTGTACTTTTGTCAGTTAAGTAAATTCGAAAGAAAATGAACAATTCACAGATTCTTGATTTTATTGTATTTTACAAGATGTCCAAACTTTTCTAGATTTTATTGCAGCTTCATACTCTCGTTTATTTTCAGGGCAAGTTTGTAATCTCAAACAATTCTAATATTATCAGAAGGCCAATACATCACATCTTAACAAGTGGATTATTACTACATGCAAATTATTGCTTAATCTTACAGAATAAATTGGAAGTTTGTGCATCAGTGTCAGTGACCGAATGCTACTATAGAAGCTTGGATGTGACGACTTCATCTTAAAGAGTTGTAATGCTAGATATATCTGTTTTTCATAGTCCTTTATGCCTCTTTTTGTCCAATATAATATAAACATGCATTATTATATTCTTTGGCCTCATTCTTGACCTCTAGGGGGAAAAAAGTGGTTCCACTCAATTCAAATCAATTCCCTATTGATTTGATTCTGCATCTTTATTCAGTTGATCTTGAAGCATGAATCCATTTATGGTTTTTCATTGTCAAGTTTTCTGCATGAATAGAATCTACTATAAAAACTTTTTTTCAGTATATGGTGTCTTTATGTAGGCCTAGCTTTCGCATGTGCACCAAAGAAGACTAATATAACCGCTGAGAATGAGAATAGCATATCTATGAACAAAATCTTACTGACAATAACATCCACTTCTTTTCATTGGGTAACACAAAATAACTCTATATTTCTATTAGATTCTACATTTACTACAGACAGTTTTACCCCGAAAAATAATTTAATATTCTAGACAATACCAGGCCATTCAAAGGAAAAGCTATTAGATGAAAATAAAACGTCTTTTAAAAGGTTTAAAAATGTTTTCAGGAAAAACACAACGTTCTGAGAAGTTGCTGAACACTATATGAGTGTGAAATAACAGGATGAAAAAAGAACTGAGCGCGCTCACAAAAATAATGTGTGAACATCTCAGTTCTTCATATATTCCACTCTGCTCTTAGTTTGTCTTTACCTCTCATTACGATTATTTTAGCACATTGTTGCATTCATGGCGGTTGAACCAACCGGAGTTTCCTGACACATATTGATCCACAGATTTTTGGCCTGATCAAGTATCTCCATTGACCTTCAGCTGTTAAAATCAGCTTAAATTTAGTTGTTTGGTTCTTTCTTCTTCCAAATTCTCACAAACCATAACGAAACTCCACAGAACAACTAAACCACCAACATCAGCTACATCAGTAACTGAAAAAGCAAGAAACTGTCAACTCTTTTCTCTGTGTGTGTGCCAGTTTCTCTCATCTCATGAAAGGCTGCCATTGTTCCAATTACAGACTGACAAAAATTGAGGGCGGAAGATTGCGTCCGAGAACGAGAAACAACGAGGTTCATTCAAAAGCCATTCAAAAACAAAGGCTTGTTTTTCCACACAAATGCCACCGAAGCAACAAAGTTATGATTTCTCTCTGTGGTTTGAGCATTGCACCACGTCCAGGCACTTTCTGTCATCAACTGAAATGCATCACAATGTTTGGCGTGTGTCAGTAGGCTAAAATGGTTTTATCACAGCATTTGCTTGCAGTGTAATTGTGTCGCCTAGTCAATGGTAGAGTTCCTGCTTGACTGTATATCATGCAAGGCATCATGTGATCTCCACTGACTGTACATTTGCAAAACAGTAGCTTTTGCAAAAAATTTATTTTATCACATCACCAAATGCTGTTGGCTGTCTGAAATCTCTCCCTATATCTATAAATATGGCACTATTTGAGGGGACAGCCATTTGTGGTGTTGTCTGAAACATATTGGATATCAAGTGCACTCATTCAATCCCAATTGCACCGCAATAACGAGTGTGTTCAACCGATGTACACTCAATGTTTAGAGAATTATACTCATGATACACTGTGAGGTCAGGCCGAATGAATTCCCGCGTCTCGCCAGAAAATGGCGCCCGCGTCTGAATCCTCCCATTTCTAAACCGCTGGTCCAATGTGGCTACACCGTAATATCATGGTGGCATAAATTACTTTTTATTTAATTATTAAATTGTTTAATTAAGGTTTACACATGTTAGTTTCCATGGCATAGTTCAAGATAAATCTTTTCATCTTACTACTGGATATGCCAGTTTGCTAGTTTCAAATGATTATTAAAAAGCAAGTACTATAGTTTATAGTACAAAAGCGGCAGCCCTTCCGACGCTAGGTGTCTGCATTTACTCACTCTTTTTCATTCACTCCTTCAAGTGGACTATTAGTGGAGAAATGTAGGGAATAGTGGATGAGTGTATACACAGCCCACTGTAAAATCCAACAGTGGTTCTTACTAAAACTTTTTTAGTTAACTTTACTTAATGTCTTAACTTAATTGTAAAAATCTAGTAATCTGTACTATTCACATACTATGTTTTATTTACTCAGAAAACCCAAGTTAAGATTAATTGATTGGTTTGAGTGTGGTTTTTGAGGCAGGGAAATTCTTAATGGACCTTTCACTCATTTCCTCCACTTCTGCAGTTATTTGTCTTTGTTTTGCATTCACTCATTTCCCAAAGTAATCTTGAATGTTGGATTGTCAATACAACTGAAAAATTTGTAAGAACATAACATAAGTTGACTTCATAAATTGATTTTGATTTTCCTAAAATACTTTTAGTCACCATTATGGCGATTAGTGATCCCTTTGGTTGGGCACTTGGAACTATATTTTCTTTATTATGATTATCTTTCTGTTGACGCAGTGATGCAACAATAAATCAGTTGTTTAGTGTCAAAGAAAGAGAAGTAATACCACACACACACACACACACACGCACACACACACACACATATATATATATATCTATATATATATATATATATGTGTGTGTGAGAGAAAATATGAATGGTGTATAATGTAACTCGTGTCAATTAGTGATCTTTTATAATTTTGTTGCTACTGTTTATGCCTAAACACCTTCTGAAACAGTTAATGGGGTTTATATAATAATCCCTCTATATTTGTGAAAATCTTGTAATTGATCATGCTTGACTCACACAGACTTCATCATTCAGCATGCAAAACACAACCATGGTGACAAATACATTTCATTTAAAGTAAATTATCAAGTACTCTCTACAGTAATTTTTTTAGTTACTGGAACTCTTGTGTAAGTGAACTATACTAACTAAGCATTTGTCAGTACCACATACTATTACTATTTCACTTTACTTGCTTTTTTTAGAGCAATCGGTTTCCTGATATTTTCCTAGTAATGTGAACTCTAATGAGAAGTTAACACAACTAATGATTTTGATTCAAGAGTGCTTGAGTTTACTTGATTAACAACATTAATACACTACTTTACTTGGAAATTGTAAGGCAATCGGTTTCCTCACCTTTTCTAAGTAAAGTCAACGTATTACATTTTACAGTGATATATATATATATATATATATATATATATATATATATATATATATATATATATATATATATATATATATATATATATATATATATATATATATATATATATATATATATATATATATATATATATATATATATATATATATATATATATTGTGTTCTATTGTTATATAACAATGTTTCCATTTACTCTCTGAACGTTTTTAGACACATCTGTATTGTCAGTAAAACAAAAAACAAAAAAAAACATTCTCACTGAAAATGTAATAAGTTGACTTTACTTAGAAAAGGTGAGGAAACCGATACACACACACAACAGAAATACAAACAAGTGTAAAATATTTTCACAAACTAAAAAAACACCAGCAGCAGATTAACAACAATTCCTGCTATGTCACCTGAGTGTGTCTGATCTATAACACACTATAAACATCAGCACTATATAACCTGAGTGAAGATCTGATACTGTAATGATAAAGACAGACATTAGTGTGAGTGTGTCTGATCTATAACACACACTATAAACATCAGCACTATATAACCTGAGTGTAGATCTGATACTGTAATGATAAAGACAGACATTAGTGTGAGTGTGTCTGATCTATAACACACACTATAAACATCAGCACTATATACAGTAACCTGAGTGAAGATCTGATACTGTAATGATAAAGACAGACATTAGTGTGAGTGTGTCTGATCTATGGGAAAGGAGTTTTGTGCTTTGAAAGTTACAGTATGACATCATTATATAACGAATTTTATTTTAAAATGAAAGACACAGACAGAGATTAAACATATTAAATCCTGTTACTAGAGGAAAACAATCTATATTTGTATATAGATTGTTTTCCTGTTACTAGAGGAAAACAATCTATATTTGTATATATATGTATGTTTGTATAAAAAATCAGCATCACACTCATGTGGTTGTGAATATCGGTCATGTGATCACCTGCGGCCCAATCACAGCCGTGATGATATTCAGAACAACAGCACGACTGTGATATTGTGAATCTAAAACTCTGCTATATTATTGGATATGGTGTCTCTAATATAGTTTGTTGCACTTTGAATCTAAATAAAAGACAACTTAAAATATCTAATTATTCAAATAAAAAACATTCAACAATACATTTTTCCTACAGAGGCAGTTACAACTTTGTTTTTGTTTAATTTCACAGCAATTACTGCTAGTTATAGGCCGATAAAAAATAAACCATTCTCATAATCTTTTGATAGACTCCCCTTTTCAAGATGCCAATAACATTAAGGTTGTTTGATTATTTAGCTGTAGTTGTGGTGTTACTGAAGGTACTGTAGCCTATATAGTGTATGATTTAAAGCAACACCAAGGTTTTCCTCTTCCGTCCCCCTACAGGTTGGAAGCGGAATTGTCCATTAGCGCTGTCGTAAATCATTTAGCCTACTGTCGCACGCACACTCGCTGTTTATCTAGTATAGCGCCGGCTTTGGAATGAACGATGTCCACAGACAGGTAAAGTATGATGCATGATTATATGAAAGTATGATGTAGTATTGCAATATCAGAAACGAAGAAAAACTAGACTATTGTAACGTTTGACGTAAAGCAAGTCAAATTTGTAGTTGTCTTATGTCTCATTCGAACTACAGTAACGCGATCCGATCTGGCAAACTTGCACAGTGTGTTTATATCAGATATAGGGCTGCAAAGCGGAGGCATAAGTGCCTTTCACTCTGTTACGACTTGATGAACCACTGAAACGATTTTGGAAACATTATTTTAAGGTAAACATTTTTCCTTAGTTTTGCTTTAGAAGGTCATCTTTTTTGAGAATCTTTGAACCCAAGGTTTATTCCAAAGACCAAAGTAAATGTATATCTGAAAATTCAAGCAACAAAAATATCATCTTAAAATTATCATAACATCATAAAACATTAGGTAAAAAGTCAAACAGAAAGTTTTAAAGGTGCCATATGTAACAATTGAGGTAAAAATATCCCAAAAATGAGCTACACACATCAAAAGAATGAGAAGAAATAAGGGCGATGATGTCATTAAAAAAATGTCAAGTTATAGTGCTGCAGAGATATCAACCTTAATTAGCATTAGCATTACTAGCCACGGCCCGACAGGTGTCGTAATACCAGTTTCGGCCATGGGAGGCGGTATACGGGCAACATAACCACCAGCCAAACATGCAATACACGAATAACTCGCACGGCTTGTGGGCGTACTTGAACCTGATGTGGAAAGTACAGCCCACTACTACATTTCAGTTCAGGGAAGAGAGCGGAAGGATGGCTGAAGCCCTTGGCAAGAGACCCCTACCACCACCCGCTGCAGGGAAAAAAACGCGCTCTGAAGCACAAATAAAATCTCAAAAAGCTATCCGCCACACTGGCGGGTGAACGATCATACCAAAATATGACATTTTAAGCGCGCACGCGCTCTTCTGCCTCTAAGAACTAGCAGAGAGAGAGAGCGAGCCCCGGCCGCGCGCGCGCGCACTCACTCACTATATTCAGAGCGGTCAAGTTTCCCCGTACTTTTTGACAAGCGTCCTTGACAGGGCGGCCAGAGCTTCTTTGCAGCTCAAGTCGGCGGCGGTGTATACAGTTTTAGTAACGCTCTATCTGTTGACGGCGCTGAGGAAAAAGCTCCCGCCACTGGAAGAAGCTGTCGCCGCCCATTTGTGTCCTCCTGCGCACCCATCAAAGCCGTGCAGAACGTCTTCAGCACTCACGGATCGCGCATACTCCGCCGCTGGCCAGGCTGCTTCTGCTTTACACACCCTGGACGCACGAAACGTAACGGAAAACATTGCAAGGTGTAATGAGACCGAATGTTTTTTGGTGACTAATGATAACTTAGCTAGAAGTGGTATTGCTAATGAAAATCAAACTTGATATATGCTGCTAAATTAGCTTCAGGCGGGCAGCGTAACACTCTAAATAGATGTTGTCCCTATTTTAACTTGTATATGTGCAGCTAAGAAGGTAGGGGCGGAGCATAGACCAATTCACTTTCTGGAGGTATACTGCCCCCATCTGGTATGGAATGTGGAGTATGACTTGATTTTTTTTTGCCAGACATGACATATGGCACCTTTAAAGAATGAAGAGAAATCGTACACTTCACTTACCACACATTACTAGCAAAGACAAAGCGTTCTTGAAAATGCTATTCATAATGTTGCAGATTCCAGCCTGGTTCATAAAAAGAGTTTGCCTATAGCAGTAAAAGTTTTTACGTACTCTTTTAAAACCTTTTCACAAAGCTGCTGAGACCAAATTTTACTAAGGACCAGAGAAAAGAACAGAGTGTCATGAGTGCCTGTTTTATTCTCAAACCAGAGCTGGAAACGTCTCAAGAAATGGGCGTTTAAAAATGTGACCTTTAAAGCGAAAGTCCTACCTCACACTCTAAATATGGAATAATGAATAACCTAATATGAGCGGAGTAAAAATTAGATTCTTCTTGCAGCCAATTCTCACAGCTAGATATTTTTTAAAGGGGAGACATCTGAATAGGCTATTTATGCAGGATTAATTAGCCATTTTATTGAACAAAGATAAATAGTTTTTACTGTTTTATCTTCTAAGTCTGAACACCCTTGTGAAAAAAAAGTGCACTTAAGTGTACTTTTATAAAGTGTACTTATTACATAAATAATATACTTTAAATATATACACTTAAGTGTGAATTAAATGCCATCTTTTCGGCGCACTTAATGCACATTAAGTGTAATTAATTTCAAATATATAATATATTAAGTTGAAATAAAATGTAATAAGTTGCCATTAAGAGTGATTTTTTGGAACAACTTAATTGGTACTTTATTACAACTTTATATATACTTTCATAATTGCTTCTAGTGCTTTTAAAATATACTTAAAGTGCACTACAAAATGTAATGACACGCAATTAATGTGATTTAAAATATACTTTAATGTCAGTTAACAATACACTTAAGTGTGAATTAAATGCAATGTTTTCGACACACTGAATGCACATTAAGTGCAATTAATTTATAATATATCACATATTAAGTTGAAATAAAATGTAATAAGTTGCCATTAAGAGCGATTTTTTTGGAACAACTTAATTGGTACTTTATTACAACTTTATATCTACTTTCATAATTGCTTCTAATATCTTCAAAATAAAGTTAAAGTGCACTACACAATATAATGACATGCAATTAATGTGATTTAAAATATACTTTAATGTCAGTTAACAATACACTTAAGTGTGAATTAAATGCAATGTTACAATCAACAAAACTAAATGTAAAACCCTCCAAATTTACTGACAAAATAATCTCTAAAAGAAGTACATAAAAACCTTTCTGTTGATGCACAAGAAAACCCCAAGAAACAATGCATAAACACAAACAGTTTTGGAAAGAGACCTTTGGGTAATGCTTTACAAAAATATATTAGTTACCTACTTCAGTTAACATGAACTAAGAATGAATAATACTTTAAGCATTTATTAGTCTAAGTAAGATAATATTAGTCTTGGTTAGATCATGTTGGCTAAAAAATAAACTAATATTATCAAATGAGACCTAATTAAAAGTTACCAAACCTTGTTATTTAGCTCTTAAAGGGATGTTCAGCAGAAGAAAGAAATTCAAATTTCAATCCAATTTTTTAAGTTGTTGGAAAGTGCTGTTTGTGTCAATGTCCCAGATGCTCTCCAGAGTATATGTGAATGGAAATGTTTCAAAGATGCAGGAAAGTCAGAAAAAATGCCTTGAGGAAAAAAACAAAAAAACATTAAATTTGTTTATAATACAGATCCAGTCCATTATTATATTTGGCTCAATTGAATGAAAGAGATAGATATACAGTTGCGCTTCAAAGTTGATATACACCTTGCAGTATCTGCAAAATGTTAACAATTTTATCAGTAATAGGGATCACAAAAATGTATACGTTTTATCTTTATTTAGTACTACCCTGATGAAGCAGTTTATTCTGCAAGGTGTATGTAAACTTTTGACTGTTAACTGTTGATAAATTGTGTGATGTGATTGATTACCTCAGTCATCAGGGCCACATCGTAGTAGAAAGCTGGGCAAGGTTCCTTCTATTTCCCACAAACACCAGGATTCCACTGACTACGCCATCTTTACTGACTCTTGGCTTAAAGTGATTAAAAATAGAGAACCTTTTTATTGCTACTTTACAGGGAATTAAGCATAACTTTATCAATTACACAAATATAGATATATGACCCGTGCAAACCCAGGACCAATGCAAATTAAGAAAGGTATTCTTACATTTTAAGCTTGCCCCACATAGCTATCTTCATGAAGGATGTTCCTGTTCTTGTATTTACCACGGTTGACACAGGAATGCTGCAAGCCTTCTTCCTTTGGTTTGTTACCTATAAAATATATGATGATTATAGGGCAGGTGTAAATGCACAGGTGGGAATTTATTACTTGCACATGCAAAAGATTCAAAGCATTTAAAAGCTATAGGGATAACGTTAGTTAGTGACTTGAAAGTAGTGTTTTAGCTTGATCAGGATGTGCTGTCATGATAAATCTTGTAACATCACCTCATCAATACAGGTCTGTGATTCCACACCGCTTGCACTGTATCTCCAATAACAAATATGAACTGATCCTGCAAAATGAATGTTTAAATCCAGATAAACACAAAAATATTACATATTCCAAAACAAATAGTAATTGAACAACTCTTTAAATACAAAATGAAATTGAACACATTACAAGCATTTTTTCTAGATGGGTAATATATTAAATATTTATGGTGGTTATAAGATTGATTATTTGTATTAAATGTAGGCTATATAAACGTCTTTGAGTGTTACAATATTGGATCAGCATTCATGTTTAGTAGCTTGTTTAAAATAATTTAAAAAGTCGTTTTAGTTTTTTTTTTTTTAAATCAGCAACCAAATTCCTCGAACACGACCACACACGCCTTCCTCACATTACAATGTAAGACATTATTAGAATGCAATCATATATAAATTATTGAAAACATGATTAATTAACCTCCCGAGTCTATTGAGTTTAATATCTGTGATTAAAATGCACTCACCAACTGACATGTTACGGTGAAAAAAAAAAAATAACTAAAGAAAGCATCAATATATACTTACTTGACTGATTATTTGCAGCATAACGTCTCATCTGCAAACAAACATCCAAACGATGTGCTCCTTTTGTTCTCTTGTTTGGCTAGCTTCAGTATCATCACGCATCGCAAACGGATCGCAAAACATAGCGCTTTTTTCAAACTCTAGTGAAGTAGAGCGTCATAATGACGTAGTATTTCTCGCGCATGCGCATTAAACAACATATTCATATATCATGCATGGTTAAATGTTATTTCAGCTTTTCTGTTTAAGTTGTTCTAACTCATTGTGTTGTTAAACTCTGTAAGTTCACAAAACTTTACTCATTAACCTAACTAAAATTAAATCTTTTTTTTCAATGTAGTCTAGTGTGATTAAAAATAAATGTATTTTAACTGAATTGAAATGCAAATTCATTTTGTTTACATTTGTTTAACTTTTGCTCGCAATTAATACAATTTTAAATGTGTGTTTAATTGACTTAGAACAGCATAATGATATTGAAAGTATTATGTTCACAGATGTAAAGTAGCTACAACACATTACTATTAGACTCCTCTCATATATTACATTTTATTTTCAAATATTATGTAGAAAGCTGACACTAGTTGAGTTCATAGAGCAAGGGCTGGTGATAAAAATGTCAACAATAAGTTGTACTGGATTATACTGTATAAGCAGATGTATTGGAAAAATACATTTCAACTGCATAATGCACACAGTATATATTATAGACAAAACACATTTAAAATACATTAACAAATTAATTTTGGACAACACACTTGAGTTGGAATTAAAATCAATTATTTTCCATGTTTTCCATTAAAACTGTTATTTTATATATTAGTCAATACATCAAAAATGAATTCCCTTTAATAACTTATAACTTTAACTTTAATACATTTAAAAAACTATAAATCATAATTATTTAAATGTATGTTTAAGTAAAACTTAGCAGACATTACAAAGTGCATTTTTTAAAACATGCACTTAAGTGTTTATAAATATTGTCATGAAAGTGTTCTTTCTTTAAGTAACATTTAATTAGACATTATTAAAAAGTGCATTTGTAAAAAGTGCACTTAAGTGTGTTTATAAAAATTATGATGAAAGTGTACTTTCTTTAGGTTAAGCTAAATTAGACATTATTACAAAGTGCATTTTTAAAAAGTGTATTTAAGTGTGTTAAGAAATATTGTGATGAAAGTGTACTTACTTTAAATTAGACTTAATTAGATATTATTACAAAGTGCATTTGTAAAAATTGTACTTAAGTGTGTTTATAAATATTGTGATGAAAGTGTACTTACTTTAAATTAAACTTAATTAGATATTATTACAAAGTGCATTTGTAAAAAGTGAACTTAAGTGTGTTTATAAATATTGTGATGAAAGTGTACTTACTTTAAGTTAAACTTAATTAGATATTATTACAAAGTGCATTCGTAAAAAGTGCACTTAAGTGTGTTTATAAATATTATGATAAAAGTGTACTTTCTTTAAGTAAAACTTAATTAGACATTATTACAAAGTGCATTTTTAAAAAGTGTATTTAAGTGTGTTAAGAAATATTGTGATGAAAGTGTACTTACTTTAAATTAGACTTAATTAGATATTATTACAAAGTGCATTTGTAAAAATTGTACTTAAGTGTGTTTATAAATATTGTGATGAAAGTGTACTTTCTTTAAGTTAAGCTTAATTAGACATTATTACAAAGTGCATTTTTTAAAATGCACTTAAGTGTGTTTATAAATGTTGTGATGAAAGTGTACTTTAAGTTAAACTTAATTAGATATTATTACAAAGTGCATTTGTAAAAAGTGCACTTAAGTGTGTTAATAAATATTGTCATTAAAGTGTATTCCCTTTAAGTACACTTAAGTGGTCTTTAATTTTAATTTTATTATATTATCTGCAAGTGCACTTTTCAAAAAGTATACTTTGATTATTTTAAGCACACAAAAAGTACGCTTTCAATACAATTAAGCACACTTCTTTTTCACAAGGGCATATTCAGTCAGATGGTTGTTTAAATTGCATACAAACCAAGAGATTTCACATGACCAGATTTTTCCTTTTTTGCCTTTACAAGAACACAACTAGAAATGTGGCACAAGTAGCGAAGCAAATCATCCTTCACTGGGGTGCACCATCTAAAACTGAATCTGATCATGCAAGTTAATTTACAAGTGGGGTGTGAAATGCTAAACATCAAATACCACAGTCTTTACAGATCATAGAGATCTGCACTAATCCAACGCATGAACGACAACATAAAATAGCAGCTAAGCGGACAAGAACAAAACAGGCGAACTCATTTCTGCCCACAGATCTGACTGTAATGAGAGTAAATGGAAGTAAATCCATGGGAATTCCCATTGGAATTCATGACAATATGAGTGATAAAAAAGAATGACTGGGGGTGTCTTATGCTCACGACACAGCAGACAGTGAAGGCTCTACTACGAGAACAGCTTTAGGTGTGACAATAGGGTTGCAAAGGGGAAACTTTCCATTGGAAATTAATCTGGGGGAATAGCTTGTTTTCATATGACGTCACGTCACTGCATTGCCATGGCGCGAAATGCAGATGGAGGGCAGGAAGTGATTTGTTACATTTAGGAAGCCCTATTCACCTTATTCCGGAAGTAGCACTGGGTGGCGCCATCCGCGTAATCTCACTTCCTGGTTTAGCTACTTAGCGCTTTGTTTGCCCTGGTCCAATCTGTTATCTGCCTTGATATAAGTAGATAGACTATAATATTATAGCCAAATGCGTTTGCCTATGTTTATTAACAACTGCTGCAACGTACTAAAGTACATTTCACTTGAAGCTTTTGAAACAATGCCACAATCAAATTATTTAATAGCTGTGTCTTTCCAATAGCTATTACTTAGTTATGAAGATGTGCACAAACACTACTACATGTAAAGTTTGAAACATTATTACACCACAGTTTGTTTGCTTAATCACCAGATACATTTGCAGTGTATAGCCAACAGATGAGAAAAAAATAGCCACGAACTGGTGTAGAAAGAAAGTAGAGCCTCAACTAGATGAACAAGAGGGTAACGTTAGCTTAGCTAACTGCTAGCTGCAATTTCTTATGGTTTGATCTCTAACAAACAAGGTATAGCATGTGTATGTGTTCTGTAGTGAGACCATTACAACATTAGATGTTTGTGGCTAATGTAGGCTAAACACTACACATCGGCCGGGCTGCGATCAGACAGGCAGACGGGTCATATAAACACCTAAAAGTCATTTAAAAATTACCCAGAGAAACAGTGCATTGCTGTGCTGTTGGTACACACGTACATAGCACATTTGGCACAAATTAGCTTATCTTATGTGACATTTTATCAGTGAGACTTCTCTGCAGTTCTCCTCGAAATTGAATGAGGGTCCGCTAAACCGGAAGTTGGTTTACAACGGAAGTACTGGACAGAAGTAAAAGTGGGCGGGGCGGAATAAGGTAATAATAACAGACTGAAAATGCCGATGTTTTGCGTCGTTTATGGTTGCTCAAATCGATTAAACCACGAGGCGTTTTTATCGTGTACCAAAAGTTGTTGTTCATAAGGGGGGAAAATGCAAGAAATTTACAGAAAAACGGCAGAAAAAAATGGCTTGCAAACCTACGTGTGCGGTCGGGAGGAGCCGAATCGGAAAACACCCGTGTGTGCAATGATCACTTCGTCAAAGGTGAATTAATACAACTTATGTGGCTATGTTTGTGAAACATACCATTTTCCGAACTTTGTAAAGTTAAAGTAATTGTTTCTTCTTTTCTTTGAGTTTGTAAGTTACCCCTGTAACTGAAGACAAACGTAACGTTACAGGCAAATCTTTCAATTCAGTTAAAAAATCGCTCCTCTTCATAACGTAAGTATCACGTCCAACATATGTTTAATTTTTTTGTTATATTTTTCGCTTGTAATAGCGTCTAAAGTAGTACATTTCGGACTGTCCTCCATCTCGTCCATTCCACTCTTCACTTCCTGCCCTCCATCTGGATTTCGCGCGTCATCACAATCACGTGACTGCAAACCACCTATTAGCCCAGACCTGCTATTAATATTCAACGTGTTTAAACTTTCTGATTGTAACTGGGGTTGTTTCTCCTGGTTTCTCAACATATCACTTATATCAGAAACATTATCAGAGCAGTTAGATCTTAAGTGCATGCACTTCAATCAATCCATTGACAAAATTTACAATTTGACCCTCCCATCGACTGTGACTTGTCTGCAAATGTTGAAGCTATAGTTTGATACTGTTTAGTTGTTTATGTTCTGCATTATAATTTAGATATGTAAGCTAAACTGAACACCTATTTATGTTATATAGGCCTATTTAAATTCTAAATACTTGAATGCAACTTGAATACACTTCCGCAGATGTGTGCTCCACAATCTCATCAGCAACCAGACCAGAAATCTCAACAACACTGAACTCTGTCAGCCATGTGCAGATAGGCTACAATGACACTATAGAGAGAAAATAAAAATAAAAATTAAATGAAACACATTCTGTTTTCTAACATTGCTCATTTCTTCTCTCATAAGACCACATCCACTGTTGTGGTTTTACTGAAGCTGCGATCCGATTGGCTCTCTCTGCTCTGGTGGGCGTGGCTACTGTTGCTTTGCTGGTTTATGAATTCAGATCCAGAAGTCTTCATCAGAAGAAGAGAGAGCAGAAATAACCATCAAACTCTGATTAATCAGATACTCAGGAAGGTGTTCTTGAACGACTGCTTTGAGTATATAGTAATTATAATTTATTAATAAATGGCATTTAAGTGATTATAAAATAATTTTGACTCCATTACAAAAGTTACTCTGTTAAAATAAAAATAAAAAAAACATTTATTTTTCATTTAAATTGTTTTTGTATATTGCTTTTTTACAATACAAAGTTTTAAAGCAGCTTTACAAAAAAATAGTTCTTTACAAACCTGTGATTAATATGACAATCAATAAATACAATATTTTTTTGTATTATTGTAAGATAAGTCTTGTTGCAGAAGTTGCAGAAGAAAATGATCAGGATAACAAGATACAGCTGGCATTTTTAATGACGTGTATTATACAACTTCACACTGAGCTGAGGTTGAACGGGCATTCTTGACTCGTATGCTGGAATATCTCATTCTTTCCAGCTGAGAGGAAAAACAGCTGAACACAGTCACATCAATTACTGAATGAACTTTAGTCAAGTTTACAAAATGCTCTTACTCTTGTTCCCAGAAAGTTGTACTAAAAATCATTCAACAAATGTTCGTGATAACATTGTTAGAACATTATCCCATAACATTCTTATAAAGTTTTTAGCAGGAAGCTTCCCATTTGGCATTGGATGTGGAATCAAATGTTGCTCAGATGTCAAATTTTGGTTGAAAGTGAAAACAAAACCTTTGTTTGATATCAAGTTCCAACGTCATTAAATAACTTCAAAAACAGCATTACCAGCTTCACTTATTATAAACCAGATTGACTTTATTTCTGTCATACGTCTACAAAACTTTTTATTGAAATTAAAAGAGGTTTAGATGTTGATGTTTTATTGAAAATAATAGTTTGGGTTCACCATTATGGTTTTTGCTTTAGGTGGGCAGTTTGACTTCTGATTTTTATATATATAAAAAAAAATGTATGAAATAATTTTATTACTGTAAATGTTTTGCTTGATGATAAAGATATTATAATGTAGTGATCTGATCAACTGATCTCATGTCTAATCTATGTTCTTAATAGCAATATGCAATATGTGTTTAAAAAAAACCCTGAATTTTAAAAAACACATTGCACACAAATCATTTTGAACAGTTGAAGCTCTTAGACACTGCAGACGTCAAGAATCAGCGTATGAATCTCAACAACGGTGACATGCACCCTGCAGCAATGCATTCTGGGAGCCATAGATGAGTTTTGTATGATGCACCCAGAATGCATTGCAGCATGAAGCATGTCACCGTTGATGTCGATTCTTGCCATCTGTGTGTCTTAATGACAAAGGAGTTAATGACCCTAAAAAGGATGATGTGAGAATGTTTTTTTTCTGTGCCTTAACAAATTATTTCTTATTCTTTATCTGTCTATAACAAAAACAAACATAATCCTTAGATTTTCGATACACTATATGGGATTGTATTTCATTCATTTGTCAGGAAGACTGTCTGATCTTTATTTACAGCTGAATAATTCATTGTTTATAAGACAAGAAAAATGATCTCAGTTAGATCTGTTCAGTAACATTACCATCAGTGTTAAATATGAGTTTAATCTCTGAGAAACTGTTTCTGCAGGAGTGTTTGGTGTTGAAACCGATGAAGTGAAGGAGATTCTGTCACTCTAAACCTTCATCCTGTAATTACCGTATTCATAGTAATAGATGAACATGTATTTTCAAACTGCGGCTGGCTTTACCGCAGTGTCTAACCGGCTAAAATCCATGAATCCAGTCAACATTTGATCTCACCATGAGCTCCCAGGATACTCATGATGTCATCATAAGTGAGGTCCCAGTGAACAAAGTGCTGGTCTAATGTGGCTAACAGCGTAATATCATGCAGGCATAAATTGCTTTTTAATTGATTATCGAATTGTTTAATTAAGGGTTATATATGCATTTCCATGACAGAGATCATATATCTTATATGATATATATCATATATCATATATATATATCTTTTCATCTTACTAGAGCTGCCAGTTTGATAGTTTGCCAAGTTTCAGATGATTATTATATTAAACTCTAACTTTGAAAAGTTCAGAAAACTGTTGCTACGGCGATAAGAGACGTTTGCCTCCAAATTAACATTAAGGAAGACGGCTAAGTTGTATAGAGCAATAATCTTCATTACCGCGCTCTTTTAACACAGATATTTAAAAGGACAGGATGGATTTCTTCAGGTGAGTGAAATTCTTTATTGTCATTCATACACAAATTAATATCTTTATATGAACGTTTATTTAAATGACTTATGGGCATAATAATTCACAATAGTGAATAATCAAAGGCACAACACACATTTCACAAGTACAAGAGTTGAGTAAGTGCAAACAAGTTTTTTTTTTAAGCGCAATAAGGCGGTTTATCAGGCAAATACTTAAGTATGAATACAAAGGCATTTCAAATCACATTTACAAATTGACATTCAGATTTGATCACAAAAACATGAGCATAAATATGAGCCTGAGGATTAACCCAATACTGGTGTTAAAGGTATTGTAGGGCTGAACAAATATGGGCAGAACTCTTTACTGCCCTAGTATTTCAAAAAGCATTTTAAAGGTAAACATTTGAATTAAACGTGGCACAATGGCCTTCATCATCCCAGTATGCTAATGCCTATGTAGTGCGTTTGTCCAATCAGTTGTCACATTTTCAAAACTCTAAACACAATTAGCACAGCATCGGTCTTTTGTGGCCATACCATTCACACATTTCTTGTCGTTTTCACACAATATGCAGTCAGTGAACACATTTCCACAATGCTTACATTGTCTTAACAGACAAGCTATACCTCCCAACAAAATGATGGATTGTTTTTGTAGTATTTACAAATGTTAACACACAACATCCCACAATAGCAAAAACAATATTCCAAACCTTAGATACAGTATGGACTGCATTTATTTATTTACCATTTACATGAAACTTTTACCATTTTTGTAAATTTCATGATTTTAGCAAAATGTGATTTTGATTGCTAGCAAAATGTGTTGCTTTTGAACAATGTCATGAAGAAACAAGCTTTTCTTCCTGGAGTAATGATGCTGAAAATTCAGCTTTTCATCACAGGAATAAATAACATTTTACACAATTTATTACATGACATACATATTTTTAAACAGAAATCAGTTATTTCAAATTGTACTACAGTAATATTTCACAATATGAAAGTTTATAAAATCCTCTGCTTCTGCAATGATATCAGTTCAAAAACAATATATCAGTGAGAGAGTCAAGGAGCTACAACGACAATATGTCCAGGTATAGTGTAGTATATTCAATTCAATGTCCAGTTCTATAAGCTTTGCACTTTGCAAGTAGGTAACCTACACAACAATAGGTTACAGTACAGTATAGTATACAGTAAATGACATGATTTACATAAACTTTGTTTTGAGAATTATGGAATTGGAGGCCAACAGGCCCCTCATGAATTCATATACATAGATGAGGCAGGATTCAATCTGGCCAAAAGGCGTTGACCTGGACAAAATGTAATGTGGAGGTGGAAGGTTTATGACCATCAGCCACATGAGCAGATGTCCCTCCTTGAAGTCATGGATGCTGGCTCCAAGGGTGGATCCGACATACCAAGCAGTTTTATCCCAGGTGCATCGCCTTGGATGATATCAGATGTGATCTTGATGAAAACATGTGGCCTAACCCTGAAGATCGCAGAGATTAGATACAGTAATTTTATGTTTTTTTTGCTGTTGTTTTTTTGTTCAGAATGCTCTTGTGTGTTTCATGGATATTTTGTTCACTGTAAGCAATACTGTAAAACTTTTTCTGTTCTATCAAACCGTGTTTCTACTGTACCTCCTGTAGTAAACAGTAAAGGAATAAAAACTGATTTGCTTTTTACTGGAATGCTTATGAATGTGAAAGTACTGTACATGTGGACAGTTCCCAACCAAGAATTTAGTGTAAAATGGTGGATTACACGTTTTGCATGCAAATACCTGTAAAACTGAAACATAAAAGTCTATGCAGTTTTAGTAATGTCAACAATAGCCAGGATTTTGAAACCTGGTGTACTTTGATTGACTGCATGAACCTTGTGAAGTGAAAACAAGTGTTATTCTTTGACAGAAAAATTTAATTTTGAGTCAGATTTCCAGTGTTTTGGTAAAGTTAGTGTGTGCGCAGAGAAACATGTTTTCTGTTTTGAAATGAAGAGTTAGTATATATTTAACAAAATGTGTTTTTGAGAAGACAATTAACCATTTGGCCAATTGTGTTTTGTAGGTGTGAGTCTGTGTTAAGAGTTTAGAAAAAGTATCTTAAGTATGGGTAAGCGCTTGTTAGCGATTGAAAAAAACTGTAATGACACGTCTGCACCATTTGCTTCACAGGACATACTGTACTGTAGATGCTTTCAACTACATACTGTTTATTTACTAGTGTGTTCTAATATGTAACTATGCCATGTTTGGTCTAATCTGACAGCCTATAAACTGAAATGAATGGTGGTGAACTTAATAGAGATATTAAAGTATCCTAATGTACAATCTAGGTACGATTGGTTAAACATGCATTGAGGAGAGTATGTTAATGTTCTTCTCCCCCTCTTGATCACTACCCATTTGCCTCATCTTTTGGTTTCGGTATTCCACTCATGTTTAATAATGCTTTGCTCAGGGTATAAGAAGGAAAGGTAACTGTTAATCTGAGAGAAAGGCTTTAACCCTGCCACTCCCGCTCACTGGTGCATAGCCTCACACTACAAGAAAGGCTTTTATGGCCTATTCTTCTTCATTGTTTGTTACAACTAAGTTTCTATACAGTATGTTGTTTCTTTCTACTGTCTGTATATTTAAACATGTAACTTAATATATAACTTTGCCTGCTTTAAAGGCTTTGAGAATCTTTCCTTTTATCACTGATTATGTTGAAAGCTAAAGTGATTATAACTTTCGTTATCTAACCGTTCAGGTTAAATCCTACGTTTTCCTATCAGTTCTAAGAACGACTTTTACCTTTAAAGAATAAGAGGTTAAAGAATAACAACAACTTTAATAGAGTTAGATTAATTATATTGGAGTCAGATAAATATTTGATTATACACGTCATCCTTCAACTGCCTTTTGTTCCGATTACTGGTTCAAAATAGCAGCGCAAGCTTCCAGCCTTAAGGCCTGTTCACACCGGGACGAATTTCGCGCGCGATATTCGCCGACGTTTAAAGTCCCACTCCGATCATATTTCGAGCTATTTTTAAACATTCTCAGTGGTCTTTAAATGATGATTATGCCGTTTTTATCCAAAATCACAAAACCTGTGCTGTTTTCTGGGACTTCGCTTCAGCAGAGCGGCAGTAGCTCATTAGCAATTCGCCTCTGTGTTGTGGGCGGAGCCATTGGCACGGAGACGACCCTCCCCCTCCTCTCCTCTGTACGTTCAAGACTTGAACTTCCGAGAAAACGGAGGAGAAGCTGATCATCGCCGTTGCTGGGTTTCCTATCATTATCGGATTAATTGCAGTTTAACCATCACAGAGTGAAAATTTATCATTTGCATGTGTTTTTAAGTCCTGCCAGTTTAACAGGGCGCGCTTGACAGGGCATATAAGAACGAGGAGAGAGAGAGAGAGAGCCCCGGCCGCGCGCGCGCACTCACTATTAATAATAATAAATATTAATGTGACCAAAACGGTTATACAAATGCTGTCATTATAAAAGGTTTCTAGTGTCAATGTATTGCTTGTTTATTCTGTTTACTTATCATGGTGTGGCACTTCTCTTCTCCCATGATCGAACATAGAATGCTGCTACATCAAAGCGTCAACAAGCTTCCTCGTACTTTTTGACAAGCGTACTTGACAGGGCGGCCAGAGCTTCTTTGCCGCTCAAGTCGGCGGCGGTGTGAACTGTACGTAGTTAGTATTGCAACCCGCTACCGCACATAGGTGTTGATCCGCCATCGTCTTCTCTACTCCTCGGAACCTGAGCGGGCGGGGGCGGAGGGGAGTATGAGCTTGTGGCCCCACCCAGTGGAGTTACTACGTCACAACTCCAGTCTTTTCTAGCTGGCATTTTAGCGCCTGCTACTGATTCACAGCCATTTGAATGCAGAAATACTCAGAAATACAACTTTGAGCTTATTTTTCTCAAGATATGTCCTCTAACATCAGAAAAATGCTACAAGAACATGTTAACACCTAGAAAAACATGATTTTCAAGTATGATGTCTTGCAACATCAGAAACGAAGAAAAACTAAATAATGACTATTGTAACGCTTGACGTAAAGCAAGTCAAATTTGTAGTTTTCTTTTGTCCCATTAGAACTACAGAAACGCGACCCGGTCTGGCAATCTTACATAGCGTGGTTATAGCAGATAAAGGACTGCCAAGCGGAGGCATAAGTGCCTTTCACCCTGTTACGACTTGATGAACAACTGAAACGATTTTGGAAACATTATTTGAAGGTAAAAAATGTTACATACTGTTGCTTTAAAGACTAGAACATCTTTGGGCCATCTGACTCGTCTGTACTCTTCTTTGTTTTTCTAACCCATTATAGCAGTCAGCATCAAGTGCCATATATCATTTTAAACAGGAGAACTTGAACTTTCAATCTAGCTCATTCAAATTCCCAATTTTAAATGTATTTTTTGTACATTTATTTTACTTTTCTTAATTAAGAAAAACATAGAAAGTTATAACATATATAGAAAGTTATACTTGAATATTCTAGATGTCAAGATGAAATTATGTCGACATTTAACGATCCCTAAGCAAGGTTTGCTTTTATTACAATATTATTATAATTATAGGCACTTTTCAGTGAAATTTCAGTTATTTACTGACAATGTAGATGTGTCCAAAAAAAGCTCAGAAAGTAAAGTTAATGGAAACTTTGTTATATAATAATAATAATAATATATACAAGTAGTGTAAACACTTGTGAAAACTGTCTTGTGCAACAAAAATACAAACAAATCTAAAATATTTTCACAAACTATATAAGTATTATTTAAATTTAGAAATGGAACTCTTGGCTACGCCAGTTATCTCCATTGGACGCAATTCCACTGGTTCATTGTGTAGCGACTCGTTTGAAAACATACATTTCAGTGCCTCATTCGATGTGAAAAGCAGTTGTATAATTGTTTTTGATTTGTTATGTTGTGTCAAAAAGTGCAGTTAAAATGTCCAAATAAAGATTTTAATTGGTGGTGCAAAAGACCAAAATGTTCATTGGGCGCGTAGATGAAAGTTAAAACCAATCTGGTGACGGGGGTTAAACTAAGCATCAACAATTGTTCATATTTGGCTCAGAGGAACAAAACGCACGTGATTCATTGACAATGCTGATCAAAACTTGATGACGCAATCACGTTAACTACTCTTCAACGAATCTCCTTTACAATACTTTAAAACATACAGATTGGATTAGCAGTTCAAAAGTTAAAACATTTAAGAACAATGGTTATTTAACGCCACATGTGGCTGTTTCTGTCTTTAAGGATGTCAGATTAACTGTAAAATTTGCGGTCCAACTGTGCCTCATTTCAGTCCTCATAATTAGCAGTTGAATTAACAGTTTCTCAATTTTACTGCCTGTCATGATTCCAGTCTGTGTTCCCCTGTCTTTTTCCATGTTTGATAGTTCCCCGTCATGTTTAATGTTTAACTAGTCTCCTCAGGTGTTTTAGATTGGCCACGCCCCCTTGTTATATTGTTTAGCTTATTTTCCTGTGTATTTAAGCCCTGTGTCTTGTTCAGTCTTTATGAGTTCATGATGTTGTATGTTGGTTGTCCTGTTCCCTAGTCTGTGTCTGTCAAGTTGAGTTTATTTAATAAAAGATTTCTGCTGCACGTGGATCCTGTTTCCTCCTATGTTTCAACCGCATCGCTACACTGCCACTTTGTCTAAATATATATATTTTAAGAATATGATGGGAGTTACAGAGTTAACCAATAAGAGTACATACCTTCCATCATATAGGAATACGACACATTGAATAACAAGTCCATATATGGTCAGTTTCTGGCTAGCTTACCACTAGTACATCTGCAGCCAAGAGGACCTTAGTCTGTATTATAATAGGGAAAAATAGGAGACCATTACCCATCCTAACTTAGAGGTCCACATAATGAAGAACAGATGTGTCCCCAAAGCACAAAAGTGAAATGCCTATGCTAGTGTCTTCTGATCAAACTGGACTCGTGGCCTGCTGCATATTCACTCAAACAGGAACCTCTCCATTTATCGGTACAATTGCTGAATTATTCAATCGGTTTCCTCTAGAATCTGAAATACAAAGACATAAAAAAAGGAAGATCTGTAGTCAGATATCAAAACTTATGACATCTCACACCAAGTAACATGACTTTAATAGATTTGGAATTTAGTGCATATAGACTTCCTGGTCCTTTTTGGAGACTGACACTAAACGGAAGAATATACTTTCATTATTTGGGGAAAAGTAGAAAGAAGATACTTCCACAGAAGAAATAAAGTTAAGTTTAGCACAACATAAGAGCAAGTAAACGATGACAAAATGTTTATTTTTCAAAGAAAAGGCTGAAGTCACTTTAACTGATAAAAAAAGTCATATTGGAAGAATTGATTTACTCACCGCTGACAGTAACACTGAATTCCCAGCAAATGTTCTTTCCGCATCTGCTGCAGATGTTTAGATGATAAACTCCAGTGTCGCTGGTTCTGGTGTCTTTGATGGTGAGAGATCCAGTTTGATGGTGCAGCTCCAGTCTGCCTCTGAATCTCACATCAGCACCGTATGAAGTCTTACTGATGTCTCCATTCATTCCGGCTGAGAGAATTTTATCTTCAAATCTCCACTCCACTTTCTCATCACTTTCTATGTTCAAATCAGTGATTAAAACTAAACATTCTCCCTCCATCACTGACACTGTCTTGGGACCGGACTCACCTGGAGAACAAACAGAGTTACTTGTACAGACACAGATATTAAATTGTCAGGTTCAACTGATATATCACTTGATATGGCCTAAATTTACTGCATTTAATCAATATAGTATTATACACATGAACAATATTAAATGAGATGTTATAAAGACATCCTGGTGTTTCCAAAATTATATTGGCGTAATTGGTTCCTGGACCCCGATTTGAAAACACATGTTCTGTACAATCCAAATTCAGAAAATTAACTTGATGTGCATATGCAAACTGCCACTCATTCACTGAGACTTTTTGCAAATGGAAATACGTGTGACGTTCTCACATTTACAGATAATGATACAACTGTAAAATGTAAGTTATGTGCTGAGGAAATATGTATGAAACATTAAACAGATGCACACATCTGTCAAAGCAACTGACGGGAAAAGGCGAAGACGTGTTAAAGTATTAGTTTGTCTAAAATGCTTGATATAAAGCATTCTTAGCTTGCCTTGTATCGTGTATTTTCATCTCACTCCATGTCCTCCTGTATTTTTCTGATACCTTTTGTCTATAGAAATACGTTAATTTACTACTGTAAAGTGATGTCTTTTGTGAATGATTTCTGTTCACTGTATGCAGACCTGATTAACTGATAATCAGATTCGTTGTAGATCGGTTCATTCAGTTGTTCTTGCAGAGCTTTTCATTTTTTTATTTAATTTGGTGCAAGGAGGGGACATACATTTAGCTAATTTATTTAGCAATTATGTATTGCAATAATAATAATACTAATACTAATAAAACTTTCTTAAAAGGAAATGGAAAGACTCACAACACTTGAAAACTCTGAAGTTCCTGTAAGAGGTCCTCTTGCTGCTGATGATCTGTAGATTATAAGGTCCAGATGTGATGTTACTGATGGTCAGAGCTCCAGTGTTCTTGTTCAGCCTCAGTTTGTCTCTGAATCTCTCGTCTGCATCAGCATATGTCGTCTCTCCGGTCTCTCCGATCAGTTGAGCGATGAGATTGTCTTGATCTCCAAACATCCACAGGATCAGATCATCTCTCTGTACTTCAGTATCAGGGTTTAGGGTCACATTCTTTCCCCTCATCCCTATTGTCTTCAACACTGTCACATTTGTGACAGCAGCACAAGAACAAGAGAAATATAGAGAAAAAGTTTCCATTATATAAGTTCCTGTACATGTGAACATCAGAGTTTGACAGTACTTCACAAAGATTATTCAGATAGGGATTTAAAATCAGCTTGAAAATTAACCTTGCATATTTACTTTGCTGCCTCAAAGACCATTAATCCAGATGGGAAGACTGTACAGTTTTGCTTTATTTACAGAATTCCACTCTAAATAATAACTGAATGAAATACTCATGTAAGAAAGGCAGCAACAGAACTGTTTACTTGACAATGCAGTTCAGTGGGAGATTTTGAAACTTGAATCTTAGGGTGTGTGTTCACACTTGGCAGGGTTTGGTTCAAATTAACAAATCAAATGAAAAAGAAAGCCTTGAGACTCACCTCTGACAGTAACATTGCATCTCTTGATTTTGGTCAATTTACTGCTGATGATCCTCAGAGTATAAACTCCTGCGTGTTCAGTTGTGATGTTTCTGATGGTCAGTGATCCAGTGTTCTCGTCCAGCTCCAGTCTGTCTCTGAATTTCTCATCAGCAACGTCAAATGTGGAGATCTTTCCAATCCCTCCTTTGATTTCAGCAATGAGAGAGTTTTCATCTCCAAACAGCCACAGCAACTCATCTTTTCTCTGTATTGCAGCATTAGTCCTCAGAGTGACAGACTCTCCCTCCTTGGCTGACACTTTCTTCACTTTATATCATGGTAGCAAATAGAAACAAAGAAATTAGGAGATTATGTGACATGTGAGTCAGTAAAGCTTCATTGAGGATGTGTGTGTGTACTGGTAGAACAAACTACAAAAAAATATATATTTTTAACAAATACAACATATACACTGATAAGCCAAAACATAAATGATGTTGTATTACAAATTTATGAAATGTTTAATTTAGTTTTACATTGAATTTAGCATGTTAAGGTTAGGTATAAATGATGATTATCAGAGCTTCTAGCAAAAGACTCTGGTCAGTCCTGTTTTACTGAAACTCTTAATGGCTCTTGGAGCTTGTGTTTTAGCAAGAGAGTCCTGCCAGTCCTGTACTCGGGTCTCAGCATTTGAATAGATATGCTGAGTGAATTAAGGTGGGCACTGGGCAGCACTCTCAGTCTAGAACAGGTTCCTAAACCTGTCTTTTTGGTTCCTGCCCCTAAATGTATATAAACTGTATGAGAACGTTCACTTAGTCAGACTTTGGAAGAACTGTAGCCACGTCAACGCAAAGTCCTCAATAAAGAATAACTTCATCAACGTGATCCCAAAAGTCTCCTGGTCTTCGATTCTGAGTTTCCAACAATGACAAGTCACTGGTGAAGCAAATATCTTTGATAATCTCCTAACAAGACCACATATTAAGGTCTGGGTAGATTAGATGTTAAGCAAACTATCATTTCTCATAATCAACGTGTTGATGCATGAGAAACGGGCAGCAATAAAGATCTGAGCGACTTTGACAAGGGCCTTATTGTTACTGGGTCAGAGTATTTCTGAAACGGCCAGCAGTGCTGAGAATTTTCCAAGAGCGTCCAAGGAGGGACAAACCATAAACTGGCGATAGGATGTTGTGCGTCAGGGGATCATACCACTTGAGCCTCTGGTGAATAAAAGCAGTAGCCTGACTGCTATGTTCAAAGCAAACTTGAGAAAAAGAAAGTATTAAGCCATGGTTTAACTGCACTATAGGCTGAGTCCTAGTTTACCTTACATGTGCACTTTGTAATTTTATTTTGTATCGCCTCTTTTGATCCCTTAGAAAGGGCTGTTGAAGGGGCCGTTTGTGTGAAAGTATTTTTTTCACGCTTTTATTGATGGACAGTGGTACATTGTGTGAGAAATTATTTGCTCCATGTGAGAATGCTAGTGTGAAATTGAACACTACAGTATTTGCCAAAGTTGTTTTCAATAAAAAAACATTTGCACAAAGCAAGCCGATCCACTTTTCCATGTTGATAAGCCAGCACACGGTTTGTCACAAGTTTGGGAAAGTTTTTTTCGAGTATGGCTCTGTCTTAAGTAAGATAGAGCGGAATTTCCTTATATGGGTCCTAAGGGCACTTCTCCGGTAAGATCGCGGCCGCGCGCGCACTCGTAGACCAGAGCAAGAGAGTGAAAGCAGTTCGCCATCAAAGCGCCCTGCCCGGCTTTTGGGAAATCAATGTCACCAAAGAAGTGTGTTTTTGGTTGCCAGGGCAAGACAACCCTGCACAGATTCCCAAAGAACCCGGCGTTAAGGAACCCGTGGATGGAGTTTGTTTTCCTGAGCATAAACGGAGTTGTGTAAGACTGTTGTTCCCTGCATTTCGACGATGATTGTTTTATAAACAAAGCCCAGATCGACGGATTTGCAGATCGTCTAATGCTTAAGGATCGAGCAGTCACAATGTTCGGTCGTGCGTTGGAACCGGACGGTGAGTAAAACTGTTGAACAAATGTCTCTGTGTGTTGTTAGCTCGGCGTGTTAGCACAGCTTTAGCTTCGCCCACACGGCCCGCCCCCAGCCGCTCGTTTTTTTCCGGAAAGACTCGGTACAGCCATCTTTCTTTTAAAAATATAATAAAACAATTACTCTATAGGTACTCAAGATTAACAGGAGATTGAGTGAAAATGAGCATTTCACCCCCCCTTTAACAATGTGTGATTAATTGCGAGCTAACTATGACATTAATGCGATTAATCGCGATTAAATATTTTAATCATTTGACAGCACTATAGTTATTAGTCAGAACTGTTATACATAGAAAGTTTACAGTAATGAAAACTTATTAGTGTTTGCCTTGCAGCTGATGTCCAGTGTTGCTAGCTGAGCAGAAATACACAATCATGTTTCTCCTGGTACCCTCAAAGGCCATGTCCACACTAATACGTTTTAGTTTGAAAACTTATATTTTTTCTCTCCGTTTTGGCCTTCCGTCCACACTGAGGCGTTTTTTTTTAAAACGCACTTCAAATGGGATACATTTGAAAACGCTGTTTTCACGTTGAAGTGTGAACTGTGAAACCGGTGGTTTTTAAAAACGATGACGTAAATTTAGTCGTGACACATATTGTACCAATAGATCATGTTTATACCAGTATTGTGCCAGTTATGTGCTATTCACTTTCACACTGTTGCACAAAATATTCTACATTGCACACTCTTCATATCACAGTCCTGCAAATCTGACAGAATTTACTCACATTTGCTGTCCTGTGGCAAAACATGAGAGCAGTCGCATTTTAGACCAAACATACGGTGACTGGGTGCGACCTGGACCACATCAGTGAATGGTGAGATATTTTACTAAATAAAATTATCCTGTCAGAAAAATTGCGCGATAACTTTATTTATTTTTCCATCGGAATCATATCAGTGATCTTTTGTGGGGTGTTACGCATGCGCAGTAAGGTGAATTTAGCGTTCTCAAGTGTTTTTCAAAAGTTTCTCATCCACACTGAAACGTCTGAAAACGCCTGAAAACGCTAGTGGGGACGGAGAGCCTTTATAAACGAAAACGCTGTTTTCAAATGTATCCGGATTAATGTAGACGTAGCCAAAGTTGCATTGAATTTTCTCATCAGCATAAAGATTAAGTGGTCCATTTATCAGTTTTTCATTTTTGTAGAGTTAGTATCTGGAGTAAATATTTAGGCTATAATCTGTGTGTTTACACAGCTTTTATTTTTTTAAATGGCGGGTACTAGTGTTTTGCGTGCGTTCGGCTAATCAGTGTACACCAATGTCACTGATAGGTCCAATTGTGCTGGTTTAGACCCTACTCTGAAGTAGGAGCTAAATTTGTTCCTCCAAAAGAGTTCCTAGAACTAAAATCACTCCCATTTCCTGCGGTGCGAACACGCCAAAAACCGTGAACTTCCCCCAATAGTTCCAGGAACTATGTAAAGATTCCTCTGGTGCGAAAGCCCCTTATTATGACCCCTGTCCACCGTCAAAAGCACTTACAATGGGCATGTGAAAGTCGGAACTGGACCTTGTCAAACAGGTCAGAGCTGTTTTGGCAGCACATGGAGGGCCAGCATTTCAGGAAGATGATCATAATGTTTTGGCTCATTATTTATGAGTAACTGGGCCAGTAATTTCCTGTACTGCATCAATTCATCATTTTGTACACCATAGATTTAATAAACTGAGGAAAATACAAAAGGAATGACACATTACAGTAACTCAATGTGCACTTTAACTATTAAAATTCAGTGGTGTTCATTTCGATGAATCACACAAAGATAAATAAACTAAAACAACTACTCACAATTTATGGCAACTTTGAATCTCTTGTTTGTGGCTCCTCTTTTGCTGCTGATCTGTAGCTTGTAGAGTCCAGAGTGTTCAGTTCTCGTGCTCTCGATGGTCAGTGATCCAGTCCTCTTGTCCAGCTTCAGTTTGTCTCTGAATCTTCCATCAGTACCTTTATGTGTTTCTCTGCTCTTTCCAGTCATTTGAGCGATGAGATTGTCTTCATCTCCAAACATCCACACTATCAGATCGTCTTTCTGTATTTCAGTATCAGGGTATAAAGTGACCGGTTCTCCCTCCACCACTGATATACATGCGACTTAAAATTTGTGACACATAGAAAGAGAAAAATACAAAGAAAAAGTTTCTATTAGATCAAGTTTGCCAAGTGTAACCAGCTAGTCTATTTGAAGTCAAATATAGTACAGAAAAATATATGCTCGAAAACATTTCCCCCCACATCTTGCCCAGTCCCTTCAATAAAGGTTTAGGCTACATAAACTGACTCGTTCTTAGTTTTTGCAACAAAATGCAAAGATGGTATGTCTATTTTTATACAATATCAGCAATAGCTTTTTATCAATTAATTAGAAGCACCACAATTACTAAACTGTGTCGTCTGTCACGTAAGTTTATTTTTATCATAAGTAAATATTTTTACAACACTATACTGTAAGTGTGTCCCATCGGGTAATCAACAGTTCTATGCACACTTGCAGTCTTTACGCCTACTTGAACACTTGGGCCAAATCCATGAAATACATCATGCAAGTAGACAAGTGGTCAAGTGCAAAGACTACAAGTTTGGTTATTTAGACAGGCCCATAGTGTGTCTCAAGACTGCCTTTCATTCATCAGAGCTGTGCCTCTCCTCATCCAAACAGATGTGAAGAAAACAGATCAACTCAACCGGCGGAAAACTCAATCTGGCAATTTTACAGTAATTTATCAAGCTTAAGGCGAGACACGGCAGGCAAAAACATTGATTTTTCATGCAGTGGTCAGTTTTGAGATTTTGGGCTAGTTTACTCCTTCAATATGTGTTCTTTCAAGCTGCTATAGAGAAAACGTTGAAAATATACAATAAGATGTTTATTTTATTACATTTTGTTTGTATTCGAGTTTCTCCCGAATTTACCAAGAAGTTAGCATTCCAACGCGACATGCCGAGTTCCGTCCGTTTACTGAAGTCTGTCATGACCGGGATCGTTGTAAAGCTCTGAGTCTCCTGCACAACGCTATGTAACCCAAATATGGGCATTTCCTTTCTATCAGTAACCAATCGTGAATGTCCAAAGGGGGGTTTAAAGCTAATGACGAAATCTCATTTAGAGCCATTTAAATCTTTAACTGCCGTTTTCTCAAAATGAGTTTTTTGTCATTCTCCAGTACAAACATCTCAGCCTATGTACACCAAACTTTCCAGTTATACACTTAGCAGTATTCTAAAGATATTTTCAGAGGGATTTGCTAATAAATCATTCCTGGCCTGATTTATGTGACATTTTAATAAAAAAATGGCGAAAATCATTTTTTTAAGGCTATGGACAGTATATTTTGATTTCATAGGTAATGAAAGCATATATCCTGAAATCCCTCTGATTTTTTTTTCATCTTGTGTGAGTATCATCTTGTGCTTTATCATATGTTCAGATCTATCTACCGAAAATGTATGCAAAATCTCGCATATTTAATGAGATAATGACTAATTTGCATAATTAAAGGGTTACTTCAGGATTTAGCATTAAGCTTTGTATTAGTAGAAAACCTGTAGTATTTTCGAATTACCATGCTTTCCCCCCTCATATCCCCCTGAGAGGAGAGATTTATGTATTTTTTGTCTGGAAAAAATCCTCCGATGACGCAAAAATCGTCATTTTGCGTCATCGGAGGATTTTCTGGCCAGAGGCTAAAGACTACAGCCAGTAGATGGCGTTGTTCCGCATGTTTTCAACCCGCCCATACAGGGTGGGATCTCACTCACAGAATGTACACAGTATCAGCCGTCTTTCTTTGGAAGCTAAGCTAGCATGCTCTTGTTCTGTGGAGAAAGCTGAATAATAGGAGAAAGCTGAGTAAGTAGGGGTTACCATCTTCCTTTTCCCGGACTTGTCCGGCGGGCGAGACTGTTAAAAATGTCCGGGATTCGGCTTTTGCGTTCTACGGTCGCCATTCATTGTTTACATGCACACCTCTCGTTTCAATCTAACTGAATTAATTCCGATCGGTGAATCTGACTGTAGTGTTTACATGGACGCTAAACAAGTGCGTTTGATGCGGTTGATGTGCGTTTTAACATTGCTAAGAAAATTCCCGCTCCTCCGTGAGAGATGCGTTCTCCCGCGGCCGTCAGCCTCGTCCTGCTCGCCACAGTAAACATGATGAATGGCGACTGTAGAACGCAAAAGCCGAATCCCGGACATTTTGGGTCTCTAAATCCCTGGCAAACTCATCACTTAGGCTAGCCTTGTTGTTTTCAACTGTGCTCTCTAACCGGTAGGCGTGGCCTCCTAAGGCAGCGAAGCGAGTGCATTCTGGGAGTTGTTGTCTTTCATCCACATAAGCCAAAAATACATTTTCTGGCTTTTCTCAGTCTAGAAAGCTCCAAATTCAAAAATTTCTCCACATTTCTTCTACTTAAATGACATTTTAAATACACATTCATCTTCCCAGAGGTGAAGTATCCCTTTAAACATACAAATTTCAAAAACTTGTAATAATTTTTTTATATACTTGTGTAAGTAATCAACTGAGCAAGTTTCATGGTGATATCTATTATTTAAAAATGTTACCCTATTCACCTGTAGTGTCCCGCCTTAATGTGTGAAATAACTGCCAATAAAGACGTGTGATCATTATTATACTGAAAACCTTGAGCTACTCACTTTTGACAGTCACAATGAATCTTTGATTTAAGGTTCCTCTGTTGCTGATGGTCTGTAGTTTATAGACTCCAATGTGTTCAGCTGTGGTGTTTGTAATGGTCAGAGATCCAGTCGTCTTGTCCAGCTTCAGTCTGTCTCTGAATCTCCCATCAGCAACATATGTAGAAATTTCTCTGGTCTCTCCTTTGATTTCAGCTATGAGATTCTCTTGAGGTCCAAACATCCATTGTATCTGATCATCTTTTTGTATTTCAGCATCAGTATTCAGAGTGACAGACTCTCCCTCCTTTGCTGATATGGTCTTATCGTCATCTGTCACAACAGCACATAGAAACAGAGAAATGAGGAGATTTTTAAAACTGGGGATTCTTGCCTTCTCTAAAATTGTGTTATTGCTTTAAAGGAACACTCCACCGTTTTTTTAAAATAGGGCTTATTCACCTTCTTTCCTACATTTATATAGGTGGGCAAATGCATTTTTGTGTCAGTGCATGCATTGTTTTATTTTGGAAGTTCCACCGCTAACTTAGCTTAGCATAATGAATGGAACCCTTTGTTGCCAGCTAGCATGTCATGAGTAAAAGTGATGAAAAAAAAAAACACAAATACTTCTTTTGACCTGCGTATTCACAACGAGTACAAATAGCGATGCAGATTAACACTAGGTGATTTCCTAGGCAGATATTGACTTGGGACTATATTAGGGGGGAGCACAGGCGAAGCACTGCTACTTGGGTGAAGCACTGCTACTTGGGCGCAGAGATATCACGCAACACATGAAATCCCACGACTTCCGTCAACAAACCGGCGTGAATAGAAGCTGGCTATTTTTCCTACAGTTCATGAATGGCGATGAACATGGCTGATTTTGTGAGAGACGAAGAGGGTGACTTCTCAGATAGTCAAGATTCAGAAGAACCATACCTCTAACCAGAGTTTTCAGAAGATGAGCTGCGTGCTTTGGAAATAGAACGGCAGGGGGAGGAGGTTGAGATCGCTCAACAGCCTGAGGACGTGAGGATCAGAGCCAACATGAACTGGTGGTGTGAATTTGGGGGAATATGCCAATCTATGCCGACTGAAATAGAGTGTCTGTGCTGTGGCGAGTTGGACAAGTTACTGCCATCGATGACCAGGCTCAACATGTCAGATGAAGACGAGCGTGCCCGCAGTTGTGTCACAGCTACTGAGGATTTCACGGCGTTGATCCATCCTGCAGTACTCAATAATTTTTTTTTTCGCCATGATAAAGTAAACGCCCCACGCCGAATGGACCAAATGGACAGCTGTCCACAGAGTAAGTGATTATTTCAAACATGACGTATGTATAGATCGACCCATATTAAACCTGTATTCACATTCACATATTAATTACAATGCAGGCACTGAGACAAAAATGCATTTGCCCACCTATCAAAATGTAGGAAAGAAGGTAAATAAGCCCTATTTCAAAAAACGATGGAGTGTTCCTTTAAAAGCTGCAATTTTCAGTTTTCTAAATAAGTATACAGTGCTATGCATAAGTTTAGACACCCATACTAAAGTTGACTAAAAAGAGGAATAAAAAAAATCATCTTTTGGAAATTGAACTTAATGCCTTAATTAAAAAAAATAGGAAAAATACAACCTTTAAGGACACCAATTTTCTTTGTGAATGAATAATGTATCGTAAATAAATAAATGTTCTTCCTTAAAATACAGGGTGCGTAAGTTTGGACACCCCTATGTTAAATTCCCATCGAGGCAGGCAGATTTTTATTTTTAAAGGCCAGTTATTTCATGGATCCAGGATACTATGCATCCTGATAAAGTTCCCTTGGCCTTTGGAATTAAAATAGCCCCACATCATCCCATAGCCTTCACCATACCTAGAGATTGGCGTGGTTTTATTTCAGTTAGCCTAATAGCTGGTTTGATTTGCATTGAGAGATGATCTTATGGAAAGTACTCCATGCCAATCTCTAGGTATGGCGAAGACTATGTGATGATGTGGGGCTATTTTAATTCCAAAGGCCAAGGGAACTTTATCAGGATGCATAGTATCCTGGATCCATGAAGTAACTGGCCTTTAAAAATAAAAAAATGAGAGTAATGGGCTTTAATTTAGAAGTTTAAGTTTACACACTTAGAAGAAATTTCTGGTGTCATAAAATATCACATATTCATTTTCCAAGCATATTCTTGCCAATCTGAAGAATGCGTGATTCTTAATTTTTCTTTAAAACTTTGTTTCCAATCTCCTTCTATTATTTTATTGTCTAATACATTTTCCCATGTTATTCTATTATGTAAACCCATACACTTAATTATCTACTCTATTCATTTTACTAACTTTAATCAAAGCACAAAAGAGGGTGAATATCATCCAAAGTTTTTACTTTAATTTCATCCTTTAAATAACTTCTTATTTGAAGATATTTGTAAAATAGTATTCTAGACAATACATATTTTACCTCTATTTTCTCAAATGTCTCTATGATCTCAATGTCTTCATACATTCGATAAAATCTTGTAAGCAATAAGAATCTCGGGGGTACACTCATTGTAATTTTCTTAAAGAGTTGAAATACTTACATGTTTTACTTGGCTGTTTAGGTATCATTTCTTCCTCTTCCACATCAGTGGCTAGAAACAGGGAAATTAGAAGATTTTAAGTGAGTTTAAAGATGAAGATAATGTTTGGTTCACCACAAGCGCTTTTAATAATAAAGAATTTACATTTTATGTGTTAACATTAGCTTTCATTAATGTGAATTAACAATAAACAATACATGAAAACAATGTATACATGTATATATTGCTAAATGGTCATGTATACATTTTTAATATTAACTAATATTAGCAGTATTTAAGGATATGTCCACATACTGTTAAGTATGCTAAGTGTCCAGGTTGCACCACAAGGTGTATTCAAGTAAATATTTCTTCTTTAATAAAAAAAATAGTACCTAAAAATGTCAATTTTGTCATCATTTACACAAAAGAAGATTAATCAAAATCTTTCCTTTGGTGTTCCATAGAAAAAATAACAGCATACAAGACTGAAATGATATGTGGGCGAATAAATAATCTGCTATTCATTTAAAGGTGCAGTAAGTGATTTCTGAGAAACATCATTGATATTTGAAATCGACACCCAATCAAAACACTACTATTAAAGTGGGACATAGTTCTTTTTTTAAAGTCGACATTTATGTGATGAAAGTCGAGTCGATTAGTCGCTGATGCCGTCTTTAATGTACTAATAAGCCTGAACATAAATAAGCGCTGCCCACAAGGCTATTGCTCTAACAGCTTATTTTTATCAGTTCTTTAGGGTCGTTATATTTCTCACAGATTTCTTCTCATTCTAAATCAGATACAGATAAAGTTGCACAGAAAGATTACATTTATCTAAATGGATTAGTGAGAGCGCGATTGGGTGTGAATTAATTCTCCCTGACAGCGTCTCTCTGCTAATTTTGCAGCTGTGGGTTTTAGTTACTATCAAATATATGCTAGAACTTTTCAGTTTTTTTTTTTAAATATATATTTTTTATTGATAAATCACAGAACAGTGTTGACAATACATTTCTTCACTACTGAATGATTCTGAGCGTGTGCAATCTGCGCGTGATGTGCAAACTATGTGTGTGTGTTACAATGCAGCCTTCTGAAGCGAAGTGATGAGTTTGTGTAAGAACAATATTCATATTTAACATGTTACAAACTGTTACGTTCCAAGTGTGTTTGTGTATTTTTCTCTTTCTTTTGTGTTTGTGTTTCTATTCGTTATTCCTAGGTGGTGTTCATTGGTTGCCCATAAGAGATGTGACGTCACAACATTAAAATCAGGTTTAAAAGGCCCAGTGACCAAGAGTGAGGAAGATCAGCGCCAGGTCTCAGCCAACTTCCCATGCCTTGAGTTGTTTGTCGAAACCATGATCATGATCACGTTTACGGCTATTTATGGTTATGTTTTTGCTTATGCAAGGGTTCAGAGATTAACATTCTTTTGGGGGTTCGTTAGTATTGCTGCCGCTGGAATGTAGCCTGGGAAAACCCAGACAACTTCCAGCAAATTTAGATTTGCTCTGCAAGTAGTCTGGCAAAGAGCTCATTCAAGCCCATTTCTAATCCGTCGAAATCGTGGCACCAATCAGAAATGTTGAGGCGGGCTTTACACGATGACGATCGCTCTGATTGGTTTTAGGTCTAGCCTATCCAATTGCGCCCAGAGGCATTTGAGCGACGTCCAGTCCGTTGGTGAAGCGCACCAACTTTTAAATGCATTATTATATTCAAATTGCAAACACATGAGGACAGTCTCCATGACAGACCCACTGGCAGATGAACGTGCTACTACATTTCTCTCCGAAACGGTAGGAAATTAAATTAGATTTAGTAGAGGATTTTAACTGTGACAAGATGATTGACAGGGCAGTTTACGTGACAGGATGCACGTGACAGATCCGTTCGATAAAGATGACGAAGTAGTATGTCCCAAAGCTTGCCTACTTTTTTGCTACACATTCAAAAGTAAATACCTTTTCTTCACAAAAAGAGTACATACTTTTATGGCGTAGTGTAACTTAGGCGAATTAGGACGCAGCATATGGCTTTACATGGTGACGATCGCTCTGATTGGTTTTAGGTCTATCCAATTGCGCCCAGAGGCATTTGAGTGACGTCAGTTGGTGACGCCCCTTTGGAAATGAGTTATTAATGAAGCTTTGCCAGACCATAACTCAGTTACTACTGAGAATGGTCTGGTTTTAACCAGGCTAGATGGAATGCACTGTTTAGAGTTAGAACACTAGAAATGTTCCATCTTTAAAAGACCACGGTAGTTAGAATTGTTTTCTGTTATTTAGTTGGAGAGTGATCGCCATGCAATGTATTTATTGTTTTTTATTTAGTCAGCGTAGTTTATTTAAGGCGGCGTATACGCTGAAGATTTCGGGTTTTGTTTCTGCATTTTTCTTTTGGTAGATAGTTTTAGAGGTTTGGGTAAAATAGTTATGGGAATTATGTTTTGATTATTTCATTTGATTTGGCGACACTCTTGTTTTATTACTTTACGGTTTCCTTTTACATTTTATAATTTTTCATGGTTTGTAACGTCATTCATACCTTTTCAAATTAAACGTTTTCAACGTTAACTTTGGTATTCCTGGTTGTTTCTGCTACTTGCACATGGCAACAGTATCTCATGTAAATGTTGCGCAATCATCCTGTTTACATCTTAAACTCATAACACAAAGGAAAATTCTAGCTCCCGGCCAAATGCCTAAAGCGCAACTTATGCTTCAAGTCAGAAGCAGCGAAATGCGTATTCGCATATGTTGCGCTTTAAACTTAAGTGGAATCCGTATGTTCGTTTGACCGGAAGCATTTTACTTTATAGAGTTTTAAATATGGATATTTTTCTTACACAAACTCATCGCTTTGCTTCAGAAGACCCTTCTTTAAGGCACTTTTATGATGGATAGATGCACTTTTATGGACTTTAAAACTTGAATTGTATTCGCCTGAAAGAAGAATGTCAAATACAACTAGGATGACTTGAGGGTGAGTAAATCATGGGCTAATTTTCTTTTTTGGGTGAACTATACATTCAACTGTTTGACTACCAATACTTATTTACCTGTTGTGTTTATATAGGCCATGACCAGCGACTAGTCGAAGTCAAGCTTAAGCGTCATAGCTGTGCATTGGCACACACCTAACTGTTTGTTGGGGCGTTGATTTCAATTTTCAACAGTATTTCTCAGAAATCGCTTGCTTAAAAAATGGCTTATTGCTTAAATATTGATAATTAATACTACTGACCAGATATGATGAGATAAACCAACTCACTTAGTATTAACCGGAAGTATCAAATCATAAAAAAACACAAGTGCAGCGCCATCTTCATGGTTTCTGTGTTAAAGTCTGAAAGAATAAGCCAAATGAAGCCACACACAATGAACAGCCACAGCAGTTTAGGGTTTCATGTTAAACGTTTCTCAAACTTAGATTTAGTTCTGTGAGCTTCATAAGCAGTAGTACAAACATTACATGGATGTTAACATGCTCTGCCTCTAGAAACACAAACAGGCACAATCAAACAGTCTTAATGTAGGTGTGGTTAATTTTGCATTCTATAACAGAAATTCAGTAATTAGTATATTAATATCATACAACTCAATATTGGACAATCACATGCTTCATTGATTATTGCACTAAACTAATCAGAAACAGAACATGTGGTAAAAAGATGTAGAAATGCTGAATATGAAAACTACATTAGTCAGAAAATAACTGTCAGAAAATAATCAAATGTTTCTCGCTGTATCAGGTTTAATACTTACACGTTTCTGATATCTGTTTAGATAACACATCTTCTTGTCAGTCAGCACATAGAAACAGAGAAAATGGGAGATAATATTGAGCAGATGTCAATAACACTGGAGAACTGAGAAGATATGGTTTGATTTTTCATCTTATTTGTTCATCAACACAATTTTTGAACTCACTTGATAGCTTTATGTGCAGTTTAAGAGGTTATTTGCTGAAAATATTCCACTTTGTTGCAACGATTAAATATTATTCTTCACACTCAAACTTTTGTTGTGATTCACTATAAAACATGTGACAACCAATGCAATTTACCATGAAAATTACTTATTTTCCTTTTTGACAGAAATGGTTTCTATCAACTATCGTGGCATTAAAGATTTTTTTCTTGAACAATCCCTTTAAGTATGGATGATGAACAACTCAAACTAATGACCAGATAAGAGGTGATAGATTCACTGACTCACAAGACATATCAGTGTCATTTACACAACAACACTCTCAATATCATTCTCTTAGTTTTCAAATACATCTGTGAGGAGCTAGGCAGTCCAGATCAAATTCAAAATGGCCAAAAAAGACAGCAGGATTATGATTTTAGGCCAACTTGTGCAATCACAATCACAAGTAGCAGAACTTGTGGTAAAACAAATATATATAACTACTGACTTTGGAAAATCTCTTGTTGTATGAGTTGTTATACTTACCCAATAAAGGGTTTGGAGAACAGATTATGTGGCGATAGTAAAAAACACCAGCAGCTGCAACTGCAAACACCAGCAGCAGAACAACAACTATTCCTGCTTTAGCACCTGAAGACAGACCTGGATCACCTGGAGATGGATCTTCATCATCTGGAGACAGAGGTGGTGCTTTAATGAGAAAGAGAGACAGTCAGTAACAAACACTATAAACATCATCACTATATAACCTGAGTGAAGATCTGGTAAGTAGATCTTTATGTTAATGATAGTTAATTAATTACATGTAAACATTAAAATCAATTAATTACATGTAAACATTAAAATCAGCTGTGATAATATTCAGAACAATATGAGAGTAATATTGTGAACCTAAAATTCTGTAACAATGTCGAACACATTATATGTAATATCCGTTGGCTGCACTTGCAGTTTTATTCCATTTCATCTGTGAAACAAAAATAATTCCTTCTTTTTTAACACTATGCAAGCGGCTGTGGCTATGATCATGGTGAATATATTTTATAGTTATTGAGAAATAAATAAGTTTTAGTTTATAAAAATTAAACAATAATATTTATGAATTATTTTTTCTAAAAACCTTAAGACCACATTTTTGTTTGCTTGGTTGAATTTTTTTCAAACGCATCCACAGAATAAAACAAGTTCCTCAGAGCAAAAGAAGCATTACAGTCCAGTAAAATATGTTTAAAGACAGTTGGTTCTTTCTGACAAGATGAACACTGGGGGATTTTCACCTACTTACTTACTTACTACTTACCAGGCATGAAAACAGGTCAGGGGTAAAAAAGGTGAGAAGGCGGCATACCCAGCCCCCCCCCCCCCCCCCCCCCCCCGCGTGACAGTTAACACGAACAGATGAAATTAGTACAAATTTGTCATTTATTAATAGAATTGAACTATACTCCACAGTGATGAACACCCCCCCAAAAAACATGTAAGCTGCATTGACATAGTATTAGGCTACCAGTGTTTCTCACAGGATTTTTGGATCACTGTGATGAGTGGACCTCTGCCACTCTAGGGGGGTTCGGGGGCATGCTCCCCCGTAAGAAAATTTTGTGCTTTTTAAATGTTAAATTCATCAATCTGGTGCAAATTAAACAAAGAAAAATTCAAAACTCTTTTAGTTACAGTGTCTGTCTACATTACTACTACAATAATAGTTATAATATTAATCCCATGATAGTAATAGCCATATATTGTAAAACAAATGCACTGAAAAATAAAGGAAACTTTCATAATTAGTTTTGTACTAATTTCTATACTAACTTAATCAAGAAAAAAACCAATGGGCCGCTGATCTACTCATTTCATCGGGTGTCAGAGAAAAAAAACTATTTACTACTACTATTTATCACGCATTAAAAATGCCCCAAACCAGTCGTCTGTATGATAATCTGAAACAAGGACTGTCCTGCTTCACTTCACAGATGCTGAGTGAAAGGAGAATTATAGAATGAAAGGATACTCATTTATATGACACTTTATTCATCACGAGAACAGCTCGTTCAGCTCGTCATACGTCGTCCTTTCAGTTTCGGTTTTCAATCGATCAAGTTTTTTCACGTTCTCTCGATAAACCACCCCTTTCAATCCAATCGAAATTATTTGTAATAGAGCTGACACTGTGAGTTTTTAACGGGTAATGTTAAAGACCTACTTGTTATTAATGTTTTTATGAAATATCTCTAGTGAATGCATTATCATATCACCGTATTATTTACCGCCATGCGAGCCACAAATTAAAGCTTGGCGAGCCACTTGAGGCTCGCGAGCCGCGCAATGAATAACACTGCACTAACTGTTACTTGTTTCCTGCTCGCTCAGCGCTCACGGCGCCCGCGCCCGCTCGCGATATTATCTCGCCCACTTCTATGTCAAAATGTAAAAATAATGACATTGGCAACATCGCTGTCTGTATCTGACAGGACAGTTAACATTGTAAGCTAACTTACCTCAGGCTTGCTTTCCGACGTGCGGTTCTATGTTCGGCAGTGTGTCCAGTTGTCAGACTCGCGGTGTAAAAGACTTTGAAAACATTTCTGCCCGTTACTCTGACTCGTATTGGCTGTCATGTTTCGGCATTAGGAATGATGATTGTTTTTTAAAGCTGCGAAGTTTATGGTAACTTTATAGGGGATAAATGCTGGCCTCGACCTCGACCCCCCACCCCCCCCACCCCCATTCAATATTTTCTCATCGGATCTGCACAAATCACGTAGGTGACCCTTTTAGGTTTTAAAACGGCGAATTTCGCCGAAAGGTGAGGAGTTTTCATGCCTGCTTACTTAACTTACTATTTTCACCTGATTTTTTGATTGATGTGCAAGTCTGTAATTGTGTGTAAATGACTTGATCTCAGTGATTATTCAAATGAAATGCATGTCTTGTCCCAACATCAAGATTTATTTCAGGTAATTTGTTGTTTAAGCACTGATCCCATTCTGACTGCCATTTATTTTGGTATATGCATTAATTGTTGGTTTTAGATCTGTGAAAGGTATAGAGTATTTTACTGGTTCTGTAGAAATGTCTCTATTGAAAACTACTTATTCAAAAAATAATAAATGTGTCCTCACCAGAGACAGTAACACTGAATGTCATACGTAAGGTCCCAGAGTTTTGGCTGATCTTTAATTTATACAGTCCAGAGTCATTGATTCTCATGTTGTTGATGGTCAGAGATCCATTCTGATGATCCAGCTGCAGTCTGTCTCTGAATCTCTCAGTGTGATGGGGATAAGAGATCTCCTTTAGATTGAGTTGAGCAATGACTGGACCATCTCCAAACCACCACAGTATATCATTAATTCCCTGTATTTTAGTAGGATCAGGGTTTAGAGTGACAGAATCTCCCTCCATCACTGACACTGTCTTCACTTCATCTGCTTCAGCACTAAACACTCCTGCAAAACAAACAGAAACAGTTTCTCAGAGATTAGCCCTAACTCATATAACACTGCTGCTGATATTAGTGAACAGTTTTAACAGATCATTTAGTCATGTCTTATAAGCAATGAATTATTCAGCTGTAAATGAAGAACAGACAGTCTTCCTTCCAAACTAATGTGAGAAAACACTCTTCATCTACAATCTACTGATGAACGAAATTTACATTTATTCATTCAGCTTTTATACAAAGCTAATTAAAATGATAAATTTACATTCAATAATACATTTAGCTGAGTGAATATGTGTAACTCATTACTGCCCAGATACAACAGCAATACCTTTAATATTAGTAGCATATCTGCAAAACTCAGAGTCTGATTGGAGAAACTAGATAGTGCAAAACAAATCACAATATTTTATATTGGGTTACACTGTAAAAAAGGGCATTAAAGAATCTTATAATATTAACATAAACATGAATATTTAGCGCAGATAAAACCAACCAGTAAAAACTTCACAGCACAACTATTCATGCTGCATTGCATGCTGGGTACCTTCACATATGCACTGTAGAAATAAGAGTATGATACTGTTTACAGTAATTTGTGTTAGTTACCCACAGTAAAACTAAGCTTTTTATAGAACAATTGTGAAAATTATTTGTAAACGTTATATATGATTACTTTGCAGTAATGCAATTTTTAACATAATCGTGAAAACTAATGTATATATCCTTCTGGGACCCAGGAATAGACTTGAATTTCTCTGACAGGATACATGTCACATGTCACATCCTGGGTGTCCTGTTAAGAGCACATTCAGGACTTTTCAGAGATACCAAATGTTTGGAGGTTTCACCCTGAAAACAACTTCTACTTGGTCTTTAAAAATGCCTGACATTAATTTAGTGATCAAATCTAGCACTCTTATGGAAATATGATAATATATTGTAATTGTAATTTAAATCGGACTAGCCTAATTTTCAAATTGTATTTAAATCAACATCTCAGGAAAATGTTATGGGGTTTCAAATCAAAAAATGTAACAGGACATTGATTTCATACGTGTCCACTGTAGAGGACATCAGGACTTAAATCATCTTTATCAGGCATTTTGGGAATCACAACAAGTGAATATGGAAATAAATTATACCACTGAATATTCCAATGAAATATTAGATATTATTATTAAAATGTTGCTAATTATTACTCCAATTATTTTATATTACACTTATTTTTTTTCATTAAATGTTGCTCCAAGAACACATTAATGTGCAAATTAGATACAGTGTATAGATGCATTGCACTGAATGTGAATATTAATTTATGGCCATTTTACCCACATATTGCATAAAGTAAAATGGTATTTTTAAAACAACTGAGTCAAGGGGCTTATACCATGAAGCCAGTTTAGGTGGCTACCCAGCTAGGCCTATGTTTCAGTTTAGTTTCCGCCAACCCTGGGTTTTAGGTAGCCTACTATGAAAGTAGCTTTGCTTTAATCGGAGTTCGTCGCCATGGTATCTTACGCTGCACGGCTAACCTGCTCCGGGGCAGGTTATGTTCTGGATTCAAGATCTCAGACTGAAGTTTGACCAATCAGCTGTGAGCAAAGTGACACGTCTGATGCGATAACGTCACTCCACCTGTTTCTGCTCCAAATTAAAGGTCACTACACAGCAAATGATTTTTAAAGACAAAATCGTCTGGCTTATAGTAATGCTAATTTAGAATAATGCATTTGTATGATTTAAATATTATTTATGTAATTATTATACCCTAAATCAATCACAGGTACAATTTTAGTTCATCTATTATTATGCAGAGTTTAAATGAATACATATATAAAGGTCATATAAATACGCTTTAGAATCAATAGATGAAGCTATAAAATTACTAGCCTACATGTTCAGTTCAGTTCTCTCTCTTTATCAACTGTATTTTTGGACATTAAGTTTATAAACTAACTTCACAAATTTTAATTGCACTGATATACAGTAGCGAGACTTTTACTTTTAGATGTCCTCTTATAGACAGCTATTTTCTTCTTGCTGTGTAAATTTGTTTAAATTCTTAATATTTTAATTATTTTATTTAATATGTGAATCACGCTGCTTCTCTCGCGAGAAATGAATCGCAGTTTCACTATTTCTCAGCCTGTGATTGGTTGTTCGCTACTGATGTCACATCTAAACTCCTAAACTCAGGATCAAAGCCTGAGTTGACGATCAGCATCATGGTACCAACAAAGCCTGGTTGGATTGGATTAGTTTTGTCAACTCGAAACTAATCCTGCAACCCTGAGTTTGTTCAACTACTATCATGGTACAGGCCCCTGGTGTCCACTACAGAGGATAGGCTATAGCATAACATGAATAAAAAAAAAATGAATAAAAAAAATAAAATTATTATATATATATAATATATATATATATATGGGCCGTTTATATATATATAAATCGATTCTCATTTTTATGAAACAATATCGATTCTTAAATCCCAAGAATCGATTAGTCATCCTGTTTTCAGTTGATGAATGAATGTAGGGATGCACCGATGTGAAAATTGTGGCCGATACCGATAACCGATATTAATATTGCTGTTATGGCCGATACCGATATTTACCGATGTCGATATCTCTGTATAGAAAACAAATTTTAATGATTATCAAATAAAGAGCTATTTTCCAAAACACTTTTTTTTTTTTTTTTTTACTTTAGAAATGACTGATATTGGGCACCTTTACCTGTATGCAAAATATGTCACACATACGAAACATGCATTATATTGCATTGCATATAATGTGTGCTGGTCAACTTGTCTAAAATTAAGAAACCCTTAGAAAACAGAAAAAAAAAACAGGAACATTGTGTACAATTAAGATAGGCTACTTAATTTATTATTCCAATAACCAAATATGACACTAAATACCACAGGGAAAAGGGCTTCTATTTGTGACGTGCTGTCTTTGCCTTTGAACATTGCACATTTTAAACAGGACAGGCATTAGCTGAATAAATGTTAGCCAATACAAACATTTATAGAAAACAGTTGACAATTAATAGACAGGAGTCCAATAATAGCATAACGAATCACTTATTCTAAAAATAATAACAAGGCTATAAGACGAATCCGACATATGGGCTGTGTTAACAGTAAAACGTCCGTCATTTAACGAATTTTAAAACACGGATGGATAATACAAAATGCTTTCTGACATTTTGATAGAAAAAAAAACAAGCAAGAACAAAATTTAAACTTAGCCCGTCAATTTTTCATTTTACAATTATCTTCTCTCTCTGTGTGCGCGCGTCCGTGTTTGTGAGGGAGAGCTCGCGCAGCACTGATACAACGGTAGCCTACTTTTTAATCCATAAGTAACGAACGCGCTAGTTTTCATACAAAATAAATATGTAACATAATTAGGTAGGCTACTTTAGTTATTATAAACACAATAACGTAACACATGAAGGCTACGTTTCTCAACACTGAGAATGAATAAATAAACGCCTGTTTCTCCACTCGCGCTTATCAGTAATCCACAAATCACACGTGCTGTCACTTTTGAGAAAAATCTAATTCGAACGGGTATCAAATATCATGCAATATATTCAAATATCTACGAGTCAAAAAACGATCAATCAAAAATGTTTCATGAAGAGGGAAAAAACATAACTGCGTTAACAATGTTACTGACGGGACAGTTCTCTGTTACGCACGTCTGAAAGCAGCACTAAAAGACAGCTTTAAAACTTTCACAGAGACCTCAAACAGAAAGCACAAAGCCTGTCTTTAAATTTAATTTCGTTTTGTATTAATTGTATCTTAATTTTGATCAATGTTTCATCCAAAATAAATAAGAAGTAAATAATAGAAAATATTATTTAAGGACATGGAGGCGACGGCGCGTGAACTGAAGCGTGTCTCAAATGAACCGAAACCTACCTGCCGTAGTTCACAGACCTAAGACATATATAGAAAGCTTGAAACATCTATTTTTAAACAGAACAATTCAAAACGAAAGAAAACAGACTGTTCTCTGCTTATGTCATCTGTATGAAGTGTGTATTTCTCTCAGGTGCATTCACTACTGCTAAGATCGCGAGTCAGCATCGTCAACTTCATCTTCAACTTCACACGTCAAATATCGGCCTGTTCACATCGGCCATATTTTGACATCGGAACGATACCGATGTGTAAAAAAAATGACCATATCGGCCGATATTATATCGGCGGCCGATATATGTGCACCCCTAAATGAATGGATCATTGTTGCGCTACTTGCGCACATCCCATCCAATAAATCGCAATAATCTTTGTGCTTTGTTATTACCCAGCAAACATCGGTCCGACGGCAACGTCGTGTCCCTGGCCAAAAATAGTCGCGGTAGGACGGCATAAATCAGTAAAAATATGTAACACAGAACATTTCCTAAAAATGCATTTAGATACATTTGTATATGACTACAGTTCTCTGGGATTGCATGTATATTTGTTATTTTGACTTTTAGCTATTGTAGTTCATTATATAGTGTATCGGGTGCGAGGACGTTACCTGGCGACGTCTTTTACACGTGCATTTATAGTCCATCATGACCCTCTACGAAATCCTTGTGAAATATGCAAAAGCTGTGCTTAATCCTTGCATGGTTAATACTGCAATAATTCATTTAATTGCCCAAATAGTTTTTAAGAGGTTGTGAAGACGTCCACTGACGTCCTTTACACGTCTAGTCAAGGCTGTGAATACACGTCCACTGACGTCTTTTACACGTCTAGTCAAGCAAGACAGAAAAAAAAACCCCAGGAATTATATGAAATACGATTTGTATACAAAGTAAATATATTTACTTTATCTTGTTTAAATAAATTATAATCACAAAGTGCCCAGTGTGGTTAAGTGATTGCAAAGCCACTGCATTTTAGTCATTATTTCAACCTTTTGTACCTGATGTATTCGTTGTTATTTTTTTATGGAATATATGCATACATGTAAAACAGAAATATATCCGGTCACCATTTATGTCTGAGTTGGATGTAATCATAGACAGTATGGATGTAATTGCCAAAACTGTGCTGCCAAGATGTAACACAAAATCTCGCGACATTACAAAATCCCGCGATAGGTTATCTCGCGTTCTCCCCATAGACTCTGGAACAATGAAGTCTGAACAACCACGAGGAGAGGAGGAATTGAGGCGCGTGTTCTATCCATCCATATTATTAGAAATCTACTGTTGGGTACGTACATTTTGTATTATTAGCCTAACGTGCTAGAGTTTTACTTGTTTGACATGAATGAACCGAAAGAAATTATGCCCACATTGTCAACTGAAATTGGCTAACTGAGTTTGGCTAAAATTAGCTAGTAGGCTAAAAGTTACTTTGAACTTATACAACCATATATAAAGTTTAATGATACAGTCAAAGTTATTACTGTAACTTATTAATGTAGTCTTTTGAGAGTTTCTAAAGTAAATTATCTGAAATAGAATGAAATGTTTAGCTGGATTTGAACATGTATGTTTTCAGTAACTGCTTTAAAAATATTTTGTAATTTTAAAATTGCTAAACATGTCTATTCAGGGGACATCCCAGCCCACCTGTCTTTATCAGAAATGTCCTGTTCACTTTCTCACTGTTACACACCTAGTTAAGGGTCTTTCTCAAGGGCACCACAGTGGTATTGAAGAGGCAGGGGACAAACTGATCTAACACCAATTTAAAGCACAACATCTTTTATACAATAAAATAAAATGTAATGCATGTTGATTACCTTTTTCTAATGTTTCATTCATGATTCATTCATCTTGTTCCATGTTTTTTTAAATTTAGCTGTAGATCATAAAAATATTTTGAAAATAAGTGCATGTCATTTACCTCAAATTTTTAATTTTATTTATTTTAAAAATAAATATATTATCTTCCCTTAGATGCTGTGAAGAGGTGGAGCCCAGATGCTACAGACACTGAAATTGATGCAGCAATGGCAGAACACCTGAAACACACTCCAGGAAGAGCTGGGGGTGGTGGATACAAAAAATGAGCAAAACAATGTGTTTAAGGGATAGTTCACCCAAAAATGAAAATTGTCATCATTTACTCAACCTCATGTTTCAAACCTGTATACCTTTCTATGCTAAACACAAAGATATTTAGAAGAATGTTTGTAACCAAGCAGATGTCGCTTCCCATTTATAATCATTTTTTCTCCAACAATGGTAGTCAGTGGATGCTCTATTTGCTTGGTTACAAACATTCTTCAAAATATCTTATTTTGTGTTCAGCAGAAGAAAGAAACTCATACAGGTTTGGAATTTGGTGAGTAAATTACATAATTTTAATTTTTGGGTGAACTATCTTTATATAATAATTCAGTATTTTGCTATTGGTATTTAGTTTGGTTAACAAATTGAGAGCTTAGAATTATAAGGTTCTATCTCCGTTTATTGTAGTTTATTGAGGATCAAAGTTTTTAAACTCGGTTTATGTTTTGTGAGATGGAACCTTTTATTTTATTAATAACTAACAAAATATTTTTTTTTTACAAAAATAACACCACACAGGCATTAATAAACACCTAATGAATCAGATTGTCAAAAACTCAATTTCGACCAAAAGTGGAGATAGAACCTTATAATTCTAAGCTCACGAAATGTTAAACATTGAAAAAAATATAGAGAAATTTTGGCTGTTCAAGATCAATAAAATGTTGTGCTTAATCAGAACATGCTTCTTTTTTGCTTATGTCCACAAATAATGTGTTATTGTTTTTGATGAACACGTGATTAAAACGTTTTATTGACGTTCAGGTCTGACTGGACCAATTTTGGACCTTTTTAGAACCTTTGTCAAGATGTGTAAACCTCAAGACTTGATTGTCTTTCACGATGTTACACAATAGGTCTGTGATTATTTTATATGCAGGCTTATACACTTAAATTATGCAGCAACACATTTAAACACATGACGACGCATTTAGACGTCCAGGGACGCGCAGAAGAGACGTGGAATTCACAGCCAGAAAAGACGTCGGTTCAACTTCCATTTTGGAACTATTTTTCAACCATGACGGGACGTCTCTGACGGACGTCTTTTCAACGGTCATTAAACGTCCAAATGTTTGCTGGGTATTGATATGAAACAAAGTCTTAGATTTCAAATTACGTCCATTTTCATACGAAATTCAAAAACATAAACCGTTTTGGCGCGGTGGCGTGAGATCGCTCTGGCGCAGCTCACCTCAAGAGAAGCAACGGAAGCAACTCTTCCGCCTTAATAACACCAGTTACAGCGCGAAATAAACATGAATGAGCATCTGAAAGTGTGTTAAAAGATAGAGTACAACTTATAGAAGTCCGTATCATGTCTCATGGAATCGCTCAATCAGTGTTTCAACCGTGGAAAGACGTTAGTAAACAATGTCATGTAACGTCACATTTATCTCAGAAAAAACATATCCACTGACCATAAACTCGTTAGTCAGCTAGGAAAGTTAACTCTAGAGAGGAGCATTTTGTTAAATATATGAACCATATTATATATTCATTATAATTTTTAATGTTCTTCAATATTTAATGCATGTTTGAATAAATCTGGAAAGTTTTTTTATGACAGCCATCATTTTAAATTGTATATAATTTCATATAACTTTATTATTATAAAAATAAATAAAGTGTATTTTAAGTGTTTGTATACAAATCAGTTAATTTTTACCTTCAATATTAGGCTAATGAAGCCTATAGGCTAGCCTACCACTGACTCCCATAATTTACAGCATTAGTTAAGAGATTTGTTTTCCTTGAGAAAATTTGCAATGTATTGTACCTGATATCCAAAATAATCGATATTGAATCGAATCGTAATCGAATTGCAAGCTTGTGAATCGAAATCGAATCGAATTGTGAAATTTGTGTCAATACCCAGCCCTAATATATATATATATATATATATATATATATATATATATATATATATATATATATATATATATATATACCATTTGATTATAAACAATGTGATGAGATTTAAAAAAAGAATTTTTTCAAATAATATTTTTTTTCCTGAGTCTCAACAGGTCAGAAATCCACAAAAACTATGCATGAATGCTTGATTTGTTGTTGCCACCAGGGCTAGACTGTCATTTTGGCCAAGACTGGCCCACTACATATGATAAAACAAAAAAAATTCGCGCTATTTCTCTGCACAATCCTTGCGTGACAAACACTTATTTGGCCACAATTGTTATTATTATGATAAAAGAAACGTTAAAGTATCACACAGACATACCTTTGCTATTACCAGAAAAAAAAACTAACACTGACTTGTTTTGACCAATGCATTACACTGGCACTAACCCAGCGTCACCAATTAGCCTAAGCAATACAAAACGAATGGGCCGCCGATGTACGAGTTTTATGGGCCGTTAAGCCTTGACCCACCGGGCATTTGCAGTATGCCAGATTACCAGTCCGACTGTCCAGGCATGGTTGCCACCCCTTATAGTCCACTTGCCAAACTATAACGTTATAATTCCGCCACTGAAACACTCAAATACGTCTACGTCAAAGTAAAAACTGAAATTAAGTCATACACTTACCGCACAGTAGTAATAAAAACAAAACGGGATTTAAAGTGCTCTTCATACTGTTGTAGATTCCAGATCCAAAATCTGATTTCGATGGAAATTAATAAATAATCCACGTAGTGTTATCACCCACCAGACTGACAGCGACGACTGTTAACAAAACCCACTAAACCGAGAGATTTTAAAACCGAATGTGACTTTCTATTGAATTAATTAATGATTTGCAACGAAAGAAAAACCGCAAGTTATCACATTCACAGACGCTGGAGTCTTCTTCTTCTTCTTCTTCTTCTTCTTCTTCTTCTTCTAATGGAGTTTTATGGCCGTTGCAAAACAACTTTTTGTGCATTACCGCCACCAACTAGACTGGAGTGTGAAGCACTAATAATCGTGTAGATAATGTTCTTTGGGGTTTCTCTCTCATTCTTGATTTCCATTTGAATTTCATTTGAATAAGTCAATTATTGGCATTGGAAATATCCACGGTGGTATACTGGATATTATAACAGTTGGGCTAGCATCACAATCTGCAATACTTCTTGTGCTTCCCTGTGAACACTCCATCCCAAGATTTTAATGTTTTTGTTCCCATGTTCCCAGCATTCTTCTATCACTCCCTTTTCTGGATAACTCTCTTTATGACCTTTTATATTAACCAATAATTCAGTCTTATTTTAGGCCTACGAAGGTTTAAAGGAGCTACACCAACTTCTAGGGTGATATCAGCTAAATTGGGCCACTTTTTGGTAAATGGTTTGGGACAATAATACAATACCATATATGCCTTTTCCATGTGTTTTTATGATTAATAATCACTGTTTTTGTTCATTTTGTGTTGAAATTATGTAATAAAATATAATTATTTAGGCCCTACAGTTCTTGAAACATCAGCTGTGCCAACTTTTTTTGCATGAGCAGTTTCAGATAAAATGGGCCAGTCAAACTGCAAAGGGAAATAGTAATGTATCATCAATTTTAATTTTAAAACACAATTGTGTTCATAGCGACATAACATTTAAAATGCATTAAACAAACATATTCATATGTGCCATAAAAAAAACATTTTGGGTGCAAACCCACATATTCAAATGTGCAATTAAAAAAGTCAATTTTGGAACAGCATAGATCAGTACTGATGTCAGTGGTGTGTGTGTGTGTGTGTGTGTGTGTGTGTGACTATATAACTATTTAATTAAAAATATACTATATTTGGGGTTGCTTTACATATATCTATGTAAATATATACCTTAGATGCATTAAGCAGGGTTAGAAGATGTAGAAAGATGCCACGAAAACAGTGAGCATTAGCTGTTAAATTGTAACATATTTAAAGATGAGTTTAGCAAAGGATGATGATGTATCAATATGTGTGTGCGTGTGTGTGTGTGTGTGTATATATATATATATATATATATATATATATATATATATATATATATATATATATATATATATATATATATATATATAATGATGGGACATTAATGGAAACGTGACTATTATAATATTTATTATTTAATTAAATATAGTTATTTAGTTACACAGACACACCCTCACACACACACTCACACACATGCACTTAATCACATGTTTGTGTGTGTTTGTGAGTGACACAGATGATGGCCCATTTTAGCTGAAACCATGCGGCCCATTTTACCTCAGTGGGTTAAGGTAAATTGGGCCGCCAAGAAAAACATAATGTTTTCAAAAAATATGTTCATATACCAAACTAACAGTATTATTTCTGATTGAGGCCATCAAGACAGATATTATGCATAGGTTTTTTATGTGCATGTTTGTTTTTTTATAGATTTATCGTCCTTATAATAGTTTAGTTAGATTTGGTATGCCAGGCTACTTACCATGCAGCTTTCTGGTGCAGTCTTGATTTGAATAACTGCCCCGCCCACCACAGCAACCATAAACCAGTTAAATCACCTGTTACTTGTCAAATACAGTCATGACAACAGTTTGAAATCCTTTGCAGTCATTGGCTCTAAATTCCAGAGGGGCTGGGTCCCCCAAACCTTAAATGGCCCATTATACCTGATGGCCCATTTTACCTGATATCACCCCACCTGTAAAGCTACAATGGGAGATGTTCTGAACGCACCACGGCATATTCTTAAAGCTTGGTTTTGTATTTCTTCAATCTTTTTAAGTATAGTTTCGGTTGCAAATCCGTAAATTATACTTCCATAATCCAAATTTGATCTGATTAATATATTCTTTTCAACGAAAATCTACAAGTTCCCAATCAAGCCCTGATAAACATCTTAAAATATTTACTCCTATTTTAGATTTTTTTTTTTTTTTTTTTTTTTACATTTGCATGTGGTTCCATACACCGAGATATTTGACACTGAAACTTGCTCCAGATCCATGCAGGAGTTTTCTTCTTCTTCTTTGTAACGGCGGATCGCAAAGTTACTTACCGCCCTCTGCTGTTTCTTCTTCCTCTTCTTCTTCTTCTGTTGTTTATATGGCGGTTGGCAAACCAACTGTAAGGTGCATTTTCTGCAACCTACTGAAATAAGTATGGAGCAGTAGGCTACCTGCTTTCCTTTAGTCACTGAACTAACTTTAATCGTTCTCTATTATATGCTGTACATTCCAGCAATGTATCCACATTTATCACAATTAGTTTCATGTTTCCTTATTTTATATAAACTTTGATTTAATTTTGTATAATCTCGTCATTATCACATCCTTTTTAGTGCTATCAACAGTTCTTCTTTCCACCCCCATATTTCTGTATAGGCCTACTGATGCCTTCCTCATATTTCATAGTGCCATATCCTCTGCAGCCTCTTTTTCACTTCAGTTCCCATCAACCCCTTCATTTCCTGTTTACTCATCTGCACTCTGATGTTGATCTCAGTATCCTTAACAACTCCTTTGCCAGTGTATCATTCGCCTTTACTCCGACATGAACTGGAAGGGCTGGAACCCACAAACAACTCACCCTTACACCTAAGTGCTTTATGCCCTATCATTTCTCTAATGTTTCACATAAAATATCTTGTCTTGCTGAGGATGTTCCACTTGCTAAACTTTCCAGAGCTGATTGTGATTCTGTTCATCTGCTGTTTGCGCAGACCAAATAATTAAATTTCTCTGTTTTTCAAAGGTTTTAAATACAGAATATAAAAACATAGGTAAAAAGAAAAGAAATAATGAGAGAGTTTGATGAAAATATTTTGCATCCACACTATAGATTTTATGAAGCTGCTTTGTGTGTATGAGACGTGAAGTGTGCATAACTTGCACAAGAGAATGTGGGTACACTTTATTTACATGTCCTTGTTACATGTTACATGTATTTACCATAGTAATAACAGTAAAGTATGCATAGTTACACGCAAATACCCCTCAACCAAATACTAATCCTACCCGAACAGTAAATGCCTTTTTAATAAGTAGGCCTACTTAAATATAAAAGTATGCTGTAACAATGACACCTTATAATAAAGTGTAGCCAGAATGTGCCAGGTCTGAGGTCAAATTTGCTAGGTCAACATCACATCATACTAATATACTATAGACACACACATATCAATAAGCCCTAGCATAAAGAGGAAGTCAAACCAATCTTAAAATATCTCATGGGAGGAAGTCTGCAGTATCTAAGAGTCCATGTGAGAGGGCGTACAGACTCTGAAAGGTGAAGCACACTGAGCACTTCAACTCAGACTGACATCTCTCATCTTTAGCTCTTCTGACGGTAGAATTGAAGTCTTTCGTTATTTGAAACGGTTCTGACGTTCAAACTGCTGAAGAAAATGATTCACCCGATTTTCCTCCATTTGTGCCTGTGGTGTTTAGTTGGTAAGTTATACTTGTTTTATGATGCACAGTGTACTATTCAAATCAGTCAGAATAGATTTTGCATTTGCTGTTAATGTCATTAATTATGATGACTGTAAATCAACCAATCCGATTAACAACAAAATAAATCTTAGAATCTTAAAATTTGTAAGAAAATGTGCACTTATTTCAATTATGCATTCAATAGTGTCAAATGTTTGTGTTGCACTATTTAAAAATATATATATCAAATTAGTTTAAAGCAATTATTTCTGTTTGTTCGGCAGGTGTGTTTGGCGTTGCAGATGAAGTGAAGACATTGTCAGGGATGGAGGGAGAATCTGTCACCATACAGCCTAATGTTTCTAAAATACAGAAAGATGATCAGATAAGATGGAATTTTGGACATAAAGACATTCTCATTGCTCAAATCAATAGACAGGACAATAAAATTATATTTTATAATGATAGTGCTGATGGGAGATTCAGAGGCAGACTGGAACTGGATCAGAATGGATCTCTGACCATCACAAACATCAGAACCACGGACTCTGGACTTTATCAAGTCAGAACCACCAGATCAGAGACGCCGCTCAACATATTCAATCTTATTGTCTGTGGTGAGTATACCAGCTGATTATTAAATACATAGGATATGCCCAGACAGCAACATAGTGTCGGCTCAGTCACGGCCCAGATCCGGCCCACATCTGGTACGTGTTGAGTCCACAAGTACCAGATGTGGGCCGGATCTGGGCCGACACTATTTTTCTTTCTGGGTATTAACCTTTTAACACGTAAAACAAGGTCATAATTAGTCTGATAATGAAGTAAGTAGTTTTGTGGTGACAGAATTTTTTGCATGATTTTACAACATTTCTTTCTTTAAGAATTTGATTCAAATTAAATTCAAAGAAACGTAATCTGCTCTTTGCGTCGTACAGCTGAACAATACCCAGGCAGCAACACAGTTTTGGCCCAGATCCGGCCCACATCTGGTACGTGTCAAATTCACATGCAGATGTGGGTCGGATATGTTGCTGCCTGGGTAAATATAGCTATCTGAATCACACTCACTAAGACTGTTGACATATTATTTTTGGGCCTAAACATGTGTGTGGCTGAATTTAAGTCTCTCCTTAAATTCACTGTCATGTTTTGACAAACTCAGTTGTCACTGGATTGCGATAGGAGCTTCATTTCCATAAAGTTAAACTTTTCACGACTTTCTCTCTGTCCTATTTATATTGTGCCGAACAGTTTTTTAAGAGTGTGGTTACACCAAGCTTACACTGATAGCATCCAGCAACTTTCTGCAAATAATTTGCAGAAAATAAATAGGCCTACAGCTGTGAGGCTCAGGTGACGTTTGTCATGAGCATTGAAAAATGCAGATAATGATCGAGCTTCCTCTGGTTTTAGTGCGTAAATCATATTCTATAAGAAATTGATGAATTGCAGTTGTTAGATATATGCTAAATATTACTGTTTGGTTGTAATTTACGGAGCCCCTAAACTTGGAACATGGTGATGGAAAAAAATATTAGATGGGAGGAAAAATTATGTCATAACTTTTCACAAATTTTCTTGGAGGTATGTAAAATTTTTGTGAGGGAGCACAACGAATGCAAAAGCAATGACATTTTTTGAATTTTTTTTATTATTGAAACTTTTTCTTCCAATGTCATATTTTTTCCATCACAATGTCCATTTAGGGATTCCATAGTAATTAGACTGTCTGTGTTCACATGTTGTTGTTTTTTTCACACTGTCTTTACATTGGTCATTCGAAAAAACAAGGCTTGCACCTTTCCACTTAATTGTGTGTATATATGACGATGTTGGACCCGTACTGAAAAAATCCCAGTCAATCTGTTCAGGTACACAGAGATCTTCTGAGCTGATCTATGGTCATTTATATAACCAGGCTCAGTCGGGGAACACCTCTCCTCTAGCCAAGGGACGAACATGTGTCATTATGATTCAGGCTGCATCACAAGTCAGAATTAAGATCGGGATCGGTAGCATTCAAATATTCATCCAGTTCCTTTTGCTTGAAGATCGATTCATCACACCAGTGGAGCCCAAGCTGGCCCTAGGGTCTGTTGTAGGGGATTATACAATAGACCCAAGGACCAGATATGATGAGTGAAGAACTGGAGTCAGAAATGCAGTTAATTGAAGAATTTTTTTTTACTGAAGATAGTTTGTAGTTTCATCAGGCAGAAGTCAGCTTCAAGACTTTTTGTAGGCCGCTCTACATATATTCACATTTCTTCAACAGTTATACCTTACACCTACATCGTTACTTCAGGTTGAAGGATTCTGATTGGCTAAGAAATAGATAAACATAGAAATTGTCCACACATGGATTTGTATGCAGGTGCATATCCACATTGATTATCAGGCTGACCCTGAGTTAGATATATTTTTAAACACATGTTGGGTGCCTTTAGCAAAAACATGGAGAGCACATTCCATTAAACTGACATGTAATTCTACAAATCTCATATGCTTAAAGAAGTCATTCAAATTGTTTATGTAGAAGGAAAAATATTGATTAATACCTTGATTATATTCACTTAATTGATATACATTGAAGCAGCAGTGGATGTCAGAATCCAGCCCTTATCTGTACAGAGGACTTGTCTGATTATGTCGACGAAGCCCTCAGAGGGAATTCTCTAGTAGACAGGATCTCTTGTTTTGGTCGTGTCTAGGTGCAGGTCCAGCATCTGATCTAGATATGGACTGGATACGGCTGACTACGGTAACCTCAGGATAGACAGAGAGACTAATATCCATGTGGATGCCATTCTTCTTAAGATGTAACAAGTACGTTGGGTGTTATGGGAAGTGTTCACGGTTCTGATTGATCTAATTTATGCAACCTAACAATCTTTTAACAAATGGGCATTACAGAAATCTGATAATGTGTTACGTGTATGCCAGTGTTGACAGAACCGGCTAATACTGTGTTTCAAACATGAATCTATGTTTTCTAATGTTGCTCTTTTCTTCTCTCTTAAGAATGTCGCTGTTTTAACAGTAAAGCTGTGACCCGATTGGCTCTCTCATCTCTGGTGGGCGTGGCTGCGGTGGTCGTTCTGATTTATTAATACAGAACCAGAAATCTTCCACAGCTGAAGACTGTGAAGAACGCAGCAACAAACACTGATCGACCAGATGAAGATGTCCGTGAATGTCTGGTGTCATTATATGACAAGAACTCCTTTGAGTAACTATCATTTCAAAGATTCTTTATTTTTTTTCAAAAGCAAACAAAACTTTTTATGCTGTTTGTTTCACACTCTAAAATCTCTCCATATGTGGTGATGTTTTAGTATAAACAGACAGACGTTAAAGAGTGCAAATCACATAAAAGCAACGGCATTAATTTCACTTCTACCTATTTGCAGGTGCTTATATGTCGTGTCTCAGCAAGCAGATTAATTCCACATTTAGCTTAATGTTAACTATCAATTAAAGGGACAGTTCACCCAAAAATAAAATTTCTTTCATTAATTACTCACCCTCCTGTCGTTCCAAGAAAGGAAGTAAAGACATCGTTAAAATAGTCCATGTGACTCCATTGGTTGAACATTAATGATATGTAGCGACCCCAAAAATAACAACTTGTTTCAACAATCTCTTCTCTTCTGTGTCATTCTCCTACACTGTTGACGTAGTGTAAATGTGTCGCATGTGTCGTGGTGCTCACGTGACTAGCGTCGGCCAATAGTGAGCCGGCGTTTGAACCCAGATTCTACGTCAACAGCGTTTGAGAATGACGTGGAAGAGACGAGATTGTTGAATAAAGTCGTTATTTTTAGGGTCGCTTCATAACATTAAAGTTGAACCACTGGAGTCACATGGACTATTGCAGCCTTTCTCAAGGTGGGTGCCGCGGCACACTGGGGTGCCTCCTGACTGTGTCAGGGGTGCCGCCAAAAAATTACGTAGGCTAAAAAAAATCAAAAAATCAAAAAAAAATCTGACATTTCATATATAAATATATTTGAATTTACATAAATACATTCTTCTTCTTTTAACCCTTTCGCACGTACGATCAGTCTAGGCTGGTCCCTGGAGCACCGGTGTGATTAGAACGGTCAGTGCATGACGTGATCAACTGCTAAATTCAAATGTGCTTTCGCGCGTTGGCTGGAGCTGAGCCAGAGACAGGCGCGCTCAGCTGTCATATATCACAACTTTTCAGTGTTTTCATCCACATAATGTTTGTTTTAGGTTTCAGACATAATTACTAAAAAACAATACATTTAGAGTTTGTAAAATACACACTGATGTCAAAGGAAGAGGCAATAATAATAATTTATATTATAATTAGTTTTATTCATATCAGATACACATTGTGTAAGTAACTTTAAAATGTACTCTATTCTTCTCCCAGTTCACCTGCCACTTACTTTTATGTATTTCGGGAGAAGTGGATGAATTCACTTGTTGTAAATCCAACAGATCCGATTCTCTGAACTGCGTCTGCGGCACAAACTAACATGGCGGCGCCCATCGCGCATACAGCTCAACTAACGCGATCGTTATAATGGTGTTCAAAAAACAAAACACTTCCACTTGCATATATTTGACAATCGGAATATCAGATATTTCATGCCATATCTAACAAATTTGTGAATATTTTGAATAAAAAGTAAAAATGACATAAAGCAGATCATAATTCATTCATCTCTGTTGTCGCTGCGGTGTGTCACGTGACAAGCAATGACGCGTCACCATGAAAACCATAAAGTGACACATTCTAAATAACGGTCCCCTTGAAAAACTCACGCTGGGGGGGGGCCAGAATATATTAAATTTACGTGTGAAAGGGTTAAACATGGGCTATTATGAACGGATTAATAAAATTGTCAATTCATTTTAGATATATATATATATATATATATATATATATATATATAAATTGCATTTGCATTTGGGTTATGCAGTGTTTTTAAATTATATTTTACACTGGGGTGCCTTGAGATTTTATGCACTCTTGTAAGGTGCCCTGACTGAAAAAAGTTTGAGAAAGGCTGGACTATTGTAAGAATGTCTTTACTACCTTTCAAGGCCTTGAAAGTTGTAATGACGTTGCTGCAATGACTGGTTCAGAAACCTCTCGGATTTCATCAAAAATATCTTAATTTGTGTTCTGAAGATGTACGAAGGTATTACAGGTTTGGAACGTCATAAAGGTGAGTAATTAATGACAGAATTTTCATTTTTGAGTGAATTAACCCTTTGAAATACAGTATGTCTCTGTTAATATACAGTAGTTGCTGAAGCTCCACCTAGTGGTCTTTTTTTCACTGACATCTCTAATCTCTCTCTCACTGTGATATTTTTTGTGTAATACATATTAAAAGTTGATAAACAAGATATTCAAAAATTGATTTTTTTTTTTTCATACCAAATAAACATATAATCTTTAAATGATTTGGCCTCATTCTTGACCTGGAAAAAAGAACAACACAACACCATCATTCAGCTGTGATCATACATCTTTAGTCTGTTAGTCTCAATAATTTCAAGATCAAATATACCCATGAACAGTTTTCCTTTGTAAAGTTTTCTGCATGAAATCATGAAATCTAATATAAAAAGTGATAAAAAAAAACCTTTAGCATGTGGTGTATTCAGGTTGCTTTCACACACAATAATAACAGATCTATACACAATTCACTGGCAATTAAATTATTATTATTATTATTTTAGTAAAACAAAATCACTCCATATTGCTTCTTGATTACAATTTAGCAGACACTTTTATCGAGAATATACAAGAGGGTTATTCACAAGAAAACGGCGGCATACCGTTATGGACGTGGGTGTTGCCATTAAAAACACTGTTCTGAGAAGGTTCAGAATACAACACTGAGTGTGAAATGAGAAGACGAGAAAAAGACATAAAAAAATAAATAAATGTGTGAACATTAGATCTTGTTTGATTTAGTTCGGTTTTGGTCCAGTGGTTTTCTGCTCCTTACAGCCATAATGAAACTCCACAGAGCAACTAACCCAGCAACATCCGCTGCATCAGTCACTGAATCACTACATAAAACACTTTCAGCAAGAGATGAGTTTAATATGTCAATCTGAATGCCTTACATGTATTAAAACATATTTTTGTGCAAATAAGTGATCAACTGAGAGCAGACTGAGTTAATTTTTTGTAGTTTATAGCAGGCTACTCTATTTAATATTATATCATATGAGGAGACACATGAATTCTGAATTAATGTGATTCTTTTCTGCAGTATTACTATTTTAAATATGACTTAACTTGCCTTTTGTGCTGTGTATGTGTTTATTGTGAATATTACTGTGTGATTAATTTAGACAAAAGGTACACTGTAAAAAAATTCTAACCTCCCTAACTCAAAATTTTCTAGTGACTGATAACATCTACATTTTTTCAATTGGCCCAAGTGAAATTCTGTAAATTTAATTTTATAATTTACAGAATTTCACTTGGGCCAATTAAAAAATTTACATGTTATCAGTCACTAGAAAATTTTGAGTTAGGGAGGTTAGAAATTTTTTACAGTGTAAAAATGTGTAAAAACGTACTTATTAGGGGTTTATGATCCATCAACATGTTTTCTTGTAATCTATCAGCGATAATACATTTTGAGCTTCAGATTTAGTAATTTTTACTCAGATTAATGGGCCTATCTCTCCTAAAGACCCTGCTGGAGCGCCTACTAGTGACTAAACTTAAAAACAACAGTGTAGAATCCTTTTGAATAATCTGTAGGCCCTATTTATGTCCTTTCACCCCTGCTGGTGGATGGTGTAACTTCAGTATCTGGAAGCAAGTTCTCCTTCAAAAAGTCCTCAAAAGTCCTCAATCATATCCATAATCTGTCTGTTTTTAATAAATAAAATGATTTGCAAGCTACATACACCTTTTAAGAAAATATTACTTTATATTATAGGCTTGTCTTCATTTAAAATCTTTTAGCAGTTATAGTGACAGATATTTTTTTCTAATTAAACATCCTCTGTGGGCAGTTGTGGTGTAATTGTTAGATAGACAGACATGTAACCTACATTTCCGGCAGGGGAAGATAATGAGCATCGCTCTCTTACGTTCTCATCACTCAAAACTGAGGTGCCCTTGATCAAGACACCGAACCCCCAATCGCTCCCTGGGTGCTGCAGCAAAAATGGCTGCCCACTACTCCGGGTGTGTGTGTGTGTGTGTGTGTGTGCACTTGGATGGGTGAAATTCAGAGCATGGGACATCATACTTGGCTACACATCACTTTCACTTTCTTCCAACCACTAGATGGAGCTAGATATCTCTAGATCATGGGGGCAACGGGGCAACCCTGCTCCTGTAGGGCCACCTTCCCGCAGACTCCAGCACAACCTGCTCCAACACACTCACTGTTGCTGTTACACCTTTAACACCTTGATTTGCTGATTCAATTGTGTTTGATTGGGGTTGAAGCTGAACTCTGGATGGTTGCACTCGAGGAGCAGGAGTTACAGACCTCCGATCCAGATGGAGAGACGTCTGAATTATAATGGTGGAGTAATCAGACATTTTATTGAACTAAGTCAGTGAATAATTAAGTTTTTACTGTTTTATCTCTGAACATATTTAGTCAGATGGTCATTTATAGTGGAAACTGTCTATGATTTTGTGCATCAGTTATTAAATATATCAGTGGTTCTCAAACTCTTTCAGTCTGTAGGATGCATGATGCATCTCCTTATACTCTTGTCTGCAGTAGCCACGAAACACTTACAATTTTAATTCAACTAAACACATATTCAATTATACAATGCTGGAACATCAATTCTGTTGGTTGGTAGAAGGTTAGCACTTTCATCTCAAACAACCAGTCCTTTTATTGTAGAAGTTAGTGCAGCACCTGGACACATAATGAAATGTGTAGTAATGACCCTAAAATGGATGATGTGCGAATGTTTTAATTTTCAGTGCATTAACAAACTCTTTTCAAACTTTTTTTTTTATCAAACTTTTTATTTTTTATTTATCTATGTGATAAGCAGGTAGCCTATACGCCATAGCCTACCCACTAGGAAAGGCCAAGGATTTCCGTATAGCCACTTTAAAAAAGTGTGAGGATACGTTACAATTTTGTTTTGTCAGAACTTCCACACTTTCATTCATAAATTCACGCCGTCCGTGTTTGCGAAGCGACACATATCGAATCGCGGAATCCAGTCACAAATGGAACTTGCTGTATAAAGCAGTAGGCTATGCTACGTCACGGAATTTGGCCATTTTTTAATGGCTGTACAATGAATCTCGATATGGACTGGTGTCTAGTGAATATTAAAGTTCAAAGAGACTGCAATTGTTCTACGCGTCACAGGGAACGAGCACTCAATGTGCACCCCACTACACACACACTGAAGCACGCATGTAGGCCACACATGTGACCTTCATGGCAGAGCTGCTATAAGAGTCACTTCACGAGAATTTCACCATTTAATTTGATAAAAATATCGTCATTCATTCGTATCAAATACAGACAGAAACTGTAATGTCTTTACAACAACCTGTCAAAATAAAAGTTCGGTATAACTTGAAGAAATTATAACACAAATATTACTATTGCACAGTAAAGTACATCAAGTAGGCCTTATTAAAACACACAGAAACTCAAATGTCTACAACCCACCAAAATAAAAGTTCGGTCTAACTCAAAGAAATTATGAAAGAAATTGCACAGTAAAATGTAGCCTACTTTAAAATAATAATAATAATAATAATGAAATCTATTAAAATTATATTTTAAAGGAATATCACACATGTTTTCTTACATTTTTTTATTTAAACAGCGAACTTGCCAAAACAATAACACTTTTTTTCCCCACAAAAGCAAATTTGTATTTGTGCCTATAATGTTTTAATGTTATATATATATATAGTACTACACCATATAGTACTACACCACTGCTGGGGATTTACTGACTGTACATCTGTATGTCTACTGACACACTCAGTTCAATTCATGGTCCTCTCTTTAGTACCACTGGCCTAGAGATTCATGTTGGTTTTAATAATAGAAAATATGAACATTTGAATCATATCACGTTCTCTGCTCTTCTTTCTCATTTTGAGAAGACATAAAGGCCTGTATAGTCTGTTGTGGGCGGTGCTTCTGCTGGAGTTTATTTAAACCCCTTCACTACAGACCGGCAGCACATTTAACATCTCAAGAGCGCCAGAACTGGTTATTATAAGATTCCTATTGTGAAACTCTTTTGCACACTTCTGAAAAAAATGTCTGAGGTGTTTTTTTTCTTTTGTTTGTGCTCATGGAGTCTGTCTGGTAAGTATTGTTATGGCTTTACTTCAGTTTATATTATTTGTCCACACATTCTTCTGCTCCTTAATATTTTCATCATCAATGTTTCCCATGAAATGTATGTTTTATTAGACTAAAATACTTTTGTGTTCATATGAATGGTGTTCTGAATGGTGCCGATTTATTGTGAATTATAGAATTATACATTGAAATGAGTGCAGTGAAAATTTAGTTTTGCCCTGACAAATATTTAGTTCAAATAGTTTAAAAATTGCTAAAACCCTCTTTCCGAGTAACTGTTTCTGTTTGTTTCTCAGGAGTGTTTGGTGTTGATGCAGTGAAGTCAGTGTCAGTGACTGAGGGAGAATCTGTCACTCTAAACTCTGGTGAAACTGAAATACAGACAGCTGATCTGATACTGTGGCGTTTTGGACACAACAACAACAATCTCATAGCTAAAATCAACAGATGGAAGAATAAGACAGATTTTCCTGATGAGAGATTCAGAGACAGACTGAAGCTGGATCAAACCGGATCACTGACCATCACAAACACCAGAACCACAGACTCTGGACTTTATACAGTCACCAGCACCAGATCAGTGACGCTGCTCAACACATTCAATCTTACTGTCTATGGTGAGTTAAAACACTTTTCACAATTTCAGTAATTTAACAATGTCTGTACATCATCATTGTCATTCTTGTCTTTTGTCAAAATGTCATGACCATTTCCAGCATGGTTAATATCATTTATTGTGTTGATGTTCTGTGTCAGTGACTGTTATATAATTTGAGACATTTTAGAAATTTGTTTGCAGTACATTTCTATGTAATGAATTGTGTGACACTTAAACTTTAATTTCAGTGTAGCATGAATCCTGTATTTTGATAGAGACTCTCATATCAAATAAAGACCAATAAAATGAAAATGTTCTTACTGTAAATTAGAGCTCTCATGTTTTTGTTCTCAGCTCGTCTGCCTGTTCCTGTCATATTTAGTCACACTTGTTCATCATCATCATCATCATCATCATCATCGTCAAATTGTTCATTGGTGTGTTCATCAGTGTCGAATGTGAGTGATGTGACTCTCTCCTGGTACGCAGGAACCAGTGTATTGTCCAGCATCAGTGTGTCTGATTTCAGCATCAGTCTCTCTCTGGAGGTGGAATATCAGGATAACAACACTTACAGCTGTGTGCTGAACAATCCCATCAGCAACCAGACCACACATCTGGACATCAACACACACTGCCACACATGTGCAGGTACATCTATGAAGAAGAAGAGCGAGCAAACATCATCATCAAATTCTGATTAATCAGATACGCAGGAAGGTGAAAATGTTCTTGAACTTCTTTGAGTATATCATTTTCTTGAGTAAATATCATTTATTATAAATATCATTTAAGTGATATTTTATTCCATTCAAATAAAATACAAATATTTTGAATTAAAGTTGTGTTTCTATATTACTTTTAACAATACAAATATTCTAAATCAAAAATAGTGCCTTACCCACTGTGTTTAAAGACAATCAATATATAATGATCGTATTGTTTTGTATTATTATAAGCCTTGGAATTGAATAACACGATAAGGAAAAGGATTTGGATTGGGATAACAGATGCTGAGAGTTTTAGCAGTGTTGTGCAGTAAACCAATCCTTGTTTCATTTGTATTGTGCTTTATACAACTTCACTTCGATCAAAGGTAAAAAACAAACAAAAACTTTCTACTCTCTCGCATGTAACACTGGAAAATACCATTAATTCTAGTAAATCAGTTTGGTTTGTTTGGATGTTTCTTTTAAATAAACAGATTCCATAAGATTCAGTGACTTTGTTTTTTCAGGACTTGTCACTGTGCATCTTCGAATCAGTCCCTCAAATGAGTATTCATGTTTTTAGTTGGTTATTTAGTGTAACATTATCTGTCATCACCTTAATTTGAGTTGTTCATTCAAACCCTTATTGATAGGCCTATAATTATAAATTATATAATTAAATAAATTAGTTATTGCTATATATATATATATATTTGGCCAATCAATGGCTTCAGTGCAGTAACTCACCATGGTTCTTGCACTGTCAAGTTTTCGGCATGACTGAACAAATATTTTGCTTTCCAAAATACAATATCCAACCAACCTTCAGAAGAGACATCCCTCACTTCTTTGTTGTGGTCTCATTTATCTTTTGAATGTATTTTTACTTACACTTATTTAGCAGACATTTTATCTAGAAAATACCAGAGATACAATAGGCCACTCTCTGCGATAAAAAAAAATATAAAAATACATATGACTTGGATATAACTATTACATGAAAAGAAGGTAAATGCACATTCAAACCTATAAAAAGGTCTTTTAAAAGTTGACAAACATTAATCTCATCATGGCTGCTGGTGTTTCTGTTGAAAACACACTGTTAAACAGTTCTAGGAAGATGTTGCCTACTAGAATAGGAACTTGAGAAGCTGAGAAGTAAAACAAATGACCACAGCCACAAACACAAAAATAAATGTGTTAACTTTAGTCAGTTCTTTAGTTTATGTTTCTCCCTTCTCTTAAATTGATCTTTATCTCACAACTATATTTGACTATATACACATTTTGACACTCCTGTCTGTTGTGAATCCCATGACTCACAGATGTTTGACCTGATCAAATATCTCCATTGTTAAATTCATTACCAAATTTAGTCTGTGTTTTTCTGCTCTTCACAAACCAACATCAGCTGCATCTGTCACTGAATCAAATGCCTTTCAGCAAGAGATGAGTTTAATACAACAATCTGAATGCTTTACATCAACTAAAGACGTATTTTGTCCAAGTGATCAACTGAGATCAGATGAGAGAGAAGAACTGTGCAGACACTTTAACCTCTAAACACACTGCGGTTTAATGCACTTCTGCTAAAAATACAAAATGCTGATAAGCAGTTCTTCACAGAAATATCAAGAGCTTAAAGTGTCAAAATATATGCAGTTACTCCTGTATTTTTTTTATTTTTCATGCGAATGTGTGTTCATGCCATTCAAATTTTCATTTGAAATAATCTAAACCATGTTAACTGGCAACACAGTTTCACTGCCTACTCGTCAAATGTCTGACGCATGGTCAAGGACCCCTGGCGTCAAGTTTCAACGAAAGAGGTCCCAGCAAACACAGAACGTTGGCACAACGTAGCCAACCTTCTAACAACATTTTATCAACATTAGAAAAGGTTTAAGAAACAACAAATGATTTATAAAATGTTTGATTTAGGGTTAAAACCAACACACACATACCATTGCGAATATTTGCCTTGGCAGCTGTCCGTCTCCTCCGGTTACTTGTCCTCAAACAATAATGGGCTGACTGAGCCTGAAAGGTCCTTTTGGTCTTTTCAGCTGAAAAAAGAGAAAAGAAAATATCATTATGTAAAATATTTTTAATAATAGTAAAAGAAAAATGACTGATTTACCTTACAAATATTGGATGTTACATTATTAAGCATTAAAAGCATGTTAAGTGTTGTGGTTAATATGCATTTACAACAAATATCACTTTAAAACTACCAATACTGATGTAAAAGTGGTAAGTTTTGTTATTACTGTGGTAAAACTAATGTTACTGAGGTTTAAAGCATGGTAAGTTTTGTGGTGGTTACTGTCCTTTTACCACACCTATCACAGTAAAACTAGGGTTACTGTGGTAAAAGCATGGTACGTGTTGTGGTTACTGTGCATTTACAATAAGTTTTACATTAAAACTACCAATAGTGTGGTAAAAGCATGGTAAGTGTTGTTTTTACTGTGCTTCTACTACAAATACAACTTTGGAACTAATAGTACTACTTTAAACCTGATATGAATAAGATGAACTGATTGAAGGTCTGGGTAGGCGCCGATACCGTGGGTGCTCCGGGGCTCGAGCACCCACGGAAAATACCGAGCACCCACGTGTGCCAGACTGCCAGTAAGCGCTCTGTCTACATTCATTTAAAATTAATCATTGCAGTCGGTGATATGTGTGAAGCGTCTGTCACACTGTGATTGGTTATGTCGCAGTCAGTCGAGTAGTATCGCCCATATCTATGGTATCGCCTGCTCCATATCCTATCCACCAATCACAGCGTTTCTCGGATGAAAAGCCTCTTTAGTGACTCTGCTCTGTACGCAGCTGTAGCGCAGTTCTTTTAATTCTGTTCCTTCTGAAGAATTAACCGCAATGGTGAGTTAACAAAGCTAATTTTTACTGTTTGGACTTGTGTGACAGAGTCCTGCGCGGGTTCGGGTAGCCTACCCGCAAATTTTGCTCAAACTGGTGCGGGTCGGGTCGGGTCGGACACCGGGGAAACACGGGTCTAAACATGGGTTTAAAACAATCATGTGCAAACGTACAAATATATGCACATCTTTAGGAACACATCTACAAAAATATGCCCGTATTTCAAGTTAAAAAATAATAATTTAAAATCCACATCAGTTTATTTGTGCCCACGCCCTCCCAACTTTTAAAAAGTCATCATAACCGCGCGCGCACGCGATCTGCTTGCAGTTGTCGAGATGGATGCTGAGGAGTTGAAGAAAAGAATAGCTAGATGGTAAAGTTGTCGACAAAACTGAAGAAAACAATGTTGTGAAAGGCTTTGCTGCATGCATTTTCGTGTTGGATAGCCGCAAATGTGGAACTTTATCGCGGAGGAAGAACGCAGATAACTGTTACTGTGGTAACAAACCAAGCAGTTCTATCGAACAGTATTTTTCTAATTTAACACTGTTAAGTGTCGGCCGCTGTCCATTTCCTAAGGTACTGAAGTGCAAAAAAAATTGACTTTTTTTTTTTTTTTTTTTAAAGGGCGTACGCCCATGAGCACCCACGGAGGAAAACATAAATCGGCGCCTATGGTCTTAGGCCTATAGCACGTCACGTGACAGACAGTAGGCTATCACCCTGTTTTGAATTAGAAAACGTAAAGCCTCCGTGGAGATGACAGATATAATGCAGTGACTATCGACAAACAGAAAAAGACATTGGCCCTGTCCCATTTCTCCCCCCTTAAAACTTCCACTTGGTTTTGAGTGCCCTCGAAAGTAAAGTCCCCTCTGCAAGGGAAGTGGAGTTGAAGATCTTTCCCTATGAAAGCTGTCAAAAGAAAGTCAAACCCTTGTTGCCTGTTGTCGCCACAGAAAGAGTCTGTGCACAGAAGGGGGTAGAGTGACCTCTGCTGGTTGAGCTTCCACATAGCAAGAAGGGCTATAAATATGTTACAAAACTAAAATGTAAATTAAATAATAGAAACTTATAAATAAATAGGCTACCTGCTATCCTAAGCTACATATAAAATGAGTTCACTTGTCTTAATCTGAAGTTACAGGTCACCAATGGTCTTACAAATGTTTAATTCTCCCTAACAGTCAGAGTTATTATTTTATTAGTTTTAATTTTTATTTCAGTTAGCTAAAGTGTTTTTTTTTCACACCCAGTGCTACTTTAGTTGTACTAAAAAACGTTATATTAGTTCAGTTTTAGTCTACAATCACCTCGCTAACTATAGTTACTTTTATTTTGAAAGTGTTACCGGTTACTTTCTCTTCCAAAAAAGGAATAGACCACGTGACTTCCGTTTTTGGTTTATAAACGAAAAACGAATTGACTGCAGTTCAAAGACTCTCTTCATTCTTTGTTCAAAAAGGAATAGCGATAGAATGATCGCCAAAAACGAAAAACGGGCCGTTTTTTTGTTTGTTTGTTTGTTTTTTGATTCTGACACCAAAAACGGTTATTTGGTTTTTCGTTTTGAAACAAAAAACAGAAAAACGGTATTTTCGTTTTATAATTACAAACGAATTATGGATTATCCAGAGATCTGGGCCCGGTTTCCCGATAACGCTCACTCTTAGCGCTCTAAGAAAGCTCGAAAGATATATCTTACCAAAGTTGTTTATGTTCCTAAGTGTGTTCCCCGAACCATACCTTAGGAAGCTGCTTAAGATATACCTTCTTACGTGCGACGTTACCCAGCGCTGTCCGTGGCGATGGTGCTGAATTGTTTGATATCTATGGCTCGAGAATCAATTATTCTCTCGTGCAGGGGCTGTTTATGTGAGAAAGCGGTGATCTTTATAAATGAAGCACTTCAGAAATAGTTGAAATTGCAATTTATTATGATTATTGGATATTATAAAAAATAATCCAAATTATAATAGCCTATAATAGCCTAGCCTACATATTTTAAAATTGTAACATATATTGCTGGCACAATAACCTTTTAAAAAATTTACGTGCCTTCTTCTCTTTCCCATTTTTGTTCGCTGAGGTGGAGCTACGATGAAATATTGTTCTTGTAAATACTTTACAGCATTTCAGTAATAAAAGTTTACATCTTGCGTACGGTGCTCGGCAGTGATCAAAAACGATTTAAACCATGAATTTTGAATCTCTTCTTGTAAACTCAGAGATGTGGATTCAGACGGCAATTAAATTACCACACGACCTGTTTGTCAAAAAACAGAAGGTACTAATTTGGCCAGGGATTTTTACGCGGGTTGGGTGAGAAAAACACTGATATTATGGATTCGGACGGCACTAAAATCACCGACTTACCCCTGTAAATGTTTAAAATACCGGACGAGCCCATGAGAAACAATATTAGCGTCCGAATAGCACTTAACTGTTCGTAGTTGCATAGGGAGATCACCGGCGCCACCAGTCCGCCCTAACTCGAGCCAGTCCGGGCTCCTCGTCCGCGGCAGGCAGGTCTTCTGCCTCGGCTGCTCTTCGCTATAATGCGGCTTGTAAAGGTAGTCACAAACACCTGATTCAAGCATCAGACTTCCGAAATCATCTTCTTCTATATCATATTGAGTACTCTCCTCCGCTATTGTCATAACTTTACATCTGTCTCCACATCGCCTATTAGCGTAGCTTCAAACAAGATGGAGGATATTGCTTTCAGTTTCAGAGAGTAAAGTCCCACCCACTGATCTGTAATAGGTCTGTAGCGTGAGCGGGTCCCGCCCCCTGGGAAAGATGAGGAACGAGTGTCTGTAGTCTTAACAGAAATCCCCCCCCCCTTTACACTTCCTCCTACAATGACGCAAAATGATGATTTTTGCGTCATTGTAGGAGGAAGTGTAAGAGGTAAATAACGGATTCCTCCCATCTCAGGGGAAAATGAGAGAGTGTTGCACAACCATTCAATAGTATGACTGGGTTTCTAACAATGCAAAGCTTAATGCAAATGGGTGGAGTGTCCCTTTAAGCAGCTTCCTAAGGTATGGTTCACACACTTAGGAACATAAACAACTTTGGTAAGATATATCTTAGAGTAAGCGTTATCGGGAAACCGGGCCCAGTCCTTTTATTGTAGAAGTTAGTGCAGCACCTGGACACATGATGAAATGTGTAGTAATGACCCTAAAATAAAATGGATGATGTGTGAATGGTTTATTTTTCATTGCATTAAGAAACTCTTTTCAAACTTTTTCTTTATCCGTCAAAAATAGTGGCAATTGTAATGAAGTGAAAAAAAAAAATTATTACTGCCTTTGTGAGGAAATGTTGTTTTTCTCATTTGTCCTCTGGATTTGTCATGTTCAGCGTCATCGTAAAGATTTAGACCTACAAGTCTTTGTTGTTTAATGAGATTCTTCTTACAGCCACTAGATGGAGATATAGATATCTCTAGATGGAGAGACAGCTGAATAATTATGCTGGACTAATTAGCCATTTTGTTGAACTAAGCTAGCAAATAATTAGATTGTATCTGTCTTGGTTTGTAAGTTTATAGAGCAGCACCTTCACTCCTCCTGCGATGTGTAATATACATTTTAAACATGTTTCTAACATCTAACCTTATCTAACATTCTAACACTTTGAAACACAATGTACTAATATGTTCTGTCATGTGTTGTTGTACCTTGCCTTCCCCCATTTGACTTTGGTTGTGTGTGTGAGTGTGTGTGTAAAAATAACATATATGGGAAATGAAACCTTGTGATTAACAATGAAGTATCATTAAAACAAAGTTTGCTTCACCTAGTAACAGAAGGGTTTGCAAATGAAGAACCAATCAAATTCATGTCATTTTGACATACCTCTCAATTCTATAAAAACAGTTGTAACTGTGTGTTTGGTGGGATTCTCAATGGAATTTGTCTGAGATCCTCCTTGCTTCTTCTTGGGAGAGATTCCCTGAGAACTGCTCTGGGAACTTCCCTGAGAAAAAGCATTTAAAGGACATTTGCTGAAGTCTGTTTGTCGATTATTGCTGCGCAGCAAGAAAGCTAGTTAGGGAGGGAAACAAGTTATTTAGGGAAACACTAGTAGAGACCTTACTACCAAGTGATAGTGTGGATCGCATTAAGAACACTAGAGACCTTATTCCCAAGTGATAGTGTTCGATAGGGGGCGAGACGTCGTTCGACTCTTTGTGAGACTCTTAGGCAGGGTTATATTGCAGCTTAGGCATCAACTCGCGTGTTCAGAGGTAATTCAACTGAGTGTAATATTTTCAGGTGTCAATGACACCAGGTGCAACTTAAGTCAGGTCCGTAGGGGAAAAATCTACCACAGATGTCTGACTCAATTTTGACTTCTTAGACAAGCAGTGGCTTCATGTTATTTCCTTTATTTCATGGGGATTTACTGACTGTACATCTGTATGTCTATAACTGACTCACTCAGTTCAATTCATGGTCCTCTCTTTAGTACCACTGGCCTAGAGATTTAAGTTGGTTTTAATAATAGAAATGTGAACATCTGAATCATATCACGTTCTCTGCTCTTCTTTCTCATATAGGCCTGTACAGTCTGTTGTGGGCGGTGCTACTGCTGGAGTTTATTGACACTGATTGTAGAGTTTCATTAAACCACTTCACTTCAGACCGGCAGCACATTTAACATCTCAAGAGCGCCAGAACTGGTTATTATAAGATTTCTATTGTGAAACTCTTTTGCACACTTCTGAAAAAAAAATGTCCAAGGTATTTTTTTTCTTTTGTTTGTGCTCATGGAGTCTGTCTGGTAAGTATTTTTATGGCTTTACTTCAGTTTATATTATTTGTCCACACATTCTTCTGCTCATTATTTTCATCATCAATGTTTCCCATGAAATGTATGTTTTATTAGACTAAAATACTTTTGTGTTCATATTGCTGTTCTGAATGGTGCAGATTTTCCCTTCCAGTATGAAAGGTTTTATTTATTGTGAATTATAGATTGAAATGAGTGCAGTGAAAATTTGTTTTGCCCTGACAAATATTTAGTTCAAATAGTTTAAAAATTGCTAAAACCCTCTTTCCGAGTAACTGTTTCTGTTTGTTCTTCAGGAGTGTTGTCAGTGTCAGTGACTGAGGGAGAATCTGTCACTCTAAACTCTGTTGAAACTGAAATACAGACAGCTGATCTGATAATGTGGAGTTTTGGACACAACAACAGTCTTGTAGCTAAAATCAACAGACAGAAGAATAAGAGAGAGTTTCCTGATGAGAGATTCAGAGACAGACTGAAGCTGGATGAGAAGACTGGATCTCTGACCATCACAAACACCAGAACCACAGACTCTGGACTTTATACAGTCACCAGCACCAGATCAGAGACGCCGCTCAACACATTCAGTCTTACTGTCAATGGTGAGTTAAAACACTTTTCACAATTTCAGTAATTTAACAATGTCTGCACATCATCATTGTCTTTCTTGTCTTTTGTCAAAATGTCAGGACCCTTTCAACTGAGTGTAATATTTTCAGGTGCAAGCAGTGACAAGCAGTGTCTTCATGTTATTTCCTTTATTTCATGGGGACTTACTGACTGTATGTCTATAACTGACACACTCAGTTCAATTCATGGTCCTCTCTTTAGTACCACTGGCCTAGAGATTCATGTTGGTTTTAATAATAGAAAATGTGAACATTTGAATCATATCACGTCCTCTGCTCTTCTTTCTCATTTTGAGAAGACATAAAGACCTGTACAGTCTGTTGTGGGCGGTGCTACTGCAGGAGTTTATTGACACTGAGTGTAGAGTTTCACTAAACCACTTCACTTCAGACCGGCAGCACATTTAACATTTGCGCCAGAACTGGTTATTATAATATTTTTATTGTGAAACTCTTTTGCACACTTCTGAAAAAAAAAAATGTCCAAGGTGTTTATTTTCTTTTGTTTGTGCTCATGGAGTCTGTCTGGTAAGTATTGTTATGGCTTTACTTCAGTTTATAGTATTTGTCCACACATTCTTCTGCTCCTTATTATTTTCATCATTAATGTTTCCCATAAAATGTATGTTTTATTAGACTAAAATACTTTTGTGTTCATTTGAACGGTGTTCTGAATGGTGCCGATTTTCCCTTCCAGTATGAAAGGTTTTATTTATTGTGAATGATAGAATTATACATTGAAATGAGTGCAGTGAAAATTGAGTTTTGCCCAATATTTAGTTCAAATAGTTTCAAAATTGCTAAAACCCTCTTTCAGAGTAACTGTTTCTGTTTGTTTCTCAGGAGTGTTTGGTGTTGATGAAGTGAAGTCAGTGTCAGTGACTGAGGGAGATTCTGTCACTCTAAACTCTGATACTGAAATACAGACAGATGATCAGATCGAGTGGAGTTTTGGACCTAAAGACATTCTCATAGCTCAAATCTACGGGAAAGACTATAAGACCATGTTTTATAAAGATAGTGCTGATGGGAGATTCAGAGACAGACTGAAGCTGGATGAGAAGACTGGATCTCTGACCATCACAAACACCAGAACCACAGACTCTGGACTTTATAGAGTAACCAGTGCCAGATCAGAGACGCCGCTCAACACATTCAATCTTACTGTCTATGGTGAGTTAAAACACTTTTCACAATTTCAGTAATTTAACAATGTCTGTACATTATCATTGTCATTCTTGTCTTTTGTCAAAATGTCGTGACCATTTCCAGCATGGTTAATATGATTTATTGAGTTTGATAATGTTCTGTGTCAGTGACTGTTATAGAATTGACATTTTAGAAATGTATTTGCAGTACATTTTTATGTAATGAATTGTGTGACACTTAAACTTTAATTTCAGTGTAGCATGAATCCTTTATGTTGAGAGAGACTCTCATATCAAATAAAGACCAATAAAATGAAAATGTTCTTACTGTAAATTAGAGCTCTCATGTTTTTGTTCTCAGCTCGTCTGCCTGTTCCTGTCATATTTAGTCACACTTGTTCATCATCATCATCATCGTCATCATCGTCAAATTGTTCATTGGTGTGTTCATCAGTGTCGAATGTGAGTGATGTGACTCTCTCCTGGTACAAAGGAATCAGTGTATTGTCCAGCATCAGTGTGTCTGATTTCAGCATCAGTCTCTCTCTGGAGGTGGAATATCAGGATAAAAACACTTACAGCTGTGTGCTGAACAATCCCATCAGCAACCAGACCACACATCTGGACATCAACACACACTGCCACACATGTGCAGGTACATCTATGAAGAAGAAGAGCGAGCAAACATCATCATCAAACTCTGATTAATCAGATACGCAGGAAGGTGAAAATGTTCTTGAACTGCCATTCATGAAAATACCATTCATTCTAGTAAATCGGTTTGGTTTGTTTGGATGTTTCTTTTAAATAAACAGATTCCATAAGATTCAGTGACTTTGTTTTTTCATTACTTGTCACTGTGCATCTCCGAATCAGTCCCTCCCTATAAATGAGTATTCATGTTTTTAGTTAGTTATTTAGTGTAACATTATCTGTCATCACCTTAATTGGAGTTGTTCATTCAAACCCTCATCGATAGGCCTATAATTATATATATATATATATATATATATATATATATATATATAATATATATATATAAAGGCCATTCAATGGCTTCAGTGCAGTAAATCACCATGAGTCTTGCACTGTCAAGTTTTCTGCATGACTGATCAAATATTTTGCTTTCCAAAATACAATATCCAACTAACCTTCAGAAGAGACATCCCTCATTTCTTTGTTCTGGTCTCATTTATCTTTTGAATGTATTTTTACTTACACTTATTTAGCAGACATCTTTATTTAGAAAATACCAGAGATACAATAGGCCACTCTCTGCGATAAAAAATATATAAAAATACATATTACTTGGATATACCTATTACATGAAAAGAAGGGAAATGCACATTCAAACCTATAAAAATGTCTTTTAAAAGTTGACAAACATTAATCTCACCATGGCTGCTGGTGTTTCTGTTGAAAACACACTGTTAAACAGTTCTAGGAAGATGTTGACTACTAGAATAGGAACTTGAGAAGCTGAGAAGGAAAAAAAACGACCAAAGTCACGAACACAAAAATAAATGTGTGAACTTTAGTCAGTTCTTTAGTTTATGTTTCTCCCTTCTCTTAAATTGATCTTTATCTCACAACTATATTTGACTATATACACATTTTGACACTCCTGTCTGTTGTGAATCCCATGACTCACAGATGTTTGACCTGATCAAATATCTCCATTGTTAAATTCATTACCAAATTTAGTCTGTGTTTTTCTGCTCTTCACAAACCAACATCAGCTGCATCTGTCACTGAATCAAATGCCTTTCAGCAAGAGATGAGTTTAATACAACAATCTGAATGATATACATCAACTAAAGACGTATTTTGTCCAAGTGATCAATTGAGAGATGAGAGAGAAGAACTGTGCAGACACTTTAACCTCTAAACACACTGCGGTTTAATGCACTTCTGCTAAAAATACAAAATGCTGATAAGCAGTTCTTCACAGAAATATCAAGAGCTTAAAGTGTCAAAATATATGCAGTTACTCCTGTATTTTTTTATTTTTCATGTGAATGTGTGTTCATGCCATTCAAATTTTCATTTGAAATAATCTAAACCATGTTAACTGGCAACACAGTCTCACTCCCTACTCGTCAAATGTCTGACGCATGGTCAAGGACCCCTGGCGTCAAGTTTCAACGAAAGAGGTCCCAGCAAACACAGAACGTTGGCACAACGTAGCCAACCTTCTAACAACGTTTTATCAACATTAGAAAAGGTTTAAGAAACAACAAATGCTTGATAAAATGTTTGATTTAGGGTTAAAACCAACACACACATACCATTGCGAATATTTGCCTTGGCAGCTGTCCGTCTCCTCCGGGTACTTCTCCTCAAACAATAATGGGCTGACTGAGTCCGAAAGGTCCTTTTGGTCTTTTCAGCTGAAAAAAGAGAAAAGAAAATATCATTATGTATAATATTTTTAATAATAGTAAAAGAAAAATGAATGATTTACCTTACAAATATTGGATGTTACATTATTAAGCATTAAAAGCATGTTAAGTGTTGTGGTTAATATGCATTTACAACAAATATCACTTTAAAACTACCAATACTGAGGTAAAAGCATGGTAAGTTTTGTTATTACTGTCCTTTACTACACCCATCACGGTAAAACTAATGTTACTGAGGTTTAAAGCATGGTAAGTTTTGTGGTGGTTACTGTCCTTTTACCACACCTATCACAGTAAAACTAGGGTTACTGTGGTAAAAGCATGGTACGTGTTGTGGTTACTGTGCATTTACAATAAGTTTTACATTAAAACTACCAATAGTGTGGTAAAAGCATGGTAAGTTTTGTGATTACTGTCTTTTTTACTACACTTATCACAGTAAAACTAATGTTACTGTGGTAAAAGTATGGTAAGTGTTGTTTTTACTGTGCTTCTACTACAAGTACAACTTTGGAACTAATAGTACTACTTTAAACCTGATATGAATATGATGAACTGATAGAAGGTCTGGGTCTTAGGCATAGCACGTCACGTGACAGACAGTATCACCCTGTTTTGAATTAGAAAGCAATAAAACACAAAGCCTCCGTGGAGATGACAGATATAATGCAGTGACTATCGACAAACAGAAAAAGACATTATATCAAACATTATTAGGACAGCATATTTACCAACGATTTACTACCGTATTTACTAACGTTACTTTCCAACATCTGGCACACGTGACCTGATGCCAAATATCGCGATGTGTTCGGAATGAGACTTCTTCAGCGCGATTTCCTACTGATAAAATATAATTGTAAACATATCAATAAACAGCAAAGCAATCCAGCTTCCCTGGCAATAAGACATAATAACATTAAAAGAAATATATAAACATAAGTGAATAAATGTTGATTAAACAGCTTCTCTGCTGCAGCCCGACAGGCAGAAAGAATCGTGCTGTGATCACGAAAGATGCTTCCCATTGAAATACTTTAGTTTTAAAAACGTGCTGAAATCGCGAAAATAACTAAATACATTTAAAAAATCAATAAATGAAATTGCGTGACCTGTGACCATATCACGAACTGCCGTGAGACGCAACGCAAATGGTACACCTCTTTGTTTACATGAATGTCTATCTGACGGACCCCCGCGTCGAAAAACGACGTCAAGGGTACACCTCTTTCGTTGAAACTTGACGCCAGGGGTCCTTGACCATGCGTCAGACATTTGACGAGTAGGGAGTGAGACTGTGTTGCAAAATAAAATAAAAATGATTACTGCAGTCTTTATGTGACTGTGTTTAACATTAAACACATTACTGTCACATTAATCACAGTAACACCAACTATGTGTTTAATGCGATCCTGAATGTCACTGTGTGAATGATTTAGACTAAAGGTCAAAAGGTCAGACATCACACACAGTTAATCTTCATAGTGTATTAAATGCATTTTTATCAGGGGTTTATGACCAATATACATGTCAGAATTTTACAAACTACTGACTATATATGGAAAAACAACACTTTTAAAGGCATTAAAACTTGCAAATGCAAAATCTTTTTGAATATATAATTCACCCCTGTTGGTGGATGTTGTAACTTCAGTATCTGGAGGCACATTTTCTGAATTGCTAAAACACTAAACCCCATTCTCTGAACCAAATTCTCAATAGTCTAAACCAATTTGTTGAATAAATCACTCTTTCTGTAAAACATTAAACAAGTTCAGGTAGTTACTGCAAATCTCATGCACTCTTTTTTTTTCAAAACTCTAAATACCTTTTCACTGTGATGCACTTCTGTTTCAAAATGCTAAACACTACAGTTGTCATAACTTCTAATGATGTGACCAAACAATATAAGAGTGAGAGGAGGAAGAGAATGTGTAAGAGGTGGTGAACAAGGAGGAAGAGGATGAGAAAGAGCAAGATGTTGAGAATGTTGTCAAGGCTGGATCTGGCTTTAGGGTTTTTCCCTTTGTCTGCAGAGATGACATTGCCTGTGATTTGGACAAAGCCGACCAGTATGAAGACATGATGCTGAAGCAGAATCAGTCTCTCACTCACCTTGATTTTGCAGTTGCACAACTCCCCTGATTGACTGTGACATGCTTTTCTTTCGAGTTTTTTAATGTAAGCTTTTTGGCTTTTGCAGTTGGGTCAATGTATTTTTGCAGTATGCAAGTAGTGAATATACAGACAGTCGATAGGCCTCCTATTCAATATTCAGTACAATACTATACTTGCAGTATACAATTTATTCACCTTACTAATGTAAGTTGTCATTACTATACTTTTTTACGGAATTGCAAAATTTGTATACTTTGTTACAATATACTTTTTTCTGTAACTGCATGCTTTGGATTCAGTGTTCTCCATTTTTCGATGTAGTGTCTAATGAATGATCTAGTGTTTATAATTTTGACTCGCTGTGTGTATGATCTGAGAGCATTGTTTGATTTTGAGCACAGATAAAATGGTTTTGAGGCAATTGTTTGATTTTGCTTGTCAGAGGTTCTGTGAATGTGGTTTTAAAATTTGGTTTTGTGTTTAAGGTTTTGAGAAAGTGAGTGATGGTTTCAAGAAATGTGTTTTAGCAATTCAGAAAACCTGTAATATCAACAATTTCCTGAACTAAAATCATCAGTTTTCTGAAGAAAGAATCTAAACGTGTGTCGCGTCGGTCTTTTCGTGTGATGGAAACACCTGGTGCCTGGCATAAAATTGTATGATTTTATACAAACAAAGATACAGAGTATAAATGCTTAGAAAGTTAAAATACGTTTTCAGAACTGTCCACTGATTGTTTATGGACATGTTATGGAGTCAGTCACAGCATATTTCGGATCCATTCCAGTGCCGTTATGGTGGAAATGAGAATCATTGAACAATGTGGTGATATGTAATGTGTATTATGAGAAAATGAAACAGTTTATTGACTTTTGATGCATGTAAACCTGTTGCAGGCGACGACTGAATCAAAATTAAGAGCTTTTAAAATAACATGATGCACTTAAAATGGCTATTTTACTATTTTGGCAGGTTGTGATTTAGTCACTCTTTTTATTCATGCAGTTATGACTGCTTATCAATGATTTATAAAGCATTTGTACATGAGTTATCAATCATTAACAAACACCTCAATCTAAAGTTTTATACATATTTATTTTTAAACTTCCTGTTTTGCTTGAATTATTAGCAAGCTTTGAATGCAATATGTATTCAAAACTATATAAAATATGCTATAATGTAAAATATGATCAAAATAAAGAAATTATCATGCAAACCATTGGTTTTGTGGTTTAAAAAAAATTCATAAAGTTTAGAGTATTTAAGTTAATCCATAAAAAATAATTAATGTATGAGGTAAAATAACAAACAAAAAAAGTTGGCACTATAGTAAAAATGAATCAACCCAGTAATTAAACAACCCACTTTGCTGTGTAAAATTAACCCAACATGTGTTCTGTCCTATATTTACAGAGCCCTTGAGTTGAAAACATCCCAAATTGGCTCTCTCTCTCTCTCTCAAAAAAAAAAAAAACATTTCTGAACACAAAGACCATTGCTTGAATATAATGAAAAAAAAAAAGTGTTTTCATATTCAGGCACAAGGTGGCGCTAAAGCAGTTTCATCTGCATTGGGGAAGTATGCTGTACACAATTATTTCCCTAAGACATTTTCTTGGCCAGGATTTATAAATTGCCTGAAATATCTGGGATTTGGCTTTGGTTCCTTATTGATGAGTTCTCTATAGCCTCATACATCGCTTTGTTTGACTGTTTCTGTAGATCCCAGGCCATGATTGGTCGATTATGTACAATGTCTGCAAGCAAACCAGCCTTCTTTTCAGTATACCTTCAGCAAGTATGAAAAAAAAAAAAAAAAAAAAAAAACAGCCTTATAGGAAAAAAATTGAAAAATCTCAGCCAGACCATGTCTGTAAAATCTGTCTGTAGTCATAGTCACTGGAAAAATATCTAATATCATTTAAATAAATATTCCTTGAAAATATGTATATGCCGCTTACAAATAATCAGGCCATTTTATGATTCAGCTTTTTTGGGGGAAAACGGGCATAACATTTTTAGTGGCAGAGACAAAAGACATTCATCAGTGACAAATGCAAAAAGCAAACGTTTTTTTAGCGCTGATAAAGCAGATACTTTAGTGCTACCTTGTGACTGAATATGATTTTTTTTTTTTTTTTACTTTCCTGTAGCTCAAACAATAGAGCGTTGGCACTTGTAACGCCAAGGTCATGGATTCGATTCCCAGGGAAAGAAAGAATTGATAAGAATGTAAATGTGTACCTTGAAATGCAATGTAGTCACTTTGGATAAAAGCGTCTGCCAAATGCATAGGCCTAAATGGCATATGTAAATGCAAAAGCAAACGTCTTATTGGAAATGTATGGCCATTCATGAAAAGAAGAAACAGACAACAACAACACACTGTGTAGCAGATGTATCAGGTGAGATTTAAAAAAAAATTACTTGAAAAATGGCAATGTTAACAATTGGTATCCTTCATTCCCAAATGATTAAAACACCTAATTAAAAGGAGATGATGTGACACAGTGATAAACATTCCTCCTAACATTTTTGGAGTATGTTGTAGCCATCAAATTCTAAATGTGCTTATATTTATAAAATATATTTAAGGTGGTCAGTGAAAAGACCACATTGGAAATCTTTTCTTCTTTTGTTAATTAAATAAAGTATATCAAGAGAATTGACAAATCTCATATTCTTGATTTCATTGCATTTTCCAAATTGTTACAACTTTTCTGGAAATGGGGATGTATGTAAAACAGAAAATAAAAATAAACAAAGAAGAGTTCCCTTTCGAGAGGTCTCTCCTATTGCACAAGTAGCTTACGCTAAGGGAAAACTCATCTTAGGGAACCGAGGTTATGTTAGTAACCGAGACGTTTCTGCAAGCTGCTGCTATGGAATTGCAAAAGCCCGTCTGGACTTTGGCCTTCTGAAACACTTACAGTAGGATTTCACTTTTGTGACATCATCATGAGTGCTGAAGTGACAGTGGGGGTTCAATCTTCAGCTGGCTGGCAGGAGCCGCCACTGGCATGTCACGTGACCTGTCAGTGGCTGGCTGGCAGCTGCCAGTCTGATCACGGTCATATTTGACTGGTTTAATTGGGATAAAATTCTCTAAAACGCCAAACATGCAAAAGAACATAATCATATCAACAGATGCATAAAACATTACAAAACATAAAACCTGACTATAGCCAGCCAATGACAGTTCACGTGACATGCCAGTGGCGGCTCCTGCCAGCAGCTGAAGATTGAACCCCTACAGGGAAGTGACAACGCGCCACTCACATTTCACTTCTCGGAACAGTGTGGAATTCCCACAATTGGGAGGGGTGCTTCTTAACAGAGGGTGGTAGTGGGTGGCTGGAACTGAAACAGGGAGGGTTTAGGGTTTTTGGATGTGTATGAGGTTGAGGTTTTAAATGAGTTTGAAGTACCACTATCTGTAATTGATTCTGGGGTTTGTCACCAATGGAGTGAGTAAATTCACGTAGTGCTCTGTGTAGTTCTATGGCTTTCCAGGTTGTGTTTAGTCTGTCCCTGTAGTCCCCTCTAATAATAAAACAACATATTTTGATTGAAGTTGTGGTGGTGTGTGGTGTGTATACTGGCTTAAATAATTAAAGGTGGTGGCAGCAACCGAGCAAGCAAAAGTTATTCCAATATTGTACTACATTAATCTGTGTTATTTATTTGAGAGTTTAATCACGTAGACTATGTCTTAACTGAAATCTAGCTGATTTTTGAATATTGTAATAATAATAATAATAAAAAAAAAACTCAAATGTTTCTATATTGCATTTAATAGGGACTTCCCTTAATTTCCCCACTAAGATTTCTATTTATGGTTCCAAAACGCAGCTAAATTTGTCTCATCATCATTTGATTGTTACATATAGTATGTTCATTTATATTGTTTATTTACAGTAGTAGTTATGCCAAACTCCTCTACAATGATCGACTCTTGTTTCGTCTGGAATAAAGATCTTTAAAGAGCATGCAATTTCTAGTTCATGTTTGATATTAAGCGTTTATGGACATTTCATTTATATACGATATTCCCCTTTCAAAATGTTCATTTTTAGTGGTGAGAAAACGTAATCAATGTCAACAACATTGACAGCCACTTCTGTCACTCATAAACGTTACTAGGCAACCAGCAATGGGATGTGGGAACGCCTACTAGCGACGATCTCCGGGATCTGACGACATGATGCGGCTACAAAAATCGGGATCATTTCAGTTTCACACATTTACATCGTGGTTAACAAACGGACAGGGAAGATGGTTAACGCTTTTGTTTTGTTCTGTTTGAGCTTGTGTCGTCTGGTTGGTAAGTTATGAATGTGTTTTTATGACTTAACTTCATTTATTCTTGTTAGCATGTTATTTTACTGCTTTCGAAAATTAACCATGTTTTTATTATAGTTAAACCATGTTTATTTGGTGTACTGATTGCCCTTTGTAGGCTATAATCACAAAAATATCATAGTTAATATATTTTTTTTGTAACGAAACCATGGTTAATTTGTTGTTACCATGGAATAACCATGCTTTTTTTTCGTAAAGAAAGTTTTGTCAGATAGCCTACATGTTTACAAGAGTAAGCTATTTTTTTTTATTAGTTTTGGAGTGTGGTTAGTAATTTTGGAATTCAACTAGAAACAAACCAAAACAAAGTTTATCTTGTAAAACACTGAAAATGGACAAATTCGAAATAAATTGATGGATATTTTAGTGAATTTCTCTGACATGATACATGTCACATGTCACAGCCTGGGTGTCCTGTAAAGAGCACATTCAGGGCTTTTCAGAGATGCCAAATGTTTGGAGGTTTCACCATGAAAACAACTTCTCCTTAAAAATGCTTGACATTAATTTAGTGATCAAATGTAGGAAAAATGATAATATATTGTAATTATAATTTAAATCGGACTAATTTTCAAAGTGTATTTCATACACCAACGTTATGGAAAACGTTATGGGGTTTCAAATCAAAAAATGACTTTCTGTTACAGAACAGGGAATTAATTTCATACTCCACAGTAGAGGACATCAGGACTTAAATGATGTTTATCAGGCATTTTGGGAGACACAACAAGTGGAAATAAATTATACATCAATATTTCTATGAAATATTAGATATTATTTTTAAAATGTTGGCAATTATTATTCCAATTATTACACTTCTTTTTTTATTAAATGTTGCTCCAAGAACACATTAATGTGCAAATTAGATACAGTGTATAGATGCATTGCATTGAATGGGAATATTCATTTATGGCCATTTTACCCACATATTGCTTAAAGTAAAATGGTGTATCAATTCATTCCGTTATTGTCATGGATGCACACGGGAAGCAGGAAAATCCAAGTGCAGTAATTTATTAAGAGGGCAATCCAACATCGTTGTAATCCATGCAGAGGTCAAAAATCCAGAGAAGCAATCCAAACAAGAACAGATATAAACAGACAAGAAGTGTGGTGACACAAATTAACGACTCCGTACACATACAGAAACAGGCAGAGAATAAATACACACAGATCTAACAGGGCTAACAATGAACAGCTGGGACAGATTACGGGCAACAGCTGAGTGTAATGAACAGTGATAAGTGACAGACAGAATGCTGGGAATTGTAGTCAATGTGAGGGACACCGTGAAAAACGAGACACAAACCAGACACTGTGACATAACCCCCCCTCTACGGAGCGGCTACCAGACGCTCCATGACAACACTAAAACACAACACAAGAGTTCAGGAGGGAGGTGGAATGGTGGAGGATCAGGGGGAGGGAAGGTGGGCCAGGTCCATGGGGGGAAACGGGGACAGGGAGTGACAGTTCATCTGGCGGCCAGAGCGGAGACGACAGTCCCTCGAGCGGCCAGGGCGGAGACTTTCCCTCGGGCGGCCAGGGCGGATCCAGCTGTGCAGGCGACCGGGACGGGGCAGGTCCTTCGGGCGGCCAAGGCGGAGACGACCCCTCAGGCGGCCACGGCGGAGACGACCCCTCGGGCGGCCAAGGCGGATCCGGCTGTGCAGGCGACCGAGACGGGGCAGGTCCTTCGGGCGGCCAAGGCGGAGACAACCCCTCGGGCGGCCACGGCGGAGACGACCCCTCGGGCGGCCACGGCGGAGACGACCCCTCGGGCGGCCACGGCGGAGACGACCCCTCGGGCGGCCACGGCAGAGACGACCCCTCGGGCGGCCACGGCAGAGACGACCCCTCGGGCGGCCACGGCGGATCCGGCTGTGCAGGCGACCGGGACGGGGCAGGTCCTTCGGGCGGCCAAGGCGGAGACAACCCCTCGGACGGCCTGGGCAGAAACTTTTCCTCAGGTGGCCAGGGCGAAGCAAGCTGTGCAGACGGCCAGGGCAGAAACGTCAGTCCATCGGGCGGCCAGGGCAGAGACCTTTCCTCAGGTGGCCAGGGCGAAGACTCTCCCTCGGGCGGCCAGGGCGGAGACTCTACCTCGGGCGGCCAGGGCGGAGACTTTCCCTCGGGCGGCCAGGGCGGAGACTTTCCCTCGGGCGGCCAGGGCGGAGACTTTCCCTCGGGCGGCCAGGGCGGAGACTTTCCCTCGGGCGGCCAGGGCGGAGACGATCCCTCAGGCGGCCACGGCTCAGGAACTGGAACAGACACCACCGGTTCAGGCACTGGAACTGGCACCACCGGCTCAGGCACTGGAACTGGCACCACCGGCTCAGGCACTGGAACTGGCACCACCGGCTCAGGCACTGGAACTGGCACCACCGGCTCAGGCACTGGAACCACCGGAACTGGCACTGGAACTGGCACCACCGACTCAGGCACTGGAACTGGCACCACCGTCTCAGGCACCACCGGTTCAGGCACTGGAACTGGCCCCACCGGTTCAGGCACTGGAACTGGCCCCACCGACTCAGGCACTGGAACTGGCCCCACCGACTCAGGCACTGGAACTGGCACCACCGACTCAGGCACTGGAACTGGCACCACCGACTCAGGCACTGGAACTGGCACCACCGACTCAGGCACTGGAACTGGCACCACCGACTCAGGCACTGGAACTGGCACCACCGACTCAGGCACTGGAACTGGCACCACCGACTCAGGAACAGACACCACCGGCCCAGGAACAGACACAGAAACAGACACAGGCACAGAAACAGACACAGGCACAGACCCAGGCACAGGCCCAGGAACAGACACAGGCTCCGGAACAGACACTGGCCCCGGCTCAGGAACAGACACTGGCTCCGGCTCAGGAACAGACACTGGCTCCACCGGCTCAGGAACAGACACTGGCACCACCGGCTCAGGAACAGACACTGGCACCACCGGCTCAGGAACAGACACTGGCACCACCGGCTCAGGAACAGACACCACCGGCCCAAGTGTGTGCGTAGCCCACACACACCACATGGCTGTGGCCATAATGCCCAGTGTCGCGGTCACTGAGGGCTCAGGAACAGACGCCACCGGCTCAGGCTCAGGAACCGACACCACCGGCTCAGGAACAGACACAGGCTCGATGACGGCCATCTTGTCAGGGGACACAAGCTCGGCAAACGTGATGTGAACACTCTCGGCGGCGGCCATCTTGTCCGAAGACACAGGTTCAGCAGGTGTGACGTGAACAGGCTCGGCGGTGGCCATCTTGTCCGAAGACACAGGCTCGGCAGGCGTGACGTGAACAGGCTCGGCGGCGGCCATCTTATCCAAAGACACAGGCTCGGCAGGCGTGACGTGAACAGGCTCGGCGGCGGCCATCTTGTCCGAAGACACAGGCTCGGCAGGCGTGACGTGAACAGTCTCTGTGGCAGCCATCTTGTCCGAAGACACAGGCTCGGCAGGCGTGACGTGAACAGTCTCTGTGGCAGCCATCTTGTCCGAAGACACAGGCTCGGCAGGCGTGACGCAGACAGTCTCCGGCTGGGCAGACGGAATGTGAACAGTCTCTGACTGGGCAGACGTGACGTGGACAGTCTCTGACTGGGCAGACGGGACGCGGACAGTCTCTGACTGGGCCGACGCAGGTCTCCTCCTCCTTCTTCCCTTCTGACGGATGTGTACCGTCTCTGAACTGGACGAAACCATCGACGAAGTCCCAGCGCTCGATGAGACCCGTGGTGAAGCTTCAGCTATCCTGATTTCCTCATGCCTTTGTGCACATCTAGAAAAATACTCTAGTAAAGAGATGCCCTTCTCTCTCTCTGCGGGAGAAAGTTCGCTACGTGGAATCCACATAGTAACTGGGGACGAGATCCTACAAAAAATAATAAAAAATGAAAATTACCGCTGGATTTATGGTGACGGAGTCGTTCTGTCATGGATGCACACGGGAAGCAGGAAAATCCAAGTGCAGTAATTTATTAAGAGGGCAATCCAACATCGTTGTAATCCATGCAGAGGTCAAAAATCCAGAGAAGCAATCCAAACAAGAACAGATATAAACAGACAAGAAGTGTGGTGACACAAATTAACGACTCCGTACACATACAGAAACAGGCAGAGAATAAATACACACAGATCTAACAGGGCTAACAATGAACAGCTGGGACAGATTACGGGCAACAGCTGAGTGTAATGAACAGTGATAAGTGACAGACAGAATGCTGGGAATTGTAGTCAATGTGAGGGACACCGTGAAAAACGAGACACAAACCAGACACTGTGACAGTTATATCTTTCATAACATAGTTGAGAATCATCTTTATACAAATTTTGGGTTAAAAGAAATCCTGAAACCCCAAAATTTATTGGTGATTAAAAAAAAATCCTATTGTTTTTGCCTATACATATAACTTCATGTCATTTTATTTTTTAAACAACTTAGTCCTGTTTAGTCACTACAAAGGACATAGCATAACATATGAATTAAATATTTTTCAAAAATATATATATTTTTTCACCATTTGTTTCTTATGCTCTAAACAATGTGATGACATGAACAAAAAAAACGAAATTCAAAACCCTTTTTTTTCTGGGTCTCAGGAGGATATTATTAACATGTTTTCAAAAGGCATTTAGCTAATTTAAGGTGGTTTATAACATTTAATTTCCTCAGTATGAAAACTAAATTAGTCCATGAACTATCAGTGAACTGAATTAGATTGAATCAGCTGAGTGAGTGTTTTATGTTTCACTTCTGTTAGCACGCAAAAACGAGTGCTGAAGAAATATCACGTGCCATTCAAAAAGAAGAATTGATTGTGTCCATTAATGAGGAACAAATAATTTCAGAACCACCAAAACAGCTTGACCTGTGTTGACCTGCAGTTCTGCAGTCTTGCAAATACTCTTCAAAAGCACAGACCTTGTGTAAATGATATTTATTGTACATAGGGATGTATTTTAGACTGGGGCCAGAGTATGGCCCTGGAATATGGGCTTTGTTGTCCTTTGTGTGCCTCAGAGCATCATTATGTGTCTATATTTTATTAAAGTTGTCGATAAAATGTTTTCCTCAATTATACTGAACAGCCTAATTGTGTAATTTTATGTATTTGTAATGTAGTTATTGTTAAATCTTTGTTGATATCATCAACAGACCTTTAATATGCGACAAAATATATTTCTTTCTTTTTTTTTTTCCAGATGTGACAGATGCAGTGAAGTCAGTGTCAGTGATGGAGGGAGATTCTGTCACTCTAAACTCTGATGTTACTGAAACACAGAAATATTTGACGATACAGTGGACATTCAGAAGCACAAGAATCGCTGAATTTAGCAGACTCACGCAAACCAACACAACCTATAATAGAGACACACTGAAACTGGATCAAACTGGATCTCTGACCATCACAAACATCAGAACCACAGACTCTGGACTTTATCAACTAACACTTAGTGGCGATGAGACCAAATACTTGAGTTTCAGTGTTACTGTCAATGGTGAGTTTACCATTATGGCTTAATTTACACTAAACTTCATTTGAATTATAAATTTGTCATTGCATAATTCTTAAATGTTACTTCTCTATTATTTTCAATATTCTTTATATCCACATTTTATGATATTGGCTGAATAAAAGTGTGTGTGTGATGAGACTAACGTCACAGTATCATCTGTCATTAACAGAATCTCCACGAAGTACTTCATCACCGGAAAGATCACCAAGCTCAAATTATGTGACGTCCAGCTTTGTGATGAACAAATCAACAGTCAATCAAGTGGAAAATAACAACAATACTGAACTCCATAAGCCAAGTTCAGGTACATCACTGATGATTAGCTTTTATTTACAGAGCAGAACTCTGTTAGATGTGTTCAGGTAAATCAGTGTGATATTAGTATTTCACTCTGAAATCCACTGTAAGTTCACAGTGGCCTGATTAAAGTCAAAACCCAACACATTTTAATTGGCGTAGTATATATTATTCATATTTCTGCTGTTGATTGGCCTATAATCGACTGCATAAACCAATTAAAACTTGCCTTTATGCATTTGGCAGATGCTTTTACCCAAAGTGAATTTACAATGCATTCAAGGTTTTCGTTTGATCAGCTCATGTATTCCCTGGGATTTACGGTTAATGGATATTGGGTGTTTGAAGCATTTGCTTGCTTGCTTTTTCGGAGTTTATAAGAATGGAGAACAGACAGCAGACAAGCGTTAGGGAAGTGTTGCGTGTATTGCAAAACAAATTTGCACACATTGTCAACCTACTGGATATTGGAACTCCTAATAATAACCAACAAAACTGTCACCTGTAATTTGGTTTAAAAGAGACTTAATTCACGATTCTGATTCTGTGTTTTTATGTTTTTCAGACCACATCCACTGTTGTAGTTTTACTGAAGCTGTGATTCGATTGGCTCTCTCTTTTCTGCTGGCCTTGGCTACCGTTGCTGTGCTGCTTTATGACATCAGATCTACGAGAAGACAGCTGATCAGACTAGGAGAGACTAAACGTTACCACCAGGCTGATGAGGAATCAGACCATCACTATGAATTGTGCAGAACATTAAGTAATAATGTTGAGAATTAAAGCAAACCACACATCAATGCATTGCACATTTCCTATTCCTTTCACAGCTATTTATTAACAGATTTGATTTTTTTTTTTTTCACATTTTTGGTGACTTTATTTAATAAAGATTTGTTTTTACAATACTGTGGAGCTTGTTTTTTGTTAGATCTGTTCTACTGTATTTTTATAATGTCATAAAATGATAGAGCACTGATCATATTTTACAACTGCTAAATGATTCAGATAGCAGTTGTGTGGATATGTGATTCACTGATTTCACGTGATTTACTTGCAGGTAAGTTTGCGAGTGGAAGTGAAACTTGCTGTGGTCTCAGTTGTTTACATCTTTACAGAAGGGCATTCGTGGGCTGCGAATTCGAAAGCAAAGAGTAAGCACACACTCGAAAGCTAAATGCATCCCGCCTGCAACCCTGACACAATTTCGGCAGATTTCCCCCCTAGATAGACTGTCTGTGTTTATACATCATGACACGGCGTCTTGTTCTCTACTCCGTGAACAGGAGTTACATACGTAATCTTTTTGCTACCACACTCCTTTACACTGCTAATCCTACCATGAATTTTGGATAATGATCGCTCCAAATGGTTCACTGATCTAGTATTTCCCTTCCCATTGACATTTTACAGCTGTTATTGCTGAAACTATTGTTAAATCTATACAACTTCGTTAGATCACTTATACCTTGTTCCACTCCTATATCGTTTAAGCATACTAAAGAAATTTTCCTTCATATGTTCTTCCAGTTCAGTGCCATTTTTATCTGTTTGAGCTTCCCATTACATTCCCTTCCCTTTTACATTAAAAGGATTTTTACACCAATAGAAAACATGAAATCTTCCCTCGGCCCACCGTCTACAAGAAGTAAATGGCTTGTGGGATAGGTGTTTGTACAAGTATCTCAGTTTAACACATCTCTGTCTTCATTGTCAAAATATGTGCCACATCACAACCCTGGGTGGTTTCTGCCGTGACCACTTAACTCTATTTTGGTCATGAGCCACTACCGCTATTTATGTTACTCAACTCCTGTAAAAGATCTACCTTATGGATTCAGGAGGAGTCAGGTATTGTATAATATTCTCTTCTTTTATTATAATATCTCGTCTCTACTCTGACCTCTACCGTACCTCCGTAGGCATACGGACCAGGTAACAACCAAGCCTGGGTGGTGTGGGTAAGCCTTTCGATTAGTGCATCACAGCTGGATCTTCCCCCTCAGAGGACAGCTATGCCTGTTGCACTCCAAGGGCCACACTGATGCAACTGGTTGGCAAACTTGACCGACTTTGTTATAGTCTGTTGGGATATGTATAGAAAATTGTCTTCCTCAGACAGTCAGCTCACGATACCACACTCTAAAAAACACTGGGTTAAAAACAACCCAATTGGGGATGATTTCAACCCAAGGGCTGGGTAAATAAAGGACAGAACACATGTTAGGTTCTTTTTAATTAACTTTTAATTTATTTATTGATATATCATTTACTGTTTATGGATTAACTTAATCTTCCAAACTTTTTTTTTTTTTTTTAAATAAGCTACTCCACACAACCACTGGTTTGCATGATAATTCCTTTATTTTCGATCATATTTAACAGTGTAGCATACTTTATATAGTTTTGAATACATATTGCATATACATTTAAGCTCATTTAACAAATATTAATACATAATATAAAATGTACACAAACCTGTATTTTACCAAAGACCAAACCAATTTGACGGAATGCACTCCTCTCTCCAGAAGAGGTCACAAAAAGCATGCGATAAATAACTCAATCCCTGGTTTGTTACGTCTGCCTCAGATCTGGGTATATCAAAAAAACTACCCAAACATTGGGTTGTTATGTCAGACTCAGGAGCTGGGTAACACAAAAACTACCGAAACACTGAAAAAATATCCCAAAAAATTTTCCCAAAAGGCTCAACCCAGGATTTGGGTAGAAAAATAACCCAAGATTTTTTAGAGTGCACAAATGTATTCTTACACTACAACAAACAGACTGGGACAACAACGCTACACCACTCTATGCCGGCTAAGCTGAAAGTTCCATGGGCCAGAATACACATACAGTTTAAGGCTTACCCAGTCTCTGTTCAGTAAATGTGACCCTGTACCACAAAACCATGGGCCATTTTTTTAAATTGAGATTTATATATCATCTGAAAGCTGAATAAATAAGGTTTCCATTGATGTATGGATAGGATAGGACAATATTTGGCCGAGATATAACTGGAATCTGAGGGTGCAATATATTTTAATATTAAGAAAATTGCCCATAAGAAAGTTGTCCATTTATGTTCGCAATTGTGCTGCATTCACTGACAAAAAGAAATGTTTTACTTTTATATATTTACGGTAGAAAATTTACAAAATATCTTCATGGAACATGATCTTTACTTAATATCCTAATGATTTTTGGCATAAAAGAAAAATTAATAATTTTTACCCATACAATGTATTGTTGGCTATTACCACAACGTGCGACTTGTGACTGGTTTTGTGATCCAGGGTCACATGTGTTCTTCTCTAAGACAGGGCTCCCACACCTTACTTAACTTCAAATTCAAGAACCTTTCAAGGACTTTCCAGGTCCAATACCCTCAATGTGGGACACATGTTGTGTTCAACAACAAATGTTGAGGTTCCATCATAGCAGTTTCGTGTGCGCGTGAACGTCATGGCAACGTACAAAGTTCCTCACGCGGAAAGCACTTAACGTAACACGTAAATGCGCGTAACTAACGTAAATCAAACAAGCTAGTATTCATAGGCCACGAAGTGTTGGCGAAATAATACTTTTATCCGACCGGAGGGAATAATATGGAATTTTTCCCAGAAAACTTCTTGCTCAGAATAAATTAAAGCACTTTCAAGGACCAAAACTTTTTATTTTCCAAAACTTTCCAGGGCCTTGAATTTTTTTTTTTTTGATTCACAAACTTTCAAGGATTTCAAGGACCCGTGGGAACCCTGCTAAGAATGTCAGATGCCTTGTTTGATCTTCTGATGTTTTGGTTTTATAGCTGGCTTCCGCTTGCTGTTGCTTGTACAGCTGCTCTTTCTCTCTCTCTCTCTCTCTCTCTCCCCCCCCCCCCATTTTTATAATTGCATATTAACTACATTTGTGCACGTCACGTCTACTTGCGTTAACGTATTTCCTCCTTGTGTTAAATGTTACATGTGTCAATTGCTTTATTTGCCATGCGTCAATACATTTCTTGCTTGCATTAAAGGGCATTTAGCAATACACATTTTTTTATTTCACATTCTATCAGATTTCTATCTTTCTAGACTTTTCAATCCTAACTGTCTTAATATTTAGTAGTTATACACAACAATGCTCTTGTCTGCCAGAAACCGTGTTCGCCCACACACATAATGCAACATACTTTATGCCATCATTACAGGATGTGGTATATGTGTGTGCACGGTGTTTTTGTCACCTTCATGAAAACTTCATGGCCCCAAGAGAATCTCCAAGATCTTTCCTTATAATTTAGATCTTTGTCTGATTGTTTGGAAGAGCTCACTCCATTTCTCTTGAGAAGTATTGACAAGTTAATACAGTTTTTCTCAATTGCTTAGAAACAATTCTGGGAACAACTCAACATTTTCTCTAATCTTCACACACAATTTTAAAAACTCACAACCAACGGTAAAAACGGCTCACTTTTGAATCCCAATTCAAACTTTGCCCTCAGACAATACACTCAAAATCTCAAAAACAAAGACTAAATGAAAGTTTGTAAATATTTTGGAATATTTTGGAACCCTGACAAAGATGCAAAACAGTACTGTAACAAATGGTGCTGTACGTGCTGTTTTGGACAGCCTGATCTTTGAAAGGAAGAGTCCATGCAGGATACATGTGTGTTATCTGAGTTCACATTGTGACACTTGAGGTAATTGTATTATGTGTTTGTGTTTCCTGAATGAGAACACGGTTAAACCTGTGCAAAATGAGGACATTTTTGTGTAGGGTTTTGCAGAAAACATTGAAAAAAATTGGAAAGTGTGTGAAATGCGTTAAACATTTTGAGAAACGCGCCTTTGTTTCGAGAAATTAAAGCTTTACATTTACATTTATGCATTTGGCAAACGCTTTTATCCAAAGCGACTTACATTACATTTCAAGGTACACATTTACAGCCTTATCAGTTCTTGCTTTCCCTGGGAACCGAACCCAGTTATGTAACCCAGTTATTTTATTACTTTAGCATATATTCTGCCAGGAAGACTCAAATGTTATGTCACTTATTACCTTCTCATCTAACCAATCGTGATCTAATACTCATAGTATAAAAGATCGGTACTTACACATGTCTGAGTTTGCAGATACTGACTTTCTGGTAGAACTTAATTAATTGGGAAGTTGAGCCAACTGAATCAGTTATAGAAAAACTGTAAAGTAAGTGGGATGCGAATACAGTTGCTATTTAATTATTAAAGAGTTTCATACACGTTTCCCTGGTCATCTAAAAATGTTTTACATGTTGGTGAGTTTACTAGCTCAACAACACACATTTTTCCCTTTCGTAAAATCTGAAAAATGTTGTTGAGCTCAAATGCTGTTGATGTCACAGTGATTGACATTGGTGGGCTTTGTCCAACAGCAGCTTCTCTGCAGTCAATGAATCATGTTCTCCCGTGGGATCTGAATGAAAATACAGAGAGAATTACAGAAACTGAAGAGAGAAAGAAACAATTGTGCAAGTACATCTTTACACTGTAAAAAATGTTTTTTTTTTTTTTTTTTCATGATTTGTTATCACAACTGTTTTTCTTGTCATAATGACTAAAGAAAATTAATGTTGTTTCGATAACACAATAAAGTTTCTATTGTTGAAACTAAACTTTTTTATGTATTAAAGCAGAACTTGGTAACTTAATAAAACTGTCTAGAAATCATTTGGATGGTTAAACAACCTGTTCTGGTGATATTGGTGACTTTCCCCGCTCCCCCCAGCATTCCCAGGCGGAAAACCACCTTGCAACTTGGGGACTACCGTCCCGGCAAGATAGAAATTGGAAGTCTTGTGAGAAGCGAGAACGAGAATGAGAGCGAGCGTGAAACACAAATTGCTTTACGGCAATTCGATATAAACACACACGCATGTATGATGTATTACCCACCTGGTAGACATAGCTCCACAAGATACAGTTGGCTTTCTCCGATCATAACAAGCGCACATGAGCAGCGGTAGCGAGGAGGAAGAATCCGCCGCAAGTTAGTTTTATTACGACAGTGAGTGTTGTGAAATATACGCCCCCCCACAGCTGAAGGGGGAGCTCGTGGGGAAAACATGCGACAACAAAAGGGAAAATCAGCGAAGAAGTGACTAGAAATCGCTAGAATTGCCGAGTTCTGCTTTAACTCAAATTTTTAGTTTCAATGAACTCAAAATTTTAAGACACCCATGTTAAATCAACTTTTTTTTTTTTTTTTTTTTTTTTTACAATGAGTTTGTATTATGTTACATCTACACAATAAGAGCTCATAATTATTCTGATTCATATTCAAAATATGAAATCTTAGTCAATTATTTACAAAAAATATTGGGACTTTAATTTTCTAGTTCGCATCAGAAGATGTTGTTGATGGAGGAGAAGATTTAGAAGGGAAAATTATGTTCCTCACAAAAGGCATTTTAAGACTTAAGCACAATTAAATTATAATACTTTTATGGTGTTTTGTCTTCTTATTGATTGGCAAACTTGGTCACTGATCATGAACTGTTCCTGTTGGGGTTAACTTATAATGCTGTAATGTGACATTTCATGGAACCTTTCTACCCTATAAAGAACCTTTCGTCCAATGGAAAGAATCCATGTATGTTAAAACTTCTGCACCATCAGTGCCAATAAAGGAATTTATTTTTAACAGTGTATTGTGTAAATAAATATATAGTTGTTAGAATTCTACTCTCACCAGTGACAGTCACATTGAATCTCCTGAATGTGGTATGTTCGCTGTTGATGAGCTGTAGTTTAAAATGCCCAGAGTCTTTGTTTTGGATGTTTGTGATGGTCAGAGATCCAGTCTGATGATCCAGCTTCAGTCTGTCTCCGAATCTCTCACCAAAAGAAGTCGCTGAATCAGCTTTAGCAACGAGACAGTTTTCAGGTCCAAATGTCCACAGTATTAGATCACCTGGCTGTTTCTCGGTTTTAATTTCCAGAGTGACATATTCTTCTCCCTCCTTCACTGGCACTTTCTTCACTTCATGTCAAACAGCACACAGAAATACAACAGAGAAAAATGTGACTTAATTAAGTTTGCATTTTCAATAGCACTTACATTTTGTTTACAAATTGACAAATAGATGTGTTAGATAACCTAATTAGACAAAGGCACATAGTCAACTAATGTTTAGTCAGCCTAAAAAAATCTAAAAGTAATTCAAGTTTCACTGCATTTTGTCTTATATTGAAAGTATCTAATATGTGCACACAGTGCAGGATCATTGATCTACTCACTTTCGACAGTAAGAATAAATCTCTTCTTGATGGTTCTTCTGGTTTTGCTACTGATTTCTAGTATATAGAGTCCAGAGTGAATAGGCATGGTGTTATTGATGGTGAGAGATCCATTATGATTCAGCACCAGTTTGCTTCTGAATCTTTTTTCCAAACCATCATATGTCTCTTTGGTCCCTCCATTGATTTGAGCAATGAGATCGTTGTCATGTAGATACCACCACTTTATCTTATCATCCTTCTGTAAGACAGTTCCAGTCTCTAAAATGGCAGAATCTCCATCTGCCACGGACACTTTGTTCACTATAAAAAGAGATTATGCATTTTCACTTTGTGACAAAAGATACATTTATACTGTGTACATACATGTGTATACATGTGTAATAATAATATTCAAAAATATAAATTTTTGGAATTTTTTTATAAATCAAAAAATTGGGCAAGTATGTTTTTTGTTGAGAATCATATTAAATTATTAAAAGCCTTAAAATGTTTGGAAATCAAATATGAATGCATTTATACAAAAATTGCAATTACACAAGTAATGTTATGAAATTATTTAAATACAAACTGTACGAAGACATGTTGTGAGTCATTGTGGGAAATCTGTCATTATTTGTATTGCAAATGAATTTATTCACTCAGAATCAGGATGGTACGATAAAACAAATATTTGTATATAAATTCAAAAAGTGTGTAAATTTTCATGCAGAAATTTTGATTTACCAATAAAATTTACTAACAAATTTAGAACCAACTAAAAACACTTATGAAAAAATCATACACTCTTTTCATTTTTCCACATCAGCTGTACTACTCACCCACTTCTAGCCCAGAGATCTTGCAGCGATAGTAAATCACAACAGAGGATAAAACTGCAGCCACAAGCAGAGCAGCAACAACCACAATCCCTGCTATAGCACCTGGAGACAGACCCGGATCCGGAACAGCTAAAGACAGACAGTGAATGTGATCTAAAAACACTGTTCATAAAAGTTCATAAATAGGCTTAAATGTGGTCCTTTGGTCACTACAGTGAAATGGACCTATGCGATTTTTAGTATTTGTAGTTTTATTCACTAATAAAACTACTATTAGTATTTATTAATATTTTAAATTCGCTTTTATTTTTAATTTGCTAATAATTTTTATTATTATTATTAATTATAAGTAATTTTGTTATGCACTTTTGTAAGTTTCATTAGTTTTTGTATATGTACAGTAGCTATGAATTATTTTAATTTCAGATTAGTCATTTTAAGACTTAATCTTAAACTTATTTCAGATACACTATTGTAAAAGTTGTAAATAAAACAAAGATTAATGGAGTACTCTTTAAGTTTTTCCAAATTTCATGTATGATTAGATGTGATACTTGCCGTATTTTGTAAGTTTGTGAAATTTACTGAGTGAAATGAATATTGTTTGTACACCAATTTAGTTTTTTCTATTTATTTTCCATACAAATATACAATTTATTTTATTTCAGCTTTATTTCAACTATGAAAACACCAACAAATCCTAATTGGTCCAAGTATCTAAGTGCTGACCAAACTAAAGTCTGTGAATACTTTGAAAGACTTGTTTTATAGACTCACCATTGACAGAAAGAAGGAATCGCTGTGAGCTCTCACGGCCTATGATCTGTAGTTCATAAAGTCCACTGTGTTCGGTTCTGGTGTTTGTGATGGTCAGAGATCTAGTTTGTGGATCCAGCTTCAGTCGGTCTCTGAATCTCTCATCAGCATTGTTTAGTGAGGTCTTGTTAGTTTCTACATCAATTTTAGCCAGGAGAATTCCTTCATCTCCAAACCTCCAGACGATCAGATCCTCTCTCTGTACTTCAGAAACATCAGTGTTTAGAGTCACAGACTCTCCCTCCATCACTGACACTGACTTCACTCCATCAGTTTCACCAACCACATCTGGGAAAAATCAGAGCTGGAATATTATATTACTGCTTTTACCGTTTGTAGTGTTGCATTATATAGAAAAGATACTCACGAGATACTCACCAAAAACAGTAACATTAAATATCTTTATCGTAGTCTTTTTTCTAGAGATAGAGAGTTTATATTGTCCTGAATGTCTGATTCTGGTGTTTCTGATGGTGAGAGATCCAGTGTTTTGATCCACCTGTAATCTGCCTCTGAATCTCACATCGTCTGTGAAATAAATTGAGTTCAAGTCGCCCTTTCTCGTTATTTGAGATATGACGGATTGTTTAGGTCCAAACAGCCACAGTATGGTATCATCGTTCAGTACTTCAGTAAGATTTGTGTGTAGAGTAACAGAATCTCCCTCCATCACCATCATTGTCTCATCTGTTTCTGCACCAACCACTCCTGCAGAACATAAATGATCAGTTATAGATATAGTTAAATCTGAAAACACACTAGTAACCTCAGTTTCAGACGATTCAAACGAACACTGTCTGAGACAGATACAGCATTACTGTTCAGAATGTAAATGAAAAAAAATGAAAATTAAATAGTTTTAATTAATGTAACCATGAGTTCTTCAATATGGCAGAAATTGTGGTCCAAAACAGTTACTTCACGTTAGCTGAAGATTACTGTAACCTTTGACATGACTGTACTGTTTTCATTAACAGCACAGATGTAAACATTGTGTAAATTATTTGCAAATCTCTTATTTCACTTCTCTCATCAACTGTCTGAAAAAAAAAAAAAAGCATGTTAACTTAAACAGTAATGTAGTTTAGGAAATCTCTGAAAGCTTGTTTGGGCCACAGAATAAATAAAATGTAATAATTTTGTTTTATTTTAACTTTGTTATGAGTAAAAAAGTCAGAAGTTTGTCGTAAGTTTTTCTCGATTGCTAACACACAATTCATGAATCAGATCACCATTTTCTCACAACTATATAAACAATTTCGTAAATACATACCGGCTTGTACAAACCTCAAACTTCCAAGTCAAAATCAAATATTTCAGTCAAAAACTTATTTACTTCTGTCAAAATCAAACTTTGTCCTCAGGTTACACAAAACCTGCAAATACACAGACTACTTCCTGCCCAATGAACACTAGTGAGATCAATTCACACCACTGTAACAAAAATACCTCTTATTGGGATTCAAGAATAATTTGGCAGCTCAGTGTCAATTACAGTAACAGAAATGAAAGATTGCAGGCAGCGTTAAATGCAACAATGAGCTTTATAAAAAATATTTTCATTTCACTTCAGTAATGTGATCTTATAGTAGATGAAAATAGATGGAAGTACTTGATCTTACAAGAGAAGAAAAGTTCACAAACCAAAGAATGGTGTATGCAACAGAATACTGTAAATCACAGTAATACAAAAATAAAGAAATAAATTCGCCATCCTCTGCACCTTCAGTAATAGGCGTTTCCTGGTCTTCTGAAAAAAGACTTTCTGTACCTTTCTTAGGCAGTCATCTCTCAGTTCTGCAAAAATACAGAACACACTTGCTACAAATAAATTTGACAATCACGAATTTGAGAGTGTACATGCTACAGTTTACTGGACACAGAATAGTGAAATGTGTTTCGTTTTGAGAAACGTGTCTTTGTTTTGAGAATTTTGAGAAAAAAAAATGGTTTGGGAAATTGTGCCAAATGAATTAGTTATAGTGTGTTAGCCATCGAGAAAAACTGTATAATTCTGATATAATTTCCACAATTGCAAGTTTATATTTTGAAATTCTAGTTTTAAATTTTCTTTTAATGTTCGATGGTTGAAGGGTAGAATAATGTCATCTCTTTGTACCCAATTTTTTTTAAAGAGTATTATTTCATTAATAGATGGATGAACTGTTTGTTTACAGTTTAACGGAAGTTACATGAAAGAGGTGGATAAAACAGGCTTGAGGTGCAACACACACGTCACGTTTTCAAGTTTAAGGCTGAAGTGCAAAACAGTGGATCTGTTGGACCAATGGAACAATGGACCACAAGCAAAAAGTTCACTTTAAGAATTACACATGTGGCCTTGCTGAGTTTTGCTGTAAGAACAGTGCAAACGAAAAGAAAATTGTATATAATTATATATGATATACATATTATATCTACAGTATGATGTACTTAAGTCAGTCCGCAGAAAGTCAAATATATCTCAAAATTATCTATACACACTCTTCCAGCATGTACTGTAAGTCATAATGCAAATAAACAACAACACCTCTCCACTGCATAATCAAAAGTCTTAATACAGGCACATTCTACATTAAACCACTTGGGTTGGTAAACCACGTTAAACACTTCCACTTTCAACGTTTTCTACTGAGTCCTGCTGCAGTGAACACAGGATAAAGATGAACACATATATTACAAACATTTTCAGCAGATGTTGACGCGACTGATTGAAGTGTTATATGAATGCGCATAACGGCAATGCATTTGCAGCGGATGTCTAAAATGAAACCAAAAAAATCATTTCAACAGCCAAGACAGAAATCCACTTACCACCCAAAAGCAACAAGGAAAGAGACAGCAGTAACATCCTCTCTATGTTTTTGTAGAGCTGTGTATATTCTGAATGTTGCTAATACAGGTGATCAATGGAGATTATTTAGTCTAGATATAATTCGGTTCATCTTAATATCCACTGCGCTCATCATGCATGAGCTGCACCCAAGTGTACAGCTTCAAATACACACACACTAACCCTACCCACAACTCTATCTCTAGAGGAGGAGCTGGAAGTTGTTTGATAAGCAGTGAGTATGCACCACTTGGAGAAATTGAGACCGTGTAAACACGTGTAACAATAGGCTATCCCAGCCCCTTATTGACACAGCGTGTTCGACTTGAACCGGCGCTGCACAGACCGATCGGTGAATGAAATCAAAGTAGCCTATCGCGAGAGCGAACAGAGAGCAGACCGCTGCTTGCTTTTGAATCGCTCTCGCGGTACTTTGATGTCATAAACCAATCGGTCGCTGCACTGGTTCAAGTCAAACAAGCCTATGGCATGGCAGAAGAGGCTAAAGTGAAAGTGATCTGACATGTGGCCAAGTAGGAATTTGTGCTCTGCATTTATCCCATCTAAAAGCAGTGAGCAATCAAAGGCGTTTTATGTAGTCTAACAATCATTGTTAAATAAAACGCCTTTGACAGTGGTTTCAACAATGGTTTGTGTGAGTCTGTTGAATTCAGCTATTCTTTTGCTCCCAAACATTCACTGCATCAACAAATATTTCTGGAAATTTCCTGTACTTTTGTGTTTCTGTACTTTATTTCTGTATATTATGAAACATAATATCTGATGTACAGAAATATTTGTTTGTTTTGTTGTTGTATGGTCTGTTTTGCATTTAACACAAATCATGTAGGCCTCTATAAATGTTTCATTAAAATGTCTAAACTTTTCACAGTGAATGTTCTGGAAAAAGATAGAAACCTATATTAATAAAAAACTGAAGTCTAAGATAGAAATGTTTTTTTTAGGGCTGTCAAAAGATTAATCACGATTAAAGGAGAACTCCGGTCAATTTTAACATTGAGCTCATTTTTTTGTACATTTGGAGTGCTGTCAATACAGAGAACAATGACAAAAATCGGTGTTATTTAAGCCAGCGCAAATACCTTTGTTTACATCCTGTTTTTCGGTTGAAGTCCAAAGTAGTCGATTGCAGAGTTCACACGCATAGGTTTAATACCTATGATCACACGCGTGAACTCGGCAATTGACTACTTTGGACTTCAACCGAAAAACAGGATGTAAACAAAGGTATTTGCGCTGGCTTAAATAACATCATTTTTATACATTTCTTTCACATCTACTGCAGTCAGACTCACTCGTGTTCACTCAGAAGGAATCACTCACATTTTCTGTGCACTTGCAATGACACATCAAGGATGTTAAGAGGCTAAAAGCAGGTTTAGTACTTGCCCCATTGAAGTCAACAGGGTGCAAATTTTAAAAATAGTATAACTCGGTGTAGGCAACACCGATTTTTGTCATTGTTCTCTGTACTGACAGCACTCCAAATGTTCAAAAAAATGAGCTCAATGTTAAAATTGACCGGAGTTCTCCTTTAATCGCATCCAAAATAAAAGTTTGTGTTTCCTATATGTGTGTGTACTGTGTATAATTAAATTTGTATATATAAATACACACACATGCTTGTATATATTTAAGAAAAATGTGTAATTTATATATAAAAAAATTATATTTATATATAATATAAATTATATATAAATATATACAGTATATGTATGCAAATATTTCTTAAATATATTCATGCATGTGTGTGTATTTATATATACAAAATAATTATACAGAGTACACACACATATATTATGTAAACACAAACTTTTATTTTGGATGCGATTAATCGCGATTAATCTTTTGACAGCCCTAGTTTTTTTATGTGCTTTTTTATACTTAAAATGACTATTTGGAATTATGCTTCTTTTTTTTTATAAATGACTTATGTAAATCTTTTGAAACAAACAAAAAATAAAACAAAAAAATAACTGTGACAAATGTGGACAACCAATATAAAGCTTCTAAAATGCATGTGAAAGAGAAAGACTTCTGCTATACCAAAAATGAGGTCTAATGGAATTAAAAGACAACCAGGAGTAAATAAAAGCATTTGATCTGTTTTCTCATTTTCTCTCTCACTTTTTCTCTCTTCATTATCCCCTCATTAAGCTGTATGTGCTCTTCACACTCCAGACCAGTGGGTGGCGGAACGGCACTCTTTAAGTTGGTTTCACAAACCGGCAAAAAAGAAGAAGAGGAGACGCTCTGAACAACAGCTGATTCAAAACAAAAGATTTGCAAAGTATTTGAACCTTCACGAATCAGTTTTTTAAACGTTCTCTATTTACAAGTGAAGAGATGCATTCAGACCAGCAGGAAGAACAGAAACCTGTAAAAATGGAGCTTATTGAAGAATACAGTGAGAACAGGAGTGATCCTGATCAAGAACTCCTCAGAGTGAAGCTTGAAGAGACTGAAGAACAGATAGGTTGGTGTTTATTCTTGATTCTTCATTAATGATGCTGTGAAACATTAAAGTTATAAAACTTTAGCAGTCTTTTAATGGTCATCCAGTCAACATATCCATTCATCAAACAGGTATAAATTCTGATATAATTTACTCACTCTTAACTTTAAAAATCTGGATGAATTTCTTCTTCTGCAGAACACTAAAGATTTTTTTCTGTGTTTGAAAAATCCCTAAATATAACATTGAGACGTTAAAAAAGAAAACATAAATGCTTTAAACAACATGAGGTTACTACCATGCCTAACCACACTTTTTAAAACTTTTTAACTTTCATTTTAGACCTGACAGTAGACATTAAGGAGAGTGAAGAACTGGATGAAGCGGAGGAGGAACATCGTGTCAAAACTGAAGAAAAATCTTTGAGTTGCTCACAGACCAGAAGTAAACTTGTACTGAGAAGAGCCATCAACAATTTCACTTGCTCTCAGTGTGGAAAAATATTCCCACACAAGCAAAGTCTTAAAGATCACATGACAGTTCATGGTGAAGAGAAGCCGCACACATGTGATCAGTGCGGGAAGAGTTTTTCACAAGGATACCTTAAGTTTCACATGAAAATCCACACCGGAGAGAAGCCGCACACATGTGATCAGTGTGGGAAGAGTTTCACATTAAAAGGAACCCTTAATAATCACATGAAAATCCACACCGGAGAGAAGCCGCACACATGTGATCTGTGTGGGAAGAGTTTTTCACAAGGATACCTTAAGTTTCACATGAATATCCACTCTGGAGAGAAGCCGCACACATGTGATCAATGCGGGAAGAGTTTTACACAAAAAGAACAGCTTAAGAGACACATTGAAATCCACATGGGAGAGAAGCCACACAAATGTGATCAATGCGGGAAGAGTTTCACAATTATATCAAAGCTTATGTATCATATGAAAATCCACACTGGAGAGAAGCCGCACACATGTGATCAGTGTGGGAAGAGTTTCACACTAAAAGGAAACCTTAATATTCACATGAAAATCCACTCTGGAGAGAAGCCTTTTAAATGTGATCAGTGTGGGAAGAGTTTCATATATAAGCAAAGTCTTCAAGACCACATGAAAGTTCATAGTGGAGAGAAGCCGCACACATGTGATCAATGCGGGAAAAGTTTTGCTCTAACATATCTCCTAAATAGACACAAGAAAATCCACACTGGAGAGAAGCCACACAAATGTGAACAATGCGGGAAGAGTTTCACAGTTATATCAAAGCTTATGTATCACATGAAAATCCACACCGGAGAGAAGCCACACACATGTGATCAGTGTGGGAAGAGTTTCACACTAAAAGGAGTCCTTAAGGATCATATGAAAATCCACATCGGAGAGAAGCCGCACACATGTGATCAGTGTGGAAAGAGTTTCTCGAGAAAAGGACACCTTAAGGATCACATAAAAATCCACACAGGAGTGAAGCAGCACGCATGTGATCAGTGTGGGAAGAGTTTCAGATTTGCATGTTCATTTCAAGTACATAAGCGTTATCATTCTGGAGAAAAAACATTTAACTGTAATCAGTGCAGTAAAAAAATTCAGATAAATTAGTGCAGATAAAACTATTCAATTACTCTCATAAGTAACCATAATTGCATTAAACTATGTTTTTTGTTGTTGTTGCAATAAACAGGCATGTAAACACCCTAATCGCTCTGACCAAAGTGCACATGTTCGTTTCTATACGGATGTGTTGTTCACACAATTTCATGAATGCACTCCGTGACATTATTCCAAAGTTTCCTCTTGTCTCAATCACTAAAAATAATATCTATATTGATATAATATAGTAACCTAATTATTTATAAATTATATATTATATACATAAGATATATATGTGACATATATAATGTATAAAAAAGTATCTATACACACTCTTCCATCCTGTAAATCATAATGCAAATAAACAACAACAACTCTCCACTGTATAATCAAAAGTCTTATTACAGGCACACTCTACATGAGTCTTGGTACAGTAAACCACGTTAAACACTTTCACCTTAAACGAGTCCTGCTGCAGTGAACACTGGATAAAGATGAACACATATTACAAACATTTTCAGCAGATGTTGACGGCAGGGTGGGATTTGAATTCATATAATGGCAATGCATTTATTGCACAGCTGATGTCTGAAATTAAACCAAAAAATCATTTCAACAGCCAAGACAAAAATCCACTTACCGTCCAAAAGCAACTGGAAAAGAGACAGCAGTAACATCCTCTCTATGTTTTTCCAGAGCTGTGTAGATTCTGAATGTTGCTAATACAGATGATCAATTGAAATTATTTAGGCTAGGTATAATTTGGTTTCCAGAGAGGAAGACTCTCATCATTTGACTTTGCAGTGAGTATGCACCACTTGGAGAAACTGAGACCATGTACAAACGTGTAACAATGGCAGCGCCCCTTATTGACAATGGTAGAAGGGGCGAAAGTGAAAGTGATCTAACATGTGGCAAAGAATAGGAATTTGTGTTCTGCATTTATCCCATCTAAAAGCAGTGAGCAATCAAAGGCGTTTTATTTAGTCTAACAATAACTGGTCCACTGTATAGTTAAAGCAGCCTAATCCACAGATATTATGTTTCACTTCTGTTTCCGCATGAAACCGAAGAAAGATCACCTGACACTGAACTCTTGAACTTTCATTGTTATTCATCTCTTATAAAGGTCCCATTTTATGAAAACTTCACTTTATGAGGTTTTTTAACCTTAATATGAGTTTCCCTAGCCTGCCTATGTTCCCCCAGTGGCTAGACGTTTTGATGTGTGTAAACCAAGCCCTGGGTATTTTTGAGAAAATGAAAGCTCAGACGGCCGAATCTAGAAATCTTCCCCTTATGTCGTCATAAGGAGAAAGGTCACCTCCCCTTTCTCTTCTTTGCCCGCAAAAAGAATTTGGCCCACCCATGAGAAAATGAGCTGCGCGAGCGTGATATTGTTTTTTCCTCGAGAGACACCATGGCTTAGCCTGGTTAAAACCAGACCATTCTCAGTAGTAACTGAGATATGGTCTGGCAAAGCTCCTTTAATAACTCATTTCCAAAGGGGCGTCACCAACGGACGTCGCTCAAATGCCTCTGGGCACAATTGGATAGACCTAAAACTCCTAAAACCAATCAGAGGTCGTCATGTGTAAAGCCATCCCAATGTTACACTCTATTTTTTTACAGTCTATGGTTACACTATGCCATATGTACTCTTTTTGTGAAGAAAATGTATTTACTTTTGAATGTGTAGCAAAAAAGTAGGCAACTTTGGGACATACTACTTAGTCATCTTTATCGGACGGATATGTCGTGTGCATCCCGTCATGTAAACTGCCCTGTCAATCATCTTGTCACAGTTAAAATCCTCTACTAAATCTAATTTAATTTCCTACCATTTCGGAGAGAAATGTAGTAGCACGTTCATCTGCCAGTGGGTCTTTCATGAAGACTGTCCTCATGTGTTTGCAATTTGAATATAATAATGCATTTAAAAGTTGGTGTGCTTCACCAACGGACGTCGGAGTGGACGTCGCTCAAATGCCTCTGGATAGGCTAGACCTAAAACCAATCAGAGCGATCGTCATGTGTAAAGCCCGCCTCAACGTTTCTGATTGGTGCCTTGATTTCTCAGCATGGGGAAATGGACTTGAATGAGCTCTTTGCCAGACTTACTTGCAGAGCAAATCTAAATTTGCAGGAAGTTGTCTGGGTTTTCCCAGGCTAACCATGGCTTGCAAACAAACGAAAAATTGGCAGTTGCTCAGTGTTTGGATGTACAAATGAACACAAAAGTATTTTTTTAAGTTCCTTCATCCGAGCCTCTGAAGAACCAGTGGGTTATATGAATTTCTGATGTGTAATTGTTCAAGTTCAGACAGATAATTTTTCTCTCAAAGTCGTTCAATACTGTTTATGCATCAGTAAATCAAGCCAGTGACTAAATGATCAACTTCACGTCGTTTCTCTTAGTAGGATGAAAATAATCTTACTTAAACTGTGATTAATATACAGAAAGCGATCAAAGAACAATCCCTTTCCAATCGCCCAAGCTGTCAATCACACAGCGTGAGTTTATCTGGACACTTGCCAAAACTTGTTATGAAATCAATGACGCTGTTACGCTGCACAACAAAGCTCTTACTGTACAAATCATAAGTGAGAGTGCAGAAACTGTGTTGCAATGATAAGATCTTTATTCACACGAGAAACAGGCTGTCATCTGCTCAATGCTCATCACTGCAACCTTTTATGTGATGAGAATAGATCTAAATACTTAAACTTCTCACGATTCGTTAATCCCGATAGCTGTAATAGTAAAAAGCGTAAAATAGCTGTAATAGTAAAAGTATTCGAGAGAGTTCCACATGTAATGCTAAATATTTAATATGCAAGCATGTAAGCCAATCACAGCAGTGGGCATTTACACTGAAGTCTCACAGCAGCCAATCACAGCAGTGGGTGTTTACACTGAAGTCTTACAGCAGACACGCCCTTTCAAACAGAGTGTTCAAATATTATAACTTTTGATCTAAAAAACATACTAACATTATAAGGGCACCCCAGGAAACATTCTAAAATAATAAAATAATCCATGCAATGGGACCTTTAAAGGAGACATATCATGCTTTTAAATTGTTCCTTTTTACATATAAATCATACATTTGTAGTCTATATAAAGCGGAACTGCAATGCTTGGGTCTGAATTCCTCATTATTATAGCTCCACAGGCCCCTTTTCTCAGTAGCACCTCAATGCAGTACACAAGATCCGAGGGGAGGAGTCGGATCTTATATAAGGGGTGGAGATTGGTAGGTTTAGGGGTGGAGATGGGTAGGTTTAGGGGTGGGTTTAGGGATCAGGGGGTGGAGATTGGTAGGTTTAGGTATGTAAGGTGGGAGGAGTTGGATTTTATCTGACTCCTCCCCCCGGATTTTATGCTCTGCAGTGAGGACCATCTCCCTTTTCTACCCCTTTTCTGATGTGCTTCTTAGAGCAACTCGTTTTGGTGCGGTCTCTTTAAATAATATTGAGACACTTCATACCCCGCCCCCTCTCCAGGTTGCAGAGGTTCAACTCCACCCTGTTCGGCCATTTTTGTAGTCTGATAGCAGAGATAGGATTATCTAGCGGCAAGAAACTTTTTATTCACACGCTATTAACAAAATGTCAACAACAGAAGACTTGTCCAGTCAGCCTTACATGTTCGAGCCAGAGTCGGAGCCGGAGCGAGAAGAAAATGAAGACGACGAACCTGTAGAACCATAGGCGTAATTTGCGGGTGGGACGGGTGGGACATGTCCCCACCACTTTTTGCTAAGGTCGATATTTTCCCCACCACTTTTGAAACATCTCGCGGCACGAATGTACCAATACAAATAAATAAAACATCTCCAGTTAACTAGCAGAGCATTCATTTAGTTCGTTTGTAAGAGGCGATCTACCGCTGAAATGTGTTGTTTTTGAAATCAAGTGGTCAAAGACAGTGCTCGTTGCCGCTGCGATCAGTGGCGCGGATACTGTGTTCTCTTGTGGCTCGCGCACAGTCTTCACTCGGACGCGCGCTTCAATCCGTTGTGGAGATCTCTATTCGTTCCGGTGAAATTACCAAACAAAATGCATACAAACGTATGCTTGCCTGATATACAACCACTGATAAACATAATCGGTTTTAATGAGAAGAGAAAAAAAAAACCTATACGAGTGTGGATTAGAACCCACAACCTCTGACACGCTTGGCAAAAATTCTACCACTGGACCATTTCAATATACACATTAATATTATGGATTTACTCACACCAACATATCAAACCTCATTAAACGACAAATTAAACCCATGCACTATTTCAATCGATTGCTGGACATCGTAATGTTATTGTACATACATCGATTTATGATTCAGCATTCATAACCCCCCCCCCCCCCCGTTAAAAAAAAAAAAACCGTCCCACCCACTTTTTAAAACAAAGTTACGCCACTGTGTAGAACAACGTCTTCGGATGTATCGCAATGGTATGTTACTGTATTTACACATGAAACTTTGTTCTTCTGACCTTTTACCACCGTGTCGATTTATTTTGATTAATATGTGCGAGGGAGAGAGAGCAAGACAGCGTCTAGTTTGGAGACGATGATGTCTTGTTTACACTTTCGCCTGGCTCTGAAGAGAGAGAGTGAGCGGGTCTCTCTCTCTCTCTCTGCTCGTTCTTTCAGTTAAACATGCGTCCTGTCACATGCGCGGCAGTTCATCTACATTAGACGGTGTAATGAAGCGTGTGGGTTACTACATCCAACAACCGATCATTTTAACTTACCCTCTCGTAACTTCTGCATCCTTTATCTTGGACTACAAAATTGCAGCGAGAAATAATAATGGCGGATGGCTCGAAGTGTTGGGCCGGAAGTCAATATCCTTATTTGGCAGTTCCGCTGCAAATACTGTGACATGAACGCAATAGTTCCAAAAACGTCATAGATAACAGAAAAATCGGAACAGGTTGAAAAATATATGACCAAAACAGAATATAAAGATATCAACGAAGCACCTGAAGAGAATAATTTCAACTTTTCTGTACTTCTAAACACTCCAAATATACAACAAAATGCATTTAAGGGCTAAAAAAGTGCATTTAGCATGATATGTCCCCTTTAAGATCTTAATTTAAAGTTTTGATTTTACGTACTGGAAATCATTTGGCATTCACGCTATATAGGAAAACATCTGCATAATACAGATTTAAATTGTATTGTGGTCATTACTAATCAACATAATGATCTTAGTAAAAAAAAAAAAAAACATGTATTTGTTCTATAGATGTGACACATGAAGTGAAGTCAGTGTCAGTGATGGAGGGAGATTCTGTCACTCTGATGTTACTGAAGTACAGAAATATGTGTTGATACAGTGAATGTTTGGGAGCACAAGAATCGCTGAATTCAACAGACTCACACAAACAATCTCAACCTATGATAGTGCTGATGAAAGATCAGAGATCACTCTAAGACTTTATAAGGTAACAATTATCAGCCGAGAGACCAAATACAAGAGTTTAAATGTTACAGTCTATGGTGAGTTGACCATTATGGCATAATTTACACTAACCAATTTTTATTTCATTGTAATATTTTAAAATGTTTATTTTTTCAATATTCATTACATTCACAGTTTATGATACTGACTGCCTTAATTGTTGCAATTAAGACAACAATAACCAAAAACAAAGCAAGCACAAAATGTAACATTTTCAGTATAAGAAACATGTTTAAAATTATATCAAACTGATATGGTTTTATTAATAATATAAAAATACATCATATATCCTATGAAAACAAGTAATTGTTAACTAGGCTATATTGCAGTTATGCTATCAACCAACTTTGCATCAACACTGAACGTGACTTCAGAACAACAGCTGAAATTCATACTTTTCCTTTTATCACTGTAAAGCTGCTTTAAAACAATCTGTATTGGCGCTGATTTATGTTTCTGGTGGGAGCCCACAATCTATAATTAACTTAGCTCACACTTAATTTCTATAATTTATGTTAGTTTATTAAGTTTTATGGTCTGTTTTGTATTTAACACAAAATACAAATACTGATGGCCAATGAAAGACAAATACTATTCCTATTCTCCTATACAAATGTTTAAGTATATGTCTACATTTTTTTCCACTGTATTTAGCATACTCAAGAATGTTTTGGAAAGATTTAGAAACCTATATTAATAAAAATCTGAAGTCTAATATAGAAATGTGTAAATTTGATGTTTTTTTCCCTAATGATTTATATAAATCTTTTAAAACAAATTAAAAACAAACCTGTGACAAATGTGGACACCCACTAAAGCTTCTAAAATGCATTTCAGCTATACCAAAAATGAGGTCTAATGGAAAGACAACCAGGAGTAAATAAAAGCGGTCGATCTGTTTTCTCATTTCCTCTCTTCATTATCCCCTCATTAAGCTGTGCTCTTCACACTCCAGACCAGTGGGTGGCGGAACGGCACTCTTTAAGTTGGTTTCCCAAACCGGCAAACACTGAAGAAGAGGAGACGAGCTCTGAACAACAGCTGATTCAAAACAAAAGATTTGCAAAGTATTTGAACCTTCACGAATCAGTTTTTTAAACGATCACTATTTACAAGTGAAGAGATGCATTCAGACCAGCAGGAAGAACAGATACCTGTAAAAACTAAGTTTATTGAAGATTACTCTGAGAAACCTGTAAAAATGGAGTTTATTGAAGATTACAGTGAGAACAGGAGTAATCCTGATCAAGAATTCCTCAGAGTGAAGCTTGAAGAGACTGAAGAACAGATAGGTTGGTGTTTATTCTTGATTCTTCATTAATGATGCTGTGAAACATTAAAGTTATAAAACTTACGCAGTTTATTAATGGTTAGCCAGTCAACATATACATTCGTCATACAGGTATAAATTCTGATTTAGGCTACACGCCCTTAAAATCTGGATGAATTTCTTCTGCAGAACACTAAAGATTTTTTTTTTGTGTGTGAAAAATCCCTAAACAAAACAATGAGAGGTTAAAGAAATAATCCATAAATGCTTTGAACAACATGAGGTTGTATAAGTAATAGATTTGTTTGTGTGAAAAGGTTTGAACTATTCAATGAATGTCTTACTGCAAATGCAATGGTGCACAATACAACAAAATAACAAAGCTAACCATTTCTGTTAAAAGTGTGATTTTTTTCAGTCTTTGTTTGAACTCAAACTTTTACTTGTATGGTGTTAATATGTTTAGGCCCGTTCACAACAACTATTGTAACGACTGAGACAATCAGACATAGCCTAACTGTTTGTTGCATCCTACAAATAAGCTTTAAAGCCCACTTTTAGTAATTAAAAACATCCCCACAAAAGAGATAAGAGAGCAGAAAAGGCCTCAGTCACCAAGGTGACCATCAGATAAGATGGTTTTATTTCTGTGAAAAATGTTGCCATGTGGTAAAAACAGAGCCCATAGGAAAGAGAAACAGACCTTAACACTAGAAGTGCCATCGCGGTCATTTTGACCGTTTATAATTTTGTTAGACTTTGATTAAAAAAATAAATAAAATCCTGCTGGTAGCCTACTTGACTTTTTCTAAAAGTATTATAATTAACATATTTACCTATTTCGGCCATAGACAGTCATATTGACCGCACTGAATTTCGTGGTATTATTACATATACCAATACACACAACAATAAAATGTGGTAAAAAATACACAAAACATATTCCACGAATCCACAACAAATCATTTAAATGTAATGATATTCAGAACAGAACAAGAATGAAAAATAACTATAAACAAGCCAAAAGGAAATACTTTTAAAGCGAAAGTGAAAGTAAGCGACGTACACGTAACTCTCTAATTAGAATCAAAATGTTTCAACATTTGTGATGTATATGGATGGTAAACTATTCTTTATTATAGGCTTTGTACTTCACTCACGTTCCAGTATCGACGGAAAAAATCGCCCTCTTCACATGCGCAAAATGGTACGAATTGTACTAGGCTACTGACTATATAAACAGAGCAGTAGAATTTTTATATGTTAGGTTGACTTTTATTATTATATTTTATTATGGCTATAATGAACAGGCTGCAATGTCAAGATTGCAATGCTGGAATATGGTGTGTGTCTGTGTCGGCGGGCAGTTCTAGTAGTTATGGAATTCTGGCACTTCTAGTGTTAAAACAGACTTTGGTGCTTTAATTTGTAGATGAACTGATCTATAAATGAACATGCATTCTAGGACATTGTGTGTGATATTGTTAGCCTATAATGTATCTTGAATTTGTATTTATTTCATGCATGCTTTATGAGATACCTACTAGTTAATGTAACCCCACCTAAGAGGTGGGCAATATGGCAAAAATATCATATTATGATTAGGGATGTACCGATCTGACTTTTTCAGTCCCGATACCTGGGCTTTGTGTTTCTGTCGATACTCGATACCGTTATAATAATAATAATAATAATATAAATAATAATAAAAATAATAATAACTGTATACTTTCCACCTTATACATTCCTTCCACCATGTGGAAGAGACTAAAGGCACCAAACTTTCCTAACTAAGACAAAATAACATAGATGTAATGTATGAATTCTTATTTATTTGTTATAAAAAATTAATTTGTGCATTCAAATCTAAAACAGAATGTAATCTTAAACAGAATGTATTTATTAAAATAAATAAAATGTAGCCGCAGAAACAAAAGTGTAATTGGTTGAACATAAAATAGTAATCAAACAGTAACCAAACATTGTAAACATGTAAAAAACATATTAAGTGCAAAGTCCTGCAAACAGGAATTCAAAATAAAACATAGCAGCTGAACCTGAGAATAAACTAATAAAAAGTTGGTCAAACAACAACTTATTAATTAATTATTTGGTTATTAATACAAATAATGACCAACCATTGTAAACATGTAGTGCAGTGTCACACCACTCATGGCCTGTGAATGCTCACTTAATCAGCAATGTCAAATTCTTTCTCATGAAGACGAGCCTTTCTGCTCTCTCTGCTGTAAGTCTATTTCTCTTTTCATCCACAATGTTGGAAACTGTGCTGAACACTCTCTCGCTTTCTACACTAGTGCAGGGGGCACAGAGGTATTTTGTGGCAATGGCAGCCAAGCCAAGGTAATCGGTATTTGATGACTCCCCAGTACTGGTATGGGATGTCTGAGGCAGCATTGGTTTTCTCCGTAAGATATCCATGCAGTTGGACTGCAGGGCTCGAGCTTTTGCTGCACCGGGATCTTCACACTCCTCCACAATTTGGTCAAACTCTTGCATAAAGCTGCCCACTGCTGCTGCTGCTTCCACTCGAGGGACTTTTTCTTGTGGCTCTGTAGCCTCTGATGCTCCAGCTGTGCTGCTCCTCAAGTCTTCCTCTAGTTCCCCTGTCAGTGCATCTTTTGTATGCTTTGAGGATTGTGCACTTGTAAAGTATCTGAAACAGAAATAAAACATAAGCTACACTACCGTTCAAAAGTTTGGGGTCACTTTGAAATTTCCTTGTTTTCCATGAAAACATACATGAAATGAGTTTGAATAGGAAATATAGCAAAATGAATAGGAAATATAGTCGTTGACGAGGTTAGAAATAATGATTTTTAATTGAAATAATAATTGTGTCCTTCAAACTTTGCTTTTGTCAAAGAATGCTCCATTTGCAGCAATTACTGTCTTGCAGACCTTTGGCATTCTAGTATTCTAGTTGTCAATTTGTTGAGGTAATCTAAAAAGATTTCACCCCATGCTTTCTGAAGCACCTCCCACAAGTTGGATTGGCTTGATGGGCACTTTTTACGTACCATACGGTCAAGCTGCTCCCACAACAGCTCAATAGGGTTGAGATCCGGTGACTGTGCTGACCACTTCGTTATAGACAGAATACCAGCTGACTGCTTCTTCCCTAAATAGTTCTTGCATAGTATGGAGCTGTGCTTTGGGTCATTGTCCTGTTGTAGGAGGAAATTGGCTCCAATCAAGCACCATCCACAGGATATGGCATGGTGTTGCAAAATGGAGTGATAGCCTTCCTTCTTCAAGATCCCTTTTACCCTGTACAAATCTCCCACTTTACCACCACCAAAGCACACCCAGACCTTCACATTGCCTCCACCATGCCTGACAGATGGCGTCAAGCACTCCTCCAGCATCTTTTCATTTGGTCTGCATCTCACAAATGTTCTTCTTTGTGATCCGGACACCTCAAACTTAGATTTGTCTGTCCATAACACTTTTTCCAATCTTCCTCTGTCCAGTGTCTGTGTTCTTTTGCCCATCTGAATCTTTTCTTTTTATTGGCCAGTCGGAGATATGGCTTTTTCTTTGCAACTCTGCCTTGAAGGCCAGCATCCTGGAGTCGCCTCTTCACTGTTGACGTTGAGACTGGTGTTTTGCGGGTACTATTTATTGAAGCTGCTGGTTGAGGACCTGTGAGACGTCTGTTTCTCAAACCAGACACTCTAATGTATTTGTCCTCTTGCTCAGTTGTGCACCGGGGGTGGGGCCTCCCACTCCTCTTTCTATTCTGGTTAGAGCCAATTTGTGCTGTTCTGTGAAGGGAGTAGTACTCAGCATTGTACGAGATCTTCAGTTTCTTGGCAATTTCTCGCATGGAATAGCCTTCATTTCTCAGAACAAGAATAGACTGACGAGTTTCAGAAGAAAGTTCTTCGTTTCTGGCCATTTTGAGCCTGTAATCGAACCCACAATTGCTGATGCTCCAGATATTCAACTATAGTCTAAAGAAGGTAAGTTTCTTTACCAAAAAGGGTTACTAATTAGGGCTGCACGTTTTCAAGTTTTTCATTAACCGTTAACCGAGGCCCTTAGCGGTTAATACTCGGTTAACCATAGTGTGCGCCGCAACCCCGAGATAGGCGTAATTTGTGGGTGGGACATGTCCCCACCACTATTTTCTAAGGTCGATATTGTCCCCACTACTTTTGAAACATCTCGCGGCACGAATACCAATACAAATAAACAAAACATCTCCAGTTAACTAGCAGAGCATTCATTTCGTTCGTTTTTTTTTAGGCGATCTAGCGCTGAAATGTTTTGTTTTTTAAATCAAGTGATCAAAGTGCTCGTTGCCGCTGCGATCGAGAAGGGTCTTGTAAAACGTGCTGAGGTATTATTAATTCGTGGCCACGAAACAATTCACCTGAATATTCACCAATTCACAAAAAAAAAAAAAAAAAGCTGTACGAGAATAGTTGGCCTTCAATGAAGAGCTATCTTCACAGGTAAGAAAAACAGTTTAATAATTATTATTAATTCGTGGCCACGAAATAATTCACCTGAATATTCACCAATTCACAAAAAATAGGTCTTTAGCATTCACTAATTAATAGTATCAAACTTGGTCACGTTGTAATTCGTTAAATCAAAATGAGGGAGGGAATTAGTTCAACGTGTCCACGATTTATTAAAACGAGGGAACAAATAAGTCGTCGTAACAACTAATTATTTAGATCAGTGGACAGGGCGCATAAGAACAGTGAGAAAGCCCCGGCCGCGTGCGCGCGCACTCTCACCGCCTTCAAACAACACGAGCGCTGTATTGCTCTCTCTCCCTCGCGCATATCAACACAATAGCAAAAGGTCGGAAGAACGATTGTGTTTTATAGATTAGTAGTTTGTTCATATAAAGTGTTTGATTAGCAAGTACATGTTTAGGAAATGCATAATACAAATTGTATGGGTTAATGTAACGGTAAACGGACTCTGCGGGTAAAACTGTTGTGATGAAACTGCGCATGCGTGGGGTAAAACTGCTGGTGTAGAGCTGTGGCTCTGCGGCTCTGCAGACAGATATTATTGTGCTGCGATCAGTGGCGCGGATACTATGTTTGTTTCTGGCTCGCGCACAGCATTCACTCTCGGACGCGCGCTTTCTTTGCCCGATTCATATTAGAAAACTGGTCTAGCGGTCTCTGGTCGTGCAAAAATGTATTACAACTAAATTCAATGCACGCCATTGACGCCACTTAACCGAGCAACATGTTTCACTCGGTTACACAATTTTTAACGGTTAATCGGTTAACCATAGACACCCCTATTTCTAATGATCAATTAGCCTTTTAAAATGATAAACTTGGATTAGCAAACACAACGTGCCATTGGAACACAGGACTCTGATGGTTGCTGATAATGGGCTTCTGTACGCCAATGTAGATATTCCATTACAAATCAGCCATTTCCAGCTACAATAGTCATATACAACATTAACAATGTCTACACTGTATTTCTGATCAATTTGATGTAATTTGAATGGACAAAAAATGTTCTTTTCTTTCAAAAACATGGAAATTTCGAAGTGACCCCAAAGTGACCCCATCTGGCTGGAAAAGAAAGGCTCCAATCACTCCCTCCGGCCTCTTTCGTGACTTTGTGGAGTCAGTTACTGAGCATTTCTCTGAGGCGCAGAAGCGCGAAGGCTATAAGTCACGAATATTGCTGCCAGTTCCAGCCCTCGTCGAGGTCTCTCTCTTCGTTGGCACCTCGTCCTGCCTAAGATCGGCTGAGCAGCCCAAAAAAAAACGGCTCTGCCCTGAGCCAGATCTTCGCCATAGGCAGTGGACAGGACCGGGAATGTAGCATCACGGACCACGGAAAGCGGACCATCCAAAGAAGGAGAGTTGTGGGCCCCGCCCCCAAGCGCTGTGTTCTGCATCATGTCCCCTCTGTTCCTGTAGGTGACATTTGCAATGTTTGTGTGAGCCCCACAATAAGAGCACATATCCCTCACATATCCATTCCTTCTCATACACTCACCACTGTGTCACTTGCCCTACCCCAAGAAGCACGGAGTCACAGTCTGATCTATATTGGCCTCCCGATGAAAAAACGCGAGAGTGCCAATGTTCCTCCGCCATGCATGACCCCACTCGTGCCCGATCGGCAGCCAGCCTGGCTGGGGCAGGGCTCCAGTCGCCTCTGCGCTCTGAGATGGGAAGTTTTTACAAAATGGTGCCAGGACATTGATTTTGAACCAGGATCTGTTCCATGTTTGATCTTTTGCACTTTCTACAGCACAGAATGGATTTGGAGACTGGAGACTTACACACGTTCTCAGTGAACGACGATTGCATCTGTTTCAGACCTGGCAACTGCAGCATCACTCTCCGGCTAAGATCTTGCTATGTTCCAAGAGCACAGACCTTGGTATTTTCTAAGAGCACATGTTTTTTCCCTGCCCGCCTTATCTGCTGAGCCGTCAGCCTCACTGACGCTCAGAGCACTGTTTGCCCTGTCAGGGCTTTTTGGATGTATGTGGATCGCTTGGCCGCCTTTCGTCAGTGGGCTCAGCTGTTCGCGTGCTTTGGTGGATGTACTAAGGGATGTGCTGTCTCAAAACAGACCTTATCACTAGACGCTATTGTATTGGCTTACGAATGCCAGGGGAAAGATTGTCCCCTTAACATCAGGGCTCATTTGACGAGGGCTATAGCCTCCTCCAGGGGCCTGGTTTAGAGGTATGTCTATCCAGGGTTGTGTGTATGTCTTGCTGTTGGCTGATCTTCTCAGAACACATTTGCCAGGTTTTACAAGCTGGATGTAGCCTACCGTCTGTAGCGTCACAAGTGCTTTTGGTAAGTTGAGTTTTTACTCATGTATTTTGAAAACTGTTATAACCAGCTATGGATTAGTTACTAATTTGTTATCGAATAATCTGTTCGTCCAGCTTGTAGCTTAGATTGGACATTTAGGGTAAACGTACCTATTAAGCTCAAGTACCCATTAAGCACAATCCCATCTTGGAGCTCAGATTATAAAAAGAATGAGCAATGTATTATCCTATTTGATGTATTAACCAATTGATGTGTTTGTTACTATATACCTCCTGTAATTTTAAACCAATCATACCATTGCACACTGAGATATGTGTATCCATGTGTTCACACTGTCTGGCGGCTATTTTGAAAGCTGTCTGAAAACTTTCACCAGAAGAGGAGCCCCTCAAATGTGCATTTTTTATATGTTTAAACATTTATTTTGAAGAAGTACGTCTTCTTATTGCAAAATTAAGAGATTAATGTTTAGACTTTTGCATATTATAACCTGGAACCTGGATGTGGGAAATAATTACAGTTAGATCTAAAGGATAGTTTTAGCAACATAGCCCAGATGCTACGAACATAGCTAGCTTACTAGCTGTATAAGATTGTGTGCTACATTAATATATTACTTCACAGGCATTAATGGCTTGTACTTTTAAATCCATAATATTATAATTTTACATTTTATTGATAGTCTGTGGTTTTAAACTGCTGTAATTTTTAAAGAATTCATATTATTGTTAGGTGAGCTTAAAGGGTGCACTACTATGACAATCACACAGCTTCAGTGTGACATCAATTAGAAAAAGCATAATTTCATAGATATTGTCAATTATAGTTGTTCATATTAAAATTGGTATAAACTTAATACATTACCTAGATTATTAATTTAGCTAAATATTTTCCTTTAAATTTAATTTAATATTTATTAATTAAAAATTGTTTTTGCTCCAATTAAGCACAGTGTGTGCTCCCTTTAAGCTCATCCACATTGAACGTCCATGTAAATACTTCATAATCAGAATTTAAATATTAGCTGATGGTTGTCACTGTTAATCTTCAAAAAAATTATTAATAAATTACTTTCACAGTCGTAAGATGACAAAAGCTAGACGAAACTATAGTGTATGCCCAAAAATGAAAGAGGCATGTCATCTATACAAAGAAAGAGCCATCAGAAACCTGTCGTATCTGTCCAAGAAGTTTGGAGTAGACAGGAAAGCTCTGACCCAGAGAGTTAAAGGGATACTCCACTTTTTTTTGGAAATAAGCTCATTTTACAACTCCCCCAGAGTTAAACAGTTGAGTTTTACCATTTTCGAATCCATTCAGCCGATCTCCGGGTCTGGCGGTACCACTTTTAGCATAGCTTAGCATAGATAGATCATTAAATCAGACAAGACCATTAGCATCTCTCTCAAAAAAAATGACCAAAGAGTTTCGATATTTTTCCTATTTAAAACTTGACTCTTCTGTAGTTACATCGTGTACTAAGACCGACGGAAAATTAAAAGTTGCGATTTTGAGAGTATAGTTCCTAGCCATATCAGCCTAGAAAATCACAACTTTACATTTTCCGTCGGTCTTAGTACACGATGTAACTACAGAAGAGACAAGTTTTAAATAGGATAAATATCGAAACTCTCTGGTCATTTTTTTGAGAGAGATGCTAATGGTCCTGTCCGGTTTAATTAATTATGCTAAAAGTATACTGCCAGACCCGGAGATCGGCTGAATGGATTCGAAAACGGTAAAACTCAACTGTTTAACTCTGGGGGAGTTGTAAAATGAGCCTATTTCCAAAAAAAAAGTGGAGTATCCCTTTAAGGAGCACATTGGTTTGTTTTGTTATTTGATTTTTCAATATGTGTTACCAGAACGTGGACTAGTCTAGATGTTGCAATGAGTTTGAATGGCACGTCACTATGAATAGGATAGGCTACCTGATCAAATTGAATGCCTTGTTGCTTGATTTTAGTGTTCTGTTTTTTTGTGATTGACTCTGTGCCTTCAAATAAAACTTTTTTCAATTATTCCTTAAAAAGGTTGTTTAAAATAAACAAGAATTTTTAATAAAACTTGTTGTGAGCTTATTGGGAACAGGGGTGTGCTTAAAGGGTACAAAACGTACCCATTAAGCACAGCCAGACTTTTTATATTTAATGATGTACATCTTAATTGAAATACTTTTGTCATTTAAAATAAAATGAAATATTATAGTGTGAGAGATTAATATTTTATTTTAAAATAACTTCTTGTACTAAAACCAATATCTTGTGCACTAAAAATGTCTCAATGTAGATTTTAGTGAGCTTAATAGGTACGTTTACCCTAAGGGACTTCGCAATGTGAGCAACAGGTAGAGACAATCAAGAATATAATGGGTTTTAATAAATGAAACTACGAATACACGTGACTACAGTTAAACACGGAATATATATATATACAACAGGATAATGGCAGTAAACAATGAAGGAGAATGAGAGAGTGAGGGGAATAGAGAGAGATCACAGAATGATCACAGTATGGCAAAATCACAGACAAAGTAACCTTTGAGAGACGACAAGAAATCAAATTACAGCAGGGGCGAACACTCTTAATGCATTAAAAGCTCGATAAAGCTAATACTTGCATATGGTTCTTTTTGTGTTGCTGAGGAAAGAAGGCACGTGTGTCGGTCTTTCCGAGCTGGGCGTGCTCTCTCGTTTCTTCCGGGGCGAGCATAGTCGTGTGGAGTTTAAAGCCAAGGTCCATTGAAAGTGATGTTACCAAAGAAATCATTCAGGCCAAGTTAATTTCACTCGTAGGTGGAAATGGACAAAGGAGAATATGAAAAACAAAGACTGAAGACTAAAACAAAGCTGAAAAGAAAACCGAAGTGAAGAAAACTGAAGAGGATAGCTGAGGTGAATAGCCTAACTGAAGTGGGGAGAAACTAAATGTCCCGTCCTCTTAAGTAAATCCTCGTTCACACCTCCTTTTGGGTGAATGACAAATCACCTTCAAAGATTCTCGAGTGGGAAGAGTTTCTTTGTCCTGTCATTTCTACTCCAGAAAAATGGTACACACAGAATAATACATTTTACTGTAGTCTCCTATATATGTTTAGCTCAGTCAGACAGAGACAGTTAACGAGATACCAAGAACTGTATGTAAAGAAGGTGGAAATACAAAGTTACATTCGTATGCATGACTATGAGCACTTAGAGTTCACTCCTATAACTAGAAAATCATAAACTAAGCTAATATGAACTGGGAAACTGGGAGTATTTCGTACACATTTGACAGGCTTATATTCTAAGTTTAATGTTTAAAGTTTGTGTATGTGTGTGCGTGAATGTGCAGAGAGTTCGCAATCTCCCTGGGTCAGAGGAGTGATTCCGATCTCTTTGAAGCTGGCCAACGTGACTCGTGAGGAATGTCTGTTGTTCTGGGGACACTCCGCGGGCCCATAAAAAAAGTCAGAGGGGCAATTTGGCCTAGACTCTCGGGCGTTAGGCCATGATTTGCATCTGACGAGTCAGGAGGTTGAAAGCTTTAGGAATCTTAGCAAAGAATGTGTTCAGAAGGAAAGAATGAAAGAATCATGATTCTTGTCCATCCGCTACAAAGCCTTACAAATTCACAAAATATAAAATAAAAAAAGGATGGTAGACATTTAGGCCAAACATTTAGGCCTTTTTTTTTTCTTTTCAAAAAAGCACTAAAGTACAAAGTGAGAGGAAGCAATATATCAGTAAGGTTGTCAAAAATTGTCATTCAACAAGAAATTGTTGCTACTATTCTGTTCTTCTCATTAAATAGAATATTGATAAATAATATTACACTATAGCATTATTTTCAGGGCTCGCCAATAAGGACTGCCCGACGACCCCGGGTCAGCAAGAACAAACGGCAAGACCCATGTCTAACAACACTTGAGACAGTCATAAATCCTCCCAGCTATTAATTAATTATAACAAGTCATGATTGATTATTAATATTTCTTTTGAGCTAATTGGTTACACTACCTTAGAGCAAATGTTTACTTTTGTGGATTACAAATGTTGATGATTTACTGAAAATTGTAACTTTTTAACTTTCATTCTAGACCTGACGGTAGACATTAAGGAGAGTGAAGAACTGGATGAAGCGGAGGAGGAACATCGTGTCAAAACTGAAGAAAACTCTTTGAGTTGCTCACAGACCGGAAGTAAACTTGTAGTGGGAAAAAGCTTCCCATACAAACAAAGTCTTAAAGATCACATGACAGTTCATGGTGAAGAGAAGCCGCACACATGTGATCAGTGTGGGAAGAGTTTTTCACAAGGATACCTTAAGTTTCACATGAAAATCCACACCGGAGAGAAGCCGCACACATGTGATCAGTGTGGGAAGAGTTTCACATTAAAAGGAACCCTTAATAATCACATGAAAATCCACACCGGAGAGAAGCCGCACACATGCAACCAGTGTGGCAAGAGTTTTACACAAAAAGGAAACCTTAAAGAACACCTTAAAATCCACACTGTAAAAAAGCCACACACATGTGATCAGTGTGGGAAGAGTTTCACACTAAAAGAACAGCTTACGAGACACATTGAAATCCATACTGAAGAGAGGCCTTATAAATGTGATCAGTGTGGAAGGACTTTCATATATAAGGAAATACTTCAAGACCACATGAAAGTTCATAATGGAGAGAAGCTGCACACATGTGATCAATGCGGGAAAAGTTTTTCCCTAAAATCCACCCTAAACAGACACAAGAAAATCCACACTGGAGAGAAGCCACACAAATGTGATCAATGCGGTAAGAGTTTCGCAATTTTATCAAAGCTTATGTATCATGTGAAAATCCACACTGGAGAGAAGCCACACAAATGTAAACAATGCGGGAAGAGTTTCACAATTTTATCAAAGCTTATGTATCATATGAAAATCCACACCGAAGAGAAGCCTACATGTGATCAGTGCGGGAAGACTTTCACGCGAAAAGCATACCTTAAGGATCACATGAAAATCCACACTGGAGAGAGGCCTTATAAATGTGATCAATGTGAGAAGAGTTTCATATTTAAGCAAAGTTTTCAAGACCACATGAAAGTTCATAGTGGAGAGAAGCCGCACACATGTGATCAATGCGGGAAAAGTTTTGCTCTAAAAAATCTCCTAAACGGACACAAGAAAATCCACACTGCAGAGAAGCCACACAAATGTGATCAATGTGGGAAGAGTTTCACAGTTATATCAAAGCTTATGTATCACATGAAAATCCACACCGGAGAGAAGCCACACACATGTGATCAGTGTGGGAAGAGTTTCACACTAAAAGGGGTCCTTAAGGATCATATGAAAATCCACACCGGAGAGAAGCCGCACACATGTGATCAGTGCGGGAAGAGTTTCACACGAAAAGGAGGCCTTAAGGAACACATGAAAATACATACAGGAGTGAAGCCGTACACATGTAATCAGTGCGGGAAGAGTTTCAGATTCACATGTTCATTTCAAGTACATCTACATTCTCATTCTGGAGAAAAACCATTTAACTGTAATCAGTGCAGTAAAAAATTTCCTTCGGCAGGTTCCCTGAAGAAGCACATGAACGTTCATTCAAAGGGGAAGTCTTACGTGTGTTGGTGTGGAAAGGGATTTTCATGGCCGAATGGTTTAAAAGTACACCAGAAAAAACACAGTGGTGAGAAGAATCGTGTGTTCTTTGTTTGTGGAAAAAGCTATTTTACAGAGGGTGAAATGAAGCGGCACCAGAAGAGAAGCTGCACACAAAAAAGACTCCTTAAGGATCACATGAAAATCCACACCGGAAAGAAGCCGCACACATGCTATCAGTGCAGGAAGAGTTTCAGAAGTGTTCGAGCTTTGAAATTACATCTGTGTTCTCATTCTGGAGAAAGAAAGACGCACAAGAAAGTTGATACAAAGGGGAAGCTTTACACGTGTTCTGCTTGTGAAAAAAGTTTTACACGACTGAGCGCTTTTAAAGTACACCAGAAAACACATACCAGTGTGAAAGACATGAAAACCTGAAAACTGAAACAGAGAATTCACCTTGGAGAAGAACATTTCAAGTGTTCACACTGTGACAGGAGATTTAGTCCACCAGGACAACTGAAAATACATAAAAGCATCCACATCGAAGAGAAGCCATTTCACTGTATTTCTTGTAAAAAAAAAAAAATTTAAATACCCTATCTGAACAGGAACTTTGTTTTCAGACCTTATTAGCCAAATGTAACACAATGTTATGGCAATCTGAGCCATTTTCTGTTCTTCGCCATTTCCACAAGAGTGTGATGCAAAGGATATAATGCATGAATCCATAACATGCCTTGTAAAGCTTTACTTTTTCTTTGTCTTGTTACATTTCAGAATTCAAAATCAAAAACTATTTTGCACCTTTTTACATTCCAAAAACAAGAATATTTTTCCACGGTCGAAAGTACTGTATGTTGCCTGACGTCGTCATACTCAGATTCTAGTCAGAATATGAGTCTGATACTGCTCCATTAGGCTGTGATTATGGGGCCGAACCAGGAAAGAAAATGTCTCTGCACTCAATTGGATAGACCTACAACCAATCAGACCAACAGAGTAAGTGACGGATGTTCTTCATTCATGTTTCTGAACGACAAATGCCTTGATCGCGGTTCTCTGTTCCTCTTTTAAAACTAAAACTAATGTGCTGTCGATATAACAGAAGCAATGGCGGAATCTACACACATGATGTTTTATAAACAAAGTTCAGGAGGAGCACGTTCAAATAATCAATCCAATCAACTTGTCATCAAACAATTACCATGTCTACCTTATCAGCATGAGAGGAAGCATATATTTATTCACTCTGTCAACTCACTTAACATTCCTTTACAGTTTCCAGCATCCCTCCACTCACTCTCACTCATAAAGCCCGCCCTGACAATTTGATTGGTCCGAACAATTTTTGTTCAGGCATAATAGCTCCTCAATGGATCAAGTCCAGACCGAACTTCCCGACCTAAAAATTTTGTGGGCGAGGCTAAGTTCAGCTGGCATCCAGGCTAATGTTTAGCACCAACCCTTCCTTCTTCCTTCTTCTTCAGAATTATTACGCATACGTAACGCTATAACATTTTTCCACTCTCTTTGTTTGGGGTTTGTGATATGCTGGGGTGCCAGACAGGATTTCTGTCATTAATTAAAGTTCAATTTAAGAAAAACTTATAAAGGTCTTGTGTAGTCTGATTTAACTTTAACAAAACCAGGTCACCTAATGAGATAAGAATTTTACACCAGTAATTAATATAATAATACATATAATAATCATTCTTAAATAGACCATAACCATTCAATACGACAGGACGCATACAATTACATTAAAAAAAATATTTTCAAAAGATCCACTAGCGTTTCAAAATTGTGTTTCTGGTTAAAGCTGCAGGAGGTAACTTTTGTAAAAATGTATTTTTTACATATTTGTTAAACCTGTCATTATATCCTGACTAGAATATGAAGACTATGAGACAAATAGTCTGTGAAAAAATCAAGCTCCTCCCAGTGGTCCTATTGCCATTTGTGGGAAATACACTGCTCCCGGTCAGAAACAACCAATCAGAGCCTGGAGGAATGTCTTAGCAGTGTCAATCAAGCTTGTGTACACGCTGATCACACCACTCTCTTGCACAGTGCGTACCGTCGATCAAAATCAAGAATGCCGGTGTGCCCAGGGTGGCAGGGTTTCATATTTTGAAGCTTCCCCGGGCGCCGCCATTGATTAGCGGACCCCCACCTGCTGTTAGCATTCCATTGACTCCCATTCATTTTGGTCACTTTGACAGCGAATAACTTTACATCCGAGGCATTTAAAGACTCCATTTGTCCATTATTTCTAAAGAAACACGAAAATGTATAAAATGCTCCATTACCTTGTATCTTACGTTATGGCCCCGTAGAAGCAATTTGTGTAAAAATAGGCTAACGATTGCGTCATAACCACGCGACTCTCTGTCGCACAGTAGAGAGATTACCGTGTGGACAGAAGGAGAAGCTTGGGGGCAATCGGGGGGACGTGGAGGCAAAATGACAAAATAATTAATCAGAATACTTAGCAAAAGTTTCTCCTGCTCCTAGCTCATGGACACCTCCTACTCACACTCTCCGTCTCTGCAAGTTTCGGAAGGGAATGATTCAGATTTCTCTTGGCACAGCTACTAAAAGTCAGACGGGTTGCTCACGTCACATCTACGTCGTCAAGCTCAGTTTGAGTCTAGGCAGTACGCTTTACCACCAGGAAGTGAGATCTTCCAATTGACTTAACTTGTCTCCGTTGAATCCAATGGGGTCGCTGTGTCCAGTTTATATACTGTCTATGGGACTAACATTGACACTATAGGCGTGATGCTAACTCATTGGCGCACACGTCAGAGGCGCCCGCGCCATTGGATGTGCAGCTGCCGTTGCACAGCCAATGAGTGAGCCAAATATTATTTTTATCAAATCTATTTATTATTTTTAATATTCAGACAAATATTTTTATTTTGCGGTTAAATTAGGAATTATGCAGGATTTCAAAAAAATGCGACATTTTGTTGATTTTGCATTGTATTCAGCGATCGCGGAGTCACGAAAAACTGGAGAGACTGATAATATTCATAACAGAACAAGAATAAAAAAAAAACTATAAACAAGCCAAAATGAAATAATTTAAAGCAAAAGTGTAAGTAAGCGGCGTTGGGCTCCCATATCTGTCTCATTAGAATCAAAATGTTTCATCATTCGCGATTTATTTGGATGGTAAACTATTCTTTATTATAGGCTTTATTTAATGTTTTGTGACAGTTTGTTTTCAGAAGTTTTTAAGAGTTAGTAAAAGAGTAAAGAAAAACTTAAAACTTTTTAAGTATCTATTTTTTATTAAGTGTTTATTTGTATTGTTGTATAATCGCAAGGAAATGCAATTACCTGCCTCCTTGCTTATTGTAGATGCCTTTTTGTCACATATTTAGCCAATGTATTGGATATAATGCATTGCATTCAATGTTGTTATTTATTTTGGTTGTAAAAGATGGCTTATATTGTTTTGGCTTAGATGTAAAGTAATTGATTATGTATGTATATATGACTGTGTTGAGAGGAGCAGAAAAGTGTGACTATTATGTGTGTGCACTAGAGGACTCCTAGAACTTTAAATGAACTCAGCCATCTTAGTTGAGTTTACTGGACTTCAAGGACATGAAGGGGTGGACCGCTTGCACCTGCCTGGAGAAGGATCTGGGAAACTTTGGAGGAGTGACAACCTAACGCCTGTTGTAAACAACAGGAGTATAAAAGACTGATGAACTGACTGCCTCGTGGGATACTGATACTGCCAAGACGCCCAGAGCTGAGGACAAGAAACCCCAAGCAGAAGATTAAAAGCCCAGAGCTTACTACACCTTTGATTCAAACGTGATTATTGTATTTTATACTTAAACAATGAAGTTCTATTTGCCATTATATTTTTGTTTATTATAAAAAGAAAAGTAACCAATTAAAATAAATTTAATTGATTACAAAATCTGCCTACTGAGACTTAGATTTATGATGCTGGAAGACTTTTTATGAGAACATAGGCTTACCACAGATAAGTCTTCTGACCAAATTGTAAATACCTTATGAATGCTTATGGTTTAGGTCAGATTTGACTTTCTTCTCACTTTTCTCGTCTTATTACCGGTAAACTGTGCTCTTCACACTCCAGACCAGTGGGTGGCGGCACTCTTTAAGTTGATTTCACAAACCGGCAAACACTGAAGAAGAGGAGATGAGCTCTGAACAACAGCTGATTCAAAACAAAAGATTTGCAAAGTATTTGAACCTTCACGAAGCGGTTTTTTAAACGATCACTATTTACAAGTGAAGAGATGGATTCAGACCAGCAGGAAGAACAGAAACCTGTAAAAATGGAGTTTATTGAAGATTACAGTGAGAACAGGAGTGATCCTGATCAAGAACCCCTCAGAGTGAAGCTTGAAGAGACTGAAGAACAGATAGGTTGGTGTTTATTTTTGGTTCTTCATTAATGATGCTGTGAAACATATAGCCTAAGTTATAAAACTGTAGCAGTTCTTTAATGGTTACTTAGCCAGTCAACATATCCATTCAATCATACAGGTATAAATTCTGATATAATTTACACGTCCTTAACTTAAATCTGGATGAATTTCTTCTTCTGCAGAACACTAAAGATGTTTTGTGTGTGTGCGTGCGTGCGTGCGTGCGTGTGTGTGTGTGTGGGAAAAAATACCGAAAGGTGTGAAAGAGGGTAAATAAATAGGGTAAACGTACCTATTAAGCTCAAGTACCCATTAAGCACACTACCATCTTGGAGCTCAGATTATAAAAAGAAACAGCAATGTATTATCCTATTTGATGTATTAACCAATTGATGTGTTTGTTACTATATACCTCCTGTAATTTTAAACCAATCAGACCATTGCACACTGAGATATGTGTGTCCATGTGTTCACACTGTCTGGCGGCTATTTTCAAAGCTGTCTGAAAACTTTCACCAGAAGAGGAGCCCCTCAGATGTGCATTTTTTATATGTTTAAGCCTTTATTTTGAAGAAGTACATCTTCTTATTGCAAAATTAAGAGATTAATGTTTAGACTTTTGAATATTATAACCTGGAACCTGGATGTGGGAAATAATTACAGTTAGATCTAAAAGATAGTTTTAGCAACATAGCCCAGATGCTACGAACATAGCTAGCTTACTAGCTGTATAAGATTGTGTGCTACATTAATATATTACTTCACAGGAATTAATGGCTTGTACTTTTAAATCCATAATATTATAATTTTACATTTTATTGATAGTCTGTGGTTTTAAACTGCTGTAATTTTTAAAGAATTCATATTATTGTTAGGTGAGCTTAAAGGGTGCACTACTATGACAATCACACAGCTTCAGTGTGACATCAATTAGAAAAAGCATAATTTCATAGATATTGTCTATAATAGTTGTTCATATTAAAATTGGTATAAACTTAATACATTACCTAGATTATTAATTTAGCTAAATATTTTCCTTTAAATTTTAATTTAATATTTATTAATTAAAAAATGTTTTTGCTCCAATTAAGCACAGTGTGTGCTCCCTTTAAGCTCACCCACATTATACGTCTATGTAAATACTTAATAATCAGAATTTAAATATTAACTGATGGTTGTCACTATGTTAATCTTCAAAAAAATTATTAATAAACTTATTTTCACAGTCTTAAGATGACAAAAGCTAGACGAAACTATAGTGTATGCCCAAAGATGAAAGAGGCATGTCATACAAAGAAGGAGCCATCAGAAACCTGTCGTATCTGTCCAAGAAGTTTGGAGTAGACAGGAAAGCTCTGACCCAGAGAGTTAAAGGGATACTCCACTTTTTTTGGAAATAAGCTCATTTTACAACTCCCCCAGAGTTAAACAGTTGAGTTTTACCGTTTTCGAATCCATTCAGCCGATCTCCGGGTCTGGCGGTACCACTTTTAGCATAGCTTAGCAAATGAATTGAACCGGACAAGACCATTAGCATCTCTCTCAAAAAAATTACCAAAGAGTTTCGATATTTTTCCTATTTAAAACTTGACTCTTCTGTAGTTACATCGTGTACTAAGACGGACGGAAAATGAAAAGGTGCGATTTTGAGAGTATAGTTCCTAGCCATATCAGCCTAGAAAATTTAAACTTTACATTTTCTGTCGGTCTTATTACACGATGTAACTACAGAAGAGTCGAGTTTTAAATAGGAAAAATATCGAAACTCTTTGGTCATTTTTTTGAGAGAGATGCTAATGGTCTTGTCCGGTTCAATTCATTATGCTAAGCTATGCTAAAAGTGGTACCGCCAGACCCAGAGATCGGCTGAATGGATTCGAAAACGGTAAAACTCAACTGTTTAACTCTGGGGGAGTTGTAAAATGAGCCAATTTCCAAAAAAAGTGGAGTATCCCTTTAAGGAGCACATTGGTTTGTTTTGTTATTTGATTTTTCAATATGGGTTACATAGCTGAACGTGGACTAGTCTAGATGTTGCAATGAGTTTGAATGACACGTCACTATGAATAGGATAGGCTACCTGATCAAATTGAATGCCTTGTTGCTTGATTTTAGTGTTCTGTTTTTTTGTGATTGACTCTGTACCTTCAAATAAAACTTTTTTCAATTATTCCTTAAAAAGGTTGTTTAAAATAAACAAGATTTTTTAATAAAACTTGTTGTGAGCTTATTGGGAACAGGGGTGTGCTTAAAGGGTACAAAATGTACCCATTAAGCACAGCCAGACTTTTTATATTTAATGATGTACATCTTAATTGAAATACTTTTGTCATTTAAAATAAAATGAAATATTATAGTGTGAGAGATTAATATTTTATTTTAAAATAACTTCTTGTACTAAAACCAATATCTTGTGCACTAAAAATGTCTCAATGTAGATTTTGGTGAGCTTAATAGGTACGTTTACCCTAATGCATCTGCTAAATGCTTTGAACAAGTATAAATAACACTTTTTTTTGTGCGAACATCATTGTACTATTCAATGAATGTCTTACTGCAAATGCAATATGGTGCACTGCACAATACAACAAAATGACTAAGCAAACCATTTCTGTTAAAAGTAAGTTTTTTTTCAGTCTTTCTTTGAACTCAAACTTTTAATTGTATGGTGTTAATAAGTGTTAGGCTCGTTCACAACAAGAATGTTAAAGGTGGTATCAGCGATTTCAGGCCCAAACAATGATCACATTCATCTAATCTTTCCTAACGATCCGCTAGCTGGCCGCCCCATAAGCAGGCCATCAAAAAAACGCGTCTCTGTAGGCAGCCTAGGCTCTGAGATCTGCACACAAAAACAAATGGTTTCACCACCACTCAACCAAAATAAATAGTGTTCCAACCAATCACCGACAGAGGTGGGTGTTGTGAGGTTTTGCGCTCGTGCACGGCTGCCTATGACGGTTAGGAAAGATAAGATGAATATGATCATTTATTTTTGGGCCTGAAATCGCTGATACAACCTTTAACTAATAACTATTGTAACGACTGAGACAATCAGATACATAACTATTTGCTACATTTAACAAATAAGCTTTAAAGCTAACTTTTAGTAATTAAAAACATCCCCACAAAAGAGACAAGAGAGCAGAAAAGGGCTCAGTCACCAAGGATACTATCAGATAAGATGGTTTTATTGCTGGGAAAAATGTTATGTGGTAAAAACAGAGGCCATAGGAAAGAGAAACAGACCTTAAAACAGACTTTCCTGCATTAATTTGTAAATGAACTGATCTATAAATGAACACACATTCCAGGACATTGTGTGTGATATTGTTAGCCTATGTCTTGTATAATGTATCTTGAATTTGTATTTATATCACTTATGAGAGAACTACTAGTTCTCTTACGAGAGGTTCTCTTGTATTGTGTAAGTTGCTTGCGCTACGGGTAAAGTCATCTTTTCTCGAGATCTGATTTATTGTCAACGCCAGGGCCAGAGTGGGGCCACTTTTCAGCCCGAGAGTTTCAGGCCCAAGACCGGCCCACTTTTTCCATGGTGGAATTCCAAATTAGCACTTTTTCTAAAATGGATAAATGAAGCAACAGTTCAGCTCTTACTATTGTGTAGTTTGTATTAATAACAAATAATGTAAAGGTTAAATAATAATTCACTTAGACTTTATAAGCAATTGCGACTTTATTTCACACAATTCTGACTTTATATTTCGCAATTCTGACTTTATAACGCGACTTTTTATCACAATTCTGACTCTATAACTTGCGGTTCTAACTTTATAAGCAACTGCAACTTTATTTCACGCAGTTCTGACTTTATATCTTGCAATTCTGACTTTATAAGAAGCAATTGCGACTTTATTTCACACAATTCTGAATTTATATCTCGCAATTCTGACTTTATAACACACAATTGCGACTTTATATCACACAATTCTGACTATCTTGCAGTTCTGACTTTATAAGCAATTGCGACTTTATTTCATGCAGTTCTGACTTTATATCTTGCAATTGCGACTTTATTTCACACAATTCTGAATTTATATCTTGCAATTCTGACTTTATAACACACAATTGCGACTTTATATCACGCAATTCTGACTTTTTATCTCTCATTCTGACTTTATAACACGCAATTGCGACTTTATATCACGCAATTCTGACTTTATTTCTCGCAATTCTGACTTTATAACACGCAATTGCGACTTTATTTCACGCAATTTTGACTTTATATCAATCAGAATTGCAAGATGTAAACTCGCAATTGTGAGATAAAAGTCGCAATTATCTTTTAAAATGTTTTATTCTGTGGCGGAAACAAAGCTTCCATACCTCCTGGCCTCTTCCTCCCATCCATCCTCCCTGACGTCTACCGTTACGGTAGGGCTGGCCCAGCCATCGGTAGGTGCCGGCGGTGCCGCGGTAGCCTACCTGAGAAAACATTTTGGAAAAGACGGACTATGGACCCAACCAACTCTATAGGAGGGGAGGGGAGAACTCCCTCACATGGTACAACCCATGCAGAGGCTGCGCGCTGCGTTGTCAGAATGTGAAACGTGTGTAGTCTATGTAACTAACGTGACATTGAAATGTGAAAAAAAACAAAAATAAAATTCCTCGACCGGCCCAAAAGTGAAGCGGCCCACCGGGAATTCTCCCGATTCTCCCGATTACCCACTCCGGGCCTGGTCAACGCAGTGCGGCAGCCAGCAGACTATGGCAGGCTGTATAAGCGTGCTCATTGGCTGACTTGCGGCAACTGCTGCAGCCTATCGGTGAGCCCTGCGTGTGACGTTGCGCCCTCTACGCGTCACAGCCCGTCAGAATGGGTGTGGCTTAGCGTATATAAGGAAGGGCTCGACTGGCTGAACCCTGCTTTTTCAACTCTTCAGCGAAGCTCTCCGCATCGCTGGATCTTGAGAAGCCGCCGCCGTTGAATCGAGCGACCAGCAAGCTTAGGAAGCGTCTGAGGAAGCCGGCCGCCTTCAGCCATCCGTGCCTGCTGAGCTATCCGGTGACAGTATCCTTTATCTGTTTTGTGTGTTCGCCGCTGCGACACACATTTTCTATCTAAAAGTTTTTGTAAAAATGCCTTGCTCTTCCTGTGCCTCGAGCCGCGCCCCGCTCAGCACCGCCATCTCATCTGCGCTCTCTGCCTGGGCTGCGAGCATGCCGCTACCGCGCTCTCTACGGGCAGCTGCCCTGAGTGCGAGGAGCTTTCAATGTCGACCCTGCGGGCTCAACTTGAAGCCTTCCCTGATGAAGCTGTCACTCCGCCTGTCTCTGCTGAGCCGTGCAGAAAGAAGCGCCGCTCCCAGAGGCCACCGGAGTCTTATGTGGCGCTTAAGAACTCGCCGGAACCCTTCCCTCGAGCCTCTCTCTCTCCTTCTCCGCCCCCCCTCCCGGACGCGCAGCCGCCAGCCCCAGACGCCGAGAAGGGGTATACTTCCATCCCCCTGTGGAGGAAGCGATCGCAGTGGACCTTTGGCCGTCTTCTGGATGGCGCTCAAAGGCTGCCCTCCCGTCCAAACACTGCAGGACTACATCAGCCCTTGTCGGCCACGCTTTCTCCGCCGCCGCCTCAGCCTTGCATTCCATGGCAGTACTTCAGATCCTAAGCCGATCTCCTCCGTGTGTTGGATGAGAAAGGCCCGGATCCTGCCTCCATCACGGATTTGCGCAGCGCGACGGATCTCTCCCTTCGCGCTACTAAATCTGCTGCCCAGGCTCTTGGAAGGTGCATGTCCTCGCTGACCGTCACAGAAAGGCACCTCTGGTTGACACTCACTGACATGAGGGAGTCTGAGCTGGCCATTTTTCTCAACGCCCCGCTCTCCCCCACCGGCCTCTTCAGCCCAGCGGTTAGTGGGATTGTAGACCGCTTCTCGGAGGTACAAAAGACCACGCAGGCTATGAATCTGCTTCTGCCTCAACGCTCGAGCTCAGCCGCACACCGCCCTCGGGACCAGCCTGCACGAAGCTCCACCCAGCGTCCAGCTCAGCCTCCGCCTTCGCAGCGACGACAGGACGGCCGCCCTAGATCGCGCTCGTCCAGCCGCAACAGGCCGTCTCCCCCACGGGGACCCCGGCCTAAGATCACGCTGAAACCCGAGCCCGCGAAGTCCTCCTAGCCACTCAAAGGAGGAAAAGACAATTAAGTCCCGCCGCGGCCGGACCACCATCAAAGCATTCCGCTCTGTCAGTCCCTGTTGCTATGGCTACTGCAGATATGTGCCCATGAGCCCGTGCCCACACCTACTCACTGTTCGCACTGTCACACGGCCACTCTCTGCCGGTCACATCACAGATGTGTCATCATCACATCACAAAATGTTCCCCGTCCAAAGCCACCAGGACATCACGTATAAAACGGCTAGCCATCGCTGTCTGCAAGCCGGCGTATTCAGGCACAGAGTCTCCGCGCCTCCGAATCAGGTTCTCGAGCCCGCAGAATGCGGCGACCGGAACCCGGAGGCCATTCTGCCCCTAGCCACACATGCAAACGCATGAGAAGCTATTCCAGGTGTGTCAGAATGGGTGCTGAGCACAGTAAAGCAGGGCTATTCCTTGCAGTTCGCTCGCCGTCCCCCGCGCTTTCTAGCCTGAACCGAGATGGGAGTGAATGGGGAAGTAGCACATCTACTTCGTGCAGAAATAGCGAAACCCCGTACATTCACTAAGTGCATGGACACGGCTCTCGCTCCCCTGAGGAATCAGGGAATGCGGATTTTGAACTATCTGGACGATTGGCTGATTCTAGCACAGTCAGAGGAAGAACTTATTTCTCACAGAACAGTGCTTCTCGGCCATCTGGAAAGCCTGGGTCTCATGGTCAACTGGACCAAGAGCTCATTATGGCCCAGCTGTCGACACAGTGTGTGCGCTGTATTCAACGCGTCTTTCCAGAAAGGCAGCATTGCACCTCTGAAAACATTTCAGAGGATGCTGGGTTGCATGGCATCAGCTGCCGCAGTGCTTCAGCTGGGTCTATTGCATATGCGCCCGCTGCAGCGCTGGTTGAACGCCTGAGGGCAGAGCCTGGGCATCCGGCTGCATACAGATCAGAGTGACTCACAGCTGCGTTTCAGCACTGAGACCCTGGTTAGCGGCCGACTGGTACCAGCGGGGAGTGACAATGGGAGCCGTCTTGCACCAAAAAGTTATCTCGACGGACGCCTCCAACTTGGGTTGGGGCGATCTTTTTGAGGGCAGACCGGTCTTTGGCCTGTGGTCAGACCTGGAGAAAGCCTTCATATAAACTGTTTTGAGATGATAGCAGTCAAGAACGCGCTGAAGCGCTTCCTCCCTCACATACGGGGCCACCATGTTCTAGTCCGCTTGGACAATATGTCTGTGGTGTCCTATGTGAATCGCCAGGGCGGTGTCAGATCCAGGAACTAGAGACCTGCGCGGGACACAATGTTCAGTCCCGCTCCCGCAGTGTTCAGTCCCGCTCCCGCAAAGATTTGTCATTTTTAGTCCCGCTCCCACCCGCAAATGCCCGCAAGACGGCAGGCAGTATGGATGTTCACTTTCTGTCTCACGAAAGGTCTTGGGAAAAAAATGCGTGCGCACATAATTCCTTACCAATACTTGGTTACATATTTATTGGTAAGCCTGCATGTTCAACCATACAAAACATTAAATAGGCCTAGGCCTCAGTAACTAACGCCAACAAAGATAAACATTAATCGGCCCAAATTCCAATAGGCTTAATTATCGTGTAACATAAAAACAGCCTTAAGCATGGCCTACATAGGAACATTTGTAAAACAAATCATTCTTATCTAGCCTAGACTATAGACTATATCACAGGCCATTTAAACATTTAAAATGTGATCACAAAACACAAAACGGTCCCATATTACGAACAGCAATATATCACAATAGTAGGCTAACAGTAACCAAAAACAAAAATATAAAATCGATTTGATTAGGTAAAAAAAAAAATATATATATATATATATATATATATATATATATATATATATATATATATATATATATATATATATATATATATATATATATATATATATATATATATATATATAGTTAATGTTCTGGTCACATAGGCTAGCCATGAACATTCGTAAAACATTGAGACTAAAAAACTATTTGGGCTTTGAGCCTCAGTGCAGATGTTAAACTGAAAATAGCCTAGGCCTACTTTTTAATAATAATAATATTAATAATAATAATATTAATAATAATAAAAAAAAAAAATTGCGGGAGTGCAGTGTATCATCCCTCCCGCCCGTACCCGCAAGTGCACCTCCATCATCCCGCACGCTCCCGCAATGACCTTTCAAAATTTGTCCCGCGCCGCACTGTTTTGCGTCGCGACCCGCGGGTGCAGACCTTTACCAGGAACCTCTGTAAACTGACAGAACGCCTTCTTGTGTGGGCCCATCACTCGCTGTGGTCGCTGAGAGCCTCGCATGTTCTGGGCCTCAGGAATGTCGGCCCAGACAGGCTGTCCAGGGACAACATTCCCCCGGGAGAATGGTCCCTGCACCCCTGCAGTCCAGTTACTGTGGCGCCTCTTCGGCAAAGCGGAAGTAGACCTTTTTGCGTTGAAAGACAATTGCCTGAGATTTCTCTCGAAAAGCCAGGACGCGCTGGCCCAAACCTGGCCCAGCCGCAAGTCAGCCAATGAGCATGCTTATACAGCCTGCCATAGTCTGCTGGCTGCTGCACTGCATTGACAATAAACACAAAATTAAGGATAATTTTTTGGCTTCAGATCTCGAGAAAAGATGACTTTACCCACAGTGTAAGCAACTTATGCAATACTCGTTCCCTCTTCTAGAGAGAACCGAGGTTACGTTAGGTAACTGAGTACGTTAATGTAACCCCACCGTGGGTGATATGGCAAAAATATCTTATTTGTTTAAAGAAAATCACTATTTAATCACGATTTAATGCATATTGTTTTGACTATTTTGCAAGTGACTGAGCATTAAAGCATAACTAATGTCCTTATTTTAAAAACAAAGCCTTGCAAGTTTACAAAATATAAATATTAACATAATATAATACTTTTTTTGTTATTAAAAAAGCGCTAAAGTATGAAGGGAGAGGAAGATAAATTCAGTGAGGTTGTCAAAAATAGTCATTCAACAATAAATTATTGGTACTATTATTGTTCTTCTCATTAAATAAAATATTGATACAGATTATTACACTATAGCATTATATTCAGGGCTCGCCAATAAGGACTGCCCGACAGCCCCGGGCCAGCAAGAACAAATGGCAAGGCCCATGTCTAACCACACTTGAGACAGAGTCGTAAATCCTACCAGCTATTAATTAATTATAACAAGTTTTGATTAATGATTAATATTTATTTTGAGCTAATTGGTTACACTACCTTAGAGCAAATGTTAATTTTTTTTTTTTGATGATTTACTGAAAATTGTTACATTTTAACTTTCATTTTAGACCCGATGGAAGAGATTAAGGACAGTGAAGAACTGGATGAAGCGGAGGAGGAACATCGTGTCAAAACTGAAGAAAAATCTTTGAGCTGCTCACAGACCGTAAGTAAACTTGTAGTGAGAAGAGCCATCAAAAATTTCACTTGCTTTCAGTGTGGAAAAATATTCCCACACAAGCAAAGTCTTGAAAATCACATGACAGTTCATAGCAGAGAGAAGCCTTTCACATGTGATCAGTGTGGGAAGAGTTTCCCTTACAAACAAATTCTTAAATTTCACATGATAGTTCATAGTGAAGAGAAGCCACACACGTGTGATCAGTGTGGGAAGAGTTTTACACAAAAAGAAACCCTTAAGAGACACATGAAAGTCCACACCGGAGAGAAGCCGCACACATGTGATCAGTGTGGGAAGAGTTTCGCACTTAAAGGAGGCCTTAATCGTCACGTGAAAATCCACACTAGAGAGAAGCCATTCACATGTGATCAGTGTGGGAAGAGTTACACAGTTAAAGGAGCCCTTAATGATCACCTAAAAATCCACACTGGAGAGAAGCCGCACACATGTGATCAGTGTGGGAAGAGTTTTACACAAAAAGAAACCCTTAAGAGACACATGAAAATCCACACTGGAGAGAAGCCGCACACATGTGATCAGTGTGGGAAGAGTTTCGCAATTAAAGGAGCCCTTAATCGTCACGTGAAAATCCACAATAGAGAGAAGCCATTCACATGTGATCAGTGTGGGAAGAGTTACACAGTTAAAAGAGCCCTTAAAGATCACCTAAAAATCCACACTGGAGAGAAGCCGCACACATGTGATCAGTGTGGGAAGAGTTTTACACAAAAAGAAAGCCTTAAGAGACACATGAAAATCCACACCGGAGAGAAGCCGCACACATGTGATCAGTGCGGGACAAGTTTTGGCCTAAAATATCTCCTAAAGAAACACATGAAAATCCACACTGGAGAGAAGCCGCACTCATGTGATCAGTGTGGGAGGAGTTTTTCACAAAAAGGAACCCTTAAAGATCACCTGAAAATCCACAATGGAGAAATGCAGCACATATGTGATCTGTGTGGGAAGAGTTTTTCACAAAGATACCTTAAGATTCACATGAAAATACACACCGGAGAGAAGCCGCACTCATGTGAGCAATGCGGGAAAAGTTTTGCCCTAAAATATCTCCTAAAGAGACACAAGAAAATCCACACTGGAGTGAAGCCTCACGTGTGTTATTTGTGTGGAAAGGGATTTTTATGGGTGAGTGGTTTAAAATTTCACCAGAAAAGACACAGTGGTGGGAAGAAGTATGTGTGCTATGTTTGTGGAAAAAACTATTGTACAGAGGGTGAACTGAAGCGGCACCAGAAGAGAAGCTGCACACAAAAAAGACTCCTTAAAGATCACATGAAAATCCACACCGGAGAGAAGCCGCACACATGCTATCAGTGCAGGAAGAGTTTCAGAAGTGTTCGAGCTTTGAAATTACATCTGTGTTCTCATTCTGGAGAAAGAAAGACGCACAAGAAAGTTCATACAAAGGGGAAGCTTTACACGTGTTCTGCTTGTGAAAAATGTTTTACACGACTGAGTGCTTTTAAAGTACACCAGAAAACACATACCAGTTCTAAATCAAATAAAAAGACATTTTTTCAATAATAAAGACATTTGTGAAACAAATGTGAAAAAAAATAAATTGGCTTCCCTAATCAAAAGTTGTGGATCTATGGTTGTGGATCTATAAAACAGGAACTATGATTTCAGACATTATTAGTTCAAACGTAACACAATGTTATGGCGATCTGAACCATTTTCCGTTCTTCACCATTTCCACAAGGGAGATGTGGCGCAAAGGATTTGACGCATGAATCCATAACATGTCTTGTAAAACTTTACTTTTTCTTTGTCTTGTGACATTTCAGAAATCAAACTCAAAAACTATTTTGCACCTTTTCACATTTCAAAAACATGTATTCTTTTCCTTCCTTCTTCCTTATTATTCTTCAGAATTATTACGCATACGAAACCCATTTAAAACTAGTCAAAATCACGTGATAAAATACAAATAACGCATAATACACATTATGGCTCTAACACAATTTCAGGCAGTAAGAGTGGTTGAAAATAGAAAATCCAAGACACTTTTTTTAGGTAACAGATATTGTTTTATTTAAGGTAACAGATATTGTTTTGGCTTTATAGCGGAGTTAAGTTATTTTCCATCTAAAGTTAGTTTTGATTGATTTGCTTCCGTCGCAACGATCATTTGTTATTAAATTAGGGGCCGACACCATTCCCTCTACACAGACTTTAAACGCGAACCTGTGAGAAACGCTGATGGCGTTCACATGCGCATTTAGAATGGGTTCTATAGTTTTGTGCGATTATAGGATTGTCAATGCAACCCTGTTCTCTCACTCTTCACACACTGATAGCAACAATGCAGGAGAAATGCCAGCACAGGCATCCAGTATCCGTAGTTTCAGGTGCTGCACATCTCGTATCTTCACACCATAGACAATTGCACCACCACATTATGGGTGCCAGGTCCGAGCATTCCTAGATGAACAGTTTCCTGGAAAGTGGATTGGTCGTCGTGGGCCAGTTGAATGGCCCCCAAGGTCTCCCGATCTGACCCCCTCAGACTTTTATCTTTGGGGTCATCTGAAGGCAATTGTCTATGGTATGAAGATACGAGATGTGCAGCACCTGAAACTACGGATACTGGATGCCTGTGCTGGCATTTCTCCTGCGGTGTTGCTATCAGTGTGTGAAGAGTGGGAGAACAGGGTTGCATTGACAATCCAACACAATGGGCAGCACATTGAACACATTTTATAAGTGGTCAGAAACTTGTAAATAACTCATGAACGAATAAAGTTACATTGAAACCAAGCACACCTTTGTTTTTCTTGTGACATTACCAATAAGTTTGATGTGTCACATGGCCCTCTTCCTATTGAAAAAACAAAAGTTGTATCCAAGATGGCCGACTTCTAAATGGCCACCATGGTCACCACCCATCTTGAGGAGTTTGCCCCCTCACATATACTAATGTGCCACAAACAGGACTTTAATATCACCAACCATTCCCATGTTATTACGGTGTATCCATATAAATGGCCCACCCTGTATATACAGAAAAATGATCACAATGAAGGACTGAAATCTATTTCTTCATTCAACCCAGGGTACACTGTGGCCTGTAAATCATATATAAAATGTTTCTCTCTGTAAAAGTAATTTTGATCGATCACCTCCCCAAATAATCTTATTAATAATTTCTAAACCCTCAACCATTAGGCCTTCTGGATTACTATTGTGCACATTTTGGGAGTGTTTTGCCATAGGATAATCCAAATTATCTTTTCTAATGGCATTCTTATGCTCCGATACTCATACCAATGCTCCATTTCTTGGTCCGACCTATATGGAAGCATCCACATTTATATGATAACCTGTACCACAAAAGTAGTATTGCAATGAATTAATGCTTTTATGTTGTACATCTTATTTGTCTTGAAATTACAGAATTGTCTGCATTTTTTTTATATTAGAACATTGATTGGATGTTCACTGGGATTCTAGGATGTTGACATATGCTCCTGTTTTGAAATCCACCCAGTATCCTTTTAATTTATCTCTTGTGTTGTCTATTGGATTGGATAGCAGCCGTTGATAGCAGTCTTGATGTTCAGTTGTTGTGAGGCTTCTTCAACATATTTGTCTTTGTCCATTACCACAATCGCTTCCCCTTTGTCTGCAGGTTTTATGATTATAGACTCATTCTTGGCCAAATGATCTATTGCCAGTTTTTGGGATTTAGTCAAGTTCTCCCTAATTCTTTGATTTGATGATAGGAACAGTTTCTCAATTTCAAAGTCCACCTTTTTTGTAAAAGCAGTCCCATTCGAAATTGGAGGCATAAAGTATGATTTTGGTCTAAAGGGATATCTTTGTGCTTTGCTATCACTTGTCTGATTATTTTGATGATACCATACTTTGAGATGGAGGCTATCTAAATAGACCCACCTTGTTATTAAACCCATTAGTGTGATAAGTGGGAGAAAAAGAAAGTCCTTTAGACAACACACTAACACAGTCAGGGGCTAGAGCAGACCTGGGCATATTACGGCCCGCGGGCCACATCCGGCCCTTTGTGTGTCCCTGTCCGGCACAACATAGATTAGAAAAATATCTACCGTATTTTCCGCACTATAAGGCGCACCGGATTATAAGGCGCACATTCAATGAATGGCCTATTTTAGAACTGTTTTCAGGCGCACCGGATTATAAGGCGCATAGAATAGAAGATACTGCAGTCAAACTCGACGCGTCCGCATGAGCGCGAAGGTAATAAAAAAAACTAATATCCGTCTGCTCGGGCAGATTCGGCTTAACAGCGTGCGCGCCTCCGCATCTGAAGATGCACGACTTTGAGTTTGAATCTGCCCGAGCAGACGGATATTAGAACATCACACCAGCACCCAGTTTGCGCGTCTAAATCAGTTGTATGGTCTGGTGTTCAGTCTAAAACAAAACAGCTGTGTCAAGTATAAATGCCTCGTCTGTTTGATGAGTTGCGCGCGCACTCAGCTAAGGCTCGCGCTCTGTTGCCAGGCGACAGTATAAACAAGGTTTAAGTCAGCGGTTGTTAGGCTACTTTAGTTTTTATATAAGGCGCTCCGGATTATAAGGCGCACTGTTGTTACATTTCTATAAACCTTTTGTTAGGCTATTCTTTGTTTTTGAAGATTAACAAGTTTAAATTAAATTGCACTGATTCAGTGATTGTTTTTGTTTTATTAGACCTACACACCACAATTTCACTTTTCACAAATTTTCAATTTCACACCTAATACAAACAGAATTTTATTTTATTTTTATTCTACTGATTACCAGTACCGGCTATTCATAATATATAATTTAGGGAATTGTACAATGGAAGAAAGCTGAGCAGAATTAAGTGTTATCGGTGTGGCCCTCTGACACGATTCAGGTTTCTCATGTGGCCCCTTGTAAAAATTAATTGCCCACCCCTGGGCTAGAGTGTTTTAGATAGGTTGATTACCGTCTGCTCTTGTTCCGGTCTCTGATAATCCATGGTTGTTGTCTCAGTTGTTGTCTTTGTCCTTGAATGTTTTCTGCCTCTCCTTGTTTTCTTTTTTTATGTTGGATTTTATGTGTTTGGGTCTTTCGTCCAAAAAAATTAGACGTGGTAGAAGCAGCTGGTGAAGACATATTATAAGTTATTGGTAGTAAAATTGAAGGACACAGATCTCAACTTGTAGACTCTGTCATCTTTGAAATCGTTTTCATCTCTCTTCAGTTTCTTAATTGTTTGTTGTATGACCAAAGCTGTAAGTTTCTCAAGATCCTGTTTCAATTTATTTTCAAATGGCAATTTTATCTCATCATTACTCATCCCATTGATTTGTACTTTTATCTCATTGAGTTTTTCTTGTACCACTTTTTTTCCTTTCTTACTATGTTCAATGATTAGCAGAATCAGATCTAATGAACTTTTGTTTAAAATGGCTTCCCATTTCAATCTAAACTCAATGTCTTTGGTGCCAAAATGGGACACGTTTTTGGGTCAATGGCCTACATTTTCTGTCCGATTGCATTTTTTCAGGCAAAAATGGGTTTAAATGCATAAAAAGATACTGTATATTTGTAGTACCTCTCCCATGTATGTACTCACTTTAACTTTTCAAAAACCTTTATTTTTTTTGTTATTTATTTATTTATTTTTTATTTAAAGTGTCAAAACATCATGTGGTGCGACCGTCCAGCCATAACTTCTGTTTTGAAAACGTCTTTGAAATTACTCTGAATTTATTCAAATTTATTTTCTGCACTATTTGGCATGATTTCCAAAATGTTTTGTAATCCTTTAAAAAAATTCAAAGCATTTGTATTTATATTTCCATCAGAATATACAAACAAACTTTGTCCGATGATGTCCATTTTATGAAATATCATGTGGTGCGACCATCAAGGAACTACCATTTTGGGACTTATATGTTGAAAACTATTCAAACACAGGAAGTTACCTCATAAACCAATTTATCAAGGACCCATGGAAGCAGCAAGCAGGATTGTAATTCTCTCAAATTGGAAAAAAAAATAAACCTTTGTAATGGTTGGTATGTAGTTACCACATTTGGATGCCATGTGGTATGACCTCAAAAAAATAATAATATTAAAGTTATTTCTACAAATATATATTTTTATTATAAATTTCATAGTGACCTTTTTTGGCAAGCTAGCTCGTTTTGTTTAGGTGGCCAATTCTGTGCCTATAAATTTTGACTGAATTTGAAAATATCATGTGGTGCGACCAAATATAATGTGGTGCGAGCACTGCAGCAGACTGTTTTCCATGATAGATATATGTCCTAGATTGGCAGTTTTATGATTTTATATTCAATTGACGGTTTATATAAAAACAGTACTTTACTTTAGTATAATTTGGAATTGATTTTTATGCAATTTGGGATATTTTTATATATATTTCACACAGTTTGTGTTTACTCTTTGTACAATATGAGAAAAATGCAACAAAAAAATTTGAGCATGTAATTTCAGTTTAGTAATAATGCATTTATTAGTAGTGTATTTATTATTGCCTATTTATTTATTTAAAACTATTTTAATCTATTTTACCAGATGCCACTGCCAAGCGAAAAAATTCTGACCCTGCAACAAGAGCAGAGTACCTTGATAGGAGAAGAGTGAAATATTATTACAGTTTAAAGTATCTGTTTTCTATGTGAATATGTAGTAAACTGTAATTTATTCCTGTGATCAAAGATGAATTTTCAGCATCATTACTCTAGTCTTCAGTGTCACATGATCCTTCAGAAATCATTCTAATATGTAACCCTGGACCACAAAACCACTCAATGGGTCAATGTCACATGGGTCAATTTTTTAAAATTGAGATTTATACATCATATGAAAGCTGAATAAATAAGCTTTCCATTGATGTATGGTTTGTTAGGATAGGACAATATTTGGCTGAGATACAACTATTGAAAATCTGGAATCTGAGGGTGCAAAAAAATCTAAACATTGAGAAAATCTCCTTTAAAGTTGTTCATTTATGTTTACGATATTGCTGCATTCACTCACATAAATAAATGTTTATAAATTTATGGTAGGACATTTACAAAATATAAAACATGATCTTTATTTAATATCCTAATGATTTTTGGAATAAAAGATAAATCGATCATTTTGACCCATACAATGTATTGTTGGCTATTGCCACAAATACCCTGTGCGACTGGTGACTGGTTTTGTGATCCAGAGTCACTAATGATTTGCTGCTCAAGAAACATTTCTGATTATTATCAATGTTCATATTTTTGTGGAAACTGTGATTCATTTTATATGTCAGGATTATTTGATGAATAAAAAGTTCAAAAGAACAGCATTTATTTGAAATAGAATCTTTCGTAACATTATAGCCTGCGCCTGAATGTGACACTGAGTGTGTCTTTAATTAATAAAACTATTAATTACTTAAAAAAAAATGATTGACCCCAAATGTTACCTGTATACAATACTTTTATGAAATAATTTATATCTATAACATTATTGTTTGTTAGAAAGGAATTCTAAGTCACGTTAAATTAAATGGTGCACTTGTGTTTGTGATGTGATTTTTATAAAAAAAATGTTAATAAAATGTTTATATTTAGGAATTTTGTATAAAATCTGGTTTAAATCTATTTTTTTGTAAAAAAAAAAAATGTGTTGTTCATTGATCTCTTTAAATAGATTTTTAACTATATAAGGTCTTCGTGTCATTTGGAGCGACCACTTATCATGTGGTGCGACCAATAAAAGCAATCACTGTATTCAATTTAAAATAAAATATCTTATTTCTGTGGCTGAAATATGAATTACTGATACAGTATGCTTTAGTAAATTATATTTTTAAAACATTGCAACCCATTCTCATCCCCAGGGCGTCAAAAACTGAAGCATGGTCAAGTGCCTTCCGCGTCACATAGAAGACTTCGAACGTACCCCTAGGCGTCACTTAATTGACGAACAGGGAATTCCATTGATTTCAAAGGTTTGCCTTATACGTCAAATTAAAGGGATACTTCACCTCTGGGAAGATGAATTTGTATTTAAAATAGGTCATTTAAGTACAAGAAATGTGAAGAATTTTTCTAATTTGGAGCTTTCTAAACTGAGAAAAGCCAGAAAATGTATTTTTGGCTTATGTGGATGAAAGACAACAACTCCCAGAATGCACTTGCTTCGCTGCCTTAGGAGGCCACGCCTACCGGTAAGGGAGCACAGTTGAAAACAAACAACAAGGCTAGCCTACGTGATGAGTTTGCCTGGGATTTAGAGATCGCCCAAAATGTCCGGGATTCGGCTTTTGCGTTCTACAGTCGCCATTCATTCATTATGTTTACTGTGGCGAGCAGGACGAGGCTGACGGCGCGAGGCCGGTGGCGTCATTACTGAGACGCGCCGGGTCTCGCATCTCTCACGGAGGAGCGGGAATTTTCTTAGCAATGGTAAAACGCACATCAACCGATCACTTGTTTGGCGTTTATGTAAACACTACATTCAGATTCACCAATCGGAATGAATTCAGTTAGATTGAAACAAAAGGTGTGCATGTAAACAATGAATGGCGACCGCAGAACGCAAAAGCTGAATCCCGGACATTTTGAACGATCTCGCCCGCCGGACAAGTCCGGGAAAAGGAGGATGATAACCCCTACTTACTCAGCTTTCTCCTACTATTCAGCTTTCTCCACAGAACAAGAGCCTGCTAGTTTAGCTTCCAAAGAAAGACAGCTTTTTTTTTTTTTTTTTTTTTTTTTTTTTATTAGACATTAGACATAACAAACATCAAAAAACACAATAACAAGACATCCAAAAAGATAACAATCTAAACAGTTTTTTCAAAGAAAAATTCCAGAAGAAAAAAAAAAAAAGTAAGGGGATAAAACCAATCTGTTATATATAGAGACCAATAATTTGTACTACTTACAAAAAAAAAAACATATATTAAATCAATTTTCAATTAACTTCAATTCTTTAGCAAATATAATTGTATCACTACATTTTTTGTTATCAATACATTTGAGAGACTCAATATACAATTCAAATTCACTCAAAAAAACCTTCAAACATGGTTTAGAATTACTCCATTTACTCTTATGAATATGAAATTTACCTAACAATATCATAAGATTCATCATAAAATTAACAGACGCAATTTTCGAATCAAAATAAATGATAACATCTTTGGATGCAAGTTCACAATTATGACCAGACTTCTGTTGAAAGTGCCTAGAAAGATCATCCCAAAATTTTTTAGAATGATAACATTCAAAGAAAAGATGTAGAATTTTTTCTGGCTGATCCAAACAAAAAGTACAATTTTCATCAATATCCATAAATTTTGATAAAGTATAATTACTAACATAAATATTATGAAGAATTTTCAAATGTACTTCTCGAAGTTTGTTAAATATACAAAACCGAAAGGGAAGCAACCAAGCTTTTTTCCAGATAATCTCTGAGAAGCAAATATTCCAGAAAATTTTCCCTCTAGGCTGAACAAATCTATTTTTATAAAATATATTTCTAATGAATTTATTGGAGCACTTTTTACTGGTAATGTCTACACCATTTAAATATAGAATGGGATCAATTCTACAAATGTTAAGGGACATCATATGACTTCTCATTAACATCATTAGACCAGTAGGAATGGCTTTTATTACAGAATAATACTCTTTATATTTAATAGGAAATGCCCACTTATTCATGAAATTTTCATAAGAAAGAAACTGAGCTGACTGATCTAAAAGGTCAGATAAGAAGTAAATTCCTTTATCTTTCCAACTCTGTAAATAAAGAGATTTCCGGTTTACTGTAATATAAGCATTATTCCACAAGATTGCTTTATGTGGGGAAAAGTTATGTACATAACATAACTTCCAGGCCTTAAGAGCTTGTTGGTAAAAGTTGGATAATGTCACAGGCAGTTTGCTAATAGAGTAATCACATACTAACAAAAAATTTAAACCTCCAATCTTTTTAAAAATATTATATGGAATAAAAAACCATATTGAGTCTGATTTAAGAAGACAGTTTCTGAGCCATTTTACTTTGAAAGTATAATTTAAATCGAAAAAATCCAAAAGCTCAAAACCACCTTCATTTCTTGGACCATGAAGAACCTCCTTTCTTAAATGATGATGTTTATTCTTCCAAACAAATTTTGTAAATAACTCGATTTTTTTACAAATCGAATCTTGAACAGCAAGAGATAAAGCTGGATAAACAAATCTAGATACCCCTTCTGCTTTGGTTAATAGGACTCTGCCTATGATAGTCAAGTCTCTTTGAAGCCAATTATTAAAGATGTTTTGAGTTTTTTTAAGTTTGGGGGAAAAATTTAATTCTTGTCTTTCCGCTATATCTTTTGTTACATTTATTCCTAAATACTTAACCTTGTTTTTTACTGGGATATTACATATATTTTTTTCTTTTGAGTCATAGAGACACATTATTTCACATTTATTTACATTTAGCTTTAATCCCGAGGCATCAGAAAATGCACCTACTAGCTGCAATACTGTGGGCAACTGTTCTTTATCTTTCAAAAAAGAACAGTATCATCCGCAAGCTGAGTTAGTCTAAGCTGTTTATTGAAGATGGTAAGTCCTTGAATATTTGGAGAATTCAAGACTTTTATGGAAAGAAACTCAACTACAGTGAGGAACAAGAAAGGGGCTATAGGACAACCTTGGCGCACTCCTCTACAGATGGGGAATCGTTTAGAGGTGTTAGGATATAAATTAATCGAGCTATTAATACCTTTATGGAACATTTTAATTATAGAAATAAATCTTTCCCCAAAACCAAAGGATTCAAAAGCCCTATACATAAACTGATGCTCAATCGTATCAAACGCTTTGTGGAAGTCTAAGAAAACAATTAAAGCTTCTGAATCTACTAAATTTGAGTAGTCTAATAAGTCCAAAATTAGTCTAATGTTCCAACTTATGTGCCGTCCAGCCATAAATCCAGTTTGACACTCATTAATTATTTCGTCTAGACCTTTTTTCAGACGAACTGCATAAACAAGAGATAACAGTTTATAATCTACATTTAATAATGTTATAGGGCGCCAATTATCCAAGATCAATGGATCTTTATCGGGTTTCGGAAGAAGGGTTATTAATCCCTGTTTCATCGAAGTCGATAACTCATTAGAATCAATACATTCCTTATACATTTCGAGTAAGGGGTTTTCAATAATATCCCAGAAGCAGAGATAAAATTCAACTGAGAGACCGGTGTTAGGTCTTCGAAAAGCAGTGACAGTCTGATGAGATTTCTATGAAGTAAATTTAAAACATTCTACCTTAAAAATAGTTATCACGCCATGTCTTGTAATTAAAGTAAACAGATTCGGCCAGAAAATGCAACTCCTCAAAACGCCTCAGAGCTCGAACCAACACAACTGTTCAGGTCGCCATCTTGCGCCACCCCCAAAGAAAGACAGCTGACACTGTGTACATTCTGTGAGTGAGATCCCACCCTGTATGGGCGGGCTGAAAACATGCGGAACAACGCCATCTACTGGCTGTAGTCTTTAGCCTCTGGCCAGAAAATCCCCCGATGACGCAAAATGCCGATTTTTGCGTCATCGGAGGTTTTTTTTTAGACAAAAAATACATAAATCTCTTGTCTCAGGGGGATATGAGGGTGGAAAGCATGGTAATTCAAACATACTACAGTTTTTTTCCTAATACAAAGCTTAATGCTAAATCCTATTATAGACTATTATATTATAGACCCTACGTCATCGCAATTTTCTAAAGCTCTGGTAAGAAATAAGTATTATATATAATATGCGTTTTTATAATGCATAATTAAATGATTGTGTAGGCCTACTGTGTATGCTTCTGGCCTGTTTCTTATTGTAAAAAAAAAAAGAAGAAGAAGATTAAAACACACACACATTTATAGATTTGAGATCTTTAGGCTATTTTTACATTTGATGCCAGGGGCATTAATAAATTAATTATCAGCTCGCTATTAATGTTAGCCTATCTGTAGAATCTGCGATTGTGGTTCTTATGTTGGCCAATCAAAACATAACAAACTCTTACACATAATCAACCGGGTATTTTTATGGAGTAAAATTACAATTGTTGGTTTATAATTAATAAATGTAAAATAAAAGCAAAGCCACCAATATTTAGTTTTTTTCTGGCATGGCATCCCATTCTCGCGGTAAGTCCTTTCGCGCTCAATGCTATATCTTGTCTTTGCACGGTAGGTTCTGGTACATAAATTACATCATTTAGATAAAGATTTTCAGATTCTGGAATCATTGTACGTTTTTGTGCATCATGTTCACATGTCTATCAGGGTTGTTGAGATATATATATATATATATATATATATATATATATATATATATATATATATATATATATATATATATATATATATATATATATATATAATTTATTTTATTTTATTTTTTATTAAGAATAAAAGCCATACCTAAAACCGATTGACGGGTGCTAATGCTAATGGTACTATGGTAAGTTACCAATAGGCCTACGTCCATTAGCATGTTAGCTAATACTTTATGATTTGGGGTTTATCAGATACTTTATGACCTGGGATTTGTGTTAGACTGCCATAATAGATTAAATAATGGATGGTTTACTTTTTATTATTTACATAGAATATCGACTTGGTCTATGTCCATGCACAGACATATATAATTTCTACAAGTGTATGTATATGTACATTTGTTATACATAATATGTGACTTATATGTGCTTATATGGTATTTGCATTAATACACATACTGTAATGATAAGTAAAAAAAAAATAGTTTGAATGAATTTTCATTTGAAGTATTTCTTTCACATGATCTACATTCTGTCATGCATTCCAAAAAAATATTATCTAATTATTATCTAATTTTCTGTCCACACCACTATACCTTCTACTATACAGTATTCTGTAGCTTCCAAACAGAAACCTCAGGTAGAAAACTCCAATTGTAGCAGTTGCCTGCACTTGCTTTGTTTGCATTGTATTTTAATTTTTTTCTTTCTTTTAGAGCAAAATGACAAAACCAAAACAGAAACCATGTCCCCACTGCCAGGCACTCAACAATGCCAGCTCCAAAACATGTAAAACATGTTTTGCTAGTTTAACCCTCAGACAGAGAGTTAAAAACAAACAAAAGTATATCGAGGAGAGTGCATGGAAGTCCAACACAAAAAAACACAGAAATGCTGCTCGTGTGGTGGATTCTGCCCGCATTGCTGTAAGTCTTGTTCTGCAAATGTAGTATCAGTATATATTATATTCTGTTTATAGTAGCCTATACTGTACTGTACTGAAATGAATGAGGTAAATACAAAATTATACAGATAACATATTATTCACTGGGTATAGGTGAAGTATTCTCATATTTATAATTCTTATAATATAAACAAACGTATATATAACTATGAATAATTAAATAGTAAAAATCTGTTATTTAAAAAGAAATGTTAAAAAGATATATATATATATATATATATATATATATATATATATATATATATATATATATATATATATATGTATGTGTGTGTGTGTGTGTGTGTGTGTATATAATTATAATAATACTTTGTTACATTTCTATAGCGCTTTTCTGGGTACTCAAAGCGCACTATTACACTATATATATATATATATATTCTTGTAGCAACTCATAATGGTAATAAAATGTTTATACTGTAATAATTTTCTCAAAACGTAATAAAATCTTGAGCTCATAATGTAATAACAATTTTTACATTTTGAGAAATGTATTACATTAGAAACTTAACAAAACATTACTGTAATAGCTTTTAAAACATAAAAATATTAGTATTCCCTTACAATACATTGAAAAAATGTAAAAATCAAAAAATCAAAATCCAGTAGGTATTGTAGGTAGGATTTTTCTAAAAAAAAACAACAACATTCCAAACTTGTTTAAACTGTCTTTATATACCAATAGATAATTAAAATGTAAGTACTCTGAAAAAGAGAGTATAATAATCGAGTGACTGTAGACCTTTTAATCTGCAATAAACACAGATCATTATTTCCATTATTCTGTTTTAAAAGCTATTACAGTAATGAAAATATGATATGTTTTGGTAAGTTTCTAATGTAATACATTTCTCAAAATGTAAAAAATTGTTATTACATTATGAGCTCAAGATTTTATTACGTTTTGAGAAAATTATTACATCATGAATATTTTATTTCAATAATAATGTAATACTTATTTCATTAGGTACAGTTTTTACATTATGTGCAGTTATTACTTTATGAGTTGCTACATTTCTCAATTAAACATTTAGACATAGACATCTTTCTTTTTTACTTTGATAATCCAGTTGATTTGCAACAGAATTGTCTGGTAAGTCCCTGCTTACCATTATGAAAACATCGATACTTATCGACTGTCTGTGCATTTGTTTCACAGGTTAAGAAATTGGAGGTACTTGGCTATAAGCCAATTCTCTTCATTTCTAAAGAGAAAAGAAATGGGTTTGTGGCTGAAGTCATCACTTCAATGGGTCCATTTGCAGTTGGACCACTTCAAGCCATCTTTGAAAGGATGACTAGCCTTTATGAAATTTGTATTAAAAGTAAGTATTTCATATGATCTACACATGCAATATTCAAAGAAATATTTTCAAAATTTCTTTCAAAAAATTCTCATAGATTACCTGAGGCTTCAAAACAACACCAGTACTGCTGAAACTGTCTGCCAGCACCCGACTTCCTCCCTTCCTCCTTCATCTTCTTCCTCTAGCCTTCCTCATTCTTCCTCCTCTTTTGACACCCTTCCTCCTCCATCTTCTTCCTCTAGCCTTCCTCATTCTTCCTCCTCTTTTGACACCCTTCCTCCTCCATCTTCTTCCTCTAGCCTTCCTCCTTCTTCCTCCTCTTTTGACACCCTTCCTCCTCCATCTTCTTCCTCTAGCCTTCCTCATTCTTCCTCTTTTGACACCCTTCCTCCTCCATCTTCTTCCTCTAGCCTTCCTCATTCTTCCTCCTCTTTTGACACCCTTCCTCCTCCATCTTCTTCCTCTAGCCTTCCTCCTTCTTCCTCCTCTTTTGACACCCTTTCTCCTCCATCTTCTTCCACTACCCTTCCTCCTCCTTCCTCCTCTTTTGACACCCTTCCTCCTCCATCTTCTTCTTTCAGCCTTCCTCCTTCTTCCTCCTCTTTGTACACCCTTCCCCCTCCTCCTCCTCCTCCTCCTCCTCCATCTTCTTCTTTCAGCGTTCCTCATTCTTCCTCGTCTTTTGATACCCTTCTTCCTTCTCCATCTTCGTCCTCCAACCTTCCTCCTCCCACGACCTCTTACATCAACCTTCTTCCTCCTACCTCTTCTTTCCCCACTCCTCCTCCTACACCATTTCCCCTCACCCCTACCTCCGCTTGCATCACCCCTCCTTTCTATGATTCACATCTTCCATCTACAAACTCTTCTTTCCACTGCCAGAACAGTCATGCAGCCCCATCTAAGCCCAAAGATGCAGGTGATTTTTTTTATTATTATTATTTCAGGCAAAAACATGCAATAAGTTTTATTTAAGCTTGAACAAAAGTTCTATTCCCAATTTTAGTGCCAATGCCAGCATTTTAATCCAGATTTAGTTCTGACTGTGTGTGTGTAAATGTGTGTGTGTGTGTAAATGTGTGTGTGTGTGTGTGTGTGTGTGTGTGTGTGTGTGTGTGTGTGTGTGTGTGTGTGTGTGTGTGTGTGTGTGTGTGTGTGTGTGTGTGCGCGTGTGTGTTTTACAGACAATTCATCCACAATAATTCCAAGGACAGGAGGCAAACAAAGAAAATGGATGTATAAAGAAGCAGGTATTGTGTATTTGCATTTTTAATGAAAACTGACTAACTATTGTACAAAGTAGAACACAAGTTTCTTATTTCAATATCATTTTTCAAAGGCTGTTTTTAAGTCGCAAAATATTGTTAAATTACATAACTAATCATAGACAATAATGTCTATGATGCTGAATATGTGTATGCAACTGATTGTGCATAAACTGGAATAATCCCCTTCAATGTTTAAACTTACTTTTTGATTGTAATACAGTGGTTAAATGCGTACAGGCATCAAACTATTCCCGTGTGCATGGTTGCTGTTTTAATTAAATGCTTTTAAATAATACCGAATGAGTTCTAAACAAATTTCAAGTATTCTGTTAATGGAACTGTGGCGAGCAGGACGAGGTCGAGGGATGTGAGAGACCGGTGCGTGGCGCATGTGTCGCTCATCAGTAATTTTAAATTTTATTTATTTTTCCTTTATTTTACCAGGTGATGTCCCATTGAGATAGTCAAATCTCTTTTACAAGGGAGCCCTGGGGCAACAATTACACAGGTTACACAGAATCACAAAACAGACAAAAAACAAAAAAACAAACTGATCTACAGTACATATAAAACAATGTAAAATAACATAAAAGGCTCATTGAAAACATGTGCATTGTTCAAATTTGGATTGTTTAAGTAATTGTTTAAAATGTTCAAGAGGGATAAGAAACGAAAGCTTCAAAACTTTTTGGAGTAAATTCCAACACCAAGGAGCAGCATAACTAAAAGCAGTCTTACCAAATTCAGTTGTTACACGCGGGATATTTAGAGCCAGAATGTCAACGGAGCGGAGATTGTAAAGGTAATGATTCCTTGTCAACAAACTAGTAAGATAGCTGGGTAAATTACCATTAATAGTTTTAAAAATAAAAATGTGCCAATGGAACCATCTACGCAGACCTAAAGAGCTAAAGCCAGTTGCCTCATAAAGACGACAGTGATGAGTGCGTGACTTGGCATTAGTAATGAACCGTAATGCACCATGGTAGACTGTGTCAAGTGTATGCAGTGTGGTAGAGGCAGCGTGCATATAAATAACATCCCCATAGTCCAAGACTGGTAAGAAAGTGGCACTGATCAATTTCCTCCTTGCTTGGAGAGTAAAACAGGATTTATTTCTAAAATAAAAGCCGAGTTTTACTCTCAGTTTTCTCACTAATTCAAGTAATCACGCCACCGGTCTCGTGCCGTCCTGCTCGCCACAGGAACTTATATTTAGTGACCATACAAAATAAGCAGCTCCTAATGAATGCAAGTTACAAAATAAAATATTTGCCATTATGCAAATGTAAAATCATGCCATCCATGAGTGTTTCCATAATGTGCACTATTACCAAACCACACAACCAATTCAAAGCAAATTGTACTTCAGATGGTCTAATTTCAGTTAATTTTTAGGGTTTCAGGTGGCCAGGCCATTGCAAGGATTTATTTATTAAGAATTGCTTACCGAACTGTTGATATGTCATGAGTGTAAACATTTGCTGATTATATATTATATCCTTTTATATTTTTCTGTTGTAGAATGCCAAGTACATCCCAGATTAAAAACATTTCCATATGACAAGATCATAAGGAACAGGATGTCAAAGGAAGTAAGATTGAACTCATTTTGAAAATGTTTGTCAGAAATGTATTCCTTAGTAAAAGATAAAAGATTGAAACGTAAGATTTTTTTTTTAATAATGTACATTTATTTGAAATGAGAACGAATCTATGGCCTAATAAGGGCATGGTACAGGCACGTTTATTTGTATTATGTGTTTATGTGTATTTTTAGCATGATGTTTAGTGTGTGTGTGTGTGTGTGTGTGTGTGTGTGTGTGTGTGTGTGTGTGTGTGTGTGTGTGTGTGTGTGTGTGTGTGTGTGTTGTTGCTTATGTTTCTTAAAGGGTGTCAAAGAGGTCAAAGTGAGATGGAAGCCATGTTCAGGATGGTATGTATCACATATAACCTGTATAAGGGTGCACTATGGTAATTATAGAAATGAGGTAAACCTGTTCTAAAAATCTAGGATATTTGTTTTTACATGTATTATAGTAAACTTTTACTTATTCATTTTGATTGCCTAATACATCTTTCTTGCTTACATTTTTGTCTTTAAATGTCTGAATGCAAAAATATTTTTGCCCTTAAAAAAGTCAATCTATTTTCAATAGTTACATGTCATAGCCTGTTCTGTAAATTTGTATATGTTTTTTTTTTTTTTTATTGATTTGCAGTGGGATGAAATGGACGGACACCTGGGAGCCCTACAATCTTTTCTTCCAAGAATAAAGTTTAGTTTAAAGTTTATGTACCTGTTCTTGGTTCAGTTACTGTTTTAGTTTGCTGTTCTTGTTTTCTTATCTACATTTATTGCATGTAACTGTTTCTTTGCTGTTTTCTAATAAATCTAATAATCGATTGATTACTTGTCACTTTTTTACAAATCACTTTTACCGTAATTAATGTTGAATGAATGATCAAACATTGGTACTGTGAGTGTTTTTTCCCCCTGGAATTTTGGAGTAATATTTTCAACTGGGTGTTACAAAGGCTGAACATTGTTGAAGCTTTACACGATCATCTGGTAAATGTTATTATTTATTATTTGTATCATTTAGTATCATTATTTGTTAGTATTATTTATGGTAACTTGGGCAAAATGGTTGTTCTTGGTGCCAATTGAGGTACTATGGCAAAAATAAATACAATATATTGGAAATAATTAACTAATACAGTATATTTAACAATAATTAAATGAGTAACAATTAATGTTAACAGGCATTAAAACATTAGCATATATAGGCTACCCTTCAAATATTGTAATCAAGTAAACATTGCTTTAAAACAGTCACGTGAAAAATTAGTAATGAAATGAACAAAGTGGCAAGTCTAGAAGACAATATACTGAAGTGAAGGCTTTTCACTGTCAATTCTCGTTAAAAAAATAAGGCAGTGTGTATGTACAGTAGTAACAATACACCTTTTGTTACAATTGTTTTTTATATATTGAAGACAGAACATGTAGCGAACATGGCAGGGCATAAAATAGTACAATAAAATAGTGTGGCATTAATTGGTAACGGGATTAGAAAATTATATCATAATATTGAAATTGAATTTCGGATGAATTTACATATTTTTTTATATGTATTTAACATTTTGCCAGCAGTATTTCATAAATAAACGATATATTTGAGACGTTTGTTAACACTGTTTTTATAATACACAATAATATTGTGTATTATAAAATACGCTCAACTGGGCTCTTTCTTGCAAGAAAATGACATCTATAAAAGGTTTCAGTCTGGTTTCAGGCCGCACCATAGCACTGAAACTGCGCTCGTTAAAATCACAAATGATTTACTCTTAGCTTCTGACCAAGGCTGTATCTCAATATTAGTTTTACTTGATCTTAGTGCTGCGTTCGATACTATAGATCATACAATACTCTTAGATCGACTACAAAATTATACTGGTGTTCAAGGACAAGCATTAAGCTGGTTTAGATAATTTTTATCTGACCGCTACCATTTTGTCTATTTAAATGGAGAAAAATCGATCATAACTCCAGTAAACTATGGAGTGCCGCAGGGATCTGTGTTAGGCCCTCTATTATTCTCAATATATATGCTGCCACTTGGAAATATTATAAGGAAACATGGAATTAGTTTCCATTGTTATGCTGATGACACTCAAATCTATATTTCATCACGGCCAGATGAAAACGCTAAATTATCCAAATTGACAGAGTGTGTTAAAGATATAAAAGATTCGATGACGCGCAATTTTCTTTTATTAAATCCAGACAAGACAGAGGTACTACTTATCGGTTCAAAAAACCACCCACAAAACCTCTCACAATACAACTTTAACATAGTATGATGTCCTGTTACTTTATCCTCTACAGTAAAAGACCTGGGTGTTATATTAGACTGCAACCTGTCTTTTGAAAATCATATTTCATATGTTACAAGAACAGCCTTTTTCCACCTTAGAAACATTGCTAAGCTACGTAATATGCTATCTGTTTCTAATGCAGAAAAGTTAGTTCATGCATTCATGACATCGAGACTAGATTACTGTAATGCTTTATTAGCCGGTTGTCCTGCAACCTCAATAAACAAGATACAGTTAGTCCAATATGCCGCCGCCAGATTTCTATATAGATCAAGAAAATATGATCATATAACACCGATTTTATCATCACTACATTGGTTACCTATAAAGATCCGTATTAATTACAAGGTATTGCTACTGACCTATAAAGCCCTAAACGGCTTAGCTCCAGTCTATATAACGGATCTTCTATCGCCCTATAATCCATCGCGCTCTTTAAGGTCACTAAATTCGAGGCTTTTGGTCATACCTAGGATATCCAGATCCACCAAAGGAGGGAGATCATTTTCACATTTAGCTCCAAAACTCTGGAATAGCCTTCCTGATACTGTTCATTGTGCAAACCTCAATGACATATTTTAGAGACAGGCTGAAATTTGTTCTTTTACTGTGAGCACTTTTTAATACGCCTTTATACCACCTTTCCATGACTGAAAACTTTGTCCAACATTATTTAGTAAACATAGCATAAATAGTTAGACTTGATTTACAGTCATTTGAACATTACAGCCTTTTTTGCTCTTTCAGGGAGCGCTATGGGCCCCTGGGGTGTAAGGACAGTAAAACATGTGCATAAACATACACATATATTATCTTACATACAAACATGCATATACAGCCTTAATCATGGACAACGAACTGTGCTGAATCACATTTATGTATGAATAATCTATTTTCTCTTTCCACCCTTTTTTATGCTTACATCATGCTTGTTTTAGTTGTTGATGGGTATAATTGGACTATCTGATGAAATACAGAAATGTTTCACAGAAATGTTTTAAAAATAATAATAATAATAATACTAGGCTACAGACTAGCCAACAAATTATTATCCAATTCATAGTTATAGCAGAAGGATCTATAAAATAAGCTTCTCCATTTATTTCTCAATCAATGACTTTGGCCTGTGGAACAAGTGTTGGGCATCAGTACTTTGGATCTTTGCATCAGTAATCTTGCTTATATGCACTTTTCAGCCATTTGCCACTGTAACACATCACTAAGTATGAGAAATGATAATATTTTGGCGTTTTGTCCCAAATGTCATTGATCTGACTAAAAAAAAGATGGTCTCAGTAAGAGTCATGTAAGGATTTGTATGTAGTTTTTTTTTATTATTAAATCAATAAAAATTGGGAGGAAAAGAGCTCAATCAATCCACATTTATTTATGTAACACATTTAAAAACACATGTCGGCCAAAGTGCTTTACATACCATGACACATTCATACAATCAAGGATTATAAAACCAAATATAAGACAAATAAAAAAAATCACAAAATTAAGTGCAGTCAAATGTAATTTGTGTGTGAATTTCCCAGTTTGTTTTGAGTATTGTATATATTTTTGGAGTACATTTTATTTCATTTGGACAAGTACAATAAGTGCCCTGAGTAACGTGTCAAAATATGCACACTGAATGTAAACTGCATTACTGAATCTTTTAAAGGGATACTCCACTTTAAAATTAAAATTAAAATTATGTCATACTCACCCTCATGTTGTTTCAAACCTGTATGAATTTCTTTCTTCTGCTGAACAGCAAGGAAGATATTTAGAAGAATGTCAGTAACCAGACAGTTTCTGGTCTCATTGACTTCCATAGTATATTTCCCTACTATGGAAGTCAATGAGACCAGAAACTGTCTGATTACTGACTTTCTTCTAAATAATTCACTAATTCTAATACACATTACTTAGGTTGAATGAGGAGTCTGTTTACTATATCATTGTTTATTTGAATTTTGAGATATTCTATCATGTGTCTTTTAACAGTCTGTGAGTAGATCTGTCAGTCAGGCCTCACAATTTACCTCACGCATTACCTCAAATTATGACATAGGCAAAAGAACATTGTGGGCCCCTCAACCCCAATGTCTCGCTGTCGGTAGGAATACTCGTATGACCAAAACTGCTGTTTTTCAGGAAATGTAAACACTGTAGGCCTAATTTTTAAATAATAAAACACTGAGTTGTCAAAGTAGATATTGCTGATTTATATATGATAATATACTTGCATGTGTCATTATTAACATTTTCCCAAAATCAAGCTTAAATGAATTTACAAAGTTTTTGACCAGCATATATATTATATATATATAATATATATATATATATATATATATATATATATATATATATATATATATATATATATATATATATATATATATATATATATAATTTCTTTATTTTTTTGTTTGTATTGTGCCGAAATTCAATTCCCTGCCAGAATCTGTCTCCCACTTGCGTGTACGCGCATGGTGTCAGTTGATGACATTGGTGCAACTGTTTGAGTTTTCATCCGTTTACAATGTTTATTAATTAGTGTTTTCCAAAAAGCTTTGCGAAAACTGGTCACTGGCTTTTTGACAATTTAAGCAATACAAAAAAAGTATAAAAGAAACTGAAATTGATGAAGACGAACTCACCCACCGCTAGCCTAGCTTAGCACAAAGACTGGAGGTAAACAACTCCAGCTAGCATATACTGCTCCCAATAAGTGACAAATTAACGCCAACATTTTCCTATTTACATGTTGTGATTTGTATAGTCACAGTGTGTAAAAATAACAATGTCACATTAGACACAGTAATCCTCTATTTACACAACATGTAAATAGGAAAATATTAGCATTATTTTGTGACTTATTGGGAGCAGTATGCTAGCCGTTTACCTCCAGTCTTTGTGCTAAGATAGACTAGCGGTGGGTGTGTCAGACAGTGTTACGCCAAGCACAGAGATGAATAGGGTATGCATGCCATGCACTTATGTAACTCTGGGGGATACGGTGAATAAGCTAAAGTCCCAAAAAGTTGGTGTGTTCCTTTAACAAAGGTAACTTCACACCAGAGAGGAAAATATTCTGGATCACTGTTATACTACAGTAAGTAGAGCTTATCACGCCGTCCCCTGAGGTGCATTGGGACGGTCTGATCATGTCATGGTCCATTTAATTCCTGTATACACACAGAAATTAAAACTCTCCAAACTGACTGTGAACACATCAAAGCAGTGGACCAGAGAGGCAGTAGAGGAACTGCAGGCACGCTTGGATTGAACTGAGTGGGATGTATTCAGAACTGCTACCAACAGTCTGGATGAATACACAGAGTCTGTGACTTAATGCATAAGTTTCCCTGAGACACAATAATGTCATTTAAAAGTGGCATTTAAGGCATTTAAAAGTGGGGACAGAATCATGTCAGTTCAGTCAAAGTACAAGTTTAACAAACCAGTGAGAGAAGCTAAACAGCTGTACTCTGAGAAACTACCACAGCAGATCTCAGCCAATAACCCTGCTTCTGTCTGGAAAGGGCTTAGATAGATCACAAACTGCAAACCTAAAGCCCCCCACTCTGCTAATAACTTGCATCTGGCCAACAGCATGAATACCTTCTACTGTCGCTTTGAAAAAACATTGGATACCATCCCCTGCGACACCAGCCATCAGCTTCAGCCCCAGCCCATCAGCTTCACCTCCTCCACCACAATAGCAGCTGAGGTCACTTCACAGATGCCCAATTCAACAGCACCCTCCCTCTCCTTTCCCACAAGAAGAACGACTCTCTATATCCCAGAGAGACATTAATATAGTCTTCAAGAGACAGAAACCTGATCAGCTGTCTCCAGTGTTTACAGACATGTTTAACACCTCACTGGAATCTGCCATGTAACATGGCCCATGTTCCAGCCTGCTTTAAGACCTCCACCATCATCCTTTAATGACTACAGACTGGTCGCTATTAAGGCATCTGTGGTAATGAAGTCCTTTGAGCACCTGGTGATGTCCTATCTTAAATCCATCACTTAAATTTCACCTCTGCTTTTAACACAATCATCTCTGCTCTGCTACAGGACAAACTCTCTCAACTGAGTGTGCCTGATTCCATCTGCAGCATGTGAAGGACAGAAGGAGCATGTGAGACTAGGACAACATGTCTCTGACTCCAGGACCATCATGTTCCCCCAAGACTGTGTTCTGTCTCCTCTACTCTTCTCACCTCCAGTCACCAGTCCTTCAAAATATTTAAGTTTGCAGATGACACCCTCATCTAGCTCATCTCTGAAGGGGATAAGTTTGCCTACAGGTGTGATATTGACCATCTGGTGTCCTGGTGCAGTCAGAACAATCTGGAGCTCAATGCTGTAAAAACAATGGAAATGGTAGTAGACTTAAAGGGATAGTTCACCCAAAAATGAAAATTCTGTCATCATTTACTCCTCCTCAAGTTGTTCCAAACCTGTATGAGTTTCTTTGTTCTGCTGAACACAAAGGAAGATATTTAGAAGAATGTTTGTAATCAACAGATCTCGGTCACCGTTGACTACCATAGTATATTTTTTTCCTACTATGGAAGTCAATGGTGACCGAGATCTGTTGATTACAAACATTCTTCCAAATATCTTCCTTTGTGTTCAGCAGAACAAAGAAACTCATACAGGTTTGGAACAACTTGAGGGGGAGTAAATGATGACAGAATTTTCATTTTTGGGTGAACTAACCCTTTAAGGAAGAACCCACCTCCAAACACCCCCATCATACTGCGTGACTCCCCTGTCAATACTGTGGACTCTTTCCGCTTTATCATCACCCAGGACCTCAAGTGGGCACTGAACATTAACTCTCTGATCAACAAAGCTCATCAGCGGATGTACTTCTTGCGGCAGTTGAAGAAGTTTCACCTGCCGAAGACAACAATGGTGCACTTCTAGACTTCCATCATCAAATCCATACTCACCTCCTCCCTCACCATCTGGTACGCTGCCAAAGATAAAAGTAGACTGAACCGTGTCATTCGCTCTGCTGAGAAGGTCAAGCCTGAGAAGGCTGCAATTTGCCATCTCTTTAGGACCCGTACAATTCCTGGATTCTAAAGCAGGCAGTGAAGATTTTGGCTGATCTCTCTCACCCTGGACACAAACTTGAGGCACTCCCTTCAGACAGGAGACTGCGGTCCATCAAGACTAAAACCTCACGCCACAAAAACAGTTTCTTTACATAGCCAAATGGCCTCATCAGCAATTCCTTGTACGTGTTGTTGTACTTTACAATAAAAGCTGATTCTGAAGAAGATGTCCACTAGCTCTCAACGCTCACTTCGCCTGCAGCGTCAAGTCTTCTGAGGTATTATAGTTCAATCCCTTTCGTGTATATATTTTCATGCACCTTCATAATGCGATTATAATTTAATTTTGGCAATATTGCGAATAAGCTTTTCCTCATGTAAACGCAAAACTTTTATATTCCATTACACTCCTAAGCAATCATAAACGCTGTTTGTGTGTGTGTGTGTGTGTGTGTGTGTGTGTGTGTGTGTGTTTGTAATTAACATGCATGTAAACACTTAAAGAGAGAGAACCGGATAAAATGCTTTAGTTTTCTTCCTGTTATATTTTTTAAATGTATACCAAAAGTATAACAGAAAGAAAATAAAAGCGTTCGATCTGTTTTCTCATTTTCTCTTTCTCTCTTCATTATCCCCTCATTAAGCTGTGCTCTTCACACTCCAGACCAGTGGGTGGCGGAACGGCACTCTTTAAGTTGGTTTCACAAAGCGTCAAAAACTGAAGAAGAGGAGACGCGCTCTGAACAACAGCTGATTCAAAACAAAAGATTTGAACCTTCACGAAACAGTTTTTAAACGATCACTATTTACAAGTGTAGAAATGCATTCAGACCAGCAGGAAGAACAGATACCTGTAAAAATGGAGCTTATTGAAGATTACAGTGAGAACAGGAGTGATCCTGATCAAGATCTCCTCAGAGTGAAGCTTGAAGAGACTGAAGAACAGATAGGTTGGTGATTATTCTTAATTCTTCATTAATGATGCTGTGAAACAAAAAGTTAATACATCTTTAGCAGTTCTTTAATGGTAAGCCAGTCAACATCCATTCGTCATACAGGTATACATTCTGACATAAATGTGTGTGAAAAATCCCTAAACAAAAAAAATGTGACGTTGAACATTATGTTTTACAACAACATAAGGTTGTTTAAATAGCCTAACAGATTTTGTGAGAACAGCTTTGAACTATTCAATGAATGTCTTTCTACAATGCAATATGGCACACATAACAAAACAACATAGCAAACCATTTCTGTTAAAAGCATGATTTTTTCAGTCTTTGAACTCAAACTTTTACTTGTATGGCGTTAATAAGTGTTTAGGCCCGTTCACAACAAGAATGCTAGGCCTAACTAATATTGTAACGACTGAGACAATCATTTAACAATTTTTTTTTTATAAAAAAACACGCCCCCTTTCCTCGGATTTTGCCGCTCGGAAGTTTGGACAACCGTGAGGAACTCGAGCAAGAATTCCGATACGGAATCCAAGATGGCTGCGCCCTGTGTGATTTGTTTTCATTGTTTGTGTACCGCTTTGGTTGTTGACGTTGTTTAAATTTTAATCACTCGTCGTATTACTGCAATACCTTACTGCGTCCGTATCACTGCCTGTGGGTATAAGAATATGTCTTGTTGTGAGTGCAATATTGAATGAAGCCTTGTTTCAAACAGGTGTTACTAACGTGGATAGCGTTGCTAACAGAAGGTAAACTAGTTACTAGAGCCGCGTTTCCACCGCAGGAACTTTCCCCAGGAACTAGGAACTTTGGGCTGGTACTCGATGTGTTTACACCGCAGGAACCAGGGTCTAAATCAGGGGTGTCAAACCGGTTCCACGGAGGGCCTAGTGTATGCAGGTTTTTGGTCTTTCCCTTCAATTAGTGCCCAATTAAGACCTAGACTACCAGGTGAGGGGAGATCTTAGCCAATTAGTGACCTACTCAATCAGTTTGGTTCAAGGTAAAAGAGAAAACCTGCATACACTAGGCCCTCCGTGGAACCGGTTTGACACCCCTGGTCTAAATGAAGTTCCGGGTAAATATTTCCCCCTCCGATAGTCCCTGCTCGTGAGGTAGTACTTTTTCAAAGTTCAGGAACTTTCAGGGGTGGGACTTGTGCGCTGCACAAGCTGATTGGTTGTGTTCACGCCGCATTTTGGTTGGATGACTCCACGCAGCATTTTCTTTATTTTAACCTCCCTTTTAAAAAGTGGCTTCATGCAGTAAAGTTGTCTGTCTGCAAATATGGAATTTAATAAAAAAAAAACTGGGGGACTGGCGACGAGTTTCAGGCTTTATTATTTGGGTATTTGTGGAAGAGGAAACTTTCTGCGCGTTCGTCACAGCCATCTCACGGCCAATGTCCGCAATAGCTGATAACATACAATTTTATATCTAACGTTAGCATTACGAGCTCTGAACACGCTTTATCAGTGCTCGTCTCTTTTCTGCCACAGCTTTTAATATTAAGTCATTATGTTTAGCTACACATTGTCATCTATTGCAAGGCAAACCATGTTACAAATTTACTATAACAGGATTGAAATAGCGCATTGAGGTTGGTAACAAACAACTATTTACAAGACTTTCACTATTTATGATTGATAGACGGGGTTCAGGCTTTTTTTAAGCGTATTTGCGCAAAAGGAAATTTTTGCGCGTTCGTCCCAGTCATCTCACAATATACCACCTTGTCATATTTTATACGCATACGAGCTTTCTGAACACGCTTTAGTATCAGTGCTCGTCTATTTTGTTATGTTAATTACCTCGTTAGTAAACCAATAACTGCAGCACAGTTTGAATCTCCTCCATACTTATAAATGTGGCGCTCAAAACTGTTTACTGTCCGTCGCAGACTGGGAGGAGCAGTTGCGCGCAGTTTACCTTCCCGGTACTTTAGACTGCGGTGTAAACGCAGAAAGCAACCGGTCTGGGGCAAAAAAGGTTCCTGGGAAAAAAGTTCCTGGGACAAATTGTTCCGGGTAATTTCGGTGGAAAAGCGGCTTAGGTGAAGCACATAGTGCTATTTTGGAGCGCCTGATGGTACTCGGCCAGTGCTCAACGGCTTTCTGGGTGGCGTCCATGTTTTTCTCCGACTCGGACGCGCAAACACATAGATATAAACACTAGATGTCGCCTTGGGGTTCTAAACATGCGCCCTGTTTCTTTGAACAGGGGTCTTGCCATATGAAGTAGCTAGGTAACGCTGCTATCTCCGCCTATACTTCGATTTTATGGATGATACCGGACTTTTGTGCTGCGTATGGATGTTCACACGAACGAAATCTAAACCAGACAGCATGGGATTACATTTACTCTGTGGATGGTAGTAGTCAAGTTGTTTTTTTATAAGTTCAGTGTACATTTCTCTGCTTGGAGGAAGAAAATGAACTGTGATTCTCGCACAGCTAATGAACTGTGAATATTCTTTAGATATTATTTGAAATAACTCTTGTGTTTAAAATGTACAATATGCAGGAGTTGATCCTCAATACCCATTTTTGGCTGCATGTGCTGTGTTGTTCCTAACTTTTGATTTTTTACCGATTGTACTCAAACCTTTTAATAAAAAAAAAAAAAAAAAAAAAAAAACCTGTAAGTACAGTCCTAATAGTATGCTGGTCCTCTCCCTGTCAATCTTCAAACAGTACATCCATGATTATTATACATAGAATTCCGCAAATCTTATTTATGTGTGCGTTTTGCACAAGGACAGTGGGCTCAAGGGCTTGTTTCTTTTCCTTGCAAACTGGGGATGGAGGTGTGGAAGGAGTCGAAGGACACTGAAATTTGTGAAAATGTCAACTGTTTAAAGCCTTTCTTTAAAGTGAATTTCGTTTTGTATAAATTGTATCTTAATTTTAATAAATTTTATTCATCAACAAATTGCTTGTTAATATAATCATGGAGGCGTCCGCGCGGTAACTTACTTATTGCACGTTAACTGGAGCGCATCTCATCCTAACTTAACGAAACTCAGCCTATGCCTCACACCGACATGAGAAATACATCAAATACACAAAGCTTAAATAGTCTTTAAACGAAATAATTTAAAACGAAAGAAAAAAGCTAGGCTACTCTCTGATTATGTAATCCATTATGTGCATTTCTCTCTCTAGGCGCGTTCACTACGGAGATGGCGATCGTCAACTTCATCTCTGCAGCCGAGTCGACACTGTCAGAAGTTTATTAATAAAAATCAATGCACGCGTCACCGGATTTACAAATGCACTTCTTGCTTGTTGCACGCACACATATTATGTCGAAATAACGAGATATTATGTTGAAATAACATTTTTCTTAATAAAACATCTTTTAGAATATTTGATTGAATGCTGAATGTTGCGCTTATTCAATTTAATAAAATTAAAAATTTAATTGTGATCATTAAAATAATTGAATATTAAATATTTAGTGGCCAAGTTTTGCTCATTTATATATGTATTATATAGCAATAGTTTATTCTAAGTTTACTCAAGTGGAAGAATGTGACTAATAAACGTAGGCCTACTAGCACTATGCATTATATTTTGAAAAAGAAGTAATTATCTTAATATCAAAACCTTAAATTTCCTCTGGACTCAATGATAAATACATGACTGACCGTTGGAACGAACCATAAAAACTAGAAAATCGCATTTCATGACGATTTATGGTGATTTTATTTCCGTTAGACCTTTGCCTACATTGACGCTGATGCATTAAAGAGGAGGGGCTCCCCTGTTCCAAGATGGCGGCTCTATTGACGCATTCGTTCCAATGAACTGCCGTATACAAGGCGACATCTAGGCTGCGTTCCAAACCGCATACTCAATGAGTAGGTAGGCTACTTAATTTCAATGAGTACTTACTTAACGAGCGCTAAAAGAGTAGGTACTTTATAGCCAAATCTCGTTGAGTATGAATGCGAAACGGACATCTGCCACGTTGACGTTATCATGTGACCTACGACGCGTTATCACACGCGCAACAACTTAAAAGATTCGAACGGACACGTTTAATTCATCTATCCGTAAATCTTGATATTGATTAAACTTGCTCATTTTGTGGTCTTTTTGAATAAACTGCTGCCCATTTATTTTGTGAATACATTTAGGGTTGATTTAAGTAATTTTATTTAACCCTACTAATGTGAACTACCGTTTTATCCTTAACGATGTTATTTATTTTTATTACGAAATCCCAAAATTGTCATCTCTTGAATATGTTGTTAATTTTTTATATCCAAATATTTTCATCCACAAGCAAAAGTGGCTAACTGCTTTATTTTTTCCTCTTTTTCTTGTTGAATTTAACTGTCGTTTCATCTATCAGGCCTATAAATAACAAAAAATGTTTTTTTTAAATGTATTATAATGAATTATTTAAGAAAATGTATATTAAGATATTCAACCTTGTAGGTTCTTTTTTCCTGTGTAAAAAATCTCATATTATGTATGCAAACCCATTATATATTTATATATATATATATATTTTATGGGTTTGCATACATAATGAGATTTTTTACAGATCTCATAACATCAGTAACTCGACAGCCCTACCTAGAACGGGTTTCCTCAGCGTTTGTAATGTCTGCACAAAGGGCAGCTGTGCGAAGATTTGCCTTTGGAGGAAAACTGTTGATTTTATACTCGAAAAATTTAAGTATCATTAATATTAAAAAATAATATTACCTCAGAATGAATTGCATTTCTATCCCACCCCAAAACATACAATAATAACAACGATAAATGCTGACCAATACTTAATTATATGACTTTTTACTGAAAATTATATAATTCAATAAAACAAACAAATTGTAATGTATGTCATATGACATAGCTATGCATGATTGAATACACTCTAAATGTGTATATAATGAACATATCTACATTTTCTTTCAAACAATTAAATAAAACAATTAAATAATTATATTTTATTTACTGACAACAATGAGAAATATTAATAAATTAGTAAAAGAATGAATGAAAGTCACCATCACATAATAAACAAATGCATAAGTCAACACATGAAACAAAGCTTTATTCAAACTACAATCATGTATGTAGACTACAGGCACTGAACC